>NC_058524.1:552815762-553442595 GCF_904849725.1 Hordeum vulgare subsp. vulgare | reverse complement strand
CAAGATGTTATCCAACATGCTGAAGATCAAATCCACGTTGTTCTTGAGAATATGAGGGCTGCTCAGTCTCGTCAATAGAGTCAGTATGACCGTCATCATCAAGATATGGTCTATCAACCTAGCGAAAAGGCTTATCTTTGTGTCACACCAATGAGAGGTGCACACCGTTTCGGGATCAAGGGCAAGTTAGCTCCTCGCTATATTGGTCCTTGCACTGTTCTCAAAAGGCGTGGAGAAGTGGCTTATCAATTGGAACTGTCGGCGAACCTTTCTCAGGTTCACGATGTCTTCCATGTGTCTCAGCTCCGCCACTGCTTCAAGGATCCTATTCGAGCAGTGGATCATGATATGCTTGAGCTGCAACAAGACCTCTCTTATAAAGAGCATCCGGTCCGCATTCTCGATCAGGTTGAACGTCAAACTCATCGCAAAGTCACCAAGTTCCTTAAAGTGCAGTGGTCAAATCATTCTGAAGATGAAGCCACTTGGGGACGCGAGGATCATCTTCGTGATGAATACCCCGAGCTCTTTCCTTCTACCTCTT
This sequence comes from Hordeum vulgare subsp. vulgare, assembly GCF_904849725.1. NCBI lineage: Eukaryota > Viridiplantae > Streptophyta > Magnoliopsida > Poales > Poaceae > Hordeum > Hordeum vulgare. The sequence goes on along the minus strand of NC_058524.1, from coordinate 553,442,051 downwards.
AATTCTGGGACGAGAATTCTTGTTAATAGGGGAGAGTTGTGACATCCTCAGCTTTTGCTACAGTAATGTATGTAATTAAGCTACAGTGATCCCGCGCTAATGATGCCACATCATCGTAATTTTTATTGTTAACCTCGTATTAATCGAAATCGAGTCAAATTTAAATTTAAAAATAAATCGAACAAGAAAAGTTTTCGAATGTTAAAATAAAAATGTGGGATGAGTTACAAATATTCCATAATAATTTATAGAAATAAAATGGGCATTTTTGAAACTATTAAAACCCTATATAATTAAAAACAAAAACTATTAAAAAAACATAAAGCCCCTCGCCCAACTGGGCCAAAGTGGCCGAGCCGGCCACATCTCACCGGCCCGTTCCACCTAGGGGTATTTAACCCCCCCCCCCCCACGAACCCTAGCTGTTGGGGAACGTCGCATGGGAAATAAAAAATTTCCTACGCGCACGAAGACCTATCATGGTGATGTCCATCTACGAGAGGGGATGTGTGATCTACGTACCCTTGTAGACCGTACAGCAGAAGCGTTAGTGAACGCGGTTGATGTAGTGGAACGTCCTCACGTCCCTCGATCCGCCCCGCGAACCGTCCCGTGATCAGTCCCATGATCTAGTGCCGAACGGACGGCACCTCCGCGTTCAGCACACGTACAGCTCGACGATGATCTCGGCTTTCTTGATCCAGCAAGAGAGACGGAGAGGTAGAAGAGTTCTCCGGCAGCGTGACGGCGCTCCGGAGCTTGGTGATGATCTTGTCACAGCAGGGCTCCGCCCGAGCTCCGCAGAAACGCGATCTAGAGGAAAAACCGTGGAGGTATGTGGTCGGGCTGCCGTGGAAAAGTCGTCTCAAATCAGCCCTAAAACCTCCGTATATATAGGGGGAAGAGGGGAAGCCTTGCCTTGCGGTCCAAGGACCCCTAAGGGTTTCGGCCGAGCCAAGGGGGGAAGGTCTCCCCTTCCAAACTGAATCCAACTTGGTTTGGAAGGTGGAGTCCTTCTTCCCTTTCCCACCTCCTCCTTTTTTTTCTTTTCTCTTTGATTTTCTGCCTATGGCGCATAGGGCCTTCTTGGGCTGTTCCACCAGCCCACGAAGGGCTGGTGTGTCACCCCCAAGGCCTATGGGCTTCCCCGGAGTGGGTTGCCCCCCCGGTGAACTCCCGGAACCCATTCGTCATTCCCGGCACATTCCCGGTAACTCCGAAAACCTTCCGGTAATCAAATGAGGTCATCCTATATATCAATCTTCGTTTCCGGACCATTCCGGAAACCCTCGTGACATCCGAGATCTCATCCGGGACTCCGAACAACATTCGGTAACCAACCATATAACTCAAATACGCATAAAACAACGTCGAACCTTAAGTGTGCAGACCCTGCGGGTTCGAGAACTATGTAGACATGACCCGAGAGACTCCTCGGTCAATATCCAATAGCGGGACCTGGATGCCCATATTGGATCCTACATATTCTACGAAGATCTTATCGTTTGAACCTCAGTGCCAAGGATTCATATAATCCCGTATGTCATTCCCTTTGTCCTTCGGTATGTTACTTGCCCGAGATTCGATCGTCAATATCCGCATACCTATTTCAATCTCGTTTACCGGCAAGTCTCTTTACTCGTTCCGTACTACAAGATCCCGCAGCTTACACTAAGTCACATTGCTTGCAAGGCTTGTGTGTGATGTTGTATTACCGAGTGGGCCCTGAGATACCTCTCCGTCACACGGAGTGAAAAATCCCAGTCTCGATCCATACTAACTCAACGAACACCTTCGGAGATACCTGTAGAGCATCTTTATAGTCACCCAGTTACGTTGTGACGTTTGATACACACAAAGTATTCCTCCGGTGTTAGTGAGTTATATGATCTCATGGTCATAGGAACAAATACTTGACACGCAAAAAACAGTAGCAACAAAATGACACGATCAGCATGCTACGTCTATTAGTTTGGGTCTAGTCCATCACGTGATTCTCCTAATGACGTGATCCAGTTATCAAGCAACAACACCTTGTTCATAATCAGAAGACATTGGCTATCTTTGATCAACTGGCTAGCCAACTAGAGGCTTGCTAGGGACAGTGTTTTGTCTATGTATCCACACATGTAAATGAGTCTTCATTCAATACAATTATAGCATGGATAATAAACGATTATCTTGATACAGGAATTATAATAATAACTATATTTATTATTGCCTCTAGGGCATAATTCCAACACTAGCGCCCCACTCCCTCCACCTGTCGTCGCCAGATACGAGGGGAACGAGCCCCTCGTGAGATCCCAACCGCCAGCGCCCCTCCCACGTAGCCCCACTCCCTCCCCATCGATCCCACGAGGGGATCGCGCGCCACGCGCCACCCCCTGGCCTCGCTCCTCCCCCCGTCGCTACCTTCCCCTCCCTGTCAGATTCCCGCACCGAAGCCCCCCACGCGTCGCGCCTCCCGCCCCACCCCCTGGATTCCGCTCACCGCCCCACTCCTAGCGAGCGTCGTCATCTGGCCCCGTCCCCCATCCAGCGCACCGCCACCCCTGCTCCCTCTCACCACGCGCCTCCCTCATCCCTCCATGCCTCCCACGCGCCACCGCGCACTACCGCCACCGGGTCATCGCCTCCCCGGCGCCGGCCCCGGCCGCCCCGCTAGCGCCCCGTCGTCGACCTCGCCCCGGCTCCTCGTCGCTCCCTCCTACCGGATCCGCGCCGGTGTTGCCGCGGCACCCCCCCGATCCACCGGATCAGCCTGGCGTCCCCTGATGTCAGCTGTGCTTCCCTGGCAACGGCGCCAGAAAAATACTGACTCCGTAACAGCAGACCTTCCCTTGCAACGGCACCAGAAGAATGCTGATAGCACTCTCCGGCAATCGAAACTAGAAGAATGTTGTTGACGGCCCACCAGCGCGTGGGATCGTAGCAGTTTTCAAGGGTAAAGTATTCGACCCAAATTTTTTGGTACGCCTATAGGAGGTGAGAGGATACTCTCAAGTATTAGCAGCTGAATGTGTCAGATTCAACCACACCTGAAAGATTAGTATCTGCAAGCAAAGTAGTAACAACAAAGTAGCGAGTAACGGCAGTGGCAAGGAACAGCAGTAGTGACAGCAGTAGCAAGTAGCAACAGTAGCAAGCGACAGTAGTAGCAACAGTAGCAGCAGAGCAAGACAAGTAAAAGCAGTAGCAGCAGTAGCAAGTAGCAACAGTAGCAAGCGACAGTAGTAGCAATAGCAGCAGCAGAGCAAGACAAGTAACAGGAGTAACATCAGTAGTAGGACAAACTCGTAGGCAATGGGTCGCTGATTTGTTTGGATGATATTCATCATGCAACAATTATAACACGGATAGATATGTGGCTAGCTCCCGTTCGTCAATGTGATGTAGGCATGCATTCCGTGTATCGTCATACGTGCTTAGGGAAAAGAACTTGCATGACATCTATTGTCCATCCCTCCCATGGCAGCGGGGGCCAAAAGGAAACTACGGGATATTAAGGTTCTCCTTTTAATAAAGAACCGGACCAACGCATTAGCACATGGTGAACACATGAACTCCTCAAACTATGGTCATCACCAGGAGTGGTTCCGGTTATTATCACACCGGGGTTGCCGGATCATAACACATAGTAGGTAACTACAACTTGCAAGATCGGATCTAAAACACACATATATTGGTGACAACATAATAATTTCATATCTGAAAACATGGCACTCGGGCCCTAGTGACAAGCATTAAGCATGGCAAAGTACTAGCAACATCAATCTCAGAACATAGTGGATACTAGGGATCAATCCCCATCAAAACTAACTCGATTACATGATAGATCTCATCCTACTCATCATCGCCCAGCGAGCCTACGAATAGATTACTCACGAACGACGAAGAGCTTCATGGAATTGGAGAGGGAAGAAGGTTGATGATGACGATGGCGACGATTTCCCGTCTCCGGAGCCCAAGACGGACTCCAGATCTGCCCTCCAGATGAAGAACAGGTTGTGGCGGCGCCTCCGTATCGCAAACGCGACGAAACCTTCTCTTTTTATTTTTTCTCGAACGAAACAGAATTTATAGACCTGAGGTTGGGGGCGGCAGAGCTGTGTGGGCCCCACAAGCTTGCCCACCGCCACCAGGGGTGGTGGCGGAGCCAAGGCTTGTGGCCCACTGGCCCACCCCCTCAGGTGGAACTTGGCGCAGATATTTTTCATATTTTCCAAGAATGCTCCCCGTAAATTTTCAGGACATTTGGAGAACTTTGATTTCTGCACAAAAATAACACCAAGGCAATTCTGCTGAAAACAACATCAGTCCAGATTAGTTCCATTCAAATCATGCAAATTAGAGTCCAAAACAGGGGCAAACGAGTTTGGAAAAGTAGATACGATGGAGACGTATCAACTCCCCCAAGCCTAAAACCTTGTTTGTCCTCAAGCAACTCAGTTGACAAGCTGAGAGAGAAAGAAAAACTTTGACAAACTCTGTTTGATCTTGTTGTTGCAACTATGTCTAACTCATAACCAGAATTTCAGCAAGATCACAAGTTAACCACATAAGCAAATGACACAAAGGTCTCACGGTAAACTAATATCAATGGCATAATCAGCTAACGAGCAAATAATAATGAGTTTCAAATACCAACACTTCAATCAAAACAAGCATGAAGCAATATGAATAGGTGGTATCTCGCTAGCTCTTTCTGAGACCGCAAAACATAAATGCAGAGCACTTTCAAAGACTAAGGGCTGACTAAACATTGTAATTCATAGCAACGAAGATCCAGTCATAGTCATACTCAATATCAATCAAAAGCAAAGCATAAAAATGACAGAGGTGCTCTCTAATTGGTGCTTGTATAATAAGAGGATGACTCAACAGGAAAATAAATAGACAGGCCCTTCGCAGAGGGAAGCATTGATTCGCAGAGGTGCCAGAGCTCAAGCTTTGAAAACAGAGATAATAATTTTGGGTGGCATGTTCTCATTGTCAACGCAATGACCAAGAGTTCTCAATATCTTCCATGCTACTCATGCTATAGGCGGTTCCCAAACAGAAAAGTAAAGTTTTAACTCCCCCACCACCAATCAATCACACTCCACGGCTAGCCGAATCCTCGGGTACCGTCCATACTAACATCAATCCAGTGGAGTCTTGTTTTACAGTTATGTTTTCGATTTAAGCGTGGAACTGGGCATTCCAATTACCGGCCCCTTTCTCGTGAATGACAGTGAATAAACACATGTCGAGGATAACACTCCTAGCATGGAAGATACCAATAGCCCCATGTCACTACATGAGCGGTTCGGGCATGCAAAACAGATTATTTCTTGAAGGTTTAGAGAGTGGGAGATGCAAATTTACTTGGAACGGCAGGTAGATACTGCAAAGAGGTAGGTATGGTGGACTCTCATGGAAAAACTTTTGGGTTTATGGAAGTGGATGCACAAGCAGTATTCCTCTTAGTACAAGTGAAGGCTAGCAAAAGACTGGGAAGCGACCAACTAGAGAGCGACAACAGTCATCAAGATGCAATGAGTTTGACTAACATTGAATACAAGCATGAACAGGATATAAATCACCAAGAATACAAACATCATAGAGGCTATGTTGATTTTGTTTCAACTACATGTATGAACATGCGCCAAGTCAAGCGACTTGAAACATTCAAAGGAGAATACCATCCTATCATACTACATCATAGTCATTTCAAAATTTATGTTGGCATTCAAGACAAACCATTATAAACTCTCAGCTAAATAAGCATGGCATCAGAAACTATGATCTCTAAGTTGTCATTGCAAACATGGTTCTCTCACAATAAAGCTGAATCTAGGTCGACAAGCTAGTCATATTTACAAAATCAAAATAGATAGAGTTCATACCAGCTTTTCAGTCTGAGTCACCTCATCATATATCATCATTATTGCCTTTCATTTGCACGATCGAACAATCTGAACAATAATAAGAGTGCTCGTGCATTGGACTAAGCTGAATCTGCAGGCAAACACAAAGGAGAAGACAAAGTAATATGGCTCTTTGGAAGCTAAACAGGTATGCATGCAAGAACCACTAAACATTGAAACCAATATCTTCTACCTTGACCCAAAGAAAAAGAAAATTATTTACACGGGAAAACTCCCACCAAGCAAAAGAAGAAAGAAAATCTTTTTGGGTTTTCTCAAAAGGACACAAAACAAGAAAACAAAAATAAACTAGCATGGATAATACAGTGGCAAAGTGTAAACACCGGCTAACCAAGCGAAAGCATAAGCATGAATGTAAAGTCAGTGAGAACACGTACTCCCCCAAGCTTAGGCTTTTGGCCTAGCTTGGTCTACTCCCATGGTGGGAAATCACCAGCTCCAGAATACTCCGGAGCAGACTGTGGATGCCACTGCTGTGTGAGCTCCTCTGGCTCCCACTGATAAACTGGCGTCTGGTACTCGACTGGCGGCTCGGGCACGGGCGCCTGTGGTTGGGCCAAGCCCAAATATGCGTAGATGTCCGAGGGCATAATAGTGTACCTGCCTGCATGAAGATCGAACAAAGAAGGAGCAGGCAAAGTAATAGTCTCTCGAGTACCCTAACTAAATACCAGGTTATAAATCATCCGTCTACTAGCATCTCTATCCAGAAAATCATGGCGAACCATGCTGTCATAATCCAGATATTTCTCAGGGAGAAGCATCTCTCCTTCCTCTCCCAATCTAATGGTTATCTCAAAGTGTCTGGCAAGACGGGTAGCATAGATACCTCCATAGACGACACCCTTGGAACGGTTGATGTTCAACCACTGGGCCACTATAGCACCTAGGCTGTAAGCCTTATCATTATAAAGGCCCTCGCGCAAAACAGCAAGGTCTGGAGAACTAAGTGATCCAGCCTCCCCACGGCCAATCAAACATTTTCCCACAAATAGTGAGAAGTACCGAAGCACAGGAAAATGTATGCTAGCAATTCTAGCGCGAGACACTCCTCTCTCCTCTCCAACAGTAATAGAACCAATGAAATCCTCCAAGTCCCGTGGACGAGGGTCACGGATATCGCCAACATAAGGTAATTTGCATACATTGCAAAAATCCTGCAGCGTCATGCACTGGGGGACATCATATATCAAGAACTCAACCATGGGAGGATTCTTCCTCGGATAAAAGTTGAAGCTTTGAACGAAAATATTGGTGAGGAGGAGGTATTGTGAACACTTACCTGCAATGAACGCAGTAAGACCTGCGTTCTCCACCAAGTAATAAAAGTCTTCATAAAGCCCAGCGGCGCGCAAGAATTCATCACTTGGCCACTCGCACGCTCGAACTTCTGTGACTCAAGGGACTACGTACTTGGGGTGGTTCTTCTCATCCTCCTTGGGGTTACGGCTTGAAGAGCCTCTCAAGAACCTCCTCATCTTTTCCTTTTTCTAGCTCTGAAAAATTCTGAAATTTTTAGAGACTTCGAAAGAAAAGTGAATAAAGATTAACCCAACTTGTAGCAACTACTCCTACTAGTGCCTAGAGACCGTATCACGCGCTAAAACTACTTGGGACCAGCTAAAATCAACATTTCTAGCTCAAGAACAGGGTCACCAAGGTGGCAAGAATACACGAAGGATAAAGCACTAGAGCAAAAACTAACTGGGCCAATGGAGGAGTCAATTACCAAGGAGTAATTTCCCCAAAACGGTTCGGAGAATGCTGCTTTGAGCAAGGAGATCGAAAATCACAGCCAAATGAGCAAGAACACGGGTTTGAGCTGCGAAACAATTTTTTCTGGAGGTGGAAGAAGAGGCTGGGAGCTGGAATGAGTGGAGGGGGTCCCTGTGGGCCCCACAAGCTTGCCCTCCGCCACCACGGGGGTGGCGGTGACAGGGCTTGTGGCCCACTGGTCTGGCCCCCAGGCCAGCTCTCAGGCCCAGTAATTTTCAAAAATTCCATAAAAAATCATACTAAAATTTCAGGACCATCGAAGAACTTTTATTTTCAAGGTATTTTTCTCCGGGGCGCTAAAACAGAAAACAGGAAAAACTAAACTAATTCTATCATTTTTCTTCTAAGCAAAAGAAAATGAAAGCTTAAAACATAGGTATGTGACTCTTTGATTCATCCATTTCATGGTCATCGAAAGAAATCCGTCAATGGGGTTGATCAAGTCCTTATGACAAAACTTTCTCGAATCGCAAGAGAGAACGGAGAATTTTTGAATAGCCACTAAGTCACCTCAATGGGGATATGTATCTCTCCAACAAGCAAATCATACTTCATCTTGACATGAGGAATAGGGCATTCAAAGCTCCCAATAAAAATCAATGAAGTCTTTTCGATAGCATTGATGCAATGTACTTGATATCGTTTCTGCGGAAAGTGCACTGTGTGCTCATTACTGTTGACATGGAAAGTGACATTGCCTTTGTTGCAATCTATAACAACCCATGCAGTGTTTAAAAAGGGTCTTCCGAGGATGACAGTCATGGCATCGTCCTCGGGAATATCCAAGATAACAAAGTCTGTTAAGATAGTGGTGTTAGCAACCACAACAGGCACATCCTTGCAAATGACGATATGGAAAGCAGTTGATTTGTCGGCCATTTGCAGAGAAATTTCAGTGGGTGTCAACTTATCCAATTCAAGTCTACGATAAAGAGAGAGCGTCATAACACTAACACCGGCTCCAAGGTCACATAAGGCAGTTCTTACGTAGTTTCCTTTAATGGAGCAAGGTATAGTGGGCACTCCGGGATCATCAAGTTTCTTAGGAGTTCCACCTTTAAAAGTGTAGTTGGCAAGCATGGTGGAGATCTCAAGATCCGGTATCTTCCGTTTATTAGTCACGATATATTTCATGTACTTGGCATACGAAGACATTTTGAGCATATCAGTTAACCGCATCTGCAGAAAGATGGGTCTTATCATCTCAGTGAAGCGCTCAAAATCCTCATCATCCTTTTTCTTGGATGGCTTAGGAGGAAAGGGCATAGATCTCTGAACCCATGGCTCCCTTTCTTTACCATGCTTCCTAGCAGTGAAGTCATTCTTATCATATCTCTTAGGTTGTGGGTTATCAGGATTAACCGAAGGTTCAATCTCCACATCCTCATCATTGCTAGGTTGAGCATTATTATGAACATCACTGTCCATATTGTCACCAGGTTCATGTTCATCACCAGATTGTGTTACCGCATCAGACGCAGAAATATCATTAGGTTCTTCAGGTGTGATAGTATTTGGTGAACTGGCATGTAGGTTTCTATCATCCTTCTTCTTCTCCTTAGGATGACCGGGTGTATCAGCATTGATTCCTTTAGAATCTTGATCAATTCTCTTAGGATGACCTTCAGGATACAAAGGTTCCTGAGTCATTTTGCCTCCTCTAGTAATGACTCTCACAGAGTTGTCATTTAATTCATTGAGCAAGTCATTCTGAGCTTTAAGTACTTGTTCTACCTAAGTAGTAATCATAGAGGCATGCTTACTCAGAAGCTTCAGATCATTGACATTTCTGTCTACACAAGCACTTAAATGGCTAAGCATACGAGTACTTTGTTCCAAATGTCTGCTAACATAATCATTGAAACTCTGTTATTTGGCAACAAAGTTGTCAAATTCATCAAAGCATAGGCTAGCAGGTTTATCAAAAGGCATATCACTCTCATCAAACCTACGCAGAGAATTCACTTCTACTACTTGTATCGGGTTATCGAGACCATGGATCTTTTCGATAGGTGGTAGATTTTTTACATCTTCAGATCTAATGCCTTTCTCTTGCATAAATTTCTTGGCTTCTTGCATATCTTCGGGACTGAGGAACAGAATACCTCTTTTCTTAGGAGTTGGCTTAGGAAGTGGTTCGGGAATAGTCCAAGCATTATCGTTGATCAAGATGTTATTCAGTAGGGTCTCAGCTTGTTCTATAGTTCGTTCCCTAAAAACACAACCGACACAACTATCTAGGTGGTCTCTAGAGGCATCGGTAAGTCCGTTATAGAGGATATCAAGTATCTCGTTCTTCTTAAGAGGGTGATCAGGCAAAGCATTTTGTAGCTGGACGAGCCTCCCCAAGCTTGTGGTAGACTCTCTTCTTGGAGTTGAGCAAAGTTGTATATTTCCTGCAAGGCAGCTTGCTTCTTATGCGCAGGGAAATATTTCTCACAGAAGTAATAGACCATATCCTGGGGACTACTCACACATCCAGGAGCAAGAGAGGTGAACCAGGCTTTAGCGTCATCCTTTAGAGAGAAAGGAAACAACTTAAGGATATAGTAGTGATGGATCTTCTCCTCATTAGTGAAAAGGGTGGCTATATCGTGTAGTTTGGCAAGATGGGCTACGACCGTCTCAGATTCATAACCGTGAAAAGGATCAGATTCGACTAGAGAGATTATCTCAGGATCGACAGAGAATTCATAATCCTTATCGGTGATAAAGATAGGTGAAGTGGCAAACTTCGGGTCGTATTTCATCCTAGCTTTCAAAGATTTTTCCTTCCACTTAACAAGTAATTTCTCAGCATCATAGGCATCCTTACACGCAAGAAAATCCTCCGCTATCTCTCCCTCCATAACGTGACCCTCAGGTATATCAGGCAATTCATATCTAGGAGAGCTAGATCTAGCAGGAGCAAAAGCAGGTTCTAACTCAATAGTATCGGCGGTTTCAGAAGCATCACGAGCATTGGCAGTAACTCTAGCAATATGAGCATCAAGGAATACCCCTAGTGGAACATCAGGCAAAGTAGCATCTCTAGCAGTATCAAGCATAGCATTATCACGCAAAATAGCATCTCTAGCATCATCGGGCAAAGCAGTATCAAGCATAGCATCTCTAGCAGTATCAAGCATAGTATCATCTGGCATAGAATCTCTAGTAGTATCAGGCAAAGCAGTATCAGGCATAGTATCAAGCATAGCATTTCTAGCAGTAGCATAATAAGCATCATCAAGCACAGGCGACATATCAAGATTTCTAGCAGGAGGTGATGTCGCAAACTTACTCATAACTGAAGGTGAATCAAGTGCAGAGCTAGATGGCAATTCCTTACCTCCCCTCGTAGTTGAGGGCAAGACTTTGGTTTTTGGATCCTTCAGATTCTTCATAGTGATCAGCAGATATAAATCCCAAGTAACTCAGAGAATATAGCAATACCTCCCCGGCAACGGCGCCAGAAAAATGCTTGATGTCAGTTGTGCTTCCCTGGCAACGGCGCCAGAAAAATACTGACTCCGTAACAGCAGACCTTCCCTTGCAACGGCACCAGAAGAATGCTGCTAGCACTCTCCGGCAATTGAAACTAGAAGAATGTTGTTGACGGCCCACCAGCGCGTGGGATCGTAACAGTTTTCGAGGGTAGAGTATTCGACCCAAATTTGTTGGTACGCCTATAGGAGGTGAGAGGATACTCTCAAGTATTAGCAGCTGAATGTGTCAGATTCAACCACACCTGAAAGATTAGTATCTGCAAGCAAAGTAGTAACAACAAAGTAGCGAGTAAAGGCAGTGGCAAGGAAGAGCAGTAGTGACAGCAGTAGTGAAAGTGCAGTCATGCCCCTAATCGACTTTTGGTGTTAATGATAACATATACATAGGAAACTAATCCTATTTGTTGAGTGTATCTCAGGATGGCAAGTACTTTAGTAGATTGAGATTATGTGCCAAGGTGGTCTAAGAAGATCGGGACTTATATGTCAAGAAGGCTCGGGATTGAGAAAAGATGATGTAGACTATCCTTTAAATTTACTATTCTGGAGTATAGGGATCCCACACTATTAAGAGGGGATCACAGGTTTTGCGATGAATTTGCTCATACTACATCTCTACTTTTCTGCTCTTACCAAATATTCACTACTCTGCTCTGATCTCAAAACAGAACAAATGCCTCGGACATCCGGCCTCCTCCGGACGTCCGAGGGTCGGATGTCCGACCTGCTTCGGAAATCCGGAATCATATACCAGAGAGATCAGAGCCATATAACTCGGACTTCCGGCTCCCTCCGGACGTCCGAGGGCCGGTCGACCGACCAGCTTCGGAAATCCGGAGCTCTGCACTAGAAGAACTTGAGCCATATAACTCGGACTTCCGGCTCCCTCCGGACGTCCGAGGGTCGGACGTCCGTCCCCTTTCGGAAATCCGAAATATTGCAACAGAGAAGTTTGAGTCGAATAACTTGGACTTTCGGCCTTCTCCGGACATCCGGTCCCTGTTCAACTCCACAGTGGTTCCAGATATATTTACAGCCCTCGGACGACCGACCCCTGTCGGACGTCCGACCCCTTGTGGACGCCCGGACATCCGTGAACTGCCAGATGTCCGACCCCTGTGTGACTTAAAGTGTCCCTAACGGCTGTTTTACTCTCCCCACTATATATACCCCCCTCCCACTTCGTGAGAGGGTGTCCAACACAGCTAGAACACATACAAGAACACCTTTCTTCTCACTCACTCTTGTCTACACCCAATCTTAGATCCCAAGAGCATTTGTGATTCCCTTTGAGTGTTGTTCCAATCAAAAGATAGATCGTATCCTTCTCCTCCTCTCCACCAAAGTGATTTGTGATTTGAGCAAGTTTTGAGCAATCCCCGTGATCTTGTTACTCTTGGATGTTGGAGACTCCTAGGCGGTAGGAGTCTTCAGAGAGGAATCAAACCATTGTGATTTCCCCCGGAAAGTTTGTGAAGGTTTGGAAGCCACCTCAAGGCTTACCACTAGTGGTTGAGAAACGCCTTCATGGAGTTATCTCAAAGGGAGAATAGGGTGAGCCTTCGTGGCGTTGGTGTGCCTTCGTGGTAACATCCGCCCCTCTAACGGTGACGTAGCTTCCCTCCAAGGAAGTGAACATCGGGATACATCCTCGTCTCTCTTGGAGTTTGGTTATTCCTAACCCTAACTCTCTACTTGTGTTAATCCTCATTACGTACTTGTATTTGATTATTGTTTTCCGGTTGCCTTACGTCACTCTAAATAGCTTAGTCCTTGTCGTTGCAATTATTAGGCCTATGCTCATATTCCGCACCTTTGCCTAATATTGCTAAGTAATTATTAAAATTTGGAACTGTACCTATTCACCCCCCCCCTCTAGGTCCATCTCGATCCTTTTCAATTGGTATCAAAGCCTCGTGCTCTATTCTTGTGGCTTAACCGCCCTAGAGCGAGATGGACGGGATTCCCACTACTGTAGCTCCAGTCGAGAGGGACGGGACTTCCGCGGAAGTCAAGTCCTTCACCTCTGAGGACCTGGAACGGGCCCTTGCCAAGCAAAAAGAGGAGCATGATGCTTCTCTTGAGGCCTTGGTCCAACTAAGACTGGCATCATTAACCACGGGGACAACCACGTCCCCGAGGGCCTCAGGGCCACATGTGCACGGTTCTTCATTTGGCCAACAACCTCCGGAGAGGAACCCAACCAGTGTTCCATGGCTTTATGCTAGATATCAAGTTGAGAAACCTAAGTACAATCCTGGAGGAAAACCTCCCTTGCTTGATGACAATTCCGATTTTGCTTCGTGGAGAGTTGGTATGCAGGATCATCTTAGGTACGCCAATGATGAGATGTTGGACATCCTCGAGCATGGGTACAATCCTGTAGATCCAAGGTGCCTCACTCCCAGAGAAACTTATGACAAGCATCTCAATGACACTGCGATCATGTGCATAAGAAAAGGAATGAATGACAAGCAACGGAGACCTTACATTCACATCACAAGTGCCAAGGAACTGTGGGATAGCATTATAAGGACCAAGACCGGTACCTCCACTCTTCGGCTTGCTCAATATGAAATTGCCAAGGGGCAATTACAGAATTTTTGTATGGAAAAGGGTGAATCTCCCAAGCAACTTCTAGAACGGCTCATGACTCTCGTCGCAGTCATTGAGTCCTGTGACTGTGACAAGACGCAAGATGGTTTCAATATGACCAAGAGATTTCTCGTGGACAAGTTACTTCATGCTCTTGCTCCGTACCACCATCAAATGGTATGGGACATGAGGCAGCACCATGGGTTCAAAGAAATGACTCCAGATGACATCATATCCACTTTCCAATTATTTGAAGAGTCAAAGGCAAATGCAACAAAGCACCTTGCCATGCATGGCACTTCAACATCAAAGATCAATCTTGCTTTGAAAGCCAAGCATGAATGTGATGAAGAAGAAAGTGAAGAAGAAGAGGGTGATGCTGACTGCGAAGATGGTGATGATGTTGACTCTGATGAAGTCCCATCTTATGAGGACATTGCTCTCTTTGTAAATAAGTTCAGTGCGGGAAAGTTCAAGGGAAGATTCCCAAAGAAGAAAGTAAGGAAATGCTACAACTGTGAGGAAACCAACCCCTTCTCCAATGACTGCCCTTATGAGAAGAGAGAAGATAAACCAACGTTTCCGAAGACCTTTGTAAAGAAGAAGTTGCCAAACCCTATGAACTCCAAGCTCAAGAGAGTAGATGGAAGAGCAATGGTTGCACAAGAAGAATCAGATCCAGAAGACGTTGGTGGGGTTGCCGGAGTAGCTCAGGATACCCAAAACACCTTGAGGCTAGTCAACAAAAGTGGTGATTTTATTCACTACAACTATATGAAAGACTACAAGGGCAACGCCCACACGTGTTTGATGGCAAAGACTGCCATGGGAGATGAGGAAGACCAAAGCTCCCATGATAAGGTTAAGGTAACTCCACGGTTAAACTCTTTCAGTCTAGTTTCTACCTCACCTCATGAGTATCTTGATTCGGAAGATGACTATGAGGATAATGACTTAGATCATCCCATGTTTGCCAAAATAAACAAATTTATGTGCTCTCTTAAAGGAAAGAAGCTCACTATGTTTCGCATACTTATGGAAATGGTGAGTAAGCAAACCAATACCATCAAGGAACTCGAAACCCTCGTCACTGAGGAGAAGGAAAGAAATGAAATCCTTGAGCAGAAAGTCCTATATGAGGAAGCACAAAATGATGCATTATGCTCAAAAGTTGGTGAAAACCTTGATAAAAATGCTAACGATCTTGCCTCCTTGAAAAAGGTTGAATCTGTGTGCAAAGAGTTACTAAATGATAAAAACCGACTAGTGAACTCTCATGCTTCCCTTTCTAAGGACTGTGAGCGTCTATCCTTGTCTCTCAAAGACAAGGAAGAGAAACTCACTGTTCTTACAAAGAGCTTTGAGGCACTCAAGGTTACTTATATTGACACTTTAGCTAAGGCTTACTCCTCACCTATTATTAATGTTGATACCTGCACTACTAACTCTAGTAGTGAACTGACATCTATCCTTGAGGAAAACTGTTCGCTAAAGGCACAGCTAGATAGAGGTCTCATGACATGTGCAGAAGGACAAAAGACTCTCAATGAGATCTTAAGTCAACACAATGGAGGCTTTGCCAAGGAAGGGCTTGGGTTCAATCCAAGCACCGCCAAGAAAAGTGCATCTCCTCTCAAGTGTACCACTCCGCTTAAAGAAATATTTGTACGAGAGGGACACAAGGATAAAGGTAAGGTTGTGAGTGGGTCGGCCACTAGGGGTTTGCCTACTCTCCACAAGACAACTGAATTCATGCCTCCATCCTATGTACTTCACAAATCAAAGGAAGGAGAGGTTTATGCTAAATTCGTTGGTCCCCGTAATGCATTCCGATTTTATGCTATTTGGGTCCCTAAGACTCTTGTAACTAATGTGAGAGGCCCCATGACGAAATGGGCACCTCAGGCCAAGTCTTAATTCGTTACAGGTTGTTTTCTCCGGAGGAGCCAAATGGGTGATCGACAGTGGATGCACCAATCATATGACCGGAGATAGTAACTTGCTCTATGACTTCATGCAAGCTATTCGACCATACATGAGCATTGTATTTGGTGGAGGGTCGAAAGGGCAGGTAATTGGGTTGGGCAAGGTGGCAATCACTAATGACATGTCTCTTGCAAATGTCATGCTTGTCCAATCTCTTCAATATCATTTACTTTCAGTTCGCCAATTGGCTTCCGTTGGTTATGACACATTATTCGGAATAACGGATGTGAAAGTCTTTAAGAGAGACACTCTCAAAGTGGCCTTTGTTGGAGAGTTGGATGGCAACCTTTACACGGTTGATTTATTGAAAGAGAGCACCTTCCATACAACTTGTCTAATGGCCAAGGCCGACATGGGATGGTTGTGGCATCGCCGGCTCGCCCATGTCGGCATGAGAAATCTTCAAAATCTCTTAAACGGCAATCACATCCTTGGACTAACAAATGTATCTTTTAAGAAAGATCGTGTGTGCAGTGCATGTATAGCTGGGAAACAACATCAATCAAAACATCCACCCAAGAACATTGTATCCACTTCAAGGCCGTTAGAGCTCCTTCATGTGGATCTGTTTGGGCCTCCTTCATGGGCAAGTCTTCGAGGGAAAAAAGTATGGCCTAGTCATTGTTGATGATTACTCAAGATACACATGGGTATTCTTTCTCAAGTCCAAGGACGAGATGAAGATCACCTTCATTGATTTTGCCAAACAAGTCCAGCGGAAGTTTGACAAGGACATCAAGGCAATAAGAAGTGATAATGGCTCCGAGTTCAAGAATTACACCCTAGAAGAATTTCTTAGTGATGAGGGAATTGAACATCAGTACTCCGCACCTTACACCCCTCAGCAAAATGGTGTAGCAGAGAGGAAGAGCCGGACACTTGTGGAAATGGCAAGGTCCATGTTAGACGAATACAAGTCACCACATAGTTTTTGGGCTGAGGCTGTCAACACAACATGTCATGCATCAAACCGGATCTTCCTTCGATCAATATTGGAGAAGACTCCATATGAACTCCTAACCGGGAACAAGCCCAATGTTAAGTACTTTCGTGTGTTTGGATGCAAGTGTTTCATCCTCAACAAACGGGAACGGTTAGGAAAATTTCAATCCAAAACAACTGAAGGGATTATTGTTGGCTATGGATCAAACTCTTACGCCTACAGAGTCTACAAAAAATCCACTGGATGTGTTATAGAAACCTGTGACGTGACGTTTGATGAATTTAACCGCTCCCATGGGGAGCAAGTTGATCTAAGTGATGCAAGTGAAGAAGATTCCTCGCAAGATATCTTGAACATGGGTGTAGGTGCACTTCTTCCCATGGAACAAAGACCCCATGATGATGATGAAGATGATGAGAGTATTTCTCATCCTCAAGACAGTTCACTGCCCGTACCTCCACAAGATACTAGCACACATATCATGCCAGTTGTTGAGGATCATGTGGGAGAACATGTCTCTCACCCTGATCACACTCAAGAACAAGTTGATCTTCAAGAGCTAGACCAAAGTATGGATATGCTTGATGATGAACCTCAACAGGTGCAACGCGAAGAGGAATATCTTCCGCCGCACATAAATGATCCATATGTTGAGGACGTTGATGATGGAAACGAAGTCGAACCTCGTGAAACCCTGACCTCCATCATGCCACGTGTGGCCGGTCGTGTTGATATTGATCAAATCCTCACCGGCGTGTCGGAAGGTAGAGTGACTCGTAAACAATTAACAAACTTTTGTTCTCACTTTTCGTTTGTCTCTAGTATTGTGCCACACAGGGTTTAGGATGCATTGTGTGACAATGACTGGCTCCTTGCTATGCAAGAAGAGTTAAACAGTTTTACACGCAACGAAGTATGGTCATTGGTAGAACGACCAACTGAGGAACACAATGTCATTGGAACTAAATGGATCTTCAAGAACAAGGAAGATGAGAATGGGACTGTCCTACGCAACAAGGCCAGGTTAGTAGCACAGGGGTACTCCCAAGTTGAAGGTTTGGACTTTGGTGAGACTTTCGCCCCTGTTGCTCGTCTTGAACCCATTCGCATTCTATTGGCCTATGCTCCTTTCAATGGTTTTACTTTGTATCAAATGGATGTGAAAAGTGCTTTTATTAACGGTCCTCTACAAGAAGAGGTATATGTATCACAACCACCTGGGTTTGTTGACCCTCACCACAAAGACCATGTGTACAAACTTCACAAGGCTCTGTATGGCCTCAAACAAGCACCACGTGCTTGGTACGATCATCTTAAGAAGTTCTTACTCGATGATGGCTTTGTGGTGGGGGTGATCGATCCCACTCTTTTTACTAAGAGGGAAAATGGTAATTTGATCTTATGCCAAATCTATGTAGATGACATCATTTTTGGTTCTCCTAACATCCATTTATGCAAGAAGTTTGCGGCCTCCATGACCAAGACCTTTGAGATGTCACTCAACACGGACTTGAAGTTCTTTCTTGGATTTCAAATACAACAATTTCAAGAAGGAATTTTCTTGTCTCAAACTAAGTACCTCAAGGACATTCTTGAAAAATTTGATATGAAAAATGCTAAACCAATGAAGACACCCATGGCCACAGATGTCGTTCTAAATGAAGACACCAACGGTATTCCTTTTGACCCATCCACTTACCGCTCCATGATTGGTTCGTTACTTTATATTTGCGCATCTAGACCGGACGTCATGTTAAGTGTAGGCATATGTGCTAGATTTCAAGCTTCCCCTAGGGAAAGCCATCATACGGCGGTTAAGCATATTCTTAGATACCTTGTTCACACCCCAAAGTTAGGCTTATGGTACCCTAAGGATGCAAAGTTCGATCTTATTGGGTACTCCGATGCGGATTGGGCCGGTGACAAAGTGGGATGGAAATCGACTTCCGGTGCATGTCAGTTTCTTGGACGCTCCTTGGTAAGTTGGTCCTCGAAAAAGCAGAATTGTGTTTCTCTCTCCACGGCCGAGGCCGAATATATTGCAGCCGCAAGCTGTGCAACCCAACTGCTATGGATGAGGCAAACCCTAAAGGATTATGGTATGACGTATCGACACGTGCCTCTTCTCTGTGATAATGAAAGTGCCATAAAGATCTCCGAGAACCCCATTGATCACCCTCGCACAAAACATATTGATATTAGGTATAATTTCTTGAGAGACCATGTACAAAAGGGTGACATTGATATTACCCATGTGGGTACCGACATGCAGCTCGCTGACATTTTCACCAAGCCACTTAGCGTAGCAAGGTTTTGTCAACTTAGGCGTGAACTTGGTATCTTGGAGCTTGATAAAATAACTTGAAATCTTGTACACATACACACACTCACATTATGTTCTTGTCTTGATGTGGGCATGCATTTAGGGGGAGTCACAAGGACTTACGTCATAATTTTGTGTTTTAATCCTACAAAATATGCATAAATCAACTTCTATCCAGAAGTAGTATATTTAATTCTTGTAGGCAACTATGTTCATGTCCTTTGTGATAAACCATGTCAAATCATCTCATCATCCAAATTCAAGAATATGCCTCTGCCTACTCCTCTCTCGGTCGTCCGACGTGTCTCGGACGTTCGGCGGCTAAACTCATTCTGGACGTCCGGCCAGTGTCGGTCGTCCGACGGCTAAATCCACTCCGGACGTCCGACGCCTGTCGGACGTCCGACACATCAGGGGCCCTATAAATAGAAGGGCGCGGGCTGGGCCTTGCCCTAGCCCCCACGCGCCTCCTTTTCTCCCAGCCGCCGCCACCAGCTCCAGGGGAGCTCGCCCGTGCCGCCACCTCCGGGATCTGGCTGATCTCCTCCGCGGGATCCGATCTCCTCCACGGGATCCGTCTCCCCTTCCTCTCCTCTCTGGATCTGCAGGTATCCCCTCCGTCCCCCTCGCGTTTGGTTCCCTTTTCTCCCAAGTTCACGTGTTCGTTCATATGGTTTGACCGTGACCGTTCCCCATTGGGTTTCCAACCGTGTAGGCTTTTGTTCATCATGCCCAAGATTAAGCACTCCGCCCGGAAGGACACTGCTGGCTCATCCGCTCGAGCCCCTACTGGCACGGGGTCGGACTCCGAAGGGCAATGTCGTCCCTTCAAACGGACTTCCCGGCGTCCTCCGCCTCAACATCTCCCTTTGTCGTCTGATGGCTCTGACTTCGAGGATGAGCTTGCAGTTGAGGACCGTGCTGAACAGCCTGCCGTTCGGAAGTCTATGCCAAAGCCTGGGACTCGCAGGCCCTCCTATATGCCACCACCTCCTCCTGAACTGCCCGAAGGTGAAGCTCGTCGCATCTCACTTGAACCTCCTGCTACTTTAGGTCGTGAAGTCAAGAACTTCACCACGGTTGCTAAGTCTTCCTACCTCACTTTCCGCCGCGAGTTGACCAATTCTCTGTTGTACGTGACTCTATGGACTCACGTTTCCGCACAAACGTCCAGGCGGACATCTTTACTACGGTCATTGTTCCTAAGGGTCTGTCTGTCCATCACTTCATTGATCTTGAGCATATTCGCACGCACTCGGCGAAATACCGGGGTGTCATTGAGCTTATTGAGTCATCGGGGCTTCCTGCCCCCTTTGCTTTTCGGCGCGATTTTAACGCTGCTGCTATTCACCAATTTTATGCCACATGTTTCTTTGGTCCAAACAAGACTGTTTGCTGGATAACCTCTGACTTCAGTTCACAGCCTCTTATGATGAGTTTGTTGCCGCACTTGGTTTCCCCAACTCCGGCTTCAAAATCCATAAGAATGATCCTAACCATGCACATAAGCCAATTGAGGCGTGTGGGTATCTCCTCAAACCACTCCGTGAACTTGATGCAGACGAACGAATGAAGGATCTTAACCAAGTATCCATCTGGCGCTCTCCCTACTTTATCATCTTTCAGTGTCTTATCCGCTCCATCTATCCCAAGATGGGTGATAAGGGATCCTGCAGTGGCTACTGTATTGACATCATGTCACATTTGTACGAGCACCCCAAGAGCAAAATTAATGTGCCTCACTTTCTATGGCATGAGATTTGGCTTGCTAGTTTTCAATACAAGCGAGCCTTCCCTCATGCCCCCTTCACTCAGGCTTTTATTAACCATGTTGTTGAGTTCACTGTTGTTGTCACTCACACGCATCACAAGTGGGTCATTCCCGCTCACATGGCGGATAACTATGCTCCCAAGAAAACCCCACCATCCACCTCCACTCGCCGCACTGCTGCCCGGTCAGCAACCCCTTCATCCAGCTCAGCTCATCTCGGTCGCTTTGCCAAATTCATTGGCAAGGCACATTCTGCTATGATGAAGGCCTTCTCTTTCTAGTGCGGTCAAACTCATGATGTGGATTCTCGCCTCGTCTCCTCCAAGAATGCCCTCAAGGCTCGTCTGAGAGACTCGGGCGCTCTTGATGTGAGTGACGATGAGGCCCTTCATGCTGCTCCTCCTTCTGACTTTGGCTTCCCATCTGGTCCTGAGTGGGCTGATTTTCTTGACGAGGCTGGTGGCAGTGGCTTGCCTGACGACGAGGATGATGATGATGATGTTGATGATCTCTGAGCATGGTAGATGTTGTTGGTGCCTCCCTTTTTTGTACTTGGTGCCAAAGAGGGAGTAATGTATCGTAGTTTTTAGTCTTTGGAGATTTAGTCTCAATTTGCATGTTTGTGTAATGTAATGGATAAACCTATGTATGGCTACCTATGAATGTTGTGATTGCTATGGATTGCTATGATATCATCGTAGACATTATGTTTTTGCTCCACTACTTCTATGATGATCTATTATCTTTACATGATGATCCATTATCTTTACTAAGTCACATGATATTTTCGAAACACACATTAAAAGGGAGCTCCGATATTTTACCATGCACATACTAAGGGGGAGCTCCGTACTAAACCTCTCCAAAGCTATAATGTATGTTAAATCTTTTGAGACCTACGTATATGTTGTCATCAACTACCAAAACGGGGGAGATTGAAAGTGTAGTCATGCCCCTAATCGACTTTTGGTGTTAATGACAACACATACATAGGAAACTAATCCTATTTGTTGAGTGTATCTCAGGATGGCAAGTACTTTAGTAGATTGAGATTATGTGCCAAGGTGGTCTGAGAAGATCGGGACTTATATGTCAAGAAGGCTCGGGATTGAGAAAAGATGATGTAGACTATCCTTTAAATTTACTATTCTTGAGTATAGGGATCCCGCACTATTAAGAGGGGATCACAGGTTTTGCGATGAATTTGCTCATACTACATCTCTACTTTTCTGCTCATACCACATCTTCACTACTCTGCTCTTATCTCAAAAAAGAACAAATGCCTCGGACATCCGGCCTCCTCTGGAGGTCCGAGGGTCGGACGTCCGACCTGCTTCGGAAATCCGGAATCATATACCAGAGAGATCAGAGCCATATAACTCGGACTTCCGGCTCCCTCCGCACGTCCGAGGGCCGGTCGACCGACCTGCTTCGGAAATCCGGAGTTCTGCACCAGAAGAACTTGAGCCATATAACTTGGACTTCCGGCTCCCTCCGGACGTTCGTCCCCTTTCGGAAATCCGGAATCTTGCACCAGAGAAGTTTGAGTCAAATAACTCGGACTTCCGGCCTTCTCCGGACGTCCGGTCCCTGTTCAACTCCACAGTGGTTCCAGATATATTTACAGCCCTCGGACGACCGACCCCTGTCGGACGTCCGACCCCTTGTGGATGCCCGGACATCCGTGAACTGCCGGATGTCCGACCCGTGTGTGACTTAAAGTTTCCCCAACGGTTGTTTTACTCTCCCCACTATATATACCCCCTCCCACTTTGTGAGAGGGTGTCCAACGCAGCTAGAACACATACAAGAACACCTTTCTTCTAACTCACTCTTGTCTACACCCAATCTTAGATCCCAAGAGCATTTGTGAGTCCCTTTGAGTGTTGTTCCAATCAAAAGATAGATCGTCTCCTTCTCCTCCTCTCCACCAAAGTGATTTGTGATTTGAGCAAGTTTTGAGCAATCGCCATGATCTTGTTACTCTTCGAGGTTGGAGACTCCTAGGCGGTAGGAGTCTTCAGAGAGGAATCAAACCATTGTGATTACCCCCGGAAAGTTTGTGAAGGTTTGGAAGCCACCTCAAGGCTTACCACTAGTGGTTGAGAAACGCCTTCGTGGAGTTATCTCAAAGGGAGAATAGCGTGAGCCTTCGTGGCGTTGGTGTGCCTTAGTGGTAACATCCGCCCCTCTAACGGTGACGTAGCTTCCCTCCAAGGAAGTGAACATCGGGATACATCCTCGTCTCTCCTGGAGTTTTGGTTATTCCTAACCCTAACTCTCTACTTGTGTTAATCCTTATTACGTACTTGTATTTGATTATTGTTTTTCGGTTGCCTTACTTCACTCTAAATAGCTTACCCCTTGTCGTTGTAATTATTAGGCCTACGCTCATATTCCGCACCTTTGCCTAATATTGCTAAGTAATTATTAAAATTTGGAACTATACCTATTCACCCCCCCTCTAGGTCCATCTCGATCCTTTTCAATTGGTAGCAGAGCCTCGTGCTCTATTCTTGTGGCTTAACCGCCCTAGAGCGAGATGGACGGGATTCCCACTACTGTAGCTCTAGTGGAGAGGGACGGGACTTCCACGGAAGTCAAGTCCTTTACCTCTGAGGACCTGGAACGGGCCCTTGCCAAGCAAAAAGAGGAGCATGATGCTTCTCTTGAGGCCTTCTAAGACTGGCATCATTAACCACGGGGACAGCCACGTCCCCGAGGGCCTCAGGGCCACATGTGCACGGTTCTTCATTTTGCCAACAACCTCCGGAGAGGAACCCAACCAGTGTTCCATGGCTTTATGCTAGATATCAAGTTGAGAAACCTAAGTACAATCCTGGAGGAAAACCTCCCTTGCTTGATGACAATTCCGATTTTGCTATGTGGAGAGTTGGTATGCAGGATCATCTTAGGTACGCCAATGATGAGATGTTAGACATCCTCGAGCATGGGTACAATCATGTAGATCCAAGGTGCCTCACTCCCAGAGAAACTTATGACAAGCATCTCAATGACACTGCAATCATGTGCATAAGAAAAGGAATGAATGACAAGCAACGGAGACCTTACATTCACATCACAAGTGCCAAGCAACTGTGGGATAGCATTATAAGGACCAAGACCGGTACCTCCACTCTTCGGCTTGCTCAATATGAAATTACCCCCGAACGACGAAGAGCTTCATGGAATTGGAGAGGGAAGAAGGTTGATGATGACGATGGCGACGATTTCCCCTCTCCGGAGCCCAAGACGGACTCCAGATCTGCCTTCCAGATGAAGGAGTGGTTGTGTCGGCGCCTTCGTATCACAAACGCAACGAAATCTTCTCTTTTTATTTTTTCTGGGACGAAAGGGAACTTATAGACCTGAGGTTGGGGGCGGCAGAGCTGTGTGGGCCCCACAAGCTTGCCCACCGCCACCAGGGGGGTGGTGGCGGAGCCAGGGCTTGTGGCCCACTCGCCCACCCCCTCATGTGGAACTTGGCGCAGATATTTTTCATATTTTCCAAAAATGCTCCCCGTAAATTTTCAGGACGTTTGGAGAACTTTGATTTCTGCACAAAAATAACACCAAGGCAATTCTGCTGAAAACAGCGCGAGTCCAGGTTACTTCCATTCAAATAATGCAAATTAGAGTCCAAAACAAGGGCAACAGAGTTTGGAAAAGTAGATACGATGGAGACGTATCATCCCCCCGTTGCCCCCATGCCACCCTGGCCCGCCGGGGGCCTCTCCGACCACCACCACCGGCGCCATCTCTACCGCACCGGTTGGCCCCTCCGCTTCTCCTTCAACGCGCAGTCGTCGTCGTCGTCGTCGGTTTCCTCACCGCCGGATCTGCCACACCGTCGTCGCCCCTCGCTGGCCGAGCCTCCTCGACCAGCACCACCGATGTCGCCTCCTCCGACGTCCACACCGCCAACCCCTCCGTCGCCGCGCCATCGAGCCTCCCCCGAGCCCATTTTTGCACATCTACACGGCTCGGTGAGAACACCCCTCTCCTCCTCCCTCCCCTCCGGTTCTATTCCGGCGTTCACCGCCTCGTCCTGGCGCCGTTGACCTCTCCTATGAGAGGAGGAGGTGGATCTTTGTCTACTGTCTCTCTGTTGAGCAGAGAGATAACACAGAGAAAAGAAATTGATGTTAGGAAGGAAAATAAAAGAAAGGGATAATGTATGTATCATGTATGTAGGTATGTACGTATGTATGTATCATGTATGTATGTGTGTGTGTATGTATTGTGTATGCATGCATGTATCTAGAAAAAATAAAATACATTATATATATGTAGGGATATGTATATGTGTGTGTTGTGATGTGGTGTGGCCAATGCCACTTACCGGTGGGGCCAACCCTCCAACTCCCACTGACACGGAGGCCCCACACAACCCTTGTTAAAATAATAATAATATATAAGTAAAAATAAATATAAAAATATGTATATGATTTGATTAATAAAATAAATATGTAATTAATTAGTTAAGTTAAGTTAATTAATTAATTTGTGAATTAATTAATTAGATAATTAAGTATTAGTAATAATGATTATTGGTAAATAGATTATTTAGATAATCTGTTAATTAGGATAATTAAATTATCCTATTAGAGTATGACACATGGGTCCCCCACTAATTTAATCTGATTAATTAAATAATTTAACCTTAATTAATAATTTGTGTCAATGACACGTAGGACCCACTGGTCAGTTGACCAGTCAACTGCTGATGTCAGCATGACATCATGCTGATGTCATAATAGCATTTGATAATTATTTTAAATCTGTTTTTAATTCCTAAATTTTAATAAAATTTTAAAAATTAATGTAAAATAAACCGTAGCTCAGATGAAAATATTTTCAACATGAAAGTTGATGAGCAGTACGAGACGAACCCGGTTACACGGTCCATTCGTCTCTCACGCGTCCCTAGCATAGCAAACTTGAAACTTTTCCATCGTTTTCAGTCTGACCGGTAGTAGCCAAAGACCCGGGAAATATCATCCGATATTTTCCCGACCTATCTATGACGGATGTTACTGTGTGAGCTCATGCCTAGCCTCATATTGCCATGTCATGCTTAGTGTTGCACCTGTTGCTGTTATTTATTGTCCCCCACCCTCTTCTTATCGGTAGACCCCGAGACTGACGCTGCTGCCGGGTACATCTACGACCCTGCCGATCAGCCCTTTGCCCCAGAGCAACAAGGCAAGCAAACCCCCCTTGATTATTCCTATATTGCCTATATCTTTCTTCCTACTACTTGCATTAGAATTTTGCTACTGTTGTAGTTAGCTCCTATATCTGATGCATAGCCTATTTTTGATGAACTGCTACTTTCAGTACCGCACTTTAAACTGTTTAGTATAGGTGGAGCAGTCATCCCCTCTGACCTCGTAGTCAAGTTGCCTCGCTTTTTTTTCAAGTCTTGATCCCTGATCGACGAGCCAGACCCGGCACAACACTTACACCCCCTTAGTTGTGCGACGCTACATAGATAATATCGGGTACCGGGGGTGACACCTCGTGAAGTACTCCTGATGATATCTCTGTAGTACATCTAGTTGGTCGTGGTTATCGAGGGTGATTCCTCTTTCACCATTCCCGACGATGCCTCTGTCGTGCAACCCCTCAAGTGTGGGACCCTCAAGGGTGATTCCTCTAAGTCCACCTTGACGGATACATCATTCGGAATCCCACGAGGGTGATACTCGGATTCCCCCTGATGTCTCTACCACACAGTTACTTGACCATGTTACTAGGATCTTTGATGAATAGATGTTAGGAGGGTGGATTCCCGTGTGTTTGTGTCGATGACTTAATTAAAATGATAATGGATTTGGGTATTTGATCTGGGTTGGTCGGAAGGCCTTATTACGCACTAACCGTCTGCGTGGGAAGAATTATGGGTACTCGACGTCGCGGTATCAGCCGAAGCTCTTCACACGTCAGCAATGTAGCGGCGCGCGCCCAAGTGGTCCGGAGATGCATCGCTCTTGTATTAAGGGGTGCTAGGACTGACATCGGCCGCCCTCGCATCATGCAGGAGCGCGGAGGGAAAGTGGGCCCACGACCCCTTTGTGCTTAAGAGTTAGACCGGCGGGCTGGCCTCTCTGCTGAGCTTAGGTGGGGCTGCGACGTGTCGATATTCCGAGGCCGGGTATGACCCAGAAAAGTGTGTCCGGTCAGAGTGTTATCGAGCACGTCGGGGAATATGTTGTGCACCCCTGCAGGGAAGAACTTATCTATTCGAATAGCCGTGTCCACGGTTACAGGACGACTTGGAGTTGTGCCCTGATCTTATACAACTACAATTGTTACTTAACTGGAATTAGTTGCCCTGGGATTGCTTCCTTGCGGGGAGTCAAGGGAGGATCTCTGGGCGTGACCTCATATTAATATTGCTGCAACAATATGACTATTAATTGTGTTACCTTGCTCTACCCTCGTCTATTGCTGCAAGACCCTGAAGATGCTAGTCTTTGATAGGACTAGGCCCTCTCTCTCTATTCTCGCATTGCTGCATCAGTCCACATATAACGCCCCTTCTTTGATACTGATGCATACTTAGCTTAGTTCTGATGTAAGACTTGCGAGTACTTTGGATGAGTACTCACAGTTGCTTTGCTCCCCCTTTGCCCCCTTGATCCGTTGCTGCGACCAGATGATGGAGCCCAGGAGATGGAGTTTCCTGCCGATGTGTGCCACCCCGATGGTGATTTCTTCGTGGAGGCGCTGAAGACCAGGAGTAGTTAGGAGGTTCCCAGGCTGGAGGCCTCGCCTCATTCGATCGTGTATATTTTGTGCTAGCCTTATCTAAGGCACCCCATGTTTATGCCTCTACTCATATATTGTTGCTTCCGTTGACTCGTGTGTTTATCGAGCTTCCGTATTCTAGCCCTCGAGGCCCCTGGCTTGTAATATGAAGCTTGTATTTGTTTTATTTGTGTCTAGAGTTGTGTTGTGGTATCTTCCCGTGAGTCGTTGAGTTTGATCGTACTCATTTGCGTGTATGATTAGCGTACGATTAAATTGAGGGTGTCACATAAGGTTAAGTGGTGAGGCTGCAGCAAGTGACTAAGCATTTAGTTGGTGGCTAACTTACGAGTACACGAATAAAAGAGGGGGATGATCTACACATAGCGGACGTGAACTACTGATGATGAAATGAATGATCCTGAACACCTACTTACGTCAGACATAACCACCACCGTGTCCTCGATCGGAGAAGGAGCTCACGAAAGAGACAACCACGGTTACGCACTCAGTTGGCAAGTTTTAATTAAGTTTACTTCACGTTATCTATAACCGGATGTTAAACAAAGTTTCCAAGTTTGCCACATAATCGCAGGCAAGCCTTTCTAAAAGATTTAACCCTGCATGGGTGCTCCAACTAGTGCATCACAAATTACCACCCGCTGTGCCGGAATGACCTCGTTAGGGAAAACCCGTGATCTCCTCGGTTTCCTATTGGAAAACCTCAACCTCGAGATACCCCAAAGCATCCTCCGAATTCCCACGCACGAGACGCTCGAGAAAGGTAAAACAAGTCCAGCAAGGCCACGCGATGTGTCAACGATCCCGATAGGAGCCGCATATCTCGTTCTCAGGACATGACGGATGAGCAATACGTACGGTGGCTGGATAGAAATCCCCCGAGTTGCCACAGGTGGCCCCGCAAGTGGCTCTATTTGGGACCAACACCAGCAGCACTGACCCCCTGTATTATGTTGAGTTACTCCTTGGGTTCATGACGCCCTATGTTTTTCAGTATTATCAGAATTATTATATTGGGTAAATATAGTACCAATGCTGGGCCTTGTCAGACGAGTTTTATCCCAAAACGAAAATCTAGGGGGTCCCCATAACAACCCCAAGCATGTTAGGAGCGCTCATTTATGGAACATAACACCGGTAGCCAAAACTAAGAGTGGGAAAGGTGGTACAAAACACCAGGCTAGAAGGCCAAGCCTTCCACCTTTTACCAAGTATATAGGTGTATTAACTTAATTAGCAATAATATGGTGATATAACAAGGAACCCATGTTTTCACATGGAAGCAACTGCACCTGCAACTAGCAACGCTAACAAAAGGCTGAGCAAGCGGTAACATAGCCAAGCAGTGGTTTGCTGGGTTGTGGAAAAGGTTAGAGGTTTTCATGTTAATGTTGGGAGACTGATATTTAACAGGTGGTAGGCAGCAAGACATAGCGAAAGAAACGAGACAACTAGCATGGCGATGATAGTAATGGTATCTTGGGAAATGACCATCTTGCATGTGATCCTGCTTGGAAGAAGAACTACTCCGTGAAGCAGACGAACCGACGTAGTCGAGCGGATCCTCACATTCCGACACGCTTGCGGGACTCTATCGAGACGAAGCAAACTGAAACAACAATCAACACACTATATTCACCACGGCACATGCACGATAGGATGCACACCCTAATATGATGCATGATCGGTTCAAATATGCAAGGTATTGCATGGCAGTTCACACAAACATATACTACACATTAAGTGAAGATCAATATGCAACGAGTTGCATATTGACAAAACTCCACATTTAATTATTTAGTTCACTCTCATTTATTTACACACAATATTAAATGTTGTTAAACATGGCAAGGGGTGAAGCACAAATAAACTACCTAACTAGATATTTTAAATCAGGCCGGAAAGGACATATAGCATCCCCGAACTGACCCCACATATTAACTTTGAAATCTGTCCAGGTCTGATCTAAACATATTTTATGTTTTTTAAACGGAAAATAAAGTGGTTCACGTGATTCTACTCGTTGTTCTAGTCCATTTACATATATAGGTTATCTCCAACGGAGCTACGAATAAATAACTATGAACTAAACCGTTTTTAACATGTTGTCATGCAAACCAATGCAAACATCATGGCTAACAGTTTAAATATGCATGGAAGTTGGAAAATATTAATCTACGCAAAAGTCTACACATTCTACATGTATAACTTATTCTGATCCGACGCACGGTTTATAATCTACGGGCGTTTTAAAATCAATGCAATTTTCTGAAAACCTGAAATTCCTAGGCTAATTGAAATATCGCAAAATGCGAAAAAACCCGCTAATGGGCCGAATGTGCTACTGCGGCCTAATAGAGCTAGAGCGCGGTATAATTATACTACGCCCACGGCGATATATAGCGGGCTGGGCGCTGGCTCACCTTTGCGGGCCTTGGCCCGGGTCGGTGAGGGGTGCGGCCCGGTTGCGGAGGCGCTGGAGATGGGCCGAAGGGGCGCTCGCCTGGTGGCTCGGTTAGGCCTCGTCGTGAGAGGCCTACGCAGGGTGCTGTGGGAGGGCGAGGCTGGAGGCGTCGTGTTCCTCCCGTTGGAGCGAGGTCAGGAGACCACGACGGTGGCTCCAATGAGGTGCAAGGACCGGCGGGGCTGGGTCTTCGCGACAGCAGATCCGGCGAGGCTGGGCCCCGATGGCCGCCGACGACGGCTGGAGGTTGGTTCCAAGCTCGGGGCTCGAGCTCCTTGGGCGCAAGGGGGAGCTTACCTGCGAGGGAGATGTTAGAGGGAGAGGGAGCAGAAGGGGATGAGGAGGAGAGGGGGAGGAGGCAGTCCGGGGAGCTGCTCCGACAAACAGCAGGGCTAGCGCAGCGGTCCAGCGACGGGGCTGTCGAGCGCATGCGGGGCGAGACGCTCAGGAGGAACTGCAGGGATGGCGGCAGTACGACTGCGTTTGATCTGGGCCCGGGGAGGGCCAGATCTGGGTCTGGCGGGCCTGCTCGAGGTGGGAGACAGCTCAGGTTCTGGGAGAGAGGAGCTGGGTGGCGGCTGGCTAGGGTTTCGGGCGCAGATCCCTAGGAGAGGAGGGTTGGTTGTCCAAAATTAGGGAGGGGTGTTTAAATAGGATTTGGGGCTAGGTTAGGGGGATTTGGCGTCCGATTTCAACCGTACGATCGTGATCGAACGGCCTCGGTAGCACCCTAGAGTTAGGTGGTTGTGTTAGAGAGGCTAGGTGGGGAAGAGAGGGAAGTTTGTGGCCCGGCCACGAGATTTTAAAACACCGAAAAACGTCCGACGATAAACCTATGACGGTGCCGCTACGGTCAACCGTTCGGGTATCAAACGGACTCCGATTGCGAAGAAATTTGGCAGGCCAAGTTTCGACCCAATCCGAGAAAGTATTATACACACTTTTAAAAACAATATTTTATCGATGTCGTAGGTGCGTGCGTGTGTGGTTGGTCTCGAAATGGTCAACGATGAAAACGGAGAGAACCGGCAACTGATAACGGATGCAAGTTTTGAAAACTGGCGGCAATGGAGTGTCGATGCAATGCAGATGATGCGCATGATGCGATGATGAATGCGACAGACAATCTAATCGCATGACGGCGATGGAATAAAAGGGGAATCTTCTGAAGCATCGGTCTCGGGTTGTCACAACTCTCCTACACTAACAAGAGATCTCGCCCCGAGATCTAAGAATGAAAGGGGGAAGAGGAAGAGAAAGCAAGGGGTAAAACTTAGTTTCTTATTTGAAAAATGAGTGAAACCAATGATCCTTGAAGGTTGCAAAGAGATGAAGAATGATATGAGAAACAAGCAAGAATTCACACAAAATTTTGGCAGCACTTCAGTAGGAAAGAGGGCAAATTTTTGATTAGATAGAAAGATCTAGACAAGATTCACAACAAACCAACTAAATTGATATGCAAGGAAAGAACATGAAATAAGACACAACACTCCGGTTAAATGAATAAGAAAGGAAAGCACAAAATCTTGACACAACTAGATGATGGATAAAAAGAGCAACATTACAACCACTCCGGAACAAGAGAATAGAAACAAAATCACTGGGAAGAAAGAATGAAGAAGAAAATGTAAACTTCTACCACACTTGAATTTGAGAAGCATCTTACAAGAAGGATTGAACGGAGTTGTTGGAAAACCAACAACGAAAAGAACAAGCTTGTTGTGG
The DNA here is from genome assembly GCF_904849725.1 of Hordeum vulgare subsp. vulgare. NCBI lineage: Eukaryota > Viridiplantae > Streptophyta > Magnoliopsida > Poales > Poaceae > Hordeum > Hordeum vulgare. Next base: position 553,410,273 of record NC_058524.1, on the reverse strand, counting down.
GCTTATGGAAACCATATCAAATAATGAGGTGACAACCAACCACTAACGAAAACAAGGATTGATTGGAAGCAACAAGACATGCACAACTTCTTTCACCAAGAGGATACATTGAGAACTTGGATCAACGATAATCACCATAATAGCAACAATCCTTAGGAAAGCTTTTAGGTGAAAACTAAATCCAGATAAATCCATGAAAAAACTGTTAAGATACCTCATGATCAAAGAATTGTTGGATTTAAATATCTCATTCTTGAAACCAATTCTCTTCGAGACTCCTCCACTACAAGAATGCTATAACACCACCTCAAAAGCAAAAGTAGGAAGAATTGCACTTTGAAATGCAAGACCAAGAATACTTGAGGTACTACCACAAGAATCTTGAAGAACACCTTGAGAAAGAAGAGATCTTGAGCCGCCTAACAGAAAACTTCAACAAGGCACCTGAATAATTGAGAGACGAACGAAGGGACAACAATTGAGAAGAATTTGAGAATGAAAGCTGAAAGCTGAGAGCGAAGAAATCTTCTAAAATGACGGACTTCGGAGGATCAAGAATGAAAACAAATATGAAATGCACCGGATAGATATGGAAGGAATTTCTCATGATTGGGAACAATTGAGATGATAACACAAGGCTGAAATGATGAATTTTCAAGAGAATGGACCAAGATTTGTGTGACATCCTTGACTTTTGCTACAGTGATGATTGTAATTAAGCGACAGTGATCCCGCGCTAATGATGCCACGTCATCATTAATTATATCAATGTTCTCATGATGGTTGAAACCGAATCAAAATTCGAAGCCTTGAGATTAAGTCAAACGAAAAAATATTTTATGTTGTTGAAATAAGAACGTCGGGGAGTTATACAGATTACCTAGCGAAGTATAAAAATGAATCAGGCACTTTTGGAAATATTGGTAAGCCCAATATATTTAGAAGTGGAGCCTTAAATAAAATAGAGTAAAGAAATATAGTAAATGTAAAAGAAATAAATAAAAGAAAGAAGTAAAAGTATATGTAATAAATTATAAAAGATAGTAAATAAAATTAGGTACTAAAAAAATTTAGAAATAACAGAAAAAGAAAAGAAAAAGAAAAAAAGAAAGAGAACCCCCCCTCGCCCAACTAGGCCTAGTGGCCCAGCCAGCCAGGCCACAGCCCACCGCGGCGAGCAAACCCTAGCGAGCTCGTCCCCTCTCACTCCCCCGCTTCCGAGCGCCGCCGCCAGGGGCTCTCGCCTCGTCTCCCGCACCAACCCTCGTGGGGGGCTCCCACCGATCTCTCCGCCTCTCTCGGTCACGATGACCCCCAGCGACCCCTCCCCACGTGTCCCCAACCGCTCGCCCGGGACCCTCCCACTCCACCGACACCTCCGCACTCACCCGATTCCCCCCACACTACCCACGAGAGGAACCCACCTCTCCCGTCGGCTCCTCCCTCCTCTCCCCACCTACCCCCGGTTCCCCATCGACCCGAGATCCCCACTCCCGCATCCAGCCCCTGCATCGTCCCTCCCCCCATCGGTCCATCCTCTCCCCTAGAGACCGAGAGACCCCAGGAACCCCACGCCCGAGCCTCCCATCGGTTCCTCTCCCTCCCGAGCCGCCCTACCGGATCCTCCCGCCGGCCGAAGCCCCTGCATCGTTCCCCCCCCCCCCCCGTCGGCCCTTCCTCCTGCTCGGTGCAGGAGGGACCGGGCAGGGAGAACCCTCCTCCCCGTCATGCCGGTTGACCACCTCCGGGAGGCCTCTCCGGCAACGACCATCCTCACCGGCATCACCACCACCGCGTCGCCACCGTCACCATCGTCACCGCATCGTCTTCCTCCTCGCCATCACCTCCACCTCACGAGAACTCCGGCTTCACCAGACCCTCTCGTTAACGTCGGTGAGCCCCTCCTCGGGCTCCTCCCACCATCTCCTTCCTCGCGCCATCCCAGTTCCGTTTCGGTAGACGGCACTCTGATCCGACGCCGTTAGGTTCGTGTAGGAGATCGTGGAGATGTAGCTCTCTCTCTCTGTGAAGTTCTCTTTGTTAACAGAGAGGTGGGAGATGTGAGATGTGAGATGTGAGAAAGAAATAAAAATAAATGTTGTATTGCGTATGTATGTATGTATAAACGTCGTACGTATTTTGTATGTATGAGATGCATGATGTATGTATTTGCATATATAGGTATATGGAGAATACGTTAATTGTTTGGTTATGTATCTGTGAGTAAAAATGTGTATTTGGCCTAAAGCCACTTACCGGTGGGGCCAACCCACCCCGCTGTCTATGACAGGGAGGCCCCACACCCTCTTTTGAGTAAATGTGAAAATTAAAATATAAAAATAAAAATAATGTTTTTGTTAAATAAATAAAGAGATACATTATCTAATTAATTAATTGGATAGTTAGAATAATTAGAGTATGACACGTGGGTCCCCCGCTAAATTAATCTGATTAATTAATATTTAATCTTAATTAAAACTTGTGCCTATGACGTTTGGGACCCACTGGTCACTTGACCAGTCAACTGTTGACATCAGCATCACATCATGCTGATGTCATAATAGCGTATATTAAATTAATTAAATCTGTTTTTAATTCCTAATTATTGAATAAAACTTTAAAAATTAATATAAAATAATCCGTAAGTAAGATCAAAATATTTTCAACATGAAAGTTGATTAGCAGAACTAGACGAATCCGGATACACGGTCCATTCGTTTGTCACGCGTCCCTAGCATAGCAAACTTGGAACATTTACTTCGTTTCCAGTCTGACCGGTAGTAGCCCGAGACCCGGAAAATATCGTCAGGTATTCTTCCGACCCGTCTATGACGAATGTTGCTGCGTTAGCTCATGTCTAGCCTGCATCTTGCCATGTCATGCATTCTGTTGCACCGTTGCTATTATTTATTGTTTCTTCCCCCTCTTCTTACCGGTAGACCCCGAGACTGACGCTGCTGCCGGGTACATCTACGACCCTACCGATCAGTCCTTTGCCGTAGAGCAGCAAGGCAAGCAAACCCCCCTTGATCATTCCTATATCGCCTATGTCTTTCTTCCTACTGCTTGCATTAGTATTTTGCTACTGTTGTAGTTAGCTCCTATATCTGATGCATAGCCTATTTTTGATGAACTGCTACTTTCAGTCCTGTACCTTTAATCTGATTAGTATAGGTGGAGCAGTCATCCCCTCTGACCCCGTAGTCAGTTGCCCCGTTTGTTTTCAAATCTCGATCCCTGATCGACGAGCCAGACCCGACACAGCACATACACCCCCTTCGTTGTACGACACTACAGAGATACTATCGGGTACCGAGGGTGACACCTCGCCAAGTACTCCTGATGATATCTCTGTAGTATAGCTAGTCGGTCGTGGTTATCGAGGGTGATTCCTCTTTCACCATTCCCGACGATGCCCCTGTCGTGCAACCCCTCAAGTGTGGGACCCCCGAGGGTGATTCCTCTAAGCCCACCTTGACGTATACATCGTTCGGAATCCAACAAGGGTGATACCTCGGATTCCCCCCGATGTTACAACCACACAGTTACTCGACCATGTTACTGGGATCATTGGTGCTTAGTTGTAAGATAGGTGGATTCCCGCGAGACTGTGTTGATGGCCTACTTAAAATGTTAATGGATTTGGGTGTCTGATCTGGGTTGGTTGGAGACCTTTTCGCACTAACCGGCTACGCGGGAAGAATTATGGGTACTCGGCGTCGCGGTATCAGCCAAAGCTTTTCAGATGTCAGCAATGTAGCGGCGCACGCCCGAGTGGTCCCGAGATGCATCGTGCATGTGATTAAGGGATGCTAGGACTGACGTCGGCCACCCACGCCACGTGTAGGAGCGCGAAGGGGAACTCGGCCCATGAACCCTTTGTGCTTAGGAGTTAGACCAGCAGGCTGGCCTCTCTGATTAGTCTTAGGTGGGGCTACGACGTGTCGATATTCCGAGGCCGGGCGGGACCCAGAAAAGTATGTCCGGCCAGAGTGTTATCGAGCGTGATGGGACATGTGGTGCACCCCTGCAGGGATGAAAATTAACTATTCGAATAGTCGTGTCCACGGTTACAGGACGACTTGGAGTTGTGCCCTAATCTTATACAACTACAATTGTTACTTAACTGGATTTTAGTTTGCCTCGGGATTGCTTCCTCGTGGGGAGTCGAGGGAGGATCTTTGGGCGTGACCTCACTTTAATATGCTGCAACAATATGACTATTAGTGTTTTACCCCTGTTCTACTCTCGTCTATTGCTGCAAGACCCTGAAGATGCTAGTCTTCGATAGGACTAGGCCTTCTCTCTCTATTCTCGCATTGCTGCAGTAAGTCCACATATTTAAACCCCCTTCTTTGATACTGATGCATAATTAGAATAGTTCTGATGTAAGACTTGCGAGTACTTTGGATGAGTACTCACCGCTGCTTTGCTCCCCTCTTGTCCCCTTGATCCGTTTGCTGCGACCAGGTGATGGAGCCCAGGAAATGGAGGTCCCCGTCGACGACGTCTGCTACCCCGACGGTGCCTACTACTACGTGGAGGCCGCTGATGATCAGGAGTAGTTAGGAGGTTCCCAGGCAGGAGGCCTCGCCTCGTTCGATCGTTGTATCTTTTGTGCTAGCCTTCTCTAAGGCACCCCATATTTTTATGTCTGTACTCAGATATTCTTGCTTCCGCTGACTCGTGTGTTTATCGAGCTTCCGTATTCTAGCCCTCGAGGCCACTGGCTTGTAATATGAAGCTGATATTGTTTTATTTGTGTCTAGAGTTGTGTTGTGATATATTCCCGTGAGTCCTTGGGTTTGATCGTACGCATTTGCGTGTATGTTTAGCGTACGATTAAAACGAGGGCGTCACAATTTGAGAGCAACACTTGTTCGGTCTTCACAAGCTGAGAACGATGGCAAGATACACCACCAAAATTACTCTGACACTCTCGAATAATGAAGAAGGAAAAGTTGAGCCAACGAAGGAAATGAATTGAAGCAATCTTGCAGAAGGAATATGACTGATGGAAATCATTCTTACATCACATTTGAAAATATTTAAAGATCTCCGAAAAAGATTACAAGAGCCGGATAAGATCCTGTGAAAGAACCGGTGGGTTATGGGCCCACTCAAAATAAAACACCGTTGAATGGAATGCTAAGAAAGATTTATTGCACCGGACAAATGAAAAACTGGATGAGGCGAGAACCTCGAAATAATTGAAAGGATTGAAAACAAGAAACTTTTGAGATATCTTCAGCACTCCGGATAAAATAGAGAGAGATTACAAGAAGAAATACTTGATAAGAATTACCAACATGGGGAGCATTGAACAAATGAAAAGGATGTGATGAACACTGGAAGCTTGAATTGAATCCACTTAAAATGATAGCCATCTTCTCATCGAAAGATAGGGACAACTTTGCCTCTATCACTTTTAACTTTGTCGGGTTCCCAATCTTCAGAGTTGCGTTTAATTCTTTCCAGAATATGCCATTTGAATTCAATAGTTTTGTTCATAAACAAACCAGTAGAAGAAGAATCAAGCATCAATTGATCATCATAAGAAAGTCGAGCATAAAGTTTGTATAATTATTTTTCTTGGGAGCTCATGGTTGGGGCATGTGTGCATCATAGACTTAAGCCTCCCCCAAGCTTGATCGATACTTTCTCCTTCACGAGGACAAAAATTATATATATAATTCTGATCGCGATGAACTAGATTCATAGGATAAAACTTCTGGTGAAATTCCAGCTTCAGTCGATTCCAGTCCCATGTTCTAGCATCATCCAATATCATATAACAAATCAATGGCTTTCCCTCCAAAGATAAAGGGAATGCATTCCTATTAACTCCATCCTCGAATAATCCTGCAAGATTTAATAATCCACAAATTTCCTTTATATATATCAAGTGCAAATCAGGATAAGTTGTTCCATCTCCTGCATAAGAATTAGCTAGTTGTTTCTGTAACATACCAGAAGGGATTTCATAGTAAATATTTTTAGTAGGTTCAGTGGGTTGAGGAGCGGCATTTTGCACTTATGGTTGAGGTGAATATACCCCAAGCAGGCCCCACAAAGGATTATCTTCCATAGTAACAAGCAACGGTAAATTTCAGCACGTGACGAAAAAGTTTCCTTACCATTTTCCACTTACCAAAGGCGCTTCAATCCTGAGCAATGGTGCTAGAAAAGATTCTTGATGACCCACAAGTATAGGGGATAAATCATAGTCCTTTCGATAAGTAAGAGTGTCAAACCCAACGAGGAGCAGAAGGAAATGACAAGTGGTTTTCAGAAGGTAATCTCTGCAAGTGATGTAAGTAACAATGATAGATAGTTTTGTAGCAAGATAATTCATAACAAGTGACAAGTAACAATCACTAGTAGGAAAAACCTTATAGGTAGGACCCTACTATTAGCGTTGGATTATAACATGCGATGCCGCTACTTAGCAGTAGCACTCGCTCAGCCAAGCACTACTGTTAAATACTTAGTAGTAGCGCTGAATTGTAAAACACGTTACTGCTAAACGGGACCCGACGAGCCCACTGACGGTAGCAGTAGTAGCCGCGCGCGTTTGTAAAAAGTGTTACTGCTAAGGGTAATAGCAGTAGCGCTTGGCGGGAATAAGTGCTACGGCTAAGCATAATAGCAGTAGCCCACTTAGCAGTAGCGCTATCCGAGAAAAGCGCTACTACTAATACCAATAACAGTAGAGCATGTTGGAAAGCAGTGCTACTGTTACGCGTGGCTAGTGGCAGATTTAACCCACACAGCCCCTCTCTCCCCCTTCCTCTCCCCTTTCTCTTCTCCTCTCTCTTATTTTCTTCTCCACCATTGTTGGCCTTCTTCTTTCTTCCTTCTACCTCTCTTCTCTCCCCATTAATGCCCCCTCCACCCTAATTCTCCTCCATAAATGAACTCTTCTAACTCTATGTTCTACATTTATTTGGCTTTCCCTCCTTCCATACATATATATCTAGCTAGATATGCTCTCTCCCTCTCCATTAGTTAGTTAGAGTCATCTCTCCTCACGACAACTAGATCTAACTAGCTATTTGTTTAGCCACACACAATCTCTCTCGGGATATAGGTGAGTACAAAGTTGTGCATTTCAATAATGGGAATATGTGTGTTTGCGATATGAAGGGATTTGTGTGAGTGACATGCCCCGTGAGTTTCTTACGTTTTGCCGAAATGTCGATTTATTTCCGTTTCGGCGGATTTCAAGCAAACTCGATATGTCCTATTTTTAGGCAAGGTCATGCCAATATTTTATATGATCGACTTTGATGCATGCATGCATGCATTTTGTTTATCACCCGTTTGCTTGTTATACCATGCAGTCATGAAGGTGAGTGGAAGGAAGGTGGAGCGATACTTGCAATCTGCAGTGATGGACATGTATGCAAATAAACGGACTGGGATTAGATGTCCGTGTACAAGATGCAAAGAAGGAGTAATTTTGGACCCTTTTGATCGTGGAAGTTTGAAGGCCCATTTGTTGATCAATGGTTTCATGGATGGCTATACTCGGTGTATAAGTGAATATGATGATGACGATGTCCACATGGCAGGGAATAACGACATGGGACTAGACGAAGAGATGACCTACGATGGTGCTGGACACGACGGCGAGGAAGAGTCCGGAGACGGCTGCGGGGAAGAGTCTACAAACGGTGGCGGGGAAGAGTCCAGAGACGGCGGTGGGGAAGAGTCCGGAGATGGCGGCGGGGAATAGTCCGGACACGGCAACGGGGCAGAGTCTGGACATGGCGGAGAAGAGGCGACGAACACGCCGCAGTCTTCGACGCTACTAAGTTCAGTCATCCAAGACCCTCATGTTTTAGACCTCCTTCGCAAGAGTACGACTAGCAACAGAGTTGCTTCTAGAGAGGAGGCCAAGCTGGCGCAACTTGTAGTAGACTCGAAGACTCCATTATATGACGGTTGCGATCCTGAGGTGACCCGCTTTAATTTCACGCTCGAACTTCTAAACACAAAGGCCAAAAACAAATGGACAAACAAAAGCCTCGATGAGCATTTGAAGTATATACATAATAAAATTCTTCCTGCGGGGAACCTGTGTCCTACTAGTGTTGAGGAGGCCAAGAAAATTGTTTGCCCTCTTGATCTGCCTCACATTAGATACCACACATGCATCAATGATTGCAACATTTATCGTGGGGAGCACGCGGAAAAAATGAGGTGTACAGTGCGCAATGCTTCTTGATACAAGAAGGCAGGAAAGAAAGCTCCTCAGAAAGTTGTATGGTACTTTCCGATCACTCCCCATCTGCAGCGGTATTTCATAGATCAATTCATCAAGTGTCTTACATGAATCAAAGTCATTTCCAGTTACTGTGGGAAGATAAGCAGATTTATAGACACCAAGAAGAAAAGGTTCAGCGGGACGAAGTCTCATGACTGTCATGTGATGACAACACAAATACTCCCGATTGCAATTAGAGGGATAATGGACAAGCATGTCCGTGAGACGCTTACTGGTGTCTACAACTTATTTGACGTTATCTCTAGGAAGTCCATCGGTGTGAAGCAGCTCCGAAGGCTAGAGGAAGAGATTGTTGTCATACTATGTGAGCTTGAGATGTACTTCCCGCCCGTGTTCTTTGACGTCATGGTGCATCTGTATTGTCCACATCGGGACGACATTCCTTCACAACATGATGTCGTTCGAGAGGGTTAATGGGGTCATTAAAGGACTCGTTCCTAACATGTCCCGTCCTAAGGGGAGCATCGTCCAGGGGTATCTGACCCAAGAGTGCATCTCCTTTTGCGAGAATTATATAGGCAAAGAAGACCCTGTTGTTGGTTTGCCCGTCAACAAGCACCATGGGAGGCTCAGAGGAGAAGGTCGCAACAACGGCCGGAGGGAATTGCACGTGAACTACTCGAATCGACGGGACGACTTTGACAGGGCTAACTTAGTAGCGCTACAACACCTAGATGTGGTAGATGATTATGTGACACTACACAAATAAATCATCGCCAAGAAGTACCGTGATCAGGGGATGCACAAGACAGACGACGAAGTTACTATAGAGTAGAACGCCACTTTCTTGCGTTGGTTCAAGGAGCAGGTTCGTGCTAACCCCTCGGAAGAGGCCAGTGCAGATGAATTTCTCATACACGTCTTAGCACATGGCCCCGCGCCCAAATTCGTGTCCTATGAGGCATAGGATATCAACGGTACATGTTCTATACGGAGGCCAAAGACATGGACAATAATTACCAGAACTCAGGGGTGACGATTGAATGCATGACCGACTCGAACGACACAACTGAAAGATTCTATGGAAGGGTCGAAGAGATCTGGGAACTTAACTACGCTGGAAGGCACGATGCGACTATGTTCCGTGTTAGGTGGGCTAAGGCCGTCGTAAGAGAAAAAAAAGTATTTCACTACCATGTCTATACCCGACGCTAAGAGCGCTATCGTGAACATTAACATCATCGCCAAAACTGAGCCATGGATACACGCTAAGCACGTGACACAATGCTTCTTCATGACCGACCTGACCAATCCCAGCCGTGTTGTCGTGAGGAGAGGCAAAAGGAACATCGTCGAAATGGATGGAGTCGCCAACGAGGAAGACTACGACCAATACGGCAAACCGACGAGGGAAGATGACGATGACGATCAAGCATACGTGAAAAGAAGAATTAAGACTACATTACCTAAGAAAGATCGTACTCCATGGTGCCGGAAAAGAAGAATCAACACAATGAACCATAAAGGAAAGAAACTCAATATGAAACGTCTTCGATGCAACTGAGAAACAATCATTTATATATATGTATGTATTTTGTGTATGAAACAACACATGGTTTCGGTAATATTCGCGCAGTGTGGGAGGGAGACGTTCCCGTCATCGACTACGTGCAAGGCCGTCGGGATAAAAACAAAAAAAAGGGAGAAAGCAATACAAAAGAAAAAGAAAAATAAACAGAAAAGGATAGGAAAATAATAAAAAGAAAAGAAAAATAATAAATAAAGAAAATAATAGTAAGTAATAAAGAAAATAAAGTTAGCAGTAGCGCTGGATTGACACCAGCGCTACTTCTAACTTAGTAGTAGCGCGGGTTCTAATCCAACGCTACACCTATATGTCCTAGGTCATTTAGTAGTAGAGCTGGATTAGAACAAGTGTTGCTGCTAAGTTAGCAATAGTGTTGGAATCAATCGAGCGCTACTAATACTTTTAGTTAACCGGCTCGAGAATCCCCTAACTCCCCATGTCCCTCCACTCCTTCCCTCTCCCCCTCTCCCCCGCGCGCTCGTCTGTCGTTGCCGTCGCCTGCCGGAGCCCTCCCCACCCGTCCATGCGCGCGCCCTCGACGCCCCCCTGATCGACCTCCACGCGCCGCTGCCCCCTCCAGGCGCCGTCGTTCGACCCCCCCCCCCCCTTCTCTCTCGCTCCGATAAGCCCCCGCCCCTTCACCGCCTCGCTCACGCAACCTCGCACCGCACCGCACGCCTGCCACCTCGCCCTGGGTGCCGTCTTGACATGCGCCTTTTCGAGTGCCAGCAGAGCGATGCAGGCGAGCGAAGCACCGGCGACGGCCATCATCTTGTTCTCCTTGTCGTTGCTCTCGACGACAAAGGTTACGTTAGTTTTTGGGGTGAGATTTTTGTAATGATCAGTAAAAACAGTGTAAAAACTAGGTCAGGAGACAGGAGGGAAGTTCATTACATTGTGAAAAATGAGAGGAATACCACCAATAAGGTTGGCTATGCCCAAGATGAATATATCCACTACAAGTGAAGAAACAATATATTATATCAATGTCAAAACATTGGAGGCAAACATCTGAATGAAAGAATTGAGAAGTAACTGACATGTTTTGACGCCGCTTGATGCAGCTGCCGAAACAACGGAGAGGCTGGTGACAGACTCCACTAAGCCTCCATACACTATAGCTTTCAGTATATCCCAGTCATCCCTGTGTTGGGGTTTAGGAGGAGTCAGATTCAGTTGTTCAGGGACTGATACCGCTACATGATGTGGATCTGTTGCTTGAGGAATCGGCGAGGCTGATATGTCGCCCCTCGTGATATTTGTCACATTCGGGCCATCGACCTTCATTCCTGATGTGTGAACTGAATGGGTTGTAAAGCCATTCTCTGAGGTCGTCGTTGCAGTTCTGTGAACATCTGAGAAAATAAAATTACTACTATAAGGTTGCATCTATGAATAAGAAGTAGCTAATGCAAACTGATCACGTTTAATTAGACCTACCTTCATGGCCAAGTAGGTGGTGATTTGCACCACCGTCAGGCTTTGGGGGAGGAATTTCACCGGTTATCACTTCCAGCGTGTCCGTGTGGAAGAAACCTGTGTGCGATTCTTGTTACTCTAGTCCATTACACTGACAAATTAGTCCTAAACAAACTAGTGATGATGCAACTAATATTGAAAAGTTAAGCTTCCTGATCGACTGCATTGTTGTTTCTTCATGATAAAAAAATGTAGGTTTTGGTATATATATACCCATGAAACTACAAGCTCTACATTGGTTTTGAAAATGTCCTGTTGGCCAATTATAATCGCAACTACAAGCTCTACATTGGTTTTGAGAGTAAATTATTTTTTCTTATTGGTATAGGAATAAAATGCTTCTCATTGGTCAACATTATGTTAAGTTTTGCCGGAATGTCCGAGTGGCCTATGTTTTGCCGGAATGTCGATTCATTTCTGTTCCGGCAAATTTCAGACGCTCCATATGTCCACTTTTTAGCAAAGGTCATGCCAAAAATTTCCGTGAATTTCGGCATGACTTGTGCTAGAAACTAGGACATATCGAGTGCCCGGGAATTGCCGGAAAGGGGAATGAATCAACATTCCGACCAAATATAGTCCCCTTTTTATTATTCTTGTTATTCGGTCTAGAATTAAACTATTATACTTAAATACTCATAGGAAATTAATATGTCTTGCCACGACGAAGTCGGGGGTTCTGGTCCCCACGAAGAAGACCATATTGAGGAAGCAAATCATTTTTTCGATTACCTGGACCAACGGGAGATGCGGATGCAGGGTGTCAATGAGACCAACCCCGACACCGACACTACAACCGGTAGCGACAATGTTGACGTACCCGGTGAAGGACCGAAGCCGAAGAGGACAAGAAAACCAAACGAGCTCGGCACTGGACAAATTGTGGTCACGGCGATGCACCCCACGAAATTAGAGCCAACTGCGCCGGAGTCAGCGCACAAGTGCTATGTCAATTAAATAGGATGCATCCTCAGGGAAACTGCCAACATCAACAACGAAAAGTTAAAAGAAGATACCACATATGGAGCACACGCTCCTAACGAAGTTGCACAATAGGTTCTTGATCCCCGGGCGGACTGAAAAATAACTTTCATGGGATGACGAACCCATGACAAAGATAAACAGCAAGGCAATGGTGGCGTTCACTAACGCCTTGTCCGCCTGGAAAGTAAGGGTGAAAAATAGATTCTGAAGAATGAACCATGGTCCAAGATTCATGCTGACAATTTGTCACTAATGGAAGAGGACTTCGAAAAATTCAAGGAGACTTGCGCTACAGAAGAAGCACAGAAAAAGTCGGAGAAAATGAAGGAGCTCCAGACCAGGAACACGCCTGCCCATCGCCTCGGAAGCCGTGGTTACGAGGGGAAGAGGCACGTATGGGCCAAGGAGGACGCCGAACGTGAAAGTCACGGAATCCCAAACCCCTTGGCGGAGTTCAGTGACCCGCGGGAGCGTGACTGGATCAGGGCCCAACACCAGTGGGACCCCGTCAGTAAGGTCTTTTACACGGACCCGAACACGATGGAGTTCATGAGACTACTGGTAATTGTTGAATTACCACCTTATATTAATTAGCTTCCAATCAATTCGACAACAAGTTTTGTCACATTTATAAACCATCCACGTTCCTTTTGCAGAAAGAGCAGCACCAAAAGGCAGCCGAAAGCGACGAGTCGTCTCAGTCATCGGCGAGGCCCAAGTGGGACAACCCGTTCACCCGAGCACTAAACATACTGAAAAATATCTCAGTGGACAAACCTCTGTCGTATGGACGTGTGTATGGCGTCGAAGATGGTGCCTCATGGATGAAGTGCTACCACGAGAAGCCGGAGGAAAAAAAGCAGAGACGGCAACTTACTCAATAGACCATCAACGAGAAGGTTGCGCGGGCAGTCGATCAGAGCAAAGCTGAGACCAAAGAAGAGCTGGTCAAGGTACTAGATGATAAGGTCAATGCAGTTGTGGCAGCTTCCTTGGGCCAATTGGTTCTGGCAGTTTTTGAGTTTATGAGGAGGAATCCAGAAAAAGGGCTAGAGGACTTTCCCCTTCTCAGCTTTGTCGGGAGCAATTCGGCGAACATCGCACCACCAGCACGTGCTCACGTAACCGCACATGCTCCCATACCTAGTCTGGCTCCGGTTCATAGCAGCCCGTCCTCCATCTATGGCGTGCTCGGCGGGGCTTCGTCTTTAGCTGAGCTCGACGCCATCACGGTAATTACGCGTCATACACTCTTCACCATCATGTCTATATAGTCTTCCGTTTTAGTTGCCTTTCAGATGTCTGACGTCGTAGTCATGTCTTCACAGACCGACGAAACGCCGTGCACCCTACTGTAGGATGTCAACGGCCAGAAGGTGGATGTGGGAAAGGCAACGATCATGAAGCCGAAGGACCGCATGCTCCACAATCGACAGATTCCCCATGGCGTCTTCAAAGTTTGTGTGGCCAGCGTGAAAGCGGGCTTCGAGGGTTTGCCTCTTCCGGCACCAGTCGATGACGACGAGACCCCTAAAAAAATTGGCGCATGCAAGAGCTGGATCTTGCCTTGGCCGAAGACTCACCTTCGTGTCGAGGCGCCCCGTAGCACACCAACGACAACTCCTCAACAAGGTATGAACACCACCCCACCTACCTAATTACCTGCACCTGTCGTGGTGGTTGATAGCGGTCGACGCGATGAGGGAGAGCCTCCATTAGTGCCAGCTGACGTCGCCCCCGTCGAAGAAGCAAATGATGATGATGTCATGTAGGAGGATGGTGATGACCCTAACCAGTATATCAATACCAGCTATGACGATGCTTGGGAGTATGACTCAGACTATGAGCATGGAGATGACTTGATGATGCCTGAATTGCCGAAGCTACAACATCCTACGGCTGATTGCAAAAAATCTCTCTTCATGCGATCCTCGTAGGAGACGCCTCCAGATGCCGCCTCTACCCAGCAAGAACAACATGGGAGCCCTCCACTGGTAATTAGCCCGACGACACTGGGGGTGGTAGAGGGAAGGTATGGTGGGCTCACTACCACCACCCACCAAGAAGCGAAGGAGGAGACCGGAGAAGAAAGGCTCTAAAGGCGCCAGAGCTGCTTCAAGCAGCCAGCCGCCTCTGAAGCCCCGGGAGGTAGACAGAATACCTGTCATAGGTGCGGATCGTTTCCATGTCGCGGGCAACCCTATACTACCTCAGAAAGCGCTAGATAACATACTCAACAATGATCTAAGGAGACTTCATGATGATGTGCTGGCCATAGAGAGAAGACTTCTCAGCACGAAAAAACCAGGATACACGTTTTACGCGGCTCAGGTTCCGGGTGCGATGTCATACATCGACAGATGGCCCGCGGATAAGTTCATCCTGCGATTTGACTACATCTACGACATGTTCCACATGACCAAGATGGATTTTCAGTTCATCCGCCTGTATGTGTTGTATCTCAACTACATTATCAGGTGCGAGAACATAGAATATATCTGTGTCGCGGACCCATACTATATGCACGAGAGCTTCTTGGTAGTCTGCAAAGAGCACCGGGACTATGCGAGCAAGTACATCTGCGATTTCATGATCGCTAATAAGGACAAAGAAATGATTCTCCTGCCTTATCATCCCACATAAGTCATCCGCGGATATCCTTTCATAAGTTTTGATCATTCCATTGCAAGTATTGAGGCTAATTTGAGGTGTACCTATTTTACTCAGCGGGAGGCCGTCCTCATCTGTTTGTGCCCACAATACTCCCATGCTCTGTACTTGGACTCATCAAAGAACATCAAGAAAAAGGATTACACGCACATAAAGAGTGCTCTCGATAGTGCCATTTTAACCTTCAACCTTACTGGTGGATATATCCAAGTGAAAAGTACAGGAATCAAGCGTCGACTTTCAGCCATAAGACCGACTTCTCCTGCATCCAGCAACCGAATGGTAGTAAGGATGATGGATTCTACCTCATGCATCACACGATCAAGTACATAAGGGATATACAACGCCTTCGCATGTCAGCTTCTTCCGGCGATGCCAAGATTTTCAGCTGGGCCACAAGCATAGGAAGGACACCGGATCATCGAATCTGAGCTGAGTTTTATCACATACAATGTGAACTTGCCCAAGTGATCATGAAGGAGGTCGTCGAACAAATAGGGATATTCTTCCATGGGCCAATGAGGCGGAAGAATGTCCGAGAACTGCTATGCGCTCAGTGTCTAGACCTAAATCCTTTCAACAAGCTCTGGTCATTCATCCCTAACTATGAAGATTGGGGCGCCGACATGGAGGAGTGATTGACGATGACAGTGTGTGTTTATAGTTAGTACTACCGACTTTCTATGAAATAGCGCATACATCGCTCTAGTTAATTAGCTTGTGTATGACAACGAGGAACTTTGTTAACTAGTGTATGAGGAACTTTGTTATTTATGTTTACTATAGGTTGCTTGTATTTTGCTAACTATGCCTCTTTGTGTTTCTCAAGTACATTATGTTGCATATTATCGTTCAATTCATCAACTTACGATGCAGGTACGTAGATCGGAAATGGCGAAGGACTGCTACATCGTATTCATTGGGAGGATTTCAGGAGTGTACGGCCACTGGCCGGACGCTCAGGCCCAGGAGGAAAGGTACCCGGGGCTAGCCACAAAGGGTTCGACAGCAGAGCGAAAGCAGAAAATAGTTACTTGAGGTGGATGCTATGGCAAGAGAGGGAGCACAACTGGTGCCTCAAGAAGTACTACATAGTCGCGCTCTTGCTCATGCTGATCGCTCTTATCTTATACAATAGGGATGATGAAACTTGTGGGTGTGCCATAATTTTGTATCGCTATTTTCGACATGTGATGATATTTGTGTTGGATAATCATGATGATTATGATGATGGTATGACGAGACTATTGTATGTGTATGATATGATGAGAATAATGTATGTTTACTATGATATTATGAAACTACTGTATAGAGCATGCACAAATACATAGAGGATGAATAAAAATGTGAAATCAGGAAACCTTAGGAGTAGCACTAGTTGGGGTTTAGTAGCAGCGCTCGTTATCGGCATCACTTTTTATGGAGCAGCACTACAGATAGTTAGTAGTAGCGCTGGCCGGCAAAGCGCTACTACTAACTGTACTTACCAGTAGCGCTGGATGGAAAAGCGCTACTGCTATATACTTAGCTGTAGCGTGTTGGCAGTAGCGCTGCCACCAGCACTACTGGTAGGGGTAAAACTAGCGCTACTAGTAGGCTTTCTCCTACTAGTGAATAGTAGCAAAGGTGCAGCAAGGTGTCGCAATCCTTTTATAACAAAGTACAAGTCGTAAAGTTCTCTTATATAAAGCAAAGTGTTATCGAGACACATGGGAGTTATCATACAGTCGCGTTCATCATGTTGAGTTGATTCGCGTTTGTTACTTTGATAATTTGATATGTGGGTGGACCGGTGTTTGGGTGTTCCTATTACTTGAACACGCATCCGACTTATTATTAGACCCTATCGCAAGCATCCACAACTATGAAAGAAGAATTAAGATAAATCTAACCATAGCATGAAACATGTGGATCCGAATCGGCCCCTTACGGAATAACGCATAAACTAGGGTTTAAGCTTCTATCACTCTAGCAACCCATCATCTACTTATTACTCCACATTGTCTTCCCTTAGGCCCAAATATGGCGAAGTGTCATGTAGTCAGTGTTCACATGACACCACTAAAGGAAGCAACAACATACATATCATCAAAATATCGAACGAATACCAACTTCACATGATTACATATAACTAGAATTCTCCCATGTCCTCAAGAACAAAAATAACTACTCATAAATCATCACCATGTTCAAGATCAAATGTATAATGAATATGATGAAGGATCAGAACATATTATCTTCCACCAAGTAAACCAACTAGCATCAACTACAAGATGTAATCAACACTACCAACAACCCTGAGGTAGATGAACTAGGGTTTGAGATTAGATGGTGCTGGTGCAAATGTTGATGAAGATTGGTCCTCCCAGAAAGGAGGGAGTATTGGTGATGACGATGGCTTCAATTCCCCCTCCCAACAATCGCTTTGTCGGAGAGTAAAAGTGCTTTTGCCCAGGTTTTTGCCATGAGATGGTGGAGCTTCGTCCCGAAAGTATCCTCTTGATTTTTTTTCTAGGTCAAAACCCTTCATATAGCAGAAGGTGGGCACAGGAGGTGACCTATGGGACCCACAAGGCATCAGGGTGCGCCCTAGGGGGCGCACCCTGTTGCCTTGTGGGAAAGTGGTGGGCCCCCTCCGATAGTTCTTTGCTCCAATATTCATTACATATTCCATATAAAATTTCCTTGACATTCCAAGTCATTTGGTGTCTAGAAAATTTCCAGCCTTTTCCATAGCCTTTTAGGTCGAGAATTCCAGTTTCTGGTGATTTCCCTCTTCGTATAAACCTTGCAAAATAAGAGAGAAACGATATAAGTATTGCATCATAAAGTGGAATAATGCTTGAAAACATTATAAATATCAATAGAAAATCATGATGCAGAATGGATGTATCACTGCGTCCGCGCCTCATCCGGACGTTGTGAGGCCAGGCCGCGCCGCCCCAACTCTCGGACCATCGGATCTGCGCCAGCCATCGCTGGAGCCACGTCCACTCGCCCATGGGAGTCCGCCGAGCTCGTGCACGAGATTCGCCCATGCGTCACCCAAAGAGAAGCCATGCTGCAGCCCTCCCTGGAGCTAGACCAGGCTTTGCTGGCGGGCTCCTCAGGCAGCGGCGGGGTGCTGGGGAAGTGGCAGGGGCGGGGGGAGTGGTCGACGCTGGTGGGGTTTTCCCCCGTGTTGCCCGAGAGAGGTGACGCGGGAGTCGGGAGAATTCTGGTGCCCCTCTGGGCAAAAAGAAGAGGAACTCCCTGCTTGGTCTAAACTCTAAAGTAGTACAACTTCATGCATGTCTTAGTTGAGAGTTCATGAATTTCATTGTCATATATATTAGTGGGGACTTTACATTATAGAACGTGTCTTATATATTCCAACGATGATCCACCTTAAATGAGCTCTAGGTGTGCGTGAGAAAGTAAGTGGGATGCACACTCATTATTTCATAGGAGAGGTTTCATTCATATATAGGTCTATGTGCATCCTAGTTGCATGGCAATCGCTACTCCTTGCACGGTATCTATCATGAGGTCTTCCTCTTGTTCTAATGGTTAGCTGCGTTGTTGGAAACCCCCAACATTATGTTCTCGTTGCCATTGGTTAGGTTACAGACTCGTACTTGCACTCGAATTCAGAATTTATGAAGATTGTGAAATAAAGCAAACATGCAACAAGTGATTGTATTCAGGCTTGTATTTTGGGTTAGACTAGAAGTGATTGACGTTCGTATATACTTTGCATAAACGATTATCATTGTGTTCCCAATAAACTTTGATAATTTTCTAAACCTTTGTCACTGGTGATTTTCACTTGATGTATTTGATTATCAAAGAATATCTAGGAATATCTTTTGTATGCATTAATATGTTGATATAAAATGTAGCCAAACATCTCGTTTATTGCCTTAGACTCACCATAAGTGTTACATCGGTTAATTAAGATCACGATTGGTAGCATTCTTCTCCAACAATCATCTTTGTAATCATCTTCATGCTCGAGGACGAGCATGGATTAAGCCTGGGATGTTGATACGTCTCGAATGTATCTAGATTTTTTTAAATCAAGCTACATTGCAATACGTTAGAGGCACTTTGGCATGCTTTTTATCATTTTTATTGGACTACCATATTATTCTACTGTCCAGAGTTTTTTGCGGCAACAAGACTAGGGGGCAAGGCCCGGCCCTTGGTGGGGCCCATGGGGCCTAGGCGCTCTACTTACAAGGAAAAAAATTGAGCATGGCTTCGAGGAATGTGCTTTCACACATCTTAAGGTACTCGTCCCATAGATTTGTCGTCGTGTCATAGTCAAGCATCCCCAATGTAGCGATGCACTTGTTGCCACATCCAAGAATGATGGCTGAAATAGGGCTCGAATAGCACACGAGGGGGCAAAGTAGTCACTGACCAACATAAAATGCCCTTATGCCCTATTCCGGTTCAACAACCAGAGAACATGCTCCTCCGGACGCACCGCGTCTGCAAGAACCGCCCTCATTAAAGGTGTTTCATCCTCATATTCCTCATCCTCATCCGAAGAAGACGACTCAATGATCTCGATGTAAAAGTACTCCTCGTTTGAACCTGCCATGTTTGCAAAAAAAATTGTCAAAAAAACTGGCTATGGCATTTGATCAAACACTTGCCAGGTGTGCTGCCTGTCTTGGAGTTGACAAATAGCGAAGGATACCTGGGTTGTGGCCGGATTCGGGGTGGAACAACGGTGTTGTCAAAGGTGGGAAGGCACCTGGGTGGAGCAATAGAGGTCCGACAAGGCCTAAGCGATGGCCAGGATGGTACGATGGAGGTGTCGGTCGCCAATGAAGCGAAATAGGGAAATAATTGCTTAGGGTGGGTTGTTTTTGGTGGGTGGGCATGTCGGATGCGTACATGGCGAATGTCCAGACGCCCGGAACCATTCAGATTGGTCCAAACAAACTTGGTGACCAGCGTTGGATGGCACAAAAATGTTTAAATTGTGTAATCCGAACATATAAGGGTCGTTTGGTTCTCAGCCTAAGGTTGTCACACCTACCGTTAGTCATGCTATAATATTTTAGGCATATGTTTGATTTATTGTCATACTTATGGCTTGCCACACTTCTCTAATTATATGGTCCACATGTCATATACTCACTTTTTTGCAAATTCTTGCTACACTTGTGATGGTTATTTCGTTAGCCACACTTTTTGTGGCAGCCATACTTTACGTAAGGTTAGTTATGATGAAGTTAGTCATGAACCAAACATGTCCTTAGAATCCGTTTGGTGGCCGCGTTGGAGGTGCACTTACTATCTTCTCTGCTCTCATCTCTAGCTACACCAAACTGGTATAGACAAAATGAATCTTGCTAGCACTGGAGATGACCAAAACCAACATGCCCAAGCGCCAGTGACACCCAGGCCAGCAATAGCATCCCCAACACACACGAACAAGCGCATAAAATATAAAAGGCAACTGGTTGCCTTGCCACATTTGGAGAACGCAATCAAACAGAGGTGCAAAACCACAGGGCCTTGGTCATCAAATAATGCTGCTCATACAACCTTAAGATTATGCAGCCATTATAGTCAGAAGGCACATGCCAAGAATATTTTAGCACGAACCAGAAACTGCAGTATCCCTCGCCCGTCTCTACAGAGATGGATGGCAGCAGGGAAACCTGATATCCACCCATCCATGCCTCCAAGGTTCCAACTCAGCTCCACATCACCAACAGTATTTCCTATCTCCATCTCCATATGTACATCATCACAAAATGCTGCCGTTGAAACAAGTCCCTGCAGCGCACCGTCCATCATCGGCGCCACCCACAGATCATGTCTTGATTGCTTGCTCCCCATGGCATTCTGCCGTTGCCGTCTGCCCCAGCTTATGTGTAGCTCGCTCTCCTGGACTGCAATATACCGATGTAGCTCACAGCTCTGTTTTTAGCTTGCTTGTTGGCGGTTGCTGCGGTCCTGTAAAAAGACATGAAAATAATCAAGTCAGTGCTAGCTGCTAGGGTTCAATTTTTCGATCGCATATTAGCCACCGGAAAATATCAGGTGATAACACTACTAACATGCTTCCATGCTGCCATTTGGAAAAACTACAATTTACATGTTTCAGGAAAAAATTGAAAAGAACTGTGACAGTAACTAGGACAGCGGGAGTAACCAGCTTGAGAACCAGTTATGAACTGGTGCACACAGCTAACTCTTTTTCTCCGATTTTTGCCATATCGGTTTTGCTCGATACGACTGATAGCCGGAAAGTTTTTCTAACCACACGTCGTAAAGAGCTTGAAAATATGGTTACATAAACAAAATATAATATGCATTAGCAGGCATGGAATAGTGGGGAGCCAGGAAGCCTGGTATGTAGTCCCTCTGTAATGGCGTTTTGGTTCTCGGCCTCCATGGAGCCGATTTTTTGAAAAATTCGGTTTCAAAAAAATCTGAAAAAAAAATGTACAAGTAAATAAGGATCTGAAGCGTATGTGTGTAAAATTTCAGGATGAAATAAGTTGAAATGCAACCTGTACAAAAAAGACAAATTCATGGTCTGGGAGGTTAAATAGTGTCAGGCGTAAAAAAAGCCCCAGATTTGTCTTTTTTGCACAGCCCTCATTTCAACGTATTTCGTTCTGAAAATTTACACACTTGTGCACTATGCCTTCATCTATCTCTGTATTTTTTTCAGATTTTTAAAAAATGCAAAAATATGAGTTTTCACCAATTTCGAATTTTGCATTTGGAGGCCTCCATGGAGCTCGGCCTCCAAAAGCAATTTTCGGTTTATAGATTCCATGACAGTGTCCAAAATCAAGTTACAGTGGAAGTATTTACCTTTTGCTGTCTTCTAGCAATTTAGGATTAAAGGCAAAGCGAAAGAACCAAATCACAAACAATCGAAAGAAATTGTCACAAACAATTCAAAGAAATTAGGGCAATTTTCAACATGAGGCCACGAAACGATCGCTCTCTCCAGTGCAGCAAGGGCGGGTCACGTGATAAAGATGATGGCTGGAGTCTGGACAAAGCTCGCTGTATGCCACTCAGCTTTGAGCAGGCACCAGTACACGAAGAAGCTGCAATAATTTCTGGCGCAAAACAGATTCTGCCAGCCGTAATGCAGTACATATATCATCTAGTCAGGAGGGAAGGGGGGTCCGTGGTGGTTTTAATGATTCTTGAACGCTTTGCATGATTGGGCCTGTACCTCCAACAGCATTTGTCTCTCCAAAATGCACTCTGCTTGGATCCAGAGCCTTATATCGATTGGCCCAGATCCGAACGGCAGATCGCCAAGGCTGTTAGGCCGGCCTTCCCTTCACTTTTCTCGTAGTGGCAGCACAAGAGCAGTAACGATCTTAACAAAAGCAGTGCAACATATACTAGTTGCTAAACCACGGAGCTGACCCGCTTGGTTTCCATGGCATGAGCCACATAAGTAGCTAAAGAATTGACCTCTAAACTGGCCCCATGCACTGTAACAAAGCAATTGGTTCCACCACAAGATGTTGAGATCGATGTCAGTATTCACTATCCAGTGATGCTGCTCCATCTTTAGCTAGAAAGATCGTCACATGGTACGAGTTATTGTGGAAGTTTCTGTGTCACTTGGATTCAGCCTATTTGAACTGCCATGGCAGTGGAATAAATAGGCCAGATGGCAGGGGCATATGCCAGCTGATGTCAAGGCCGGTTATGTGTCAATTGTATTTGTAGATGCAAGAGGGTGCATGGGTTTCGGGTTTAGCTACTTTCGCATCTCAAAAAGATCCAAATAAACTCACAAGGTGCACATTATGTTACTATAACATTTGCACCTGCAGAATATGATCAAGCAATTAATATAAGCGGTACGAGAAACGGAGAAAGACAACAGCTATTAGAAGAGTGCAGCTGCAAAAAGTACTGTTGTACAGCAGACAATTCATCGAAACATCTCATGATTTTGCGCAGAGACGCTCACGTTCTGACATGATCTACATCAATGAAATTTATTTTTTCTGAGTGCCACAAGTACCTAAATCCTAGCCTCACAATGCCATCCTTGCACGTGCCAGATCGACTGCCACTTACTTTCGATGCTTGCACTTCACTACTGTCTTTTAATTCAAAAAGATAGACATTTACAGTAGAAGCAGCCACAGCCCAATGCTGGAGGTAGTGGCACTGGGGTTAAGGTTGTTGTAGCTGGCAACCCCCATTACAGGAAAGGGGATCCCCAGACATGTAATGGACAGCATACAGAACGGTGGGCCCATCACAGTTGTCCGTGTGGTCAGAAGCCCTAAAGGGACCAGATCTGCATCTACAGGCCTTATGCAGCCAAGCCCAAACGGAAAGAAGGGGGGCGCCATGGGTTTCTAGACACTGCATTTATTGATTTGGGCCCATCCACACCAACCGGTTGGGCCCGCCGGTGCCAGAGAGAACAGATCCACCGGACGAACACAGCCATGGCCCCTACCACCCAAAATACTGGTGATGATGGCAATAATGATTGAATGAACAACACAGAAATCGAGCAAGATCCAAGAAATGCATTCTGAAATCTTTCGATTTAAGTTACAGGCTCCTGCCTTTTGCTAGAGAATGAATGTTCATTGGCTATGTGTTTCAGCCTGTCATCTGACTAAAATATGTGCGTCTATTAGCATGTCAAATGACATGCAGCTTAAAGTACTTGCATTTCTGCACAGTAATGTTTGTTAAAAGAAGACTACATATTTCTATGGGTTTTTTTTTTTGCCTGACTTACATTTCTGCACAGTAATCTTTGTCAAAAGGAGGCGGCTATGTGAAAGCAATACTATGATATCCGAGATTTTTATCAGAGCCGTAAAAAGAGCTACTAGGGCATGATGCTCGTGATTATCCTGTGTAAAGCTTTAGCTATTTCCCTAGTAGAATATACTATTCACATATTTTCAGCTACACCACACGTTTCACGTTCATCCATCTATTCAAACACTCTGGACAGAGAAAGAGACAACGGTTGTGGTCCACGCGAGGCTGAGAAACGTGGAAGTAAATGACAAGCAACTTAATTCAGCTACACAGTAGGTTAAAGGTGTGTGTGCTCGATATTTTACCAGAGCTCGCGAGGTCGTAGCCGAAGAGTGAGGAGCTGGTGTTGCTGAAGACAGGGGGTTGTACATCCCCCCTTTTTTCCCACTCTGAAGCTGCTTGGTGTGGTTGTGCTAAATCACCATGCCAGAACTGCTGTTGTAGCTGCGCGAGATTTCTCGCTCCATGGACGCCCATGTCAGGCCAGCTGACTTGCTCCAGGTCCATTCCACTCTTGCAGTTCAAACCTGTTATCCTTCCACACTGTAGACACCACAATAAGCATTTTAAGATTAATGGCATGTTGAGGAATAAAGAGGAGCAGGTGCTGAATTTCCGGGTAGGGTAAGTACTACTTCAAAATGGATCATGCGTGAACTTTTGGCTGGGTGAACTAGTGAAACTTTCATCGAATTTACTAGTTATAAGATATACTTAAAACAATTATTAGCTTTTGCAGGTTATTTTGGAAATGCAACATTAATTAATGTATCCTCAGCGTCAGTCGCTTTCATCTATATAACGATATAATTTATTCAAATGATATAGTTGACTGTAAAACTGTCTAGTCCAGAGCATTCTCAATTTATCGTTGTTTCAAGTTTCAATAATACAGTATATATTTTACTACTCCTGTTACTTTTTGAACTTTTCAACTCCTGTTACTAGCAGCACCTCTTTTCCTCTGAAGGCATAACTACAAAATGGAGTAACAATAAATCGGTAGGCAACTAAGGCAAATGGCAGATAACTTCCACGCGCACATGCACACGGAAATATTTGTGAAACCATGAAGCTCAGGAAGCCCCGGCAAGCGGTAGCACTATTGATTGGCAATTTTAGTACTCCCAAATTGAAAATTCCCCATTTGTTGTGTGCATTGGCTCAAGGGCAATAACTGGCATGTACACGTCTCGTAGTGGTATAGTTGCTTACAGTTACGGGGTTCAGTAAAAAAGATTTATTTTAAACCGGACAAGGACAATAATATAATTCACTGTCGTTGTAGTGGGTGGCATAGGATTCTCTCCATATGCTGATTGTCTCGATAGAAAACAGTCAAAATAAATGAAGCAGCTAAATGCAGGGAAGAGGGCTACTCTGATTAGGAAATTTTGACCAAGGACTTCGCACGACGTGCAGTTTACAATGGTCTATAACTGTAATTTGGAAAAATAGTTTCATTTTCCCAGAATGTATCCTAATTTTTGGCCCAATAATATATGGCTTGCAAAATACTATACCTGTTTCTATTACTGGAAAACTTCATGATAGAAAAAGATTGACAAAACAAGCATACCTCTGCAGTCAAAAAGTTGTCTAGCCCACCAAAGTCAACCCTTGGATTTACTGCTGCGAGTCTCATTGACAGGTACTGGACCAACCACAATTACCCAAAAAAAGACAATTAGAAAGGGGAAAACCCAACTGGGAAGCATCTTATTATCTTTCATGCCCCCATATAAAAGGAATTGGGTGTTAAGCTTGTGGGAAGAAATGAAATGGTGTTTAGGATTGACAGGTCTTACAATGGACAACAGTAGTTACCTCGACTTGTCTTTGAAGGGATTGAACATGATTGATGATCTCCTCCAGTACCAGCGCTGTTCCTGATACCTGATACAACCCACTCAAAGTCAAATTCAGATTGTATTTAGAGGACAGGACTGTCGACATCAACAGCCTTTTAAGAGAAAATTGGTATAACCAATATTGCCGCATCGAGAAAGCCATGTCATCTATGGGTATAGGTAAGAGGTACTACGGCAATGCCAAATCTGATCGCAGAATTGATCTGTAATCGATATCTTCAGTAGGTTGTGCTCTAAATGATGTGCTCTTGTACTGACAACATCAGACCACTTTTGCAACTTTCAACACGACTACTCGTTCAGAATCTTGAGGCACAGCGATCCGCTGATACAACACACACAGGAGAATCGTCAGAGAGTAGTAACACCAATCTTTTCACGGGGATTGGCATTTGACACCTCGATCGCGAAGGCTGCCTGCCGTCCTGACAGTCAGAAACCACCGAGCAGATACTACTACTACTACACGCCAACCACTTTTCCATAAATCCACACATTAATGAAGCAGGAAGAGTAGAAGACCATCCATCCATCCATCCCCCATTGGCAAACCAACCAATGCCATGCCTACCCATGGGCACATTGACATTATTGCGTGCGCATAGAGAGATAGCAACACTCCAATGGTAGGGTGGGGAGGACTATCTATGGCGTCCGCCCGTCCGACCCAGCGACCCAACAGGCTATCCTCCGCCGGCGCCTTTCGAAGCCGCTGCCACATTCTGCCCAGACAGCCGCGGCCGCGGCCGAACCCCATCCACTCCCCGCTCGTGTTAGGCGCGCCGGATCAAGGATCATCGTCCACGAGACGAGGAAGTAACCAAGGCCACCACTACTTCCCCCACCTCCGTGGAGCAAGCACGCCCCATATGTACTTGTCCCCCGCGACGCGAGAGCGACTGGGCTTTAAGCTGCGAGACGTGTGCTCTGCTACTCGTATGATCTTCCGATGATGAGTGAGCCGTGTGCACACCCGGTCCATACCGCACCCAAAACGCTACCACTACTCCTCTACGTCTGAGCTCGCTGCGGAGGTTTGGACCAGCTTACTGCTGGCTGCGGTGGTGGCGCCAAAAGCGGTAAAAAGAAGCACCGAAAGCAGGAGGATGTGTACTACTTTGCGCGTGGCAGCCAAAGTTGGCAGAGAGCGAGGCCGTGGCGTTTTTATCTTTTCGTTTCAGGGGGAGGGGGGGGAAGCCCTGCTGAGTTACTGTTGGAATGAGGTGCAAAACGGAAGGATAAACATGTCAAAAAGAAGGAGAGGGGGAGGGTGAGAAGGAACTGCATCTGCATACCTTGCTGCACCCGGGGACCAGCTCCTTGAGCAGCTCCATCCTCGCATTTATCTTCTCGCGTCTCGCCTGCGTTATTTATTTTTTGGGGGAGAGAGGGCTGAAAAATTAGCACGAGGAGAACCAAAAATGTATGGATGGATAATTTAATCAAGTACTCCAGTATAATAGTATAATCAGCAACAAAAGCAAGCCCCTGAAAAGGCCCTAAAAGCGGCGGCAGAAGGTCCTAATCACCCAATCATTGCAGCAAAATCCATCCTAATCCCGTGGCCGTGGTGGTTTATTAAGTTTTGCTGGGGGTTTAGCGGCGGGCGGGGCGGGGCGGAGGGAGGCGCTCACCCGCTCGGCGAGGCTGTGGCTGTCCGTCGCCTGGCCCCTCCTGGCCCTCACGTGCACGTACGCCGGCTTCTCGTCCTCGCCGGAGTCCTTCTCCTCGCCGCCGCCCGCCGTCGTCTTCCCCTTCTTCGCCACCTTCCCCTGCGGCGAGCAATCCACGGCAAAAACGATCAGGCCTCGCCCCGGCGAGGACAGGGCGCGGTTGCGTCGCGCTTATAATGCGTACCTTGGAGGCAGGGTCGGCCTTGCGCTTGCCGGCTGAGGCGGGGGGAGGAGGGGACGGCGACGCGAAGGCCGGGAAGCGGGCGGCGCAGTCCACGAGGTGCGGGTCGGCGGGGAAGGCGGGCGCCGCGACGGGGAGCAGGAGCTCCATGGCCTGCGAGGTCGGGAGCCCCAGGAGCGCCGTGAACGAGCCTCCGGTGCTGGAGGAGCCCGCGGCCGAGGCGGGCGCCATGGCCTGGATCTCGCCCCCGGCCGCGGGGACCTCCGGCGGCGTCGAGGGGTGGCGCATTGCCGCGGACGCGTCTGGAATCAAGCTGCCGCGGTGGGGGGGATAGGGGGCGGGGAGAATAGTGGCGGTGTTTATATAGGGGACGGCGTCGGAGCGCGCAGGCTATGCGGTATGCGCTCTGGCTCTGGCTTCGCTTCCGGGTTCTGCTCGTGCTGGGTCAAAGTGGAGGGGAGGGGGAGGGGGTGCGAGGTGAGAGATGGAGAGCCAGAGGCTGGGCTGGTTTTTACTGTGCTTCTTTCTTTTTACCGTGACGAACAGGCTGGCGACAGAGTAGGTGGGGCGGGGAGATGGGACGAGAGAGGGGGGGAACTCGCACCGTCGCACGCGTGTGGAAGAGTGGAGGCTGGCGTTTTGACTTTTACCATTTCGGGGCGTGGGTGGACCGTGGACCGTATGCTGATCGGCTGAGGCGGCAGCTTTCGAACTCGTCGGTGAAAAGTTAAACCAACCATCCTCTTTTACTAATACCGAGAGATAGCCGTAGCACGTAAATTAAGTGCGTGCTAGTACAACGTCCGACGTGAACGATTTGATCCGACAGCTGGTCCATCTGATGTGGGACGCTGTAGATGCATCATACGGTACATGGCCTGCGCTGATGTGCGGCCCCCTTCGAAGTCGTCATCCTCGGATCGAAGAGCTCAGCGCAACTCCAACGGATGACCCCGTTTGATCCCCGCGTCGCCGTTTAGATTCAAAGGAATAAACTAAAGAGCAATTCCAACGCGCCAATCCATTTTGTCAGTGCGCGTCGGTTTTGGATTAGAGCGAACAGAAAAATTGATCCCAACATGTCGATTCAAATGGACGTGCGTCCGTTTTTCGCCTGCTTGTCGATTCATTTATAATCTATTTTTACGCCTGATTTTCGTCAGCACAGATATGAGACGGACGCACGTGTCGCGCGTCAATCCCTGACCCGTCAATCGGTGGCAAAGCCTCCATCGTTTTCCTTTACTTTTTCCAAAACCCCCAGCCCGCGCGCGCTCCCGGCCGCTTGCCATGGACAACGACCTCCATGCCATCGCCGGCCTCGCCTCGTCCGGCATCACGATCGCCCCCTCCAGCAAAGGCAAGCCTCGCGCCCTCTGTAAGACCGTCGTCGTGCCCAAGAAGAAGAAGAAGCTGACGTCCGAGGAGCAGGCGAGGGAGTCATCGAAGAGAAAGGGTCGAAGGCACGCGGTGGACGCAAGGGACGAAGCAACGGCCGCCGCGGCCATAGCCGTCGTCGCGCAGCAGGAGGATATCGCCGCACGCGTCGTGGCGGGAACAAGTGAGGCGCTATTGTACCTAGGCTTAAACCCTGGCCAGCACTGGCTCATCAACGCCGTCGTTGCCGTGGACAGCACCGGCTCGTTCGCGTTTCCTCGGATGGTGCTGTCAGAGTCGCCTCGCGTGTCGGCGACTCACCCGATTCTCAGCTTCCACCTCTACCCACAAGCCTCCCGACTCTCCGGGGAATGCTCACCGGAGGTGAGCATGATGGCGCCTTCCATGTCGGCGCCCGCGTAGATCGACCTCAACGCCACATCGGTAGCCGGTGGCTCGTCATCCGGTGGGCCGAGGAAACGCATGCACGAGTTGTCTGTTAGGGAACGTCGCATGAGAAACAAAAAAAATCTACGCTCACTAAGATCAATCTATGAAGATTAACATCTACGAGAGGGGGGTGCATCTACATACCCTTGTAGAAACGCGGTTGATGTAGTCGAACGTTTTCGCGATCCAATCATGATACGTCCCGCGATCCAATCACGAAGGTCTCGATCAAGTGCCGAACGGACGGCACCTCCGCGTTCAGCGCACGTACAGCTCGATGACGCCTTCACCTCCTCGATCCAGCGAGCGAGGATGAAGTAGTAGCTGAGTTCTCCAGCAGCACGACGGCGTGGTGGAGGTGGTGGTGGTGCAATCTCGGCAGGGCTTCGCCAAGCGCTGCCACGATCACGACGGTGGAGAATTACTAGGAGAGAGAGAGGTGGCGCCGCCAAGCAATTGTGTGTTGGCTGCCTCCCTCTCCCTCTTTATTTATAGGAGGAAGGGGTAGGTAGGGTTCAGCCTTGGCCCTTCTCCAAGGAGGGTCGCATGGCACACCCTAGGGAGGACTCCTCCTCCACTAAACCCTTGGGCCCATGGGCCCTATAGGGGTCGGCTGCCCAGCCCATCAGGGGCTCCTGCGCCACCTCTTAGGCCCATGTGCCCCCCCCGGGGTGGGTGGGCCCCTCCTGATGGACCCCCGAAATCCTTTTGGCACTCCCGGTACAATACCAAAAACACCCGAAACATTCCGAGAACGTGAATACCATTGGGGGAGATCGGACGCTCGGAGATGGTACGAGATCACAAGAGAGAGGGGAGCTCGCACGCGTGTGGAGACTGGAGGCTAGCGTTTTGACTTTTACCATTTCGGGCCATGGGTGGACCGTGGATCATGGATTGTATGTTGATCGGCTGAGGTGGCAGCTTTCGAACTCGTTGGTGAAAAGTTAAACCATCAGACGTGGAGTATTTGAGCTCGAGCTCAAATGCATTCATATAAACAGTAAAATAAGAAAAAAATCAAAACATTTCAAAAAAAACTTGAATTCTTTTTTGATGAACTTTAACAAATGTTTTAAAGCTTGCCAATTTTTATCATGGGATCACATTCGAGGAAGGTGTGACAAAACAAAAAAAATGATGTTGTGACAATGGTACTTTCGAAAGCATTTTGGAACGTTGATTTTCTTTTTTTGCCATGCCTTACACAAATGTGATTTCATGATGAAAATTTACAAGCACTTAGAAAAATTGTTAAAGTACATAAAAAATCGAATTTTTAAAAACATTTTTATATTTTTTATGATTTTACTATTCAAACAGATGCATTTGAGCTCGAGCTCAAAAGGGTACCTTCGTAACCCACTTAATTTACCGTATGTTGGAGTTGTTCTGCAACTCCTGCTGACGAGTCCGGTCCAAGATTGCGGAGCGGAGCGAGCGTCGTCGTCGATCACATACATGTACAGAAAGTAAATTGACAGAGAGATGTAAAGGGGAGTCTTTCTTTACTAATTATTAATCAACTGTGTGTAGCTAGGGGTAGGGGATAAGTCTCCACATTAACGTTAAGTGGAGAAACGTTCGGTCAAAGGGAGGATGCTGACCGAGCCGGGCCGTAGCGCTCCTATCGTCCCATTAGTTTCCTAACACTCCTTATTGATCAGTTATCCGTATATCCATGCCTCAAAACTCCGAAAAACCCACTGAAAAAAAATATGAAGAAAGAGCACATAGTATACGTTGTTGTATTGCATGAATTTCCTCGTCAAAAACCTCAAGTAAGAAACATCAGGAAAAGCCACTCAAGAGAAAAGAGTACAATTCACTCAACCATCAAATTGAGTACTCAATCATCGGGATCGAGATTTTAACGACGAGTTTGTGAAGTTTCTTCCCATAACCTTGCATCTCTCTAAGTCTCATCATATCGATTTCACGCACACACCTCTCAAAGGATGATGCCCATACTGATTTCGTGGACATATCAGCAAGATTGTCACATGACTTAGTATGCAAAATTCTCACCTCATTCAACTATTGCAATTCGTGTGCATAGAAGAACTTGGGACTGATATGCTTTGTGACGTTACTCTTCACATAACTCATCTGAACTTGTGCAACACAAGCAACATTATCTTCATAGATAATGGTAAGGGTTTGTACGGTGTTTAGCCCACATGTCTGCTGAATGTGGCTAATCATCCACCGAAGCGATACACATTCTTTTGACGCTTCAAATAGTGCCATGATTTCCAAGTGGTTCATGGAAGTTGACACAAGAGTTTGCTTGGTCGATCTCCAGGAGAATGCAGCTCCACCACAAAGGAAAACATACCCGGTCTGTGATTTGCCATCATGCGGGTGTGATAGGTATCCAGCATCGACATAGCCTGTAAGAGATAGGTCTTGATTCCTTTTATAAAATAGGCCAAAATCTTTGGTCTCTTGCAGGTAATGGAAGACGTCCTTGACACCTCTTCAATGTCTCTTGGTAGGTTCAGAACTGTACCTAGCAAGAAAACTGTCGGCGAAAGCAATATCTAGTTGTGTACAATTTGTGAGGTACATGAGTGCTTCAACTGCACTCGGTAAGGAACCTCTGGTCCCAGAGTTTCCCCCCTCTTCCTTAGGCCTGAACAGGTCCTTGTCTGGCCACAAAGATCTCCCGACCATCGGGGTCTTAGAAAGATATGCCTTATAAAATCCAAATCTTTCCAACACCTTCTGGGCGTACGCCGACTCATGCACTAGAATCCCATCAGGGGAATGTTCAAGTTGCAGTCCTAGACAGAACTTGGTTTTACCCAAATCCTTATAAAATCCATCTCTCGTCCTTTCAGGCCTTTGGACGGGACCGAGTATACCATCATTTTTCTTTGGTATTTCAACCTTTCTAGTGCATTGCGCGCATGCACATGCGATTTTGTCACAATCTTTAACTCACTAAAGTAGTCAGGCAGTTGATTTGCTAATGACTACAGATCTATTATCTTTTGGATTTCTCTCTCGGTCTCAACAGTGCGCGGGTCATGAGCGTGGATTGTCGTGTCTAGCCACGTGATTTCTCGACTTTTAGCATCAAGGGGTTGGTTCTCTCTCCCTAAGGTCGGGAAAAAATCCTCTTCAAAAATGCAATCAGCAAAACGAGTTGTGTGACAGTCACGTGTTATGGGGTCCAGATACGTGATTATGGACACAGTCTCATAACCAATGTATTGTTGGAATTATGCCCTAGAGGCAATAATAAATGTATAGTTATTATTATAATTCCTGTATCAAGATAATAGTTTATTATCCATGCTATAATTGTATTGAATGAAGACTCATTTACATGTGTGGATACATAGACGAAACACCGTCCCTAGCATGCCTCTAGTTGGCTAGCCAGTTGATCGATGATAGTCAGTGTCTTCTGATTATGAACAAGGTGTTGTTGCTTGATAACTGGATCACATCATTGGGATAATCACGTGATGGACTAGACCCAAACTAATAGACGTAGCATGTTGATCGTGTCATTTTGTTGCTACTGTTTTCTGCGTGTCAAGTATTTATTCCTGTGACCATGAGATCATATAACTCACTGACACCGGAGGAATGCTTTGTGTGTATCAAACGTCGCAACGTAACTGGGTGACTATAAAGATGCTCTACAGGTATCTCCGAAGGTGTTAGTTGAGTTAGCATGGATCAAGACTGGGATTTGTCACTCCGTATGACGGAGAGGTATCTCGGGGCCCACTCGGTAATACAATATCACACACAAGCCTTGCAAGCAATGTAACTTAGTGTAAGTTGCGGGATCTTGTATTACGGAACGAGTAAAGAGACTTGCCGGTAAACGAGATTGAAATAGGTATGCGGATACTGACGATCGAATCTCGGGCAAGTAACATACCGAAGGACAAAGGGAATGACATACGGGATTATACGAATCCTTGGCACTGAGGTTCAAACGATAAGATCTTCGTAGAATATGTAGGATCCAATATGGGCATCCAGGTCCCGCTGCTGGATATTGACCGAGGAGTCTCTCGGGTCATGTCTACATAGTTCTCGAACCCGCAGGGTCTGCACACTTAAGGTTCGACGTTGTTTTATGCGTATTTGAGTTATATGGTTGGTTACCGAATGTTGTTCGGAGTCCCGGATGAGATCACAGACGTCACGAGGGTTTCCGGAATGGTCCGGAAACGAAGATTGATATATAGGATGACCTCATTTGATTACCGGAAGGTTTTTGGAGTTACCGGGAATGTACCGGGAATGACGAATGGGTTCCGGGAGTTCACCGGGGGGGGGGGGGCAACCCACCCCGGGGAAGCCCATAGGCTTTGGGGAGACACACCAGCCCTTAGTGGGCCGGTGGGACAGCCCCAAGGGGGCCTATGCGCCAAGAATAAGAAATCAAAGGAGAAGAAAAAAAAAGAGGGAGGAAGTGGGAAGGGAGGGGGACTCCTCCCACCAAACCAAGTCCAACTCGGTTTGGGGGGGGAGTCCTCCCCCCCTTGGCTCGGCCGACCCCTTGAGGGTTCCTTGGACCCCAAGGCAAGGTCCCCCTCCCTCCTCCTATATATATGGAGCAATTAGGGCTGATTTGAGACGACTTTCTCACGGCTACCCGACCACATACCTCCATAGTTTTTCCTCTAGATCGCGTTTCTGCGGAGCTCGGGCGGAGCCCTGCTGAGACAAGATCATCACCAACCTCCGGAGCGCCATCACGCTGCCGGAGAACTCTTCTACCTCTCCGTCTCTCTTGCTGGATCAAGAAGGCCGAGATCATCGTCGAGCTGTACGTGTGCTGAACGCGGAGGTGCCGTCCGTTCGGTACTAGATCGTGGGACTGATCGCGGGATTGTTCGCGGGGCGGATCGAGGGACGTGAGGACGTTCCACTACATCAACCGCGTTCTCTAACGCTTCTGCTGTACGATCTACAAGGGTACGTAGATCACTCATCCCCTCTCGTAGATGGACATCACCATGATAGGTCTTCGTGCGCGTAGGAAATTTTTTGTTTCCCATGCGACGTTCCCCAACAGTGGCATCATGAGCTAGGTTCATGCGTAGATGTCTTCTCGAGTAGAACACAAAAGTTTTTGTGGGCGATGATGTGCGTTTTGCTGCCCTCCTTAGTCTTTTCTTGATTCCGCGGTATTGTTGGATTGAAGCGGCTTGGACCGACATTACTCGTACGCTTACGAGAGACTGGTTTCATCGTTACGAGTAACCCCCTTTGCTCAAAGATGACTGGCAAGTGACGGTTTCTCCAACTTTAGTTGAATCGGATTTGACCGAGGAGGTCCTTGGATGAGGTCAAATAGCAACTCATATATCTTCGTTGTGGTGTTTGCGTAAGTAAGATGCGATCCTACTAGATACCCTTGGTCACCACGTAAAACATGCAACAACAAAATTAGAGGACGTCTAACTTGTTTTTGCAGGGTATGATTGTGATGTGATATGGCCAATGATGTGATGTGATATATTGGATGTATGAGATGATCATGTTGTAATAGAAATATCGACTTGCACGTCGATGGTACGGCAACCGGCAGGAGCCATAGGTTTGTCTTTATACTAACGTTTGTGCTTGCAGATGCGTTTACTATTTTGCTAGGATGTAGCTTTAGTAGTAATAGCATAAGTAGCACGACAACCCCGATGGCAACACATTGATGGATGATCATCGTGTGGTGCCGGTGACAAGAAGATCGTGCCGGTGCTTTGGTGATGGAGATCAAGAAGCACGCGATGATGGCCATATCATGTCACTTATGAATTGCATGTGATGTTAACCCTTTTATGCACCTTATTTTGCTTAGAACGACGGTAGCATTATGAGGTGATCTCTCACTAAAATTTCAAGACGAAATTGTGTTCTCCCCGACTGTGCACCGTTGCTATAGTTCGTCGTTTCGAGACACCACGTGATGATCGGGTGTGATAGACTCAACGTTCACATACAACGGGTGCAAAACAGTTGCGCACGCGGAACACTCGGGTTATGCTTGACGAGCCTAGCATGTGCAGACATGGCCTCGGAACACATGAGACCGAAAGGTCGATCATGAATCATATAGTTGATATGATTAGCATAGGGATGCTTACCACTGAAACTATACTCAACTCACGTGATGATCGGACTTGGGATAGTGTAAGTGGATCATGAACCACTCAAATGACTAGAGAGATGTACTTTTTGAGTGGGAGTTTAGCATATAATTTGATTAAGTTGAACTCTAATTATCTTGAACATAGTCTAAGTCCACTTTGAATATATTTGTGTTGTAGATCATGGCTCACGCAAGTGTCATCCTGAATTTTAATACGTTCCTAGAGAAAGCTAAGTTGAAAGATGATGGAAGCAACTTTGTAGACTGGGCTCGTAATCTTAAGCTAATCTTACAAGCTGGGAAGAAGGATTATGTCCTTAATGCTGCGCTAGGAGATGAACCACCCGCTACGGCTGATCAGGATGTTAAGAACGCTTGGTTAGCGCGTAAGGAGGACTACTCAATAGTTCAATGTGCAGTCTTGTATGGCTTAGAACCGGGACTTCAACGTCGCTTTGAGCGTCATGGAGCATTTGAGATGTTCCAGGAGTTGAAGTTTATCTTTCAGAAGAACGCCCGGATCGAGAGGTATGAGACCTCCGATAAATTCTATGCTTGCAAGATGGAGGAAAACTCGTCTGTCAGTGAACATGTGCTCAAAATGTCTGGGAACTCAAACCGTCTAGCTGAACTGGGGATTGAACTCCCGCAAGAAGCTATCACTGACAGAATCCTTCAATCACTGCCGCCAAGCTATAAAGGCTTTTTGTTGAACTACAACATGCAAGGGATGAACAAGTCTCCCGGCGAGTTGTTTGCGATGCTGAAAGTCGCAGAGTCTGAACTCCGTAAAGAGCATCAAGTGTTGATGGTGAGCAAGACCACTAGTTTCAAGAGAAACGGCAAAGGCAAGAAGGGCAATTCGAAGAAGAGCGGCAAGCCTGTTGCCAATCCGCCAAAGAAACCCAAGGCTGGACCTAAGCCTGAAACAGAGTGCTTCTATTGCAAGGGTATGGGTCACTGGAAGCGCAATTGCCCCAAGTATCTGGCAGATAAGAAGGCGGGCAAAGAAAAATCAGGTATATTTGATATACATGTTATTGATGTGTACTTAACTAGCTCTCGTAGTAGTGCCTGGGTCTTTGATACCGGTTCTGTTGCTCATATTTGCAACTCGAAACAGGAACTGCGGAATAGGCGAAGGCTGGCGAAAGACGAAGTGACGATGCGCGTAGGAAATGGTTCCAAGGTTGATGCAATCGCCGTCGGCACAGTGTCACTTCAGCTACCATCGGGATTAGTGATGAACTTAAATCATTGTTACTTAGTGCGTGCGTTGAGCATGAACATTATATCTGGATCTTGTTTATTGCGAGACGGTTACTCTTTTAAGTCTGAGAATAATGGTTGTTCTATTTCTATGAGTAACATCTTTTATGGTCATGCACCGAATGTGAGAGGATTGTTCATATTGAATCTTGATAGCGATACGCATATACATAACATTGAGACCAAAAGAGTTAGAGTAAACAATGATAGCACCATATTTTTGTGGCACTGCCGTTTAGGTCATATTGGTGTAAAGCGCATGAAGAAACTCCATGCTGATGGACTTTTGGAGTCACTTGACTTCGATTCACTTGACACGTGCGAACCATGCCTCATGGGCAAGATGACTAAGACTCCGTTCTCCGGAACAATGGAGCGTGGAAGTGACTTGTTGGAAATCATACATACCGATGTGTGTGGTCCAATGAGCGTAGAGGCACGCGGCGGATATCGTTATTTCCTCACCTTCACTGACGATTTAAGTAGATATGGTTATGTCTACTTGATGAAGCACAAGTCTGAAACATTTGAAAAGTTCAAGCAATTTCAGAGTGAAGTGGAAAATCATCGTAACAAGAAGATCAAGTTCCTACGGTCTGATCGTGGGGGTGAATATCTGAGTTTCGAGTTTGGTACTCACTTAAGACAATGTGGAATTGTTTCGCAGTTAACACCGCCTGGAACACCACAGCGTAATGGTGTGTCCGAACGTCGTAATCGTACTTTGTTAGAGATGGTGCGATCTATGATGTCTCTTACTGATTTGCCGTTATCATTTTGGGGTTATGCATTAGAAACAGCTGCATTCACTTTAAATAGGGCACCATCAAAATCCGTTGAGACGACACCATACGAACTGTGGTGTGGCAAAAGACCAAAGTTGTCGTTTCTTAAAGTTTGGGGATGTGATGCTTATGTCAAAAAGCTTCAGCCTGAAAAGCTGGAACCCAAAGCGGAAAAATGCGTCTTCATAGGTTACCCAAAAGAGACAGTTGGGTACACCTTCTATCTCAAATCTGAGGGCAAAGTGTTTGTTGCTAAGAACGGAACTTTTCTCAAGAAGGAGTTTCTCTCGAGAGAATTGAGTGGGAGGAAGATAGAACTTGACGAGGTTGTCGAACCTCTCATCCCTCTGGATGGTGGCGCAGGGCAAGGGGAAACCTCTGTCATTGCAACGCCGGTTGAGGAGGAAGTTAATGATGATGATCATGAAACTCCAGTTCAAGTTTCTGTTGAACCACGCAGGTCGACGAGATCACGTGCTGCTCCAGAGTGGTACGGTAATCCCGTCTTATCAATCATGTTGTTAGACAACAATGAACCTGCGAATTATGAAGAAGCAATGGTGGGCCCAGATTCCAACAAATGGCTAGAAGCCATGAAATCCGAGATAGGATCCATGTATGAGAACAAAGTGTGGACTTTGGAGATACTGCCTAAGGGCCGCAAGGCTATTCAGAACAAATGGATCTTTAAGAAGAAGACGGACGCTGACGGTAATGTGACCGTTTATAAAGCTCGACTTGTGGCAAAGGGTTTTTCACAAGTTCCAGGAGTTGACTACGATGAGACCTTCTCACCCGTAGCGATGCTTAAGTCCGTCAGAATCATGTTAGCAATAGCTGCATTTTTCGATTATGAAATCTGGCAGATGGATGTCAAAACGGCGTTCCTTAACGGTTTCCTCAAGGAAGAGTTGTATATGATGCAACCCGAAGGTTTTGTTGATCCTAAAAATGCTGACAAAGTGTGCAAGCTCCAGCGATCCATTTATGGACTGGTGCAAGCATCTCGGAGTTGGAACAAACGCTTTTATGAGGTGATCAAAGCATTTGGGTTTATACAAGTGGTTGGAAAATCTTGTATTTACAAGAAAGTGAGTGGGAGCTCTGTGGCGTTTCTAATATTATATGTGGATGACATATTACTGATTGGAAACAACGTAGAGCTTTTGGAGAGCATAAAAGGTTACTTGAATAAAAGTTTCTCTATGAAGGACCTAGGAGAAGCTGCTTACATTCTAGGCATTAAGATCTATAGGGATAGATCAAAACACCTGATAGGACTTTCACAAATCACATACCTTGATAAAGTTTTGAAGAGGTTCAAAATGGAACAGTCCAAGAAAGGGTTCTTGCCAGTGTTACAAGGTACGAGATTGAGTAAGACTCAGTGCCCAGCAACTGATGAAGATAGAGAGCATATGCGCTCCGTCCCCTATGCTTCAGCCATAGGTTCTATCATGTATGCCATGCTGTGCACTAGACCGGATGTTAGCCTGGCCATAAGTATGGCAGGCAGGTTCCAGAGTAATCTAGGAGTGGATCACTGGACAGCGGTCAAGAATATCCTGAAGTACCTGAAAAGGACTAAGGAGATGTTTCTCGTGTATGGAGGTGACGAAGAGCTCGCCGTAAAAGGTTACGTCGATGCAAGCTTTGACACAGATCCGGACGACTCTAAGTCGTAAACCGGATACGTATTTATTCTTAACGGGGGTGCAGTAAGCTGGTGCAGTTCCAAGCAAAGCGTCGTAGCAGATTCTACATGTGAAGCAGAGTACATGGCTGCCTCGGAGGCAGCTAAGGAGGGTGTCTGGATGAAGCAGTTCATGACGGATCTTGGAGTGGTGTCAAGTGCATTGGATCCAATAACCTTGTTCTGTGACAACACTGGTGCCATTGCCTTAGCAAAGGAACCAAGGTTTCACAAGAAGACCAGACACATCAAACGATGCTTCAACCTCATCCGCGACTACGTCGAGGAGGAGGACGTAAATATATGCAAAGTGCACACGGATCGGAATGTAGCAGACCCGCTGACTAAACCTCTTCCACGGCCAAAACATGATCGACACCAGAACTGTATGGGTGTTAGATTTATTACAATGTAATTCACATGGTGATGTGAGGGCTAGATTATTGACTCTAGTGCAAGTGGGAGA
Source organism: Hordeum vulgare subsp. vulgare (assembly GCF_904849725.1). Lineage (NCBI taxonomy): Eukaryota > Viridiplantae > Streptophyta > Magnoliopsida > Poales > Poaceae > Hordeum > Hordeum vulgare. Next base: position 553,370,658 of record NC_058524.1, on the reverse strand, counting down.
CTGTTGGAATTATGCCCTAGAGGCAATAATAAATGTATAGTTATTATTATAATTCCTGTATCAAGATAATAGTTTATTATCCATGCTATAATTGTATTGAATGAAGACTCATTTACATGTGTGGATACATAGACGAAACACCGTCCCTAGGATGCCTCTAGTTGGCTAGCCAGTTGATCGATGATAGTCAGTGTCTTCTGATTATGAACAAGGTGTTGTTGCTTGATAACTGGATCACGTCATTGGGAGAATCACGTGATGGACTAGACCCAAACTAATAGACGCAGCATGTTGATCGTGTCATTTTGTTGCTACTGTTTTCTGCGTGTCAAGTATTTATTCCTATGACCATGAGATCATATAACTCACTGACACCGGAGGAATGCTTTGTGTGTATCAAACGTCGCAACGTAACTGGGTGACTATAAAGATGCTCTACAGGTATCTCCGAAGGTGTTAGTTGAGTTAGTATGGATCAAGACTGGGATTTGTCACTCCGTGTGACGGAGAGGTATCTCGGGGCCCACTCGGTAATACAATATCACACACAAGCCTTGCAAGCAATGTAACTTAGTGTAAGTTGCGGGATCTTGTTGTTGGGGAACGTCGCATGGGAAACAAAAAATTTCCTACGCGCACGAAGACCTATCATGGTGATGTCCATCTACGAGAGGGGATGAGTGATCTACGTACCCTTGTAGATCGTACAGCAGAAGCGATTAGAGATCGCGGTTGATGTAGTGGAACGTCCTCACGTCCCTCGATCCGCCCCGCGAACAATCCCGCGATCAGTCCCACGATCTAGTACCGAACGGACGGCACCTCCGCGTTCAGCACACGTACAGCTCGACGATGATCTCGGCCTTCTTGATCCAGCAAGAGAGACGGAGAGGTAGAAGAGTTCTCCGGCAGCGTGACGGCGCTCCGGAGGTTGGTGATGATCTTGTCTCAGCAGGGCTCCGCCCGAGCTCCGCGGAAACACGATCTAGAGGAAAAACTATGGAGGTATGTGGTCGGGCAGCCGTGAGAAAGTCGTCTCAAATCTGCCCTAAAAGCCCCATATATATAGGAGGAGGGAGGGGGACCTTGCCTTGGGGTCCAAGGGAACCCCAAGGGGTCGGCCGAGCCAGGGGGGAGGTCTCTCCCCCCCCAAACCGAGTCCTACTTGGTTTGGTGGGAGGGAGTCCTTCCCCTTTCCCACTTCTTCCTCTTTTTTTTTCTCTTCCTTTGATTTTCCTTCCTTGGCGCATAGGATTTGGTGGGCTGTCCCACCAGCCCACTAAGGGCTGGTGTGACCCCCACAAATACCTATGGGCTTCCCCGGAGTGGGTTGCCCCCCTCCGGTGAACTCCCGGAACCCATTCGTCATTCCCGGTACATTCCCGGCAACTCCGAAAACCTTCCGGTAATCAAATGAGGTCATCCTATATATCAATCTTCGTTTCCGGACCATTCCGGAAACCCTCGTGAAGTCCGTGATCTCATCCGGGACTCCGAACAACATTCGGTAACCAACCATATAACTCAAATACGCATAAAACAACGTCGAACCTTAAGTGTGCAGACCCTGCGGGTTCGAGAACTATGTAGACATGACCCGAGAGACTCCTCGGTCAATATCCAATAGCGGGACCTGGATGCCCATATTGGATCCTACATATTCTACGAAGATCTTATCGTTTGAACCTCAGTGCCAAGGATTCGTATAATCCCGTATGTCATTCCCTTTGTCCTTCGGTATGTTACTTGCCCGAGATTCGATCGTCAGTATCCGCATACCTATTTCAATCTCGTTTACCGGCAAGTCTCTTTACTCGTTCCGTAATACAAGATCCCGCAACTTACACTAAGTTACATTGCTTGCAAGGCTTATGTGTGATGTTGTATTACCGAGTGGGCCCCGAGATACCTCTCCGTCACACGGAGTGACAAATCCCAGTCTTGATCCATACTAACTCAACTAACACCTTCGGAGATACCTGTAGAGCATCTTTATAGTCACCCAGTTACGTTGCGACGTTTGATACACACAAAGCATCCCTCCGGTGTCAGTGAGTTATATGATCTCATGGTCATAGGAATAAATACTTGACACGCAGAAAACAGTAGCAACAAAATGACACGATCAACATGCTACGTCTATTAGTTTTGGTCTTAGTCCATCACGTGATTCTCCTAATGACATGATCCAGTTATCAAGCAACAACACCTTGTTCATAATCAGAAGACACTGATTATCATCGATCAACTGACTAGCCAACTAGAGGCATGCTAGGGACGGTGTTTTGTCTATGTATCCACACATGTAAATGAGTCTTCATTCAATACAATTATAGCATGGATAATAAACTATTATCTTGATACAGGAATTATAATAATAACTATACATTTATTATTGCCTCTAGGGCATAATTCCAACAGTCTCCCACTTGCACTAGAGTCAATAATCTAGCCCTCACATCACCATGTGAATTACATTGTAATAAATCTAACACCCATACAGTTCTGGTGTCGATCATGTATTGGCCGTGGAAGAGGTTTAGTCAGCGGGTCCGCTACATTCAGATCCGTGTGCACTTTGCATATATTTACGTCCTCCTCCTCGACGTAGTCGCGGATGAGGTTGAAGCGTCGTTTGATGTGTCTGGTCTTCTTGTGAAACCTTGGTTCCTTTGCTAAGGCAATGGCACCAGTGTTGTCACAGAACAAGGTTATTGGATCCAGTGCACTTGGCACCACTCCAAGATCCGTCATGAACTGCTTCATCCAGACACCCTCCTTAGCCGCCTCCGAGGCAGCCATGTATTCCGCTTCACATGTAGAATCTGCTACGACGCTTTGCTTGGAACTGCACCAGCTTACTGCACCCCCATTAAGAATAAATACGTATCCGGTTTGCGACTTAGAGTCGTCCGGATCTGTGTCAAAGCTTGCATCGACGTAACCTTTTACGGCGAGCTCTTCGTCACCTCCATACACGAGAAACATCTCCTTAGTCCTTTTCAGGTACTTTAGGATATTCTTGACTGCTGTCCAGTGATCCACTCCTGGATTACTCTGGAACCTGCCTGCCATACTTATGGCCAGGCTAACATCCGGTCTAGTGCACAGCATCGCATACATGATAGAGCCTATGGCTGAAGCATAGGGGACGGAGCGCATATGCTCTCTATCTTCATCAGTTGCTGGGCACTGAGTCTTACTCAATCTCGTACCTTGTAACACTGGCAAGAACCCTTTCTTGGACTGTTCCATTTTGAACCTCTTCAAAACTTTATCAAGGTATGTGCTTTGTGAAAGTCCTATCAGGCGTTTTGATCTATCCCTATAGATCTTAATGCCTAGAATGTAAGCAGCTTCTCCTAGGTCCTTCATAGAGAAACTTTTATTCAAGTAACCTTTTATGCTCTCCAAAAGCTCTACGTTGTTTCCAATCAGTAATATGTCATCCACATATAATATTAGAAACGCCACAGAGCTCCCACTCACTTTCTTGTAAATACAAGATTCTCCAACCACTTGTATAAACCCAAATGCTTTGATCACCTCATAAAAGCGTTTGTTCCAACTCCGAGATGCTTGCACCAGTCCATAAATGGATCGCTGGAGCTTGCACACCTTGTCAGCATTTTTAGGATCGACAAAACCTTCGGGTTGCATCATATACAACTCTTCCTTAAGGAAACCTTTAAGGAACGCCGTTTTGACATCCATCTGCCAAATTTCATAATCGAAAAATGCAGCTATTGCTAACATGATTCTGACGGACTTAAGCATCGCTACGGGAGAGAAAGTCTCATCGTAGTCAATTCCTGGAACTTGTGAAAAACCCTTTGCCACAAGTCGAGCTTTATAAACGGTCACATTACCGTCAGCGTCCGTCTTCTTCTTAAAGATCCATTTGTTCTGAATAGCCTTGCGGCCCTCAGGTAGTATCTCCAAAGTCCATACTTTGTTCTCATACATGGATCCTATCTCGGATTTCATGGCTTCTAGCCATTTGTTGGAATCTGGGCCCACCATTGCTTCTTCATAATTTGCAGGTTCATTGTTGTCTAACAATATGATTGTCAAGACGGGATTACCGTACCACTCTGGAGCAGCGCGTGATCTCGTCGACCTGCGTGGTTCAACAGAAACTTGAACTGGAGTTTCATGATCATCATCATTAACTTCCTCCTCAACCGGCGTCGCAATCACAGGGGTTTCCCCTTGCCCTGCGCCACCATCCAGAGGGATGAGAGGTTCGACAACCTCGTCAAGTTCTATCTTCCTCCCACTCAATTCTCTTGAGAGAAACTCCTTCTCGAGAAAAGTTCCGTTCTTAGCAACAAACACTTTGCCCTCGGATTTGAGATAGAAGGTGTACCCAACTGTCTCTTTTGGGTAGCCTATGAAGACGCACTTTTCCGCTTTGGGTTCCAGCTTTTCAGGCTGAAGCTTTTTGACATAAGCATCACATCCCCAAACTTTAAGAAACGACAACTTTGGCCTTTTGCCATACCACAGTTCGTATGGTGTCGTCTCAACGGATTTTGATGGTGCCCTATTTAAAGTGAATGCAGCTGTTTCTAATGCATAACCCCAAAACGATAACGGCAAATCAGTAAGAGACATCATAGATCGCACCATTTCTAATAAAGTACGATTACGACGTTCGGACACACCATTACGCTGTGGTGTTCCAGGCGGTGTTAACTGCGAAACAATTCCACATTGTCTTAAGTGAGTACCAAACTCGAAACTCAGATACTCACCCCCACGATCAGACCGTAGGAACTTGATCTTCTTGTTACGATGATTTTCCACTTCACTCTGAAATTGCTTGAACTTTTCAAATGTTTCAGACTTGTGCTTCATCAAGTAGACATAACCATATCTACTTAGATCGTCAGTGAAGGTGAGAAAATAACGATATCCGCCGCGTGCCTCCACGCTCATTGGACCACACACATCGGTATGTATGATTTCCAACAAGTCACTTGCACGCTCCATTGTTCCGGAGAACGGAGTCTTAGTCATCTTGCCCATGAGGCATGGTTCGCACGTGTCAAGTGAATCAAAGTCAAGTGACTCCAAAAGTCCATCAGCATGGAGTTTCTTCATGCGCTTTACACCAATATGACCCAAGCGGCAGTGCCACAAAAATATGGCGCTATCATTGTTTACTCTAACTCTTTTGGTCTCAATGTTATGTATATGCGTATCTCTATCAAGATTCAATATGAACAATCCTCTCACATTCGGTGCATGACCATAAAAGATGTTACTCATAGAAATAGAACAACCATTATTCTCAGACTTAAAAGAGTAACCGTCTCGCAATAAACAAGATCCAGACATAATGTTCATGCTCAACGCAGGCACTAAATAACAATGATTTAAGTTCATCACTAATCCCGATGGTAGTTGAAGTGACACTGTGCCGACGGCGATTGCATCAACCTTGGAACCGTTTCCTACGCGCATCGTCACTTCGTCCTTCGCCAGCCTTCGTCTATTCCGCAGTTCCTGCTTCGAGTTGCAAATGTGAGCAACAGAACCGGTATCGAATACCCAGGCACTACTACGAGAGCTGGTTAAGTACACATCAATAACATGTATATCAAATATACCTGATTTTTCTTTGCCCGCCTTCTTATCTGCCAGATACTTGGGGCAATTGCGCTTCCAGTGACCCATACCCTTGCAATAGAAGCACTCTGTTTCAGGCTTAGGTCCAGCCTTGGGTTTCTTCGGCGGATTGGCAACAGGCTTGCCGCTCTTCTTCGAATTGCCCTTCTTGCCTTTGCCGTTTCTCTTGAAACTAGTGGTCTTGCTCACCATCAACACTTGATGTTCTTTACGGAGTTCAGACTCTGCGACTTTCAGCATCGCAAACAACTCGCCGGGAGACTTGTTCATCCCTTGCATGTTGTAGTTCAACACGAAGCTTTTATAGCTTGGCGGCAGTGATTGGAGGATTTTGTCAGTGATAGCTTCTTGCGGGAGTTCAATCCCCAGTTCAGCTAGACGGTTTGAGTACCCAGACATTTTGAGCACATGTTCACTGACAGACGAGTTTTCCTCCATCTTGCAAGCATAGAATTTATCGGAGGTCTCATACCTCTCGATCCGGGCGTTCTTCTGAAAGATGAACTTCAACTCCTGGAACATCTCAAATGCTCCATGACGCTCAAAGCGACGTTGAAGTCCCGGTTCTAAGCCATACAAGACTGCACATTGAACTATTGAGTAGTCCTCCTTACGCGCTAACCAAGCGTTCTTAACATCCTGATCAGCCGTAGCGGGTGGTTCATCTCCTAGCGCAGCATTAAGGACATAATCCTTCTTTCCAGCTTGTAAGATTAGCTTAAGATTACGAGCCCAGTCTACAAAGTTGCTTCCATCATCTTTCAACTTAGCTTTCTCTAGGAACGTATTAAAATTGAGGATGACACTTGCGTGAGCCATGATCTACAACACAAATATATTCAAAGTGGACTTAGACTATGTTCAAGATAATTAGAGTTCAACTTAATCAAATTACATGCGAAACTCCCACTCAAAAAGTACATCTCTCTAGTCATTTGAGTGGTTCATGATCCACCTACACTATCCCAAGTCCGATCATCACGTGAGTCGGGAGTAGTTTCAGTGGTAAGCATCCCTATGCTAATCATATCATCTATATGATTCATGATCGACCTTTCGGTCTCATGTGTTCCGAGGCCATGTCTGCACATGCTAGGCTCGTCAAGCTTAACCCGAGTGTTCCGCGTGCGCAACTGTTTTGCACCCGTTGTATGTGAACGTTGAGTCTATCACACCCGATCATCACGTGGTGTCTCGAAACGACGAACTGTAGCAACGGTGCACAGTCGGGGAGAACACAATTTTGTCTTGAAATTTTAGTGAGAGATCACCTCATAATGCTACCGTCGTTCTAAGCAAAATAAGGTGCATAAAAGGATTAACATCACATGCAATTCATAAGTGACATGATATGGCCATCGTCACGTGCTTCTTGATCTCCATCACCAAAGCACCGGCACGATCTTCTTGTCACCGGCGCCACACCATGATCTCCATCATCATGATGTCCATCAACGTGTCGCCATCGGGGTTGTCGTGCTACTTGTGCTATCACTACTAAAGCTACATCCTAGCAAAATAGTAAACGCATCTGCAAGCACATATGTTAGTATAAAGACAACCCTATGGCTCCTGCCGGTTGCCGTACCATCGACGTGCAAGTCGATATTTCTATTACAACATGATCATCTCATACATCCAATATATCACATCACATCATTGGCCATATCACATCACAATCATACCCTGCAAAAACAAGTTAGACGTCCTCTAATTTTGTTCTTGCATGTTTTACGTGGTGACCAAGGGTATCTAGTAGGATCGCATCTTACTTACGCAAACACCACAACGGAGATATATGAGTTGCTATTTAACCTCATCCAAGGACCTCCTCGGTCAAATCCGATTCAACTAAAGTTGGAGAAACCGTCACTTGCCAGTCATCTTTGAGCAAAGGGGGTTACTCGTAACGATGAAACCAGTCTCTCGTAAGCGTACGAGTAATGTCGGTCCAAGCCGCTTCAATCCAACAATACCGCGGAATCAAGAAAAGACTAAGGAGGGAAGAAAAACGCACATCACCGCCCACAAAACCTTTTGTGTTCTACTCGAGAAGACATCTACGCATGAACCTAGCTCATGATGCCACTGTTGGGGAACGTCGCATGGGAAACAAAAATTTTCCTACGCGCACGAAGACCTATCATGGTGATGTCCATCTACGAGAGGGGATGAGTGATCTACGTACCCTTGTAGATCATACAGAAGAAGCGATTAGAGATCGCGGTTGATGTAGTGGAACGTCCTCACGTCCCTCGATCCGCCCCGCGAACAATCCCGCGATCAGTCCCACGATCTAGTACCGAACGGACGGCACCTCCGCGTTCAGCACACGTACAGCTCGACGATGATCTCGGCCTTCTTGATCCAGCAAGAGAGACGGAGAGGTAGAAGAGTTCTCCGGCAGCGTGACGGCGCTCCGGAGGTTGGTGATGATCTTGTCTCAACAGGGCTCCGTCCGAGCTCCGCGGAAACACGATCTAGAGGAAAAACTATGGAGGTATGTGGTCGGGCAGCCGTGAGAAAGTCGTCTCAAATCTGCCCTAAAAGCCCCATATATATAGGAGGAGGGAGGGGGACCTTGCCTTGGGGTCCAAGGGAACCCCAAGGGGTCGGCCGAGCCAGGGGGGAGGACTCTCCCCCCCCAAACCGAGTCCTACTTGGTTTGGTGGGAGGGAGTCCTTCCCCTTTCCCACTTCTTCCTCTTTTTTTTTCTCTTCCTTTGATTTTCCTTCCTTGGCGCATAGGATTTGGTGGGCTGTCCCACCAGCCCACTAAGGGCTGGTGTGACCCCCACAAATACCTATGGGCTTCCCCGGAGTGGGTTGCCCCCCTCCGGTGAACTCCCGGAACCCATTCGTCATTCCCGGTACATTCCCGGCAACTCCGAAAGCCTTCCGGTAATCAAATGAGGTCATCCTATATATCAATCTTCGTTTCCGGACCATTCCGGAAACCCTCGTGACGTCCGTGATCTCATCCGGGACTCCGAACAACATTCGGTAACCAACCATATAACTCAAATACGCATAAAACAACGTCGAACCTTAAGTGTGCAGACCCTGCGGGTTCGAGAACTATGTAGACATGACCCGAGAGACTCCTCGGTCAATATCCAATAGCGGGACCTGGATGCCCATATTGGATCCTACATATTCTACGAAGATCTTATCGTTTGAACCTCAGTGCCAAGGATTCGTATAATCCCGTATGTCATTCCCTTTGTCCTTCGGTATGTTACTTGCCCGAGATTCGATCGTCAGTATCCGCATACCTATTTCAATCTCGTTTACCGGCAAGTCTCTTTACTCGTTCCGTAATACAAGATCCCGCAACTTACACTAAGTTACATTGCTTGCAAGGCTTATGTGTGATGTTGTATTACCGAGTGGGCCCCGAGATACCTCTCCGTCACACGGAGTGACAAATCCCAGTCTTGATCCATACTAACTCAACTAACACCTTCGGAGATACCTGTAGAGCATCTTTATAGTCACCCAGTTACGTTGCGATGTTTGATACACACAAAGCATCCCTCCGGTGTCAGTGAGTTATATGATCTCATGGTCATAGGAATAAATACTTGACACGCAGAAAACAGTAGCAACAAAATGACACGATCAACATGCTACGTCTATTAGTTTGGGTCTTAGTCCATCACGTGATTCTCCTAATGACGTGATCCAGTTATCAAGCAACAACACCTTGTTCATAATCAGAAGACACTGATTATCATCGATCAACTGACTAGCCAACTAGAGGCATGCTAGGGACGGTGTTTTGTCTATGTATCCACACATGTAAATGAGTCTTCATTCAATACAATTATAGCATGGATAATAAACTATTATCTTGACACAGGAATTATAATAATAACTACACATTTATTATTGCCTCTAGGGCATAATTCCAACACTTGTATTACGGAACGAGTAAAGAGACTTGCCGGTAAACGAGATTGAAATAGGTATGCGGATACTGACGATCGAATCTCGGGCAAGTAACATACCGAAGGACAAAGGGAATGACATACGGGATTATACGAATCCTTGGCACTGAGGTTCAAACGATAAGATCTTCGTAGAATATGTAGGATCCAATATGGGCATCCAAGTCCCGCTGTTGGATATTGACCGAGGAGTCTCTCGGGTCATGTCTACATAGTTCTCGAACCCGCAGGGTCTGCACACTTAAGGTTCGACGTTGTTTTATGCGTATTTGAGTTATATGGTTGGTTACCGAATGTTGTTCGGAGTCCCGGATGAGATCACGGACGTCACGAGGGTTTCCGAAATGGTCCCGAAACGAAGATTGATATATAGGATGACCTCATTTGATTACCGGAAGGTTTTCGGAGTTACCGGGAATGTACCGGGAATGACGAATGGGTTCCGGGGGTTCACCGGGGGGGGGGGGGGCAACCCACCCCGGGGAAGCCCATAGGCTTTGGGGAGACACACCAGCCCTTAGTGGGCTGGTGGGACAGCCCCAAGGGGGCCTATGCGCCAAGAATAAGAAATCAAAGGAGAAGAAAAAAAAAGAGGGAGGAAGTGGGAAGGGAGGGGGACTCCTCCCACCAAAGCAAGTCCAACTCGGTTTGGGGGGGGGAGTCCTCCCCCCCTTGGCTCGGCCGACCCCTTGAGGGTCCCTTGGACCCCAAGGCAAGGCCCCCCTCCCTCCTCCTATATATATGGAGCAATTAGGGCTGATTTGAGACGACTTTCTCACGGCTGCCCGACCACATACCTCCATAGTTTTTCCTCTAGATCGCGTTTCTGCGGAGCTCGGGCGGAGCCCTGCTGAGACAAGATCATCACCAACCTCCGGAGCGCCGTCACGCTGCCGGAGAACTCTTCTACCTCTCCGTCTCTCTTGCTGGATCAAGAAGGCCGAGATCATTGTCGAGCTGTACGTGTGCTGAACGCGGAGGTGCCGTCCGTTCGGTACTAGATCGTGGGACTGATCGCGGGATTGTTCGCGGGGCGGATCGAGGGACGTGAAGACGTTCCACTACATCAACCGTGTTCTCTAACGCTTCTGTTGTACGATCTACAAGGGTACATAGATCACTCATCCCCTCTCGTAGATGGACATCACCATGACAGGTCTTCGTGCGCGTAGGAAAATTTTTGTTTCCCATGCGACGTTCCCCAACATGTATATCCCCGACTTACGGAGCGGGCCCATTGTTGATCGTTGGGGTGGTGGTATTGGTACATATACCTGGCAACCGAACCTACGAAGGTGGGAAATTTCGGTGGCGACCCTTGCGTAATCTGAACCGGAGAGTGGATGTTGTAGGGCGACAGTCTAAAGTTGATGAGATTGGCCGCGTGTAACACATCGTGGCCCCAACACGTAGTTGGTAAATTACAACCCTGAAGGAGCGGTGGGACAATGAATTTAATTATTTTAACCAATGCCTCGGCAAGTCCATTTTGTGTATGAATATGTGGTACCAAGTGCTCAACTTTGATTCTCATTGCCATGCAATAATCATCGAATGCCTTTGAAGTAAATTCTCCGGCGTTGTCCATTCGAATAGACTTTATATGATGATCAAGGAAATTATTCCTCATTTGTATGATCTGAGATATCAACTTTGCAAAGGCATGATTCCGTGTTGACAGCAGGCAAACATTGGACCGTTTAGAGGAAGCATCAGTGAGCACCATGAAGTACCTAAACGGCCCCGTGATGGGCTGAATTGGACCGCATATGTCCCCTTGGATACATTCCAAGAATGCGGGGATTTTGTCCCTCACCTTGAGAGGCGATGGCCTAATGACTAACTTCCCCGTTGCGCTTGCAGAGCATACGAAATCATCGGGATTCGGGAAGTTCTTCACGTTAACATTATGGCCATTCGAGTTGTTAATTATATTTCTCATCATCCTAAGTGTGGGGTGGCCTAACCTATCATGCCAAAGGCAGAAAAGTTTGGATCTTCTAAGAACAGTCTTAAGGGTAGTGTACATGGGTGGTGCTACTATTTTAGTGTATTATATCCCTGTGTCGAATGGAGGAAGCCTTACGATAGCATGTCTACCATTTGCATCCCGCTTGGTGGTGAGTATACACACTTGGCCATAGTCATTTCCAGTCTCAAACGTGGAAACCATCAACGATTATGTCTTTAAACCTCAAAAGATCATACTCCGGGTACAACAACACATCATTAATGATCAAAGTTGTTCCATGAAAAGTATGATAGTAGCTCGTCCGGAGCCAACTATGTTCCAACCGCAACCGACGATTGTCATAATACTTTCCGTAGATTTTTTAAATAGACACAAAGTACTTATTTTCTCATAAAATGGTAGGAGTGGTGGCGCTATCGGCAAGGCACGTTTCCTCCATTGGGGCGCCACACGCGTTCTAAAATATGACATCTAATTAATGTAATAAGGAAGAAGCTATATTAATAATAAATGCACGCATTTTAGAACATAGCATACTATCAAAAATAAATAAAGGAATAAATGGATGAATGCAAACACCATCCAAACGCCAAAATGATGAATAAGGTTTAGCTTTAATAGAGTCTAACACATAAGAGATGAATGTATCAATATGACAAAGGAACTATAAATACACGGGAAGCTAAGCGAGTAAATGAGAGGGGGATTCACTCTAGCCTAGCTGTCAAGTTAGCTAAGTATCTCCACATAGGAGAAACTTTGTTGGGATAACATCAACATAGAGTCAGCGGGGGCGTCAATGGCTCTATCATGGGTACCTATAAGTTGCCGCCATGGGATCCGATGGTGATCCCTCTCGATAATGTAGACATACCCAAGTGGTTGCGTAACAATGGTTCAACTTCTCCTCTCCATGGGTACAAACAATGTGCTCCAACCTCTCAAACCACTTTGTGAGAGCGGTCTAAAAGGATCGGGCACTTCGTTCTATCATATACACATTACGCATGGTACCATGGAGGTGGATTTGAAGAAAGTGCAGCAACCGGGCATTCACCGTAGGAGTGGTGGGGACCATCTGGGTCTACAAGCCTATCGCCCCGAGTCATTAAGTCTCAAAGATGACCTCCACGTTGAATGACAAAGTGGGGTACCCTAGCCCATAACTTTCCATGCATTCACCCTAGGAGTGGCGAAGACCATCTGGGTCCACAAGCCTATCGCCCTCTAAAGTCACTCGGACCCGAGGATGATCTCCGCGTCAAATGCTCGGTGGGGTACTAGAACCCCTTATGTGCCAACTCGATGGACTCCCGGTTTATTGATTCTGACCATCAACAATTACCAAGGAGTTACATCAGATAATCCATGACATAAAAGCCATGATGATACATTTTATTCATCAAAATGACGTTCCAATATTCATAAATGCTAAAATATGCATTATATAGTGATCAAAAGTAAACAACAATTAATCTACATCAGTAAAAGCATATAATAGAAGCATATACATGAAGATAGCATGTTAAGCACATCCTAGACGCGAAATGTTAGTCCTAAATCGAATTCCCGAGTCTCTTTTATGCGTTTTTAGCAAAAACTGACAGTTTCAGAGACTTACACGTGAAATATTACATCAGGAATAAAATGCGCGTAAAAACTAAAAAAAGGGGCGAAAAAGCAAAAAGCTTCTCACACTCATGGTCCGGCTCGGTCCAGTTCGGCAGCACGCCGAAACTGGGCCGACGGGCCGTTGAGCAATCACCAGCCAGTTCCTCTCGCTCTTTTTTTATTTAGGGAGAAGTAGAGAGCACCATAGGTGGAGCCCAACAGCCACGGCCCAACAGGCCACCTTAGTCAAACCCACGACGCTAGGTTTCCCTAGCGCCCGAGTGGGTGGCGGCGGCTGCATCACGGGGTAGCTTGAGCCCTGCCAATGGCTCCAGTGGCGGCAACCTACAGCGGGGCGGAGCGGGCGGCACGAGCGACGGTCAGCGGTTCCAGCGTCGGTGACCTGCAGCGAGGCAGAGCGGGCGACACGAGCGAGCATGGCCGGCGCGTCGGCCAGGCGAGCGCGGGGAGCGTGCTGGCGCGGTAGGTGCGGCCAGGCGCTGGCACAACAAGTGGCGACGCGCGGCTAGGCTCGTGCACAGCGAGCGGTAGGCGCGTTCACCAGTGGCCACAATGAGCGGCGGGCGCGGCCAGGTGCGACCGGGGCATGCGTGCGTAGCAGCAGGCTCGTGGCCGGTGCGATGGGGCGATGGGCGTGACGGCCAGACGCAGACGACCAGCGGGGTCGGGGTCGGGGCACACCATGCACGACGAGCATGGGCACGACGCCAGTGAGCAACCAGCAGGGTCGCATTGCCCCGACGCAGGGGAGGAGCACGTCAAGATGCTCGTGGTTGCGGCCAACAAGTCCATGGAGGTGCACGATGCATGACACGAACGACTCTGGGTTCAAGACAGATCGTGCGTCATCGAGACGTCACGACACGTGTACATCCGATACATCGTGGAAGTGTCGTGCTCATCTGTAGTCAACAAGTTTCTCGTTGTGCAAGATCGATCGACGTTGTGTCGGCGACATTTGGTCAGCCGTGATCTCGCAAGAAAAATCCACACCATAGGTAAAGTTGATCCGATAAATAAACTAATTGCAAAAACAGAATAGGGATGACATGAGGAATCCATTTTTGCAAGAAGAGGGACCGGATCGACGAAAGCCTACTTGGGGCAGGCTTGACGCACGTTCGATGGAGACTTGGTGGAGAAAAACGTGTTGATAACATGTTCCGCAACTCCTGCCGGCGAGTCTGGTCCAAGATTGCGGAACGGAGAGAGCGTCGTCGTTGATCACACACATGTACAGAAAGTAAATTGATACAGAGATGTAGAGGATCACACACATGTACAGAAAGTAAATTGACACAGAGATGTAGAGGGAAGTATTTCTTCATTAATCATTGATCAACTATGTGTAGAAAGGGTGCTCTCCTCTTTATATTGGTACTAGGGGTAGGGGATAATTGCCCACATTAACGTTAAGTGGAGAAACGTTCGGTCAAAGGGAGGATGTTGGCCGAGTCGGGCCGTAGCACTCCTATCGACCCATTAGTTTCCCAACACGAGTCACGTGGTGGAGTTGGCCTTAGGGGAACTCCAACGCACGACCCCAAATCGTCCACTCGCGTCCATTTGTGGGGTAAACGGCGCGTGGGGAAAATGGACAAATATCCGTTTTTCGTCAGCTTTCGATCCATTCCCTGCCTAAGTTTGGACTCGTTTGCGGCCAAACGGACACGTCCGGACGGGCGCGACGTGTGCCCTTGTCCGCCCTGGTCCGCTCGTCGGTGACACAACCCCTTTTCCTCCTCCCCTTTCCTCGCTCCGCCCTCGGTCCCTCGCCATCACCGTCGTCATACCCGTCGGTGAAACAACCTCTTTTCTACCCCCTATCGTTGCTCCGCCCTCCACCCACGGTCGTCCACCTTGGTGCCTGCGAAGGGGCTCGACGTGCCCTTTCCGGTCGCGTCTCCCCCACGACTGCAAGGTGTTCGACGCTTTGCTCGTAAGGTACCATGGATAGCGGGGATGAATACTTCTTTCACAAGTTCATTTGTTCATCGGATGATTCGTCCTCGGACGATGAGGACATAGTGGTGGCAGCATTGGTCGTCCATGACCAAGTCAGTAGGGTGCGGCCTCGGTTGAGGGGATCAATCCAGGACCATGCTCCAGCCTTGAACCGTAATAGGGAGAAAGGGACGACCTCCTCTATTCCAATTACTTTGAGAGAACTGCACTCTACAAACCGCATCAATTTTGTCGCCGCTTCCGAATGAGGAGGCAAATGTTCAATCATATTCGGGAAGGAGTGGTTGCATATGACCCATACTTTGAATGTAGAGAGGATGCCCTTGGCAAGCTTGGCTTCTGTTCTTACTAAAAATGCACTGCGGGTATTCGCATGCTTGCATATGGATTCTTGGTGACCTTGTGGATGAGTATGTTCGTATGAGTGTGTCCACGTGTCTCCAGTCAATGTACAGTTTCTGCAAGGCCGTGGTGGATGTGCTTGGTCCTGAATACCTGAGAGAACCAAATGTCGCTGATACATAGAGGTGGTTGACGATCAATTCCGAGAGGGGCTTTTCGAGTATGCTTGGTAGTATCGATTGTATGACATTGAAAGCGGAAGAACTGTCCATTTGCTTGGCAGGGGCATTACAGGGGACATGTCAAAGGTGCCACTGTCATACTTGAAGTTGTGGCTTCACAAGATCTATTGATATGGCATTCTTTCTTCGGCATGACTGGTTCTCATAATGATATTAGCGTTTTTCAGCATTCTTCAGTGTTTGCAAGGCTAGCAGAAGGCCATTCCCTAGAGGTCAACTTTGAGATCAATGGCCACCATTACACCAAGGAATATTACCTATCCCGAGTGGTCCACTCTTGTGTAGACTATACCCAACCCGCAAGGAGAGAAAAAATAGAGGTTTGCCCAAATGCGACAGAGTATTAGGAAAGGTGTGGAGCATGCATTCTGTGTGCTCCAGACTCGTTGGGGTATCTTTCGAAACCCTGCATTGACCTGAAGAATTCAGAAGCTTTGGAAGGTGATGACTGCTTGTGTGATCACGCATCTACGACCAAGGGTTTGATTTCCAGGGTGAGAATGTTGAGCTTGAGCATCCACCTCATGCAACCTTTGAACGGTTTGTCCAATTTCATCGTGAGATGCGTAATCAGAACATGCACACACAGCTGCAAGATGACTTGATTGAGCACATGTGGGATCATATTGGCAATTATTGATCTATCGGTTTAATCTCTTTTCTCGTGCACAAACTTTGAATGGTTTTGTAAAACTATTTGATAATTTTAAATTTTTAATTGAATTATAATAAAAGGCTATTTCGAGCATAAAATTGTTTGTTATGTTTGATTTGAACTATTTTTGTTATGTTTGCATATCTTGATGGACACGGCCTCATTGTCACCCTGACAAAATCCAAATAAAACGGAGTTGCCTTCATGCATTGCTCAATGCAAACCAAACAATGCTGGGCTGGTTTCCAGCCACGCCAGAATGGTATGGTCCGACTCCGAGCTTGCACGACGCGGGCGTTTCTGCACCGGCGTCGGCGATCTCCACGGGTGTAAGGGCATGTACAGTCATGTCCAGTCAGCCATCTGTAATACAGTCCACGTAGGAAATTAGATGATGTGGTAAAGAAAGAGAAAGATAACGGCTTAGCCTGTCTGTAGAAATAAAGACGGTCTGGTAACGTGAAAGTCGCTGCTTACCGACAGCCTTTCAGCCATTGTACCGAGAACTGGTTAGATGGGATCCCATCTTTGACGAAAGTTACGTTTCAATTTCTCATAAAATTTGGTTGTTAGTGACAGGCAAATGGACTTACTATTGTATGAACCATCGCTTAAGCTTTCTATACGTGACGCGGAGAAGTTTTACAGACACCCAGCATCGGAACGATTGTACATGCCCTAAGTAAAACAAGTCGAGGCGAGCGCGCACCGGCACGTGGCCACGTGGGAGACCGTTTTGCTGAGACCGTGCGGCGAGCGACCAGGAAGCAAATGTCCACGGGTCAAAGGCCATGTGGCGATGGTTGCCCGTTCGCCGTGTGCGTCAACGCCCGGGAGAGAGGGAAAGCTGGTGATGTGGCAGCACCTGCACCGTCCATTTTTGTCACGGGAGGGAGAGAGCTTTGCACTTGGGGCTGTGCACTGCACTGTGGACGCCAGCTCCGGCTCCCAAGTGCCTCCATATTCTGAGAGGGCACCGCTCTGCACCGGCGCTACAGCCGTTTGATCTGACTGCGATAGCGGTTAGATCTGGTATCCCGCTCCGCTCTGCTTCGGAGGACAGCCCCGCGCGCGTCCGATCTCCGTCGTCGTCGTCGCTCGTCGCCGTCGACCCCATCCCTCTCCTCCCGTTGTCGCCGCTCGTCGTCGTCGACGCTCGTGCGTGCACAGGCTTGTGCCCCCGAACTTCGGTTTGAAGATTTTTTCACTTTGGTTGAAACTTTTTTCATGTCGCTTGAAGCTTTTTTCACAATGGTTGAAGCTTTTTTCATGTCGCTTGAAGTTTTTTGCTCGTTGTAGCAAAAAACGACAGACTTTCCTCGTTGGTCTATGGTTGAAGCTTTTCAAACATATGGTTGAAGCTTTTGTATCAACGATTGCAGTTTTTTGTGTTTCGCTGTCGCCGGTTGAAGCTTTTTTCTAGCCGGTTGAAACTTTTTTCATTACCGGTTGCAGCATTCGTGGTTTGCGTGATGGGTGGCCCTTGATTCCCCTCGTCTCTGGTTGAAGCTTTCGACAATGCTGGTTGTAGCATTTTTGATCGCCGGTTTAAAGCTTTTTTCGTCGCCGGTTGCAACATCGTTGTCTCTGTCATAACTTTTCGTCTCCAACACCGATGGCATCCGATGCGACTCCATGACGACCGGCGGAACGAGATCCAACAGGGGAGGCACGCCGGCTTGAAGGAACACCGCGGATCTGCCCGACGGAGGCAGGGACCGGTGGAACTAGATCCATGTCGACGGCAGCAGCGCAGGCGTCTGCGCGGGGGAAAATACGCGAGGGGGCGACGGCGACCTCCGTGAAAGGAAACACGCGATCCGCGCAGATCAAACAAAATGCGGTGCATCCGACTGAAACGATTCGATCGCGCGTCGTGTATAAACATTTCCCATTCTGAGAGCCCGCCGTCCATGCAGCATCTACCACAGGCCACCTGATCCCTTGGGCTGGCCAGCCTAGTGTGGAAAACCCGTGTTGGCCCTCCATATCGCTTATGCCTGTCACTAAAGGCCTAAAGGGTAAGAAAAATGTATCAATTGTCTCAAAAGATATATCTCAATTATGTCAAAGAAAATGTCTCAACAAAAAACGAAAGGATAAGAAAGTAAAGCTTGCGTTCTGAAAACAAGCCCGCTTCCAGCCGTTTCGGGCCATGGAATTACCTTCACCCGTTCTAAATTGCTTCCTTACTCCCTTAATTTTTGAAATTTGCTACTTTACTCTCTTTGCTTCTTTTCTAGATAGAGTATTAGAGAAAAGTGCAGTAATGTTCTAAGGACATCTTCAACAGTTTGTTGGTTAACTTGTTGGTAAAATATGTCATGTCATCAACCAACACCTTAACATACAACTACTTCAATAAGTTGTATCTAGTTTGTCCAATAGGATGTGAGATAATAAATAAGATGCTCTCTCATTCTACATTAAAGCTTGTGCAAGGGTGTTGGTTAATTTACATACAACTTGCTCTCTTTTCTCATTTATTACATGACACATTATAAAAAATCCTATGTGTCAAAATCTACCAACAACTATCTTACGATCATTGAAGATGCCCTAACCCGAAGATTGTTTATTCACAAGTTCTCTTTCTACTAAATGTAAAAATCAATTCCTAACAAGTATTTCAGGCCTTCCGAATCAGAACATAGAAAAAGGTGGGTCTGACTAATTAAATGAAAGGATTTAGAACAAAACTCTTTGCTAATTCGATCTTTAATTATTTCTTTGTTTTTTATTACTTAATTTAAGAATACAAAAAATATTCTAATGATCTTACTCTTCTTTTTCGGATTCAAAATAAAAGAATAAAAGAATAAGTGCTCACTCCTTAGATAAGGGCTAAACATTCTAGTGGTTCAACACCAATCATATCAGATGCGAAAAAAACAATTATATCAAATGTATATGCATCTAGGATCCTCGTGCAAGTTTTCCTTCCTTAGGATGCCCGTAATGGGTGTATCATAGGTAGTATCATGCATGCCACCTAGGCAATTTTGATGAGGTGGCATATAATTAAATGAAGAAAGAGATGATTGAGTATCATATCATGATACAATATCATATTAAATGATGTGCTATTATGTATCTTGCATGACAATAAATGAATCATCCTATGATACTAACACATGATATTATGCATTACGGTTGTGGTATCATACACTAGTATCGTATATCATATGCATGATACTAGTATATGATAATACTCATTACAACCAGCCTTATGAAGCCACGACTATCTTGCATATCCCGATGTCTGCATTGATGATTTTTAGTCATGGGGTTTGGACTTTGGAGACATCAGGGATTTTCACAGTCCAATCGGCCTACAGGATGATGGTTGCAGCTAAAAAGAGAAGGGAAGGTTAGCTTAATGAGAGAGTTGGCTCGTCAAATAATGCAGATTCTGGAAAATCTTGCGACATCATGTGGAAGGTTATGGTTCCTGCAAAGATGAAAGTTTTCTTATGGCAACTCACTCCCGACTACTGAAAAAATATCGCGCTAGAACGCAATGAGAATTTGTTCACTAAATATATCGGTGTACAACATCTTGTTAATAGTATTTTTGAGGTTGACGCTACTTTGTTATAGCACACTATTTTTTTCCTTGTGTCCCAATCGAGGATTTGCGTAAACACATGAACATTGCTTCTGGACATGATTGTATAGTCTCGGGATGCAAGGCTAATGGAGACACAACCTTATTCAGTGCACCATGGCAAGATGTGTATGGGCTTTAGTAGACTCGGAGCTATTGGAGCATATGATAGTCATGACGGAGCCTCTAGCGAGAAACTGGTAGTTCTCTATGATGGATGTGCTACCCCGTGATGAACTGACAAGGATGATAGTTACTTGTGGGTAATCTGGACAGCTGAAGAAACCTTATTCTTGAGGGTGTACATGAGAGTCCTCTATCAACTCACATTTTCGTCACAATGTTTATTTTAAAACTCAATCGAGTGAACAGCCAACTGTCGCTACATGCGATTACTACGGCGAGTGAAGTTAGGACGCAAGAGAGATGGTTACCTCCTCCATTGGGATATATCAAGATTAACGTTGATGTTGGGGTATCTATGGATCACAAATGTAGGAGCAACAATAGTTATACGTCGGGACCAAGACAACACTTATTTAGGGTCCTCGGTTTTGGTCGTTCATGGCCTTGTGGACTCAACTTCTTTGGAAGCCATTGTATGTAGGGAAGTTCTTTCATTGGCATAAGATTTGGGTATGTGTCATTTTCATATTGCATTTGACTGTAAGGAGGCGATGAAACATATTCTTGCAGGCGTTGGGGCACTTATGGTGGGTTCATAAGAGAGATCAATAAGATGCAAACAGCTTTTCGTTCTTGTCGTTTTGTACATTAATTTAGAACTTCAAATTGTGAAACTCATAAGTTGGACGGAATTATTGCCAACCTATTACGGGACGACACATTTGGTTAGACATTCCTCATGATACGAATGTAATACCTATAAACATTGTCATTGTTTAATAAATACTATTGGATTTTGCTAAAAAAAACAAGATGGATACCATCATCTTTATAAATCGTGTTGTGCCTTGCATGGAAAAAACCATGCTCTACCTGCCCACAAAGTTAGTGTGCACGTTAACGTTACCTACCGGTAACATATTAACCCACTACTGCAGGATGTTGTTAACGCTACACATCAATCAGACACTCTTTGACAAAATTGTATGTGATCCACCAATCACAAACGGTATAGTTAAAGCTCCATTGCCAATGAGACGAACTGTGTGCGATGACGGATCCATCAAATACGATTTAGAAAAGAGTTGTGTGTGCAATCTACGACAGACAGTCGACCGGCGCAAACTGTTTGTGATGGACCAAAATAATGCAAACAGTTAACTGAATACAAGTGTGTGTGATGTACGACATACAATTCATTCGGATAAACTGTTTGCACTGATCAAGCGAAACACCAATGATTGTCCGAATAATTATGTGTGTGATCGACGACATAGAGGTGAGCCGGATGAACTGTTTGTGATGACATAAAATAACACAAAGGATCATCCAGATCAAGATGTGTGTGATAGGCGAGAAACACGTTGCGTGAATGAACTATTTGCGATGAGCCAATTTTGACACAAACGGTTGAACAGATGAATATGTGTGTGATAAACAGCATACGGATAACTCGGATGAATTGTGTGCGATGAGCCAAAATAACACAAACGAAGAACATGGTTGCATAACCAAATTAAACATCCAAATACATAAGTGACTACACACATAACATTGGGGCACACCTCAATAAACTATTACATGCATAATAACTATGAGAAATGATCATCAAATCATCTACTTGTGATGCTTGCCGCCACCGCTCTCCTTGCGTCTCGATCCCACGTCGTCTTCAGGTAGGAGGCACTTCCTCATGTCAACGATCCGCCTGAACATCTCGTAGCACGTGTACACTTACTTGGCTGCGGTCTAGATGTCATATTCATCCAGTCTATTCACCCACGCCCCATGCGAGACAAGCTTATTCTTGTTGCACTCAGCCTTCATGCCTCTGTAGTAGTAGTCGATGATGTCCACGATGAGTTCAACATGGGAGTCCTTCTCCTTCTTGCTACCCAGACCTTGTAGTGGTCGTGGATGTCGACAAGCTTATGGCATGCCAAGCCCGAAGTCTTGATCACCTTTTGTGTAGGAAATATGCCCTAGAGGCAATAATAAATTAGTTATTATTATATTTCTTTGTTCATGATAATCATTTATTATCCATGCTATAATTGTATTGATTGGAAACACAATACTTGTGTGGATACATAGACAAAACACTGTCCCTAGTAAGCCTCTAGTTGACTAGCTCGTTGATCAAAGATGGTCAAGGTTTCCTGGCCATAGGCAAGTGTTGTTACTTGATAACGGGATCACATCATTAGGAGAATCATGTGATGGACTAGACCCAAACTAATAGACGTAGCATGTTGATCGTGTCATTTTGTTGCTACTGTTTTCTGCGTGTCAAGTATTTGTTCCTATGACCATGAGATCATATAACTCACTGACACCGGTGGAATGCTTTTTGTGTATCAAACGTCGCAACGTAACTGGGTGACTATAAAGATGCTCTACAGGTATCTCCGAAGGTGTTCGTTGAGTTAGTATGGATCAAGACTGGGATTTGTCACTCCGTATGACGGAGAGGTATCTCGGGGCCCACTAGGTAATACAACATCACACACAAGCCTTGCAAGCAATGTGACTTAGTGTAAGTTGCGGGATCTTGTATTACGGAACGAGTAAAGAGACTTGCCGGTAAACGAGATTGAAATAGGTATGCGGATACTGACGATCGAATCTCGGGCAAGTAACATACCGAAGGACAAAGGGAATGACATACGGGATTATATGAATCCTTGGCACTGAGGTTCAACCGATAAAGATCTTCGGAATATGTAGGATCCAATATGGGCATCCAGGTCTCGCTATTGGATATTGACCGAGGAGTGTCTCGGGTCATGTCTACATAGTTCTCGAACCCGCAGGGTCTGCACACTTAAGGTTCGGTGACGTTTCGCTATAGTTGAGTTAAAGGTGTTGGTAACCGAAAGTTGTCCGGAGTCCCGGATGAGATCACGGACGTCACGAGGGTTTCCGTAATGGTCCGGAAACGAAGATTGATATATAGGATGACCTCATTTAGTTACCAGAAGGTTTTCGTGCATTACCGGAAAAGTTTCGGGCTCATCGGTAGTGTACTAGGAGTGCTGGGAGGGGTGTCGGGGACCATCAGGAGGGGTGTCACGCCCCAAGGGGTCTCATGGGCTATGGGAAGAGATAAACCAGCCCCTAGTGGGCTGGAATAAGTTCCCACTAAGGCCCATAAGGTTTGAGAAGGAAAAAACACAAGGTGGAAAGAGTTTCCAAGTGGGAAGGTGGAATCCTACTCCAAGTAGGATTGGAGTAGGACTCCTCCACCTCCAATTTCGGCCAAACCTTGAGGTTTTCAGGCTGACTCCTCCCCTCCCTCCCTCCTATATATAGTGGGGTTTTAGGGCTGATTTGAGACAACTTTTGCCACGGCAGCCCGACCACATACCTCCACGGTTTTTCCTCTAGATCGCGTTTCTGCGGAGCTCGGGCGGAGCCCTGCTGAGATTAGATTACCACCAACCTCCGGAGCGCCGTCACGCTGCTGGAGAACTCATCTACCTCTCCGTCTCTCTTGCTGGATCAAGAAGGCCGAGATCATCATCGAGCTGTACGTGTGTTGAACGCGGAGGTGCCGTCCGTTCGGCACTAGATCGGAGCGGATCGTGGGACGGATCGCGGGATGGTTCGTGGGACGGTTCGCGGGGCGCATCGAGGGACGTGAGGACGTTCCACTCGTCGACCGCGTTTCTTAACGCTTCTGCTGTGTGATCTACAAGGGTACGTAGATCGGAAATCCCCTCTCGTAGATGGACATCACCATGATAGGTCTTCGTGCGCGTAGGAAATTTTTTGTTTCGCATGCGACGTTCCCCAACAGTGGCATCATGAGCTAGGTTCATGCGTAGATGTAATCTCGAGTAGAACACAAAAGTTTTTGTGGGCGGTGATGTGTGTTTTGCTGCCCTCCTTAGTCTTTTCTTTATTCTGCGGTATTGTTGGATCGAAGCGGCTCAGACCGACATTACTCGTACGCTTACGAGAGACTGGTTTCATCGCTACGAGTAACTCCGTTGCTCAAAGATGACCGGCGAGTGTCGGTTTCTCCAACTTTAGTTGAATCGGATTTGACCGAGGAGGTCCTTGGATGAGGTTAAATAGCAATTCATATATCTCCGTTGTGGTGTTTACGTAAGTAAGATGCGATCCTACTAGATACCCATGGTCACCACGTAAAACATGCAACAAAAATTAGAGGACGTCTAACTTGTTTT
Organism: Hordeum vulgare subsp. vulgare; assembly: GCF_904849725.1. Classification (NCBI taxonomy): domain Eukaryota; kingdom Viridiplantae; phylum Streptophyta; class Magnoliopsida; order Poales; family Poaceae; genus Hordeum; species Hordeum vulgare. Next base: position 553,346,341 of record NC_058524.1, on the reverse strand, counting down.
TGCAGGGCATGCTTGTGATGTTATATGGCCAACGATGTGATGTGATATATTGGATGTATGAGATGATCATGTTGTAATAGTTAATATCGACTTGCACGTCGATGGTACGGCAACCAGCAGGAGCCATAGGGTTGTCTTTAAACTAACGTTTGTGCTTGCAGATGCGTTTACTATATTGCTAGGACATAGTGTAAGTGCATCTAGTGCCCCTTAGTGATTTTGTTGGTTTGAAGACTTATAGGTTAAGTATCTAATGTGTTTATAAGTGTACACAGGATCTATAAGTCATTGAGGAGTTTGAGATATTTGAAGAATATCGACCCCTAAAAATATATGTCTTCAGTTGAAGAAATTGGTCTGAAGCTGAAGAAATGAATCGTGAAGAATTTGCGATGAAATTGATATTCCTCATGAAGATATTGATATTGAGAAGATCGGTGGTTCCTGAAGAAAATCGTTCTGAAGAAATTGAAGCATGAAGATTTACGTTTTCTGTTTTACTTTCTTCGCATTTGATGAATAGGAACACCGTACTGTTAAAGGGGGTCAAAGTAACGCTATGGAATGAATTTCCTCATGATGCTCAACCCAAGCCAAAACCTACCAAAAGCCTCAAGTGAGGAATATGAGTGACATGAGGACTCTCACAGTTGAGGGTCCCGACCGTTTCGATAAGCCACGCCAAGTCACTGATCTTATCCACTCCAACGGTCATATTGTTTAAGGGCATTAATGTCAAATCATGTCGGGATGCTCCCAGGCTATAAATATCCACCCCCACAACCACTAGCTGGTTGGCTGCTCCGTTAGAAACTGACACTTGTCATAAGAGCAACCCAAATTCCTCAGAGCTTTCGAGAGTAAATCATCAGTGAGGAAATACACCACCCACCGAAACCACAAACCAAACCTAGTGATTGAGCATCACTGAAGAAGTTGTTCCTGTGTGGGACTGAAGCCTTTTACCTTTGAGGACTGTGCATCCTCCAGACGGTTAGGCGTCATGGTCTAGAGCAATCCAGCAGTCAATTGTGGATCGCCGGGTGACCGAGTTTGTGAGGGTTTGGAAGTCTGCCCTGAAGACTTACCACGAGTGTTGGGCGAGGACTGTGTGTCCTTAGCTCAAGGAGAGTACGGTAGGGACTGTGTGTCCCGGGACTGGTGTCCTTTGGTTTCAATACCAAGCCGCTCCAAACCAGATGTACAACTGTCACAGCAGTTGGAACTGGGTCATCAACAACAGTCTTCACCAAGAATCGGGTTCTAATTCCTCAACTCTTTACATTCTCTGTATTATGTGTTGATGACATTCACTGTGACTGTTTGAAGAATTTGCTGAAGACTTTCTCTGAATTTCCTCAACCCCAAATTCTTCACTTGAGTTAAACATCATCTGTATTCTGCGTGCCTGCTTACCGTGCAATCTGTTTTCATAATCTTCACTCTGCAATACTGCTGTCGTGAACGATTGCACGACTGATCCTTAACTGTTTCCGCTGTAAGTTAGTCATCAGTGAGGAATTTCCTCAGTGATGAAATTCTAAAAATCTCCTATTCACCCCCCTCTAGTCGATATAACGCACTTTCAATTGGTATCAGAGCAAGGTACTCCCTTGTTCTGTGTGATTTTGGTTTAACCACCTGGAGTTTTAGTTATGTCGACTGCAGGCATGTTTAAGGTGACTGCAGCATGTCCTACCTACGAGGGAAAGAATTTTCCCTTCTGGAAGAACAAAATGCAAATGCATCTACAAGCTATAGACAATGATCTCTGGTATATTGTGGAAAATGGTGTCCCCATCATTTCTGCTAGTGTCACTGCAGCTGATGTGAAGAAATTCAAGCAACTCGATTCTCAAGCGAAGAACATCATCTGTGGTCATCTGAGCCCTGGCCAGTTTGGAAGAGTAAGTGCTTTAGGCTCTGCAACACTGATCTGGGAGAGACTGTGCAAGGTAAATGAAGGAGTATCAACCCAACGCGACTCTCGTGTTGATATTCTTCGCAATCTCTTCAATCGCTTCAAGAGACATGACAATGAAAGCTGCCAAGACACCTTTGATCGCCTCACTGACATATCAAATGAACTGCAAGCACTGGGAGCTCGAGACATCACTGATCACGAAGTTGTGAAGAAACTGATGAGATCTTTGGATTCTTCATTTGACACTTTAGTTCTGATGATCCAAGAAAGACCAGACTACAAGATGCTAGATCCTGCTGATATCCTTGAAAGGCTAAATACTCATGAATTCCAGCTAGAAGAAAAGAGAGATCTATATGGACAAAGCTATTCCAGACCACGTGCACTGAAGGCAAGAACAATTTCCTCATCTGAAGAAGAAGACACAGATGACAGCAGTTGTGACCCTGAAGAATTTGGTCAGGAACTTGCAATGCTTGTGAGGAAATTCCAGAGATTTACACGACGAGGCCAGTTTGGTAAATCATCAAGAAGAGACATGAGGAAATCAGAATCTGCATCTGAGGACTACAAGAAACGGACCTGTCACAAGTGCAAGAAATCAGGTCATTACATTGCTGATTGTCCTCGCTGGGGAAAGGAATCAAAGAAGAAGAAATACAAGGATGACAGTTCTGATGACTCAAAGAAGAAGAAGAAATCTTCAAAATCCTCATCTTCAAAGTCCTCCTCACACAAGAAGACTAGCTTCAGGAAGTCTCGGGCACTTATTGGCAAGGAAAAGGATTCCGAGGCAGAATCAGAAGAATGTGATGATGAAGAAGGCTCTGGAGAAGATTCAGAATCCGGACAGGCTAGTCTTGCACTAGCAACCAATTTCGTGAGCAAGTCAATATTCAATCTTGAAGAAAATGAGTGCACCATTCATACTGATGACTATGCTGATGACTTCGCTCCAACCTATTGCTTCATGGCAAAAGGTTCAAAGGTATCACATAATGCCTCCTCATCTGATTCAAGTGACTGTGAACATGATGATTACAAAAAACCCAGTTACAGTAAACTTGCCATCATTGCCACTAAACAACAAACTGCTGTGGAAAAGCTTCAAAAACTGCTAGACAAAAGTGATGGTCTGTTGAATGATGAAATGAATCTTAATCAAATCCTCGTTGATGACATGAAAAATCTTCAGTCTAGATTTGATATTCTTCAGGATCGTTATGATACACTCCTCACTGATCATGAGAAGCTTTCCTACGAATTTCTTCAAAGGAAGCTTGATCTTGAGAAGCTGAGGATGTCTTATGATGATCTTCGTATGGAAAATGATTCATTACTAGCTCAACAGATCAGCGCTAGTCAAGTTGAATTTATTCCTCCATGTCTTAAATGCATTGATCGTGAAACTGCTAATTCTTCACCAGAATCTTCAAATGCTACCACTGCTACAAATACTTCAACTGCACCTGTTGTGTCTATTTCCTCACTTGAGGAAAACACAAATGTCACTGATGAAAATGCAGGGTTGAAGGAATTGTACGTAACAGGCATGTACAAAAGCCTCAAAGGACATCAAATCCTTTGTGATGTGCTCAAAAAGCAGATCTTGAACAGGAACCCGAGGAAAGAAGGAATTGCCTTTGAGAGGAAATTGAATGCTGATGGATCTTATTGGAAACCTGAGCAGTATCCCAAAACCTCATGGGTTGCTGCTACTGGGCCTCCTTTTGATCCATCTAATCTAACTGGCTTCTCATGTGAATTATCCTATTCCTCGGATGAGTCATTTGATTCCAACTATAAACTGTTCAAAGATCAATCTGGTGAAGTATTTGCTCGATATGTTGGAACTAACTGCAGGAACGGCCCTCCTCTGAGGAAAATCTGGGTTCCCAAAAGTTGTCTTGAAAATCTTCAAGTAAGTGTCCTCATGACATCACCTCTGAAGAATCTGAACCCCAGATCAAATTCCTCAGGAGGACCAAAGTCTTCAAGAGGATCAAAATCCTCAACTGGTCAAAACTATGCTCATACCCGTGCTTATGCGTCTAACATGCAGGGAAACTACAAGGAATATGATTATGAGCTCTATTCTTCAAGTCATTATGTTCATAAATCCTCAAACCAGTTCTCTGCATACTCATATGAGTACTTTAACCCCCCTACTGTTCAGAGAAGTGCATTAGCTTCAATGCCACCTTTCTCATATGGTGCTCGCAGGATGATGAACGCTTTGCCACCCCTCCAGATGTGGGTGGTGAAGAAATCAAACTAATCACTTCTGCAGGTCAGGTCTCCAGATGAATATCATCATCTGAAGAATTTGCTGGAGACCTGAGGAAATGCTTGATAGGACGCAAGCTAATGATTGATGAAATAGAAATATTTCACACGTCCTTACATTTCTGTTATGATGAAACTAGTATCATATTCTTCAAATTTGAAGCATATGAGATGGTAAGCTGTACTAATTCATGTGCAGGATGACAAACCCAAAAATACTGAGTGGGTTCTCGATAGTGGCTGCACACATCACATGACTGGTGATAAAAGCCTACTGATGAATATGTCACTAACTCCATCACCTCTGAAGCAAATCACATATGCTGATAAAGGTAAAAGCAAGGTATTGGGACTTGGCAAAGTAGCTATTTCCAAGGATAGGCATATGGACAAAGTGATGCTTGTTGAATCCCTTGGTTTTAACCTGATGTTAGTCTCGATGCTTTGTGATCTTGATATGATTGTTATCTTTGGTAGATATAGATGTGTAGTCATCATGGAATCTGACAGATCCAAAGTCTTCGAAGGTGTAAGAAGAGGGGATTTGTACATTGTTGACTTCTCTACAGGTCCTCAACCAGCCACTTGCTTACTAGCAAAAACCTCAGAAGGATGGCTGTGGCACAGAAGACTAGGTCATGCAGGCATGAGGAATTTGCACACACTTGCAAAGAAGAAGCATGTCATTGGCATCGAATCAGTCAAATTCCTCAAGGATCATCTCTGCGGTGCTTGTGAATCTGGGAAAATGACCAGATCCAAGCATCCCTCCAAAACCATCAGGACCACTACACGTCCATTTGAATTGCTTCATATGGATTTATTTGGACCTACACACTATGCAACACTAACCAATGCAGCATCTCTATATGGCTTTGTCATAGTTGATGATTATTCCAGATACACTTGGGTGCATATCATAGTGTATAAAACTGAAGTGCAGGAAATCTTCAAACGATTTTCTTCAAGGGCCTCGACGAACTTTGGCATCAAGATCAAACATATAAGGAGTGATAATGGAACCGAGTTCAAAAACACTGGTCTTGATGAACTTGGTATTACTCACGAATTGTCTGCTCCTTATACTCCTCAGCAGAATGGTGTCGTCGAAAGAAAGAACAGGACTCTGGTTGAAATGGCAAGAACTATGCTTGAAGAATATTAGACTCCTCGTCGCTTCTGGCCTGAAGCAATCAACACTGCATGTCATATCATCAACAGGGTATATCTTCACAAATTCCTCAATAAAACCTCATATGAACTCCTCACTGAAAAGAAACCCAATGTAAGTTATTTCAAAGTCTTCGGTGCAAAATGCTGGATTAAAGATCCTCATCATAGCTCGAAATTTGCACCTAAGGCACATGAAGGTTTTATGCTCGGTTATGGAAAGGACTCGCAGACCTACAGAGTCTTCAACAACTATCACAACAAAGTTGTTGAGACTGTAGATGTGCGGTTCGATGAAACTAATGGCTCGCAAAGAGAGCAATTGCCTTCTGATCCAGATAAGCTGTCTCCTGAGGAAGCAATAAAGCTTAAGCCTACTGAAGACATTGTTCCCACTGAGGAAATTGGTGAAGAAACAATCCCTATCGCTGATGAAAGTCAAGAAGATGCTCCTGAGGAAATTGCAACAGCACCACTTCCTCAGCCCAGACAAAATCCTCAACCAGCTCATCCAAGGATTGCAAATGAAGTAGAACTTGACAAAATCCTCAATGACATCAACACGCCAGGTCCTCTCACTCGCTCAAAAGCTTCACACTTAGTTAACTTTTGTGAGCATTTTTCTTTTGTATCTATCACAGAACCCTCAAAAGTAGCTGAGCCTTTTCTGGAACCGGAGTGGATCCAAGCCATGCAAGACGAACTTCTTCAATTAAAGCTGAATGACGTATGGGAGCTCGTCAAACGACCAGATCCTCGCAAGCATAACATAATTGGCACCAAGTGGATTTTCCGAAACAAGCAAGATGAGGATGGTCAAGTGGTGAGGAACAAGGCACGACTTGTAGCCCAAGGCTACACCCAGGTTGAAGGAATAGATTTCGATGAAACTTTTGCACCTTTTTCTAGACTTGAAGCTATTCGAATCCTACTTGCTTATGCTAATCATCATAACATCATCTTATATCAAATGGATGCGAAAAGTGCATTCCTCAATGGTAAGCTTGAGGAACAAGTATATGTTGCTCAGCCCCCAGGTTTTGAGGATCCAAAGAATCCAGACAAAGTCTTCAGACTCAAAAAGGCTCTGTATGGCCTCAAGCAAGCCCCTCGGGCATGGTATGATACATTGAAGGAATTCCTCATGAAGAAAGGCTTCAAACCTGGTTCACTCGATCCAACTCTTTTCACAAAATCTTATGATAATGAACTGTTTGTATGTCAAATATATGTTGATGATATCATATTTGGCTGTACTGACAAAAGATACAGTGATGAATTTGCCTATATGATGAGTGAAGAATATCAGATGTCTATGATGGGGGAGCTGAAATTCTTCTTAGGTCTTCAAATTCGTCAACAAAGCAATGAAATCTTCATATCACAGGAGAAATACCTCAAGGATGTTCTGAGGAAATTCGACATGCATGAATGCAAAGGTGCCAAGACTCCAATGCCTACCAACGGTCACCTCGGCACTGATGAAAATGGTAAAGATTTCGATCAGCAGGTATACCATTCTATGATTGGCTCTTTATTGTATCTATGTGCATCTAGGCCAGCATAATGCTTAGCGTTTGCATGTGTGCATGTTTTCAAGCAAAACCGAAGGAATCACACCATAAGGCTGTGAAACATATTCTTCGATACCTAGCTCACACACCAACACTAGGATTATGGTATCCCAAGGGCTCCAATCTTCATCTGGTAGGGTATTCTGATTCAGACTATGCTGGTGACCGTGTGGATCGCAAGTCAACTTCTGGCACATGCCATTTCCTCGGAAGATCACTGGTTTGCTGGTCCTCAAAGAAGCAGAACTGCGTATCACTCTCCACTGCCGAAGCTGAGTACATTGCAGCTGGTTCTTGCTATGCTCAATTACTATGGATGAAGCAAACCCTCAAGTACTACGACATCAACATGAAGAATGTGCCTCTCTACTGTGACAATGAGAGTGCTATCAAGATTGCCTACAACCCAGTACAGCGCTCGAAGACCAAGCACATCCAGATTCGTCATCATTTTCTTCGGGATCATGTCCTCAAGGGCAATATCCTCATCGACCATGTGAAGATTGATGATCAACTGGCTGATATCTTCACTAAGCCCTTGGATGAGAAAAGGTTTTGCAAGTTGCGGTGTGAGCTAAATATCTTAGAGTCTTCAAATGTTTTGTAAAAACATGCACACATCCTAACACTTATGCAAAGTTGTTGACTTAGATGTGCAACACATGATGAAACGATTTTCTTCAACCAATGAAGAAAGTCACTCTGAATGTGAAGAAATTAACGAAGAAATTGATTCTCAGGGCCCTACGACAATTGTACGCGGCGTCTGTAATCAACATTCTAATATGGTGGGCAACGCCACCGCCCAATGTGAAATTCCTCAAGTTGATTTTCTTCAAATGATCAAATTCCTCACAATGCATTTTTCTTCAAAACAGTTGTTCTTCATTGTGATGATCTATTGCAAAATCTTCAAAAACACTTGATGACTTTCATTTGCCTAGGTAGACTGTGATTTCTAGTCCTCAACAGCATTCACTTATTGCTAATTCTTCAAGTTGATGTTTCTGCTAAGTGAATGTGATCGGACCCTATTTTCCCTCTATGCTATACTTATCCAGTCTATTCAATTCTTCATTTGCGTTCTACTTGAAAACTTTGTTCAAAATCCTCACTGCATCCTTGTCAGCTGATGATTTTGTAACGAAAACCCTCAAATCTTCGAAAAATTGTTTTCTTCAAAGGAACAGTAACTGAACCCCCACTTCCCACGATTGGATAGCCACGATCTCCACTATCTCCACCGCATCGTACGGGAGCTACACGTGTCCCGCGGAGACATAGAGGCAAGGGCTATTCGGTCCGAAACTTTAGCGCCAAATAGTAACTTTCGGGCTATAAATATGTCCTTATCCCCCTCGGTATCATCTTCTTCGCCTCATCGCTCTCTTGCCACAGCACACCGAACCCTAGCGCCACCGCTGGTAGTCTTGTCGCCGGCAAGGAAGAGCTTCACTGCCTCAACCTTCTCGCCGCCAGGATCACGCCGGAGTCGGAACATCTACGTCCGCCGCCGCCGTAGACGTCCTCTGCTGCCAAGTTAGGGTGCATTGGACACTTGACCGAAGAACCTCTCCAACACCACCTTTTTGTGTTCTTCGTTCGCACCTTCCAGGGTAATTATATCCCATTTTTACAACAGATTAGATCTGAAATTTTACCTCTCACATGTGAAATCTGTTTTTCCTCAAGATACGATGCGCACATGATTCCTCAAACACTATCCATCACCACAATCATTGATGAACTAGCTAAGCATCTAAGATTTTCACGAGATTCCTCAATTGTGCGAATTTTCGGATCTGTACAACTCTGGAACCCAAGAACAGAATGCTTAAGCAAATTCCTCAACCACTGATTATATTCCTCAAACTGTCAAACTTTTCCATTTTCTTCAAATCTGAGAATGCATATGACCTCTCCAAATTCCTCGCAACTATATTCTGTTCACAGGTACACACATGTCAGCTGATGAATCTCTCGGTTCTCATCACATTAACTCATTTGCAGCGTTTCTGGAAGAAACTCTTCAAGGCTCATCAGAATCCTCAAGAGTTCAAAATCCTCAGAAAGTTCCTCGTCTGAAGAAAATGGAGGAAGAAAGGAAACAGAAGGGAGGAAAGAAACTGGAGCAGAACACAGTTGTTGATATTCCTGATGACATATAGCTGGACTATTGCACGCCTGATGATGAACCTGAGACTATGCCTAAAAGAAAGATTAGGCTGCAGAAAATTGAACGCAGATGGGCAAAGGAGTGGAAGGAGTACAGGTTTGTGACTCCAAAATATGCGAAGAAATTCGCTTTGAAGCCCCCTGGCAGAAGGGCCCCACTTGAGGATCATCAAGTAGCTCATCCCTCAAGTCTTATGACACTTGATGACTACCGAGATGAAAAAGAAAGGCATCTGGCCAAGCTCAAGAAGCAAGCAGAAATAGCAGTGAAGAAATTTCATGAATCCTCAGCTGCTGCCTCCGGTGCTGCTCATTCCTCAGCAGCAGAAACCTCAGGCTCCGAGATTCCTCAACCAAAGTCTGTGCCAACAAAGCCAAAAGCTTCAAAACCCCAAGAGAAGTTTGCACAGACTTCTGTCACCAAACCCTCAGCTCCAAAACCCTCGGTTCCAAAACCGTCAACACCAAAACCATCAGCGCCAAAACCCTCAGCACCAATCGCATCTACACCAAAGTCCTCAGCTCCACCTCCAAAGCCAGTACAGAAGAAAGTCGTGAAGACTACGACTGCCAGCTCTAGCTCCTCACTCCCAGCTGCAACAAGCTCGGAGACTAAGTCTTCAACACCCCTTTTGAAGACTTTGACAACAACTGAACATGCACCTCTGCCCAGCCCCAGCAAAATCATCACAGTCCCATCTGCATCAGAGGGAAGTGATGAATATGATGATGAAACTCTGGAAGCCATCATCAGGAACAAGCAAGAAAGGGTAGCACAAGCATCAGGCAGTGCTATTCCTCTGGCGATGGACCCCAAGGTCCTCCTCGACTTCATCAATGTGTGGTATGAAGACCCAAACACACCCATTGATGATTTAAAACTTCCTCCTGGTGTCAGCCACATGGTGGCTACCTTCATAAACGAAGCCAAGTGGAAGGAACAGAAGGCCAAGCAGGCAAAGATTGCAAAGGCCAGAAAGGAGAAATTCCTCAGGCAAAATGTTCTCAAGCTGACGCCTGAAGCATTGGTGTCCACCCAGGCAGAGCTGCAAGTCTTGACTGACAAGTGTGAGAAACTGTCAGACCGCACAAGCATCAAACGCAATTTCATCAAGCTAGCCACTAGTGCTGTTGATGACTACAACAAACGTCACCCCCACCAGCACCGACTCCTCAGCCCCTGGTTGAACAGCCAGAAGATGCATCTCCTGATGAGGAGGAAATTCCTCAAGCTGAGGAACAACACCAAGAGCGTCGTGCTGATGAGCCGGCTATTGAAGAAATCATCACCGAGACCGCTCCTGATGAATCTGCAACCCCTGATGAAACTGCTCCTGATCCAGCTGCTTCATCAAAGCAGGCTGGTGACTCTGTTCCAGCTGGTTCCTCACTGCCAGCTGAAGAATCTGTTGAGAAAACACCTTCACCAAAAACTTCAAAGGTGAAGAAATTAATCCCGTCTGCATCAGACACGAAAAAGACAAGAGCTGCTGAGAAGGAAGCAAAGAAGAGAAAAGCTTCCTCAGCAGAAGAAAAGACTGAGGCAAAATGCCTCAAGGAAACTGACGAATCTGCCCCTCTGGACCCGGTGCCTCTTAATGTTGCACCCTCATATGAAATGGTCGTCCTTGGAGACCACACTACAAGGGCAGATGAGGAAATGAAGGATGCTGCCTCTGAGGAGCATACTGATGAGGAAATACAAATTGATGACAGTCCTCAACCTCATATTCCTCAGAAAGAGACTACTGAAGCTTCAGCTGCAGCAGCTGATGAATCTGCTTCTGCCACAAAGTCAGCTGATGAAAATCAAGCTGAAGAAAATGTCCAGTCTGAGGAGGCTCCTCCCACTGAACAGGCTGACCAAACTCCTCAAGCTGAGAAGGAAGAAGACATTCCTCAGCCTGATGCTCAGCCTGAGCAAGAAATTCCTCAACCTGAGGAAACTGCTGAAGAAAATGTTCCCGCCCCTGACAATGAATTCATTGTGCTCAACCCAGAGACTGCCATGGTTGTTTCCCCTCCCATTTCTCAGCACAATCTCAATCCAGTTCAGTGCCTGCCATTCTCAAAGCGGCCAAAGTTTCAGAAAGAGAATTTCTTTGAGGAACGCATGTATTTCATCGGAGAGAATCCTTATGACAAGCCTCAAATGAGGCATCTGAAGTTTTGGACAAGGACTCAGATGAACTACTATGCTTCTGTGCTCTGTGGCCGCAACAAGATATTCCAGCACAGACACATTCCTCATGATGAACTTGAAGAGATTCCCTGCATGGAACCAGTCCTCAGTGTACTACATGATGCAGGTTTGCTCCCTATGTGCTCCGACATATCAGATTGGAATAGTGAGCTCATTCTTCAGTTCTATTCAACTCTGCACATCTCGGGCAATGCTGATGACATCAACACTTGGGTGTTCGAGTGGATGACCCAAAATACTCACTACAAGGCTCCAGCGTCTGAACTCCTCAGAGAACTGCCCGTACCAATTCCTTCAGAAGGGGCAGTGAAGCTTTATGGTGAGCGTGAGCTGCCAAATGGAATGATGGAAGTCCTCATGAAGCCTTTGGCTGCAGGAAAACCCTCAAGAACCACATTCCTCGTCCATGAGCTCAAGTACACACCCCGGTCTGTCTACCGCATTCTTTGCAGTGTGTTAGCGCCAATCAAAGGCCATGATGATGACGAAGATGTCGTCGGCCTCATGAAGAATATCCTCTTCAACATCATTCACGGTATCCCCATGAATATCCATGATTTCTTCTTGAGGACTTTGGCTGACAATGCAATGTGCCCATATGATCACAAAATTTATGCACCATGGATCATGAGATTCCTCAGGACAAGGACTGGCATCAACTTTCACGCAGATTTCCAGAACCATGTTGGTTATATGCCTCCTATCCGGGTCAACAAGAAGACTTTCAAGCCCATTGAGGGAAAAGGAAAGTCTGTAATTGATGAAGGAAGCAGGCCTCTTGATGGTCAATTTAAAGAGCCAGATGCATATTTCTCATGGGACGATACTAAGACTCGTCCACCAAGCCGAGTTCCTCCTCGCGTGCTAAACACCAGAGAGCTTCTTCTCAGTCTTCATCAGAAGGTGGATCACAACCACAAATGGGTCAAACGCCAGTTTGGTGCCATTGTGAAATCCCTCACTGAGACACAGAACAGTGTGAAGCTTAATCATCACTATCTGCATGAGGTTTTTGATCGTACCTGGGCTACCCTTGCCCATCTGAAGACCCAGACTGAGCTTGAAGAATTGAACTTTGAGCAGGACTTTGACTGGTCGTGGCCTCCCAAGAAAAAGTTCAGGCCCATTCCAGTGCCAGATCTTGAAGACAGCTCCTTCTCGTCCTTCCGCACCGCCGAATCTGATGAGGAACAGCTCGACACCGCAACAGGCCCAAGGAAGAAGACTACACCCAAGAAGCGCCAAGGATCTTCATCAACCGCCAAGAAATGAAGTCTTCACGGGCGTTAGTCCTCAGTTTGTCCCTTTTTGTCACTTGATGACAAAGGGGGAGAAACTTGAGAGTTAGTCTTCAAACGGGAGTTATTTTTGGGGCTTATGAACTATATTTAAGTTACAAACTCTTGGCTCTTCTGAAGTTTTTATGTAATGAGTTGTAACTTAAGCCCGATGGTACTCTGACGCTTTTTGAACGTTTTTCTTCGCATGCTTATTCCTCAAGTTTTAATGCACGCATGCTGGAATTCGTCAGATACCATTTGCCATCATGCATCTTCATTTTCTTCATATGATATGTTATATGTATGCATGATTTACAAGATTCAGGGGGAGATCTCCATGATATAAATCATCAATGTGCATATGCTATAAAAGCAAAATCCTCAATGTATGCACATCTTCAGGGGGAGTCTCTGTGAATCTTGTCTTCAAATTCCTCAATTAAGTATTTACACTTCACCATTTTATTCCCTGTTGAAGACTTAACCTAATTGTCATCAACCACCAAAAAGGGGGAGATTGTAAGTGCATCTAGTGCCCCTTAGTGATTTTGGTGGTTTGAAGACTTATAGGTTAAGTATCTAATGTGTTTATAAGTGTACACAGGATCTATAAGTCATTGAGGAGTTTGAGATATTTGAAGAATATCGACCCCTAAAAATATATGTCTTCAGTTGAAGAAATTGGTCTGAAGCTGAAGAAATGAATCGCGAAGAATTTGCGATGAAATTGATATTCCTCATGAAGATATTGATATTGAGAAGATCAGTGGTTCCTGAAGAAAATCATTCTGAAGAAATTGAAGCATGAAGATTTACGTTTTCTGTTTTACTTTCTTCGCATTTGATGAATAGGAACACCGTACTGTTAAAGGGGGTCAAAGTAACGCTATGGAATGAATTTCCTCATGATGCTCAACCCAAGCCAAAACCTACCAAAAGCCTCAAGTGAGGAATATGAGTGACATGAGGACTCTCACAGTTGAGGGTCCCGACCGTTTCGATAAGCCACGCCAAGTCACTGATCTTATCCACTCCAACGGTCATATTGTTTAAGGGCATTAATGTCAAATCATGTCGGGATGCTCCCAGGCTATAAATAGCCACCCCCCACAACCACTAGCTGGTTGGCTGCTCCGTTAGAAACTGACACTTGTCATAAGAGCAACCCAAATTCCTCAGAGCTTTCGAGAGTAAATCATCAGTGAGGAAATACACCACCCACCGAAACCACAAACCAAACCTAGTGATTGAGCATCACTGAAGAAGTTGTTCCTGTGTGGGACTGAAGCCTTTTACCTTTGAGGACTGTGCATCCTCCAGACGGTTAGGCGTCATGGTCTAGAGCAATCCAGCAGTCAATTGTGGATCGCCGGGTGACCGAGTTTGTGAGGGTTTGGAAGTCTGCCCTGAAGACTTACCACGAGTGTTGGGCGAGGACTGTGTGTCCTTAGCTCAAGGAGAGTACGGTAGGGACTGTGTGTCCCGGGACTGGTGTCCTTTGGTTTCAATACCAAGCCGCTCCAAACCAGATGTACAACTGTCACAGCAGTTGGAACTGGGTCATCAACAACAGTCTTCACCAAGAATCGGGTTCTAATTCCTCAACTCTTTACATTCTCTGTATTATGTGTTGATGACATTCACTGTGACTGTTTGAAGAATTTGCTGAAGACTTTCTCTGAATTTCCTCAACCCCAAATTCTTCACTTGAGTTAAACATCATCTGTATTCTGCGTGCCTCCTTACTGTGCAATCTGTTTTCATAATCTTCACTCTGCAATACTGCTGTTGTGAACGATTGCACGACTGATCCTTAACTGTTTCCGCTGTAAGTTAGTCATCAGTGAGGAATTTCCTCAAAAGGAATTTCCTCAGTGATGAAATTCTAAAAATCTCCTATTCACCCCCCTCTAGTCGATATAACGCACTTTCACATAGCTTTAGTAGTAATAGCATGAGTAGCACGACAACCCCGATGGCGACAGGTTGATGGAGATCATGATGATGGAGATCATGGTGTGATGCCGGTGACAAGAAGATCGTGCCGGTGCTTTGGTGATGGAGATCAAGAAGCACATGATGATGGCCATATCATGTCACTTATGAATTGCATGTGATGTTAATCCTTTATGCACCTTATCTTGCTTAGAACGACGGTAGCATTATGAGGTGATCTCTCACTAAAATTTCAAGACGAAATTGTGTTCTCCCCGACTGTGCACCATTGCGACAGTTCTTCGTTTCGAGACACCACGTGATGATTGGGTGTGATAGACTCAACGTTCACATACAACGGGTGCAAAACAGTTGCACATGCGGAACACTCGGGTTAAGCTTGACGAGCCTAGCATGTGCAGACATGGCCTCGGAACACATGAGACCAAAAGGTCGAGCATGAATCGTATAGTTGATATGATTAGCATAGAGATGCTTACCACTGAAACTATTCTCGACTCACGTGATGATCGGACTTGAGATAGTGGATTTGGATCATGTACCACTCAAATGACTAGAGAGATGTACTTTTTGAGTGGGAGTTCTTAAGTAATATGATTAATTGAACTAATTGTCATGAACATAGTCTAATGGTCTTTGCGAATTACGATGTAGCTTGCGCTATAGCTCTACTGTTTTTATATGTTCCTAGAGAAAATTTAGTTGAAAGTTGATGGTAGCAAACTTTGCAGATTGAGTCTGTAAAACGAGGATTGTCCTCGTTGCTGCGTAGAAGGCTTATGTCCTTAATGCACCACTCGGTGTGCTGCACCTCGAGCGTCGTCTGTAGATGTTGTGAACATCCGACATACACGTTTCTTATGACTACACGATAGTTCAGTGCAAAATACTTAATGGCTTAGAAGCAAGGCACCGAAGACGTTTTTGAAACGTCGCGGAACATAAGAGATGTTCTAAAGAGATGAAATGGTGATTTCATGCTTGTGCCCTTGTTAAGAGGTATGAGACCTCCGTCAAGATTCTTTGTCCACGAAGAAAAGGAGAAAAGCTCAATCGTTGAGCGTGTGCTCAGATTATCTGAGTACGACAATCGCTTAAATCAAGTGGGAGTTGATCTTCCAGATAAGATAGTGATGGTTCTCCAAAGTCACTGCCACCAAGCTGTGAGAGCTTCGTGATGAACTATGACATATCAAGGATAGATACAATGATCCTTGAGCGATTCGCGATGTTTGACACTACGAAAGTAGAAATCAAGAAGGAGCATCAATAGTTGATGGTTAGTAAAACCACTAAGTTTCGAGAAAGGCAAGGGCTAGAAGGGATACTTCGTGAAACGGCAAAGCAGTTGCTGCACTAATGAAGAGACCCCAGATTAAACCCAAGCCCGGGACTAAGTGCTTCTGTTATGAGGGGAACGGTAACTGAGGCGGAGCAACTCTAGATACTTGGTAGATAAGAAGGCTGGCAAAAGTCGAAAGAAGTATATTCGATATACATGATGTTGATGTGTACTTTACTAGTACTCCTAGTAGCACGAGGGTATTGGATACCGGTTCGGTTGCTAAGTGATTAGTAACACGAAATGAAAGCTACAACATAAACAGAGACTAGCTAAAGGCAAGGTGACGATACGTGTTGGAAGTGTTTCCAAGGTTGATATGATCAAACGTCGCACGCTCCCTCTATCATCGGGATTGGTGGTGAAACCCAAATAATTGTTATTTGGTGTTTGCGTTGAGCATGAACATGATTGGATCGTGTTTGTTGCAATACGATTATTCATTTAAAAGAATAATAGTTATTCTATTTGCTTGAATAATTACCCTCAATGGTTTATTGAATCTCGATCGTAGTGTTACACATGTTCATAATATTAGTGCCAAAAGATAAAAAGTAATAATGATAGTACCACTTAGTTGTGGCACTGCCACTTGAGTCATGTTGGTGTAAAATGCATGAAGAAGCTCCATGCTGATGGATCGTTTGGACTCACTTGATTTTGATTCACTTGAGACATGCAAAACATGCCACATGAAACAAGTAGAGTAACTTGTTGGGAGTAATGCATTTCTGATGTGTGCAGTCCAATAAGTGCTAAGGCACGCAGTGGATATCATTATGTTCTTACTTCACTGACGATTTGAGTAGATACAGGAGTATTTACTTGATGAATCACAAGTCTGAAATGTTGAAAAGTTCAAAGCTATTTTAGAGTGAAGATCGTCGTGACAAGAGGATAAACAGTCTACGATATGATCATAGAGATGAATATCTGAGTTACGAGTTTTGGTACGCAGTTAAGACAATGTGGAAATTGTTTTGCAGTTCATGCCACCTCGAACACCATAGTGTGATGATGTGTCTGAACGTCTTAGCCACGCCCTATTTGATATGGTGCATACTATGATGTCTCTTATCGAATTACCACTATAGTTTATGGGTTATGCATTAGAGACAACCGCATTCACTTTAAATAGGGCACCGCGTATTTCCGTCGAGATGACACAGTATAGACTGAGGTTTAGAGAAATCTAAACTGTCGTTTCTTGAAAGCTTGGGGCTTCGACACTTATGTGAAAAAGTTTCAGTCTGATAAGCTCGAACCCAAAGCGGATAAATGCATCTTCATAGGATATCCAAAGCAGTTGGGTACATTTCCTATCTCAGATCCGAAAGCAAAGTGTTTGTTTCTAGAAACGGATCCTTTCTCGAGGAAAGGTTTCTCTCGAAAGAATTGAGTGGGAGGGTGGTAGAACTTGATGAGGTTATTGAACCATCACTTCGACTAGTGTGTAGCAGGGCACAGGAAGTTTTTCCTGTGGCGCCTACACCAATTGAAGTGGAAGCTGATGATGGTGATCATTGAGCTTCGGATCAAGTTACTACAAACCTCGTAGGTTGACAAGGTCGCGTACTACTACATAGTGGTATGGTAACCCTGTCTTGGAGGTCATGTTGTTGAACAATAATGAACCTGCGAGCTGTGGAGAAGTGATGGTGGGCCCGGATTCCGACAAATGGTGGAGGCCATGAAATACGAGAGAGGATCCATGTACGAAAACAAAGTGTAGACTTTGGAAGAACTACTTGATGGTCGTAGGACTATTGAGTAAAGATGGATCTTTAAAAGGAAGACAGACGACGATGGTGATAAGTCACTATTAAGAAAAGCTCGACTTGTCGCAAAGATGTTTCCGACATGATCAAATAGTTGACTATGATGAGACTTTCTCACTCATAGCGATGCAAAAAGTCTGTTGGAATTATGTTAGTAGTTGCTGCATTATGTGTGAAATATTGCACATAGGAAGACAAAACATTGTTTCCTCGACGGTTTCCTTGAGCAAACATTGTATGTGATACAACCAGGAGGTTTTGTCGATCCTAAAGATACTAACAAGTATGCAAGCTCCAGCGATCCTTCAATGGACTGGTGCAAGCATCTCGGAGTTGGAATATACACTTTGATGAGATGATCAAAGATTTTGGGTTTGTACACGGTTTATGAGAAACTTGTATTTCCAAAGAAGTGAGTGGGAGCACTATAGAATTTTTGATAAGTATATGTGGTTGACATATTGTTGATCAGAAGTAATGTAGAATTTCTGTGAAGCATAAAAGTTTGTTTGAAAGGAGTTTTTCAAAGGAATACCTGGATTGAGCTACTTGAACGTTGAGCGTCAAGATCTATGGAGATAGATCAAAACGCTTAATAGAAGTTTCAACAAGATGCATGCCTTGACAAGTTTTTGAAGGAATTCGAAATAGATCGGCAAAGAAGGAGTTCTTGACTGTGTTGCAAGGTGTGAATTTGTGTAAGACTCAAAACCCGACCACGGCAGAATAAATAGAATAACGAAGGTCGTCTTCTATGCCTTAGCCGTAGACTCTAAAGTATGCCATGCTGAGTACCGCACCTGATGTGTGCCTTGCAGCAAGTCTGTTAAGAGGTACACAAAGTGATCCAGGATTGAATCACTGATCAGCGGTCAAAGTTAACCTTAGTAACTAAATAGACTAAGGAATTTTTCTCGATTATGGAGGTGGTTAAAGAGTTCATCGTAAAGGGTTACGTCGATGCAAGCTTTAACACTAATCCGAATAACTATGAGTAGTGAAACGGATTCGTATAGTAGAGTAGATATTTGGAGCATTTCCGAATAGCACATAGTAGCAGCATCTATAAGATGACATAAAGATTTATAAAGAACCACGGATCTGAAAGTTTCAGAACCGTTGACTAAAACCTCCCTCACAAGCAAGACGTGATCAGACCCCAGAACTATATGGGTGTTGGATTCGTTGAAATCACATGGTGATGTGAACTAGATTATTGACTCTAGTGCAAGTGGGAGACTGTTGGAAATATGCCCTAGAGGCAATAATAAATTAGTTATTATTATATTTCTTTGTTCATGATAATCGTTTATTATCCATGCTATAATTGTATTGATTGGAAACACAATACTTTTGTGGATACATAGACAAAACAATATCCCTAGTAAGCCTCTAGTTGACTAGCTCGTTGATCAAAGATGGTGAAGGTTTCCTGGCCATAGGCAAGTGTTGTTACTTGATAACGGGATCACATCATTAGGAGAATCATGTGATGGACTAGACCCAAACTAATAGACGTAGCATGTTGATCGTGTCATTTTGTTGCTACTGTTTTCTGCGTGTCAAGTATTTGTTCCTATGACCATGAGATCATATAACTCACTGACACCGGTGGAATGCTTTGTGTGTATCAAACGTCGCAATGTAACTGGGTGACTATAAAGATACTCTACAGGTATCTCCGAAGGTGTTCGTTGAGTTAGTATGGATCAAGACTGGGATTTGTCACTCCGTATGACGGAGAGGTATCTCGGGGCCCACTCGGTAATACAACATCACACACAAGCCTTGCAAGCAATGTGACTTAGTGTAAGTTGCGGGATCTTATATTACGGAACGAGTAAAGAGACTTGCCGGTAAACGAGATTGAAATAGGTATGCGGATACTGACGATCGAATCTCGGGCAAGTAACATACCGAAGGACAAAGGGAATGACATACGGGATTATATGAAACCTTGGCACTGAGGTTAAACCGATAAAGATCTTCGGAATATGTAGGATACAATATGGGCATCCAGGTTCCGCTATTGGATATTGACCGAGGAGTGTCTCGGGTCATGTCTACATAGTTCTCGAACCCGCAGGGTCTGCACACTTAAGGTTCGGTGACGTTTCGGTATAGCTGAGTTATAGGTGTTGGTAACCGAAAGTTGTTTGGAGTCCCGGATGAGATCACGGACGTCACGAGGGTTTCCAGAATGGTCCAGAAACAAAGATTGATATATAGGATGACCTCATTTAGTTACCGGAAGGTTTTCGTGCATTACCGGAAAAGTTTCGGGCTCATCGGTAGTGTACTGGGAGTGCCGGGAGGGGTGCCGGGGACCATCAGGAGGGGTGTCACGCCCCAAGGGGTCTCATGGGCTATGGTAAGAGATAAACCAGCCCCTAGTGGGCTGGAATAAGTTCCCACTAAGGCCCATAAGGTTTGAGAAGGAAAAAACACAAGGTGGAAAGAGTTTCCAAGTGGGAAGGTGGAATCCTACTCCAAGTAGGATTGGAGTAGGACTCCTCCACCTCCAATTTCGGCCAAACCTTGAGGTTTTCAGGCTGACTCCTCCCCTCCCTCCCTCCTATATATAGTGGGGTTTTAGGGCTGATTTGAGACAACTTTTGCCACGGCAGCCCGACCACATACCTCCACGGTTTTTTCCTCTAGATCGCGTTTCTGCGGAGCTCGAGCGGAGCCCTGCTGAGATTAGATCACCACAAACCTCCGGAGCGCCGTCACGCTGCTGGAGAACTCATCTACCTCTCCGTCTCTCTTGCTGGATCAAGAAGGCCGAGATCATCATCGAGCTGTACGTGTGTTGAACGCGGAGGTGCCGTCCGTTCGGCACTAGATCGGAGCGGATCGTGGGACGGATCGCGGGATGGTTCGTGGGACGGTTCGCGGGGCGAATCGAGGGACGTGAGGACGTTCCACTACATCAACCGCGTTTCTTAACGCTTCTGCTGTGCGATCTACAAGGGTACGTAGATCGGAAATCCCCTCTCATAGATGGACATCACCATGATAGGTCTTCGTGCGCGTAGGAAATTTTTTGTTTCCCATGCGACGTTCCCCAACATTTTGATCGTTGGTGGTGTCCACCGTAGCAAACCTGTAGTCCGACATGTTGAAAAACCTGGTGAAACACCCACAAGGCTTTGTGGCAATGTGGTAGTGGTAGAGGAGGACATGATGGCACACGCACAACTAGGCGACAACAACCTTCTGATCATGCATGGCACGATTGTAGATGTACCCAAGGTTGAAGCCGACCAATTTGTACTTGTCATCCACAGCAAGCAACCGCTCGATGTTGTTGATGAAGTTCTCCACCACGGTCGGGTCGTCGGTGTATGATGCTTGTGATCTGCATTGGGTTTTCCGTAACAAGGAACGGGTTATTGCAACACAATGAAGGTAAGTATTTCCCTTGATTTGAGAAACCAAGGTTTATCAGACCAATAGGAATATTAATACTCAACCGTCTTCAGCGGCTACACACAAAAGAGCAAACAACTTGCACCCAATTGAGGCAAGAAGGTTGTCAATCCCCTTGATCTTGTTATTTGCAAGCGAATGAGGTGTGTAGATAATTGTAGATAGTTGCGAGACTTGCAAAATAAAATAAAAGACAAATAATAACAACGAGGAAATTATAAGTTCTATGAATATATAAGTGAATATACCCGGGGCATAGTGTCCTCTAGTGGCATCTCTCATGAAAGCAACATATGATGGGTAAACAAATTACTGTTGCGCAGTTGACAGAACAACGGATAGTTACACGATTTTCACGGCAATGATCATGTGTATATAGGCATCACGTCCATAAGCAAATGGGCCAACACCTACCTGCACCTACTACAGTTACTCCACCCATCGACCGCTATCCAACATGCATTTAGAGTATTAAGTAAACTAGAGTAATGCTTGGAGAACAATGACATGATGTAGACAAAGTAAACTCAACCAATATGAATAAACCCCATCGTTTTATCCTTAGTTGCAGCAGCAAAATGACACAACTTGTCCCCTTACATCACTGGGAAACAGAAAATCTCGAGGTTGAACCCACTACAACACACCCCTCTCACTTAAGAAATACCAAACTACTTGGCCAAAACAATTCAATAGATCAGATAGAATTATGAAGCTATGATGATCATGCAAATAAGAATCATCAAACTTAGAGAAGACTCAAATATTTTTCATGAATAATCTGAACATAAACCCACAATTCATCGAATCCCAACAAAAATACCATACAAAAGAACTACATCGGATAGATCAAATCAAAGATGCGATGATCATTGTATTGAAGATCAAGAGAGAGATATAGTCATCTAGATACTAACTACGGACCCATAGGTCTGTGGTGAACTACTCACATATCATCACGAGGGTACCAAGGTTGATGAAGAGGCCCTCCGTGATGGACCCCCCTCCGGCAGGGTGCCGTAATGGAGCTCCAGATGGGATCATCGTGGAATAGAGACTTGCGGTGGCGTAAAAAGTGTTTTTCGTATATCTTTAGGGTTTCTGTAATATTTGTAAATTTATAGGCCAGAGAACGGCGCAAGAGGGTCCACAAGGGAGCGCCAAGGAATCATGGTGCGACCACCCCGCTTGGCCGCGCCCAACTGCCTTGAGGGCCCCACGTGTAGCTTTAGGTTTTCATCCGAAGCTTCTAGGTCTTCTTTTGGTCCAAATAAATCATAAAAAAGTTTCATGGCAATTGGACTTCGTTTGGTACTGAAAACCTGAAAAACAAAAAATATGCAAAAGGCAACAACTAGCACTCGGCACTGGGTTATTAGGTTAGTGCTCAAAAATAATATAAATTTGTGAATTATGACCCCAAAACGTATCCTAGGATTATAATATAACAACATGGAACAATAAAAAATATAGACACGTTGGAGACATATCAAGCATCCCCAAGCTTAATTCCTACTCGTCCTTGAGTAGGTAAATGATAAAAATAGAATTTTTGATGTGACATTCTATGCAATATGTAATATTTTGCATGTATGCTCATTGAGAAAAGATGAATCAACAAACATCAGCATAGTAATAATTATAAGCGTAAGCAACAAAATCGTCAATATTTCAAAGTATACGATCCTAAAATAATGTTTATCCCCATTAATCTTTCATATTAGCAAAGCATGGCCCTGTCTTCACCACATCAATACAAATGTTAAGCACCACGGTGTCCAAGTCAAGCAGTTGGATCATACTTTTTTAAAGTGAATCAACTTTTTATTCTTCACGCAATACATGAGCGTGATCCATGCACATAACATAAGGTGGAATAGGTATCAAAGGAGTAGAAGTGGAGAAGATAGTCTGACATCAACTAGGCATACCAACGGGCTATGGATATGCCCATCGATAGATGTCAATGCAAGGAGTAGGGATTGCCATTCAAATGATGCACTAGAGCTATAAGTGTATGAAGGATAAAATGAAGCTAAGTGAGGTGTGCATCCAACTTGCTTGCTCATGAAGACCTCAGGCATTTGAGGAAGCCCGTCATCGGAATATGCAAGCCAAGGTTATAATAATGATAATATGATTCCCACTAGCACATGAAAATGACATATCATGAGACTCTCTATATGCGGAACATGGTGCCACTTCAAGGCACAAGTGTGGTAAAGGATAGTAGCAAAGTCCCTTCTCTCTTTTTCTCTCATTCTTTTTTTCATCTCCTTTTTTTATTATGGGATCATTTGGCCTCCCCCATTTTCATTTTTCATCTGGAGTCTCTTTTCGACTTGTGGGGGAATCGAATCATAGTCTTCATCATTCTTTCCTCATTGGGACAATGCTCTAATAATTATGATCATCACACTTTTATTTACTTACAACTCATGAAAGCTCGATATGAAGAACTATGACTCAATATGAATGCCTCTAGCAGTGTACCAGGATGTGCAATGATCTAGAATGACATGTACGAGCAATATAATGAATGGTGGCTTTTCCACAAATGCTATGTCAACTCTATATGGTCATGCAACGGTGATATTTGATGATGATGAATGAACTAGCCATATGATGATGAATGAACTAGCCATATGATGTAACGGTGGAATTTGCATGGCAATGTATCTTGGAATGGCTATGGAAATGTCATGATAGGTAGGTATGGCGACTGTTTTGAGGAAGATAAACAAAGGTTTATGTGTGACAGAGCATATCATGACACGGGGTTTGTATGCACCGGGAAGTTCACACCGATCCTCGAGGTGAGCATGGGCAATGCACGGTACCGAAGAGGCTAGCAAAATATGAGGAGGTGAGTTAACGTATGTCCATGGTTTCACATTAGTCATGAAGAACTCATATACTTATTGCAAAATTTTATTAATTTCATTACACATCAAAGCACTACCTGCATGCACCAAGGGAGAGGATTGGGAGGAGTTAACCATCACACAACTCTGACTCGAAACAACACTAGCATTCAACGAGGAATATAAATGCTCACACATCCCCGCCATGCCTTTTAATATTCAGAGAAAAAAGGAATTAACACGTCTTAATACCTCTACTTCCACGAATCAACAATGATGCACTCACACCCTTTTCATATTACCACATCTATATCATTAGCCCACAATTTCTCTTTATGTGCTACATGATTGTTTTGATTATCATTAATTGAATACCTTTTATTTTTGGAATAACTTTATGACCCATCCAAATTACTGCTACTATTTATTTACTCCCAACAAATATAAGTGAAGACCGTGAATTCAAATATTTCTATAAAATCTACACGCCGTCGTGCTAAAAAATATGCAAGTGAAGTACTAGAGCAATTGTTTAGCTCAAAAGATATAAGTGAAGCACAAAGAGTATTCTAACAAATCATGATGAATGTGTCTCTATCTCAGGTTGGTATGTATATAAAAATATGATTATGGCAAACTAAAAATAAAAATAAAACTAAAGCAATTAAATGGAAACAAAAGATATAACTCAACTATACCGAAACATCACCGAACCTTAAGTGTGCAGACCCTGCGGGTTCGAGAACTATGCAGACATGACCTGAGACACTCTCCGGTCAATATCCAATAGCGGGACCTGGATGTCCATATTGGATCATACATATTCTACGAAGATCTTATGGGTTGAACCTCTATGTCAAGGATTCATATAATCTCGTATACCATTCCCTTTGTCCTTCGGTATGTTACTTGCCCGAGATTCTATCGTCGGTATCTCCATACCTATTTCAATCTCGTTACCGGCAAGTCTCTTTACTCATTCCGTAATACAAGATCCCATGACTAACTCTTTAGTCACATTGCTTCCAAGGCTTATATGTGATGTTGTATTATCGAGTGGGCCCCAAGATACCTCTCCATCACACGGAGTGGCAAATCCAGTCTTGATTCATGCTAACTCAACGGACACCTTCAGAGATACCTGTAGAACACCTTTATAGTCACCCAGTAATGTTGCGACGTTTGATACACACAAGGCACTCCTCCGATGTCAGTGAGTTACATGATCTCATGGTCATAGGAATGAACACTTTGACATGCAGAAAACAATAGCAACAAAATGACACAATCATATGCTACGTTCATAGTTTGGGTCTTGTCCATCACATATTTCTCCTAATGATGTGGTCCCATCATCAAGTGACAACACTTATCTTGGCTAGGAAACCTTAACCATCCTTGATCAACAAGCTAGTCAACTAGAGACTCACTAGGGACACAGTTTTGTCTATATATCCACACATGCATTTATGTTTCGATTCAATACCGTTATAGCATGGATAATAAACAATTATCTTGTAACATGACATATAATAATAACTATTTTATTATTGCCTCTAGGGCATATTTCCAACAGTCTCCCACTTGCACTAGAGTCAATAATCTAGTCTCACATCTTCATGTGATTTACAATGTAATGAATGTAACACACATACAGTTATGGTGTTGTTCATGCTTCGCTCATGGTAGAGGTTTAGTCAGCGGATGTGCAATATTCAGATCCGTGTGCACTTTGCAAATATTTACGTCCTGTCCTTCGACATAGTCGCGGATGAGGTTGAAGCGTCGTTTGATGTGTCTAGTCCTCTTGTGAAACTTTGGTTCCTTGGCCAGAGCAATGGCACCAGTGTTGTCACAGAATAGAGTTATTGGATTTAGTGCGCTCGGCACAACTCCAAGATCTGTCATGAACTGCTTCATCCAGACACCCTCCTTAGCCGCCTCCGGTGCTGCTATGTACTCCGCTTCGCATGTAGAATCAGCTATGACGCTTTGCTTGGAACTGCACCAGCTTACTGCACCCCCATTAAGAATATATACATATCCGGTTTTTGACTTAGAGTCATCTGGATCAGTGTCAAAGCTTGCATCGACGTAATCCTTTACGACGAGCTCTTCGTCACCCCCATAAATGAGAAACATTTCCTTAGTCCTTTTCAGGTGCTTCAGAATATTATTGACCGCCGCTCACTGTTCCATTCCTGGATCACTTTGAAACCTGCCTTCCATACTTACGGCCAGGCTGACATCCGGTCTTGTACACATCATTGCATACATGATAGACCCTATAGCTGAAGCATAGGGGGCGGCACTCATCTTTTCTCTATCTTCTGCAGTTACTGGACACTGAGTTTTACTCAACTTTATACCTTGTAACACAGGCAAGAACCCCTTCTTGGATTGTTCCATTTTGAACTTCTTCAAAACTTTATCAAGGTATGTGCTTTGTGAAAGTCCTATTAGGCGCCTCGATCTATCTCTATAGATCTTAATGCCTAATATGTAAGCAACTTCTCCTAGGTCTTTCATTGAAAAACTTTTGTTCAAACAATCCTTTACGCTCTCCAAAAACTCCACATTGTTTCCAATCAGCAATATGACATCCACATATAATATTAGAAACGCTAAAGAGCTCCCACTCACTTTCTTGTAAATACAAGCTTTTCCTACAACTTGTATAAACCCAAACGCCTTGATCACCTCATCAAAGCGCTTATTCCAACTCTAAGATGCTTGCACCAGTCCATAAATGGATCGCTGGAGCTTGCATACTTTGTCAGCATTCTTCGGATCGACAAAACCTTTGGGTTGTATCATATACAACTCTTCCTTAAGAAACCCGTTAAGGAACGCCATTTTGACATCCATCTGCCAGATTTCATAATCGAAAAATGCATCTATTGCTAACATGATTCAGACGGTCTTAAGCATCGCTACAGGTGAGAATGTCTCATCGTAGTCAACTCCTTGAACTTGTGAAAAACCCTTTGCCACAAGTCGAGCTTTATAAACGGTCACATTACCGTCTGCGTTCGTCTTCTTCTTAAAGATTCATTTGTTCTGAATAGCCTTGCAACCTTCAGGTAATACTTTCAAAGTTCACACTTTGTTCTCATACATAGATCCTATCTCGGATTTCATGGCCTCTAACCATTTGTTGGAATTTGGGCCCACCATTGCTTCTCCATAATTCGCAGGCTCATTGTTGTCTAACAACATGATAGACAAGACAGGATTCCCGTACCACTCGGGAGTAGTAAGTGCTCTTGTCGACCTGCGAGGTTTGACAGTAACTTGATCTGAAGCTTCATGATCATCATCATTAGTTTCCTCTTCAACTGGTATTGCCTCGACAGAAATTTCTTTCTGCCCTGCGCCACCATCTGTTCTATCTTCCTGCCACTCAATTCTTTCGAGAAAAACTCTTTCTCAAGAAAAGCTCCGTTCTTAGCGACAAACACTTTGCCCTCAGATCTAAGATAGAAGGTATACCCAACTGTCTCTTTTGGGTAACCTATGAAGACACACTTTTCTGCTTTGGGTTCCAGCTTTTCAGGTTGAAGCTTTTTGACATAAGCATCGCATCCCCGAACTTTAAGAAACCACAACTTTGGCTTCTTGCCATACCATAGCTCATATGGTGTCGTCTCAACGGATTTTGATGGTGCCCTATTTAAAGTGAATGCAGCTGTCTCTAATGCATAGCCCCAAAACGATAAAAGCAAATCGGTAAGAGACATCATAGATCGCACCATATCTAACAAAGTATGATTACGACGTTCGGACACACCATTACGCTGTGGTGTTCTAGGCGGTGTCAACTGTGAAACAATTCCACATTGTCTTAAGTGAGCACCAAACTCGTAACTCAGATACTCTCCTCCTTGATCAGATCGTAGGAACTTGATCTTCTTGCTACGATGATTTTCAACTTCACTCAAAAATTGCTTAAACTTTTCAAACATTGCAGACTTGTGCTTCATCAAGTAGATATAGCCATACCTATTCAAATCGTCAGTGAAGGTGAGAAAATAATGATATCCGCCGCGTGCCTCTATGCTCATTGGTCCGCACACATCAGTATGTATAATCTCCAATAAGTCACTTGCACGCTCCATTGTTCCACAGAACGAAGTCTTAGTCATCTTGCCCATGAGACATGGTTCGCACGTGTCAAGTGATTCAAAATCACGTGACTCCAAAAGTCCATCAGCATGGAGTTTGTTCATGCGCTTAACACCAATATGACCTAAGCAGCAGTGCGACAAGAAAGTGGCATTATCATTGTTAACTCTACATCTTTTGGTCTCAATGTTATGGATATGAGTGTCATCACAATCGAGATTCAATATGAACAAACCCCTCACATTGGGTGCATGACCATAAAATATTTTACTCATATAAATAGAACAACCATTATTCTCAGACTTAAATGCGTAACCGTCTCGCAATAAACAAGATCCAGATATAATTTTCATGCTCAACGCAGGCACTAAATAACAATTATTTAAGTTCGTAACTAATCCCGATGGTAACTGAAGTGAGACTGTGCCGACGACGATCGCATCAACCTTGGAACCATTTCCCACGCGCATCATCACTTCATCCTTTGCCAACCTTGGTTTATTCCGCAGTTCCTGTTTCGAGTTGCAAATGTGAGAAACAGAACCGGTATCAAATACCTAGGCACTACTACGAGAGTTGGTGAGGTACACATCAATAACATGTATATAAAATATACCTTGTTTGGCATTGGCCGCCTTCTTATCGGCCAAATACTTGGGGCAGTTGCGCTTCCACTGACTAGTCCCCTTGCAATAATAGCACCCAGTTTCTGGTTTAGGCCGAGCCTTGGTTTTCTTTGTCGGAGGGGCAACATTTTTGCCACTCTTCTTGAAGTTACCCTTCTTGCCTTTGCCGTTCTTCTTGAAACTAGTGGTTTTATTGACCATCAACACTTGATGTTCTTTCTGGATTTCTGACTCAGCGACTTTCAGCATCGCAAATAACTCGCTGGGTGACTTATTCATCCCTTGCATGTTATAGTTCAACACGAAGCTCTTGTAGCTAGGTGGCGGTGATTGAAGAATTCTGTCAGTGATAGCTTCTTGCAGGAGAGCGATCCCTAGCTCAGTTAGACGGTTTGAGTACCCAGACATTTTGAGCACGTGTTCACCGACAGATGAATTCTCCTCCATTTTGCAAGCATAGAATTTATCGGAGGTCTTATACCTCTCGATCCGGGCATTTTTCTCAAAGATAAACTTCAACTCCTCGAACATCTCATATGCTCCATGATGTTTGATATGTCCATTTTGCATCATGCTTTCATGTTGATATTTATCGCTTTATGGGCTGTTATTACACTTCACGGTACAATACTTATGCCTTTTCTCTCTTATTTTGCAAGGTTTACATGAAGAGGGAGAATGCCGGCAACCGGAATTCTGGCCTAAAAAAGGAGCAAGTTTGCGATACCTATTCTGCGAACTCCAAAAGCCGTGAAAATCAACGTAGATTTTTTTTGGGATTTATAAAAATACTGGGCCGAAGAAGTACCAGAGGGGCGCCAGCAGGAGGCCACAAGCCTGCTAGGCGCGACCTCCCCCTGGCCGCGCCTAGGGGGCTTGTGGGCTCCCACTTGGCCCTCTGGCTCCCCCTTTTGCTACAAGAAGGGTTTCGGTCTAGAAAAATAAGGAGGAGGCTTTTCGGAAGATTCGCTGCCGCCACGAGGCGAACTTGAGCAGAACCAATCTAGAGCTCCGGCAGGACGATCCTGCCGGGGAAACTTCCCTCCCGGAGGGGGAAAACGTCGCCATCGTCATCACCAACACTCCTCTCATCAGAGGAGACTCGTCACAATCAACATCTTCATCAGCACCATCTCATCTCGAAACCCTACTTCATCTCTTGTAACCAATCTCCGTCTCGCGACTCCGATTGGTACTTGTAAGGTTGCTAGTAGTGTTAATTACTCTTTGTAGTTGATCCTAGTTGGATTACTTGGTGGAAGATTATATGTTCAGATCCTTGATGCTACTCATTACCACTCTGGTCATGAATATGATTATGCTTTGTGAGTAGTTACTTTTGTTCCTGAGGACATGGGATAAGTCATGCTATAAGTAGTCATGTGAATTTGGTATTCGTTCGGTATTTTGATGTGTTGTATGTTGTTTTTCCTCTAGTGGTGTTATGTGAACGTTGACTACATAACACTTCACTATTATTTGGGCCTAGAGGAAGGTATTGGGAAGTAGTAAGTAGATGATGTGTTGCTAGAGTGACAGAAGCTTAAACCCTAGTTTATGCGCTACTTCGTAAGGGGCTGATTTGGATCCACTAGTTTAATGCTATGGTTAGACTTCGTCTTAATTCTTCTTTCATAGTTGTGGATGCTTGCGAGAGGGGTTAATCATAAGTGGTATGCTTGTACAAGTAAGGGCAGTACCCAAGCACCGGTCCACCCACATATTAAACTATCAAAGTAGCGAACGCGAATCATATGAACATGATGAAAACTAGCTTCACAGAAATTCCCATGTGTCCTCGGGAGCGCTTTACCTCCTATAAGACTTTGTCCAGGCTTGTCCCTTGCTACAAAATGGATTGGGCCACTTTGCTGCACCGTTGTTACTTTTGTTACTTGCTACTTGCTACGAATCATCTTGCCACACAACTACTTGTTACCGATAATTTCAGTGCTTGCAGATATTACCTTGCTGAAAACCACTTGTCAGATCCTTGTGCTCCTCGTTGGGTTCGACACTCTTACTTATCGAAAGGACTATGATAGATCCCCTATACTTGTGGGTCATCAAGACTCTTTTCTGGCGCCGTTGCCGGGGAGTGAAGCGTCTTTGGTAAGTGGAACTTGGTAAGGAAACATTTATATAGTGTGCTATAATTTATTGTCACTTGTCACTATGGAAATTAATCCTTTGAGGGGCTTGTTCGGGGTATCTTCACCCCGAGCGGAAGCACAAAGAGTTGCTCCTCAACCTGCTGCACCTACTGAAAATATTTGCTATGAATTTCCTTCGGGTATGCTTGAGAAACTGTTGGCTAATCCTTTTACATGAGATGGAACATCACATTGAGACTTGCATCTAATCTATGTAGATGAAGTTTGTGGGTTATTTAAGCTTGCAGGTTTGCCCGAGGATGAGGTCAAGAAGAAGGCTTTCCATTATCTTTGAGGGATAAGGCGTTGACATGGTATAGGCTATGTGATGATACTGGATCATGGAACTACAATCATGGACCCACCCCCACCAAAGGGTGATCCTGTGTTCGAGCTTAAACAGTTGCCTGATACTCTTAAGTATGCTTATCTTGACGAAAAAGAGATACATCCTGTCATTATTAGTGCTAGCCTCTCGGAGCATGAATAAAAGTAGTTACTAAAAACTCTAAGGAAGCACCGTGCTGCTACTGGATATACTCTTGAGGATCTTAAGGGCATTAGTCCCACTCTATGCCAGCACAAGATTAAAACTGATCCTGACTTCAAACCAGTTGCTGATCATCAAAGGAGATTAAATCCTAAGATGAAAGAAGTAGTAAGAAAAGAAATACTAAAGCTCCTAGAAGCGGGTATTATCTATCCTGTTTCTCATAGCGATTGGGTGAGTCCGGTGCATTGCGTCCCTAAGAAGGGAGGCATTACCGTTGTGCCTAATGATAAGGATGAATTGATCCCACACAGGATTAATGATAGTACATCATGATCGGAATTATATTTATAATTTTTGGCCTCGTGACAGAAAGCATCGCTCAAGCTTGGGGGAGGCTTAAATCAATGCTATACTCATGCCCCAACCATGAGCTCTCAAGAGAAATTATCATTCAGAACTTCTATGCTCGGCTTTCTCATGATGATCGCATCATGCTTGACACTTCTTGTACCGGTTCTTTTATGAAGAGAGATATTGACATCAAATGGAATTTATTGGAAAGAATTAAACGCAACTCTGAAGATTGGGATCTTGATGAAGGTAAGGAGTCAGGTATGAATTTCAAGTTTGATTGCGTTAAATCCTTTGTTGAAACAAATACCTTTTGTGATTTTAGCGCTAAGTATGGACTTGACTCTGAGATAGTAGCTTCATTGTGTGAATCATTTGCTGCTCATATTGATCTCCCCAAAGATAAGTGGTTTAAATATCATCCTCCCTTAGAAGTCAATGTAGTTAAACCCAATCCGGTTGAAGAGAAAGTCATTGCCTATAATGATCCTATTGTTCCCAGTGCTTACATTGAGAAACCACCTTTCCCTGTTAGGATAAAGGATCATTCTAAAGCTTCAACTGTGATACGTAGAGGCTACATTAGAACACCTACACCCCGTGAGCAAATTAGAGTTGAACCTAGCATTGCTATTATCAAAGATCTCCTGTCCGACAATGTCGAGGGACATGATATTCACTTCTGTGAAGATGCTGCTAGAATTGCTAAAACACATGCTGGAGACAAACATAGGCCTGTTGTTGGCACGCCTGTTGTTTCTGTTAAGATAGGAGATCATTGTTATCATGGTTTATGTGACGGGGTGCTAGTGTTAGTGAAATACCTCAATCCTTATATGATGAAATCAAAGACGAGATTGCACCTGTTGAGATAGAGCCTATTGATGTCACTATTCAGCTTGCCAATAGAGATACTATCTGCCCTGTGGGAATTGTTAGGGATGTTGAAGTCTTGTGTGGTAAAACGAAGTATCCTGCTGATTTCCTCTTTCTTTCTACCACCCAAGATAGCTTTTGTCCCATCATATTTGGCAGACCCTTCCTTAATACCGTCAATGCTCATATTGACTGTGAGAAGCAAACTGTCACTGTTGGCTTTCAAGGTGTGTCACATGAGTTCAATTTCTCCAAGTTTGGTAGACAACCTCATGAAAAGGAGTTTCCTAGTAAGGATGAAACTATTGCCTTAGCTTCTATTGTCGTGCCTCCTACTGATCCCTTAGAGCAATACTTGCTTGAGCATGAAAATGATATGCATATGGATGAAAGGGATGAGATAGATAGAGTTGTCTTAGAACAACATCATATCCTTAAGAATAATTTGCCTGTTGAACTGCTTGGGGACCCACCCCCACCAAAGGGTGATCCTGTCTTCGAGCTTAAACAGTTGCCTGATACTCCTAAGTATGCTTATCTTGATGAAAAGGAGATATATCATGTTATTATTAGTGCTAGCCTCTCAGAGCATGAAGAAAAGAAGTTACTAAACACTCTTAGGAAGCACCGTGCTGCTATTAGATATACTCTTGATGATCTTAAGGGTATTATTCCCACTCTATGCCAGCACAAGATTAAAACTCATC
The DNA here is from genome assembly GCF_904849725.1 of Hordeum vulgare subsp. vulgare. Classification (NCBI taxonomy): domain Eukaryota; kingdom Viridiplantae; phylum Streptophyta; class Magnoliopsida; order Poales; family Poaceae; genus Hordeum; species Hordeum vulgare. The sequence continues at coordinate 553,313,026 of NC_058524.1, read as the reverse complement.
CTGATTCCAAACCAGTTGCTGATCATCAAAGAAGATTAAATCCTAAGATTAAAGAGGTAGTAAGAAAAGAAATACTAAAGCTCCTGGAAGCAAGTATTTTCTATCCCGTTGCTCATAGTGATTGGGTGAGTCCGGTGCATTGCGTCCCTAAGAAGGGAGGTATTACCGTTGTCCCTAATGATAAGGATGAATTGATCCCACAGAGGATTATTATTGGCTATAGGATGGTGATCAATTTTAGGAAATTGAATAAGGCCACTAGGAAAGATCATTACCCTTTGCCTTTTATCGACCAAATGCTAGAAAGACTGTCTAAACACACACACTTCTCCTTTCTAGACAGTTATTCGGGTTTCTCCCAAATACCAGTCGCACAATCTGATCAGGAGAAAACCACTTTCACCTGCCCTTTCGGTACCTTTGCTTATAGACGTATATCTTTTGGCTTATGTAATGCACCTGCCACCTTTCAAAGATGTATGATGGCTATATTCTCTGACTTTTGTGAAAAGATTGTTGACGTTTTCATGGATGACTTCTCTGTTTACGGGTCTTCTTTTGGTGATTGCCTCAGCAACCTTGATCGAGTCTTGCAGAGATGTAAAGACACCAACCTTGTCTTGAATTGGGAGAAGTGCCACTTTATGGTTAATGAAGGCATCGTCTTAGGGCATAAAATTTCTGAAAGAGGTATTGAAGTCGATAAGGCTAAGGTTGATGCAATCGAAAAAATGCCATACCCCACAGATATCAAAGGTATAAGAAGTTTCCTTGGTCATGTTGGTTTCTAAAGAAGGTTCATTAAAGACTTCTCTACGATTTCTAGGCCTCTTACCAAACTCTTGCAAAAGGATATTCCTTTTGTTTTTGACGATGATTGTGAGGAAGCCTTCGAAATACTTAAGAAGGCCTTGACAACTGCACCTATTGTTCAACGACCTGATTGGAATTTACCTTTTGAAATCTTGTGTGCTGCTAGTGATTATGCTATTGGTGCTTCCCTAGGGCAAAGAGTTGATAAGAAGTTGAATGTTATTCACTATGCTAGTAAAACTCTAGACAGTGCCCAAAGAAACTATGCTACTACGGAGAAGGAATTTTTAGGAGTCGTGTTTGCATGTGAAAAGTTCAGGTCTTACATAGTTGATTCCAAAGTCACTATTCACACTAATCACGCTGCTATTAAGTACCTCATGGAGAAGAAAGACGCTAAACCTAGACTTATCAGATGGGTTCTCTTGCTACAAGAATTTTATTTGCATGTTGTCGACAAAAAGGGTGTTGATAACCCAGTAGCAGATAACTTGTCTAGGATGGAGAATGTTCTTGATGACCCACAACCTATTGACGATAGCTTTCCTGATGAGCAACTGAATGTCATCAATACTTCACGTAGTGCACCGTGGTATACTTATTATGCAAATTATATCGTTGCCAAATATATACCACCTAGTTTCACATACCAGCAAAAGAAGAAATTCTTCTTTGACTTGAGACATTACTTTTGGGATGATCCTCACCTTTATAAGGAAGGAGTAGATGGTGTTATTAGATGTTGTGTACCTGAACGTGAACAGGGACAGATCCTACAGAAGTGTCACTCCGAGGCCTACGGAGGACACCATGCGGGATATAGAACTGCACACAAGGTATTGCAATCAGGTTTCTATTAGCCCACTCTCTTCAAGGATGCCCGTAAGTTTGTCTTGTCTTGTGACGAATGTCAAAGAATAGGTAATATCGGTAAACGTCAGGAAATGCCTATGAACTATTCACTTGTCATTGAACCATTTGATGTCTGGGGCTTTGATTATATGGGACCTTTTCCAAAATCCAACGGGTATACTCATATCCTAGTTGCTGTTGATTACGTCACTAAGTGGGTAGAAGCTATCCCCACTAGTAGTATTGATCACAACACCTCTATCAGGATGCTTAAAGAAGTTATTTTCCCTAGATTAGGAGTCCCTAGATATCTAATGACCGACGGTGGTTCACATTTCATTCGTGGTGCTTTCCGTAAAACGCTTGCTAAGTACGATGCCAACCATAGAATTGCGTCCCCCTATCACCCTCAGTCCAGTGGTCAAGTAGAGCTAAGCAATAGAGAGATTAAACTAATTCTGCAAAAGACTGTCAACAGGTCTAGAAAGAATTGGTCTAAGAAGCTCGATGATGCACCGTGGGCTTATAGAACTGCCTATAAGAATCCCATGGGCATGTCCCCGTACAAAATGGTGTACGGTAAAGCATGTCATTTACCTCTTGAGCTAGAGCATAAGGCTTATTGGGCAATCAAAGAGCTCAACTTTGATTTCAAACTTGCTGGTGAGAAGAGGTTATTTGATATTAGCTCTCTTGCTGAATGGAGAACTCACACATATGAGAATGCCAAGTTGTCCAAAGAAAAGGTTAAGAGGTGGCATGATTAAAGGATACAAAAGCGTGAGTTCAATGTAGGTGATTATGTCTTGCTATATAATTCTCGTTTAAGATTTTTTGCAGGCAAGCTTCTCTCTAAATGGGAAGGTCCCTATATTGTTGAGGAAGTATATTGTTTCGGTGCTATCAAGATCAACAACACGGAAGGTAATTGTCCGAGAGTTGTAAATGGGCAGAGAATCAAGCATTATATCGCAGGTACTCCCATAAATGTTGAAACCAATATTATCAATACCATAACTCTGGAAGAATACCTAAGGGATATTTATCAGCCTGTTTCAGACTCCGAAAACGAAGAGGTATGTGATTCGGTAAGTAAACAGACTCCAAAACTTTTCCAATAGGAATTTTTCTCCGTTTTGGAATTTTTGAAAAAATAGAAAAAATTGAAGTAGTCCGAAAAGCGCACGAGGAGGCGACAAGCCTGCCAGGCGCGTGCCACTCCCCTGGTCGTGCCTGGGGGGCTTGTGGCCACCTCGTGTGCCTCCCGGACTCCATTTTATTGCGGAGTACTCCTTCTGGTCGGAAAAAAAATCATTATATATACTCCCGAAAGGTTTGACCCTCGTATCACGCAGATTTCCTCTGTTTTCATTTCGAGCCTGTTTTTTGCCGCATATTTAGGGCAAGATGTCTTCTCAAGATTCAGAGGGGGAGAGCTATGTGGCTGATTACCTTGCTAACCCCAAGGTCTATGGTGAACTACTCACGCATAATCGGAGAGGTCATGGTGTTGATGAAGAAGGCCTCCGTATCTGAATCCCCCTCCGGCACGGCACCAAAACGTGCCCCAGATGGGATCTTGCGGAGACAGAAGCTTGCGGCGGCAGAAAAGTATTTTCGTTGATCTCTTCGTCAGTTTTGGAATTTTTTTGGATTTATAGGCGGAAGAGGTAGGGCAGACGTGCCACAGGGGGCCCACAAGCCTGCTAGGCGCGGGCCCCCCTGGCCGCGCCTAGGGGGCTCGTGGGGTCCCCTGCTGGCCCCTGCCTTGGTTCTCAAGTCTGACGCGTATCTTCTGTTCCGGAAAAAATCTTTACGGAAGTTTTATTCCGTTTGGACACCGTTTAAAATCCTCCTGTGAAGAGGGTCAAAAACATGGAAAAAACACGAACTCACACTTGGCACTGAGTTAATAAGTTAGTCCCAGAAAAGATATAAAAGGCATACAAAACATCCAAAGTTTGACAAGATAATAGCATGGAACCATCAAAATTATAGATACGTTGGAGACATATCAATTTTATCGCTTTATGGGCTGTTATTACACTTCACGGTACAATACTTATGCCTTTTCTCTCTTATTTTGCAAGGTTTATATGAAGAGGGAGAATGCCGGCAGCTGGATTCTGGCCTGAAAAAGGAGCAAGTTTGAGATACCTATTCTGCGCAACTCCAAAAGCCGTGAAAATCAACGTGGATTGTTTTGGGATTTATAAAAAATACTAGGCCGAAGAAGGACGAGAGGGGCGCCAGCAGGAGGCCACAAGCCTGCTAGGTGCGGCCTCCCCCCTGGCCGCGCCTAGGGGGCTTGTGGGCTCCCACTTGGCCCTCTGGCTCCCCCCTTTTGCTACAAGAAGGGTTTCGGTCTGGAAAAATAAGGAGGAGGCTTTTCGAAGGATTCGCCGCCGCCACGAGGCGGAACTTGAGCAGAACCAATCTAGAGCTCCGGCAGGACGATCCTGCCGGGGAAACTTCCCTCCCGGAGGGGGAAATCATCGCCATCGTCATCACCAACACTCCTCTCATCGGAGGGGACTCGTCACCATCAACATCTTCATCGGCACCATCTCATCTCCAAACCCTAGTTCATCTCTTGTAACCAATCTCTGTCTCGCGACTCCGGTTGGTACTTGTAAGGTTGCTAGTAGTGTTAATTACTCTTTGTAGTTTATGCTAGTTGGATTACTTGGTGGAAGATTATATGTTTAGATCCTTGATGCTACTCATTACCTCTCTGGTCATGAATATGATTACGCTTTGTGAGTAGTTACTTTTGTTCCTGAGGGCATGGGATAAGTCATGCTATAAGTAGTCATGTGAATTTGGTATTCATTCAGTATTTTGATGTGTTGTATGTTGTTTTTCCTCTAGTGGTGTTATGTGAACGTCGACTACATAACACTTCACCATTATTTGGGCCTAGAGGAAGGCATTGGGAAGTACTAAGTAGATGGTGTGTTGCTAGAGTGACAGAAGCTTAAACCCTAGTTTATGCGTTGCTTCGTAAGGGGCTGATTTGGATCCACTAGTTTAATGCTATGGTTAGACTTTGTCTTAATTCTTCTTTCGTAGATGTGGATGCTTGCGAGAGGGGTTAATCATAAGTGGGATGCTTGTCCAAGTAAGGGCAGTACCCAAGCACCGGTCCACCCATATATCAAACTATCAAAGTAGCGAACGGGAATGATATAAACATGATGAAAACTAGCTTGACAGAAATTCCCATGTGTCCTCAGGAGCGCTTTACCTCCTATAAGACTTTGTCCAGGCTTGTCCCTTGCTACAAAAGGGATTGGGCCACTTTGCTGCACCGTTGTTACTTTTGTTACTTGCTACTTGCTACGAATCATCTTCGCAAACAACTACTTGTTATCGATAATTTCAGTGCTTGCAGATATTACCTTGTTGAAAACCACTTGTCAGATCCTTCTACTCCTCGTTGGGTTCGACACTCTTACTTATCGAAAGGACTACAATAGATCCCCTATACTTGTGGGTCATCAATGTTCAAAACATCATTGAAGTCCTGGTTCTAAACCATAAAAAACTGCACATTGAACTAGTGAGTAGTCATCCTTACGATCTTGCCAAGCGTTCAAAACATCTTGGTCAATTGTAGCGGGTGGTTCATCTCCTAGCGGTGCATCAAGAACATAATTCTTTTGCCCAGCTTGAAGGATAAGCCTCAGATTTCGAGCCCAGTCTACAAAGTTGCTGCCATCATCTTTCAACTTAGCTTTCTCTAGGAACGTATTGAAATTCAGGGTTGCTACTACCCGACCCATTGATCTACAACATAAAATTTTGCAAAGATTACTTAGAATATGTTCAAGACAATTGAGTTTAACTAATCATATTACTAATAAACTCCCACTCAAATAGAAATCCCTCTAGTTATTCGAGTGTCGCATGATCCAAATTCACTAACTCAAGTCCGATCATCACGTGAGTTGAGTATAGTTTGAGTGGTGAACATCTCTATGTTGATCATATCTACTATATGATTCATGCTCGACATTTCGGTCTCTTGTGTTCTAAGGCCATGTCTGTACATGCTAGGCTCGTCAAGTCTAACCCGAGTGTTCCGCGTGTGCAACTGTTTTGCACCCGTTGTATGTGAACGTTGAGTCTATCACACTCAATTATCACGTGGTGTCTCGAAATGACAAACTTTCGCAACAGTGCACAGTCGGGGAGAACACAATTTTTTCTTGAAATTTTAGTGAGGGATCACCTTATAATGCTACTGTCGTTCTAAGCAAAATATGGTGCATAAAAGGATTAACATCACATGCAATTCATAAGTGACATGATATGGCCATGATATTTTGCTTCTTGATCTCCATCACCAAAGCACCGGCATGATCTTCATCGTCACCGGTGCCACACCATGATCTCCATACCTATTTCAATCTCATTATCGGCAAGTCTCTTTACTCGTTCCGTAATACAAGATCAATAGGCTAGTCAACTAGAGACTCACTAGGGACACAGTTTTATCTATATATCCACACTTGCATTTATGTTTCCATTCAATACAGTTATAGCATGGATAATAAACGATTACCTTGAAATAGGAAATATAATAATAACTATTTTATTATTGCCTCTAGGGCATATTTCCAACAGCCACCCCTTGCCTTGGGTGGCAAGACAACCACCCTTGGCCACCACCCAACCTCTAGGTGAAACCGTAGGGCCGTGTATATATGACAGGAGAGGGAGGGCAGCCACACACCAAGCCTTGGCAGCACCGTCCCTCTCTCTCTAGATCAGTTTTCTACTCCCGTCGTGTCTACAAAAGTGCTTGGCAAAGCTGTGCTGCGATTGCACCACCACCGCCACCACCATGCCATCATGCTGCTGGAGGACTCATCTACTGCTCCGCCCTCGCTCGCTGGATCGATGAGCGAGATAGGTCATCAAGTTGTACGTGTGCTGAACATGAAGGTGTCGTCCATTCGGTGGTAGATCGGGACAGATCGTGATTGGACCACGAAGATGTTTGACTACATCAATCGCGTTTCTTAATGCTTCCACTTAGCAATCTACAAGGGTATGTAGATGCACTCCCCGTCTCATAGTTATACATCTCTATTGATATATCTTGGTTGCACGTAGGAAATTTTTCGTTTCCCATGTAATGTTCCCCAACACTCTAAGCACTCGAGCAACCGGATCATCATCAGTACCTCATCTCCTTTTAATTGTACTGGCTTTCCTATGGATTCAATTGGGATTTCTCACATAAAACAAAATATAGAGTCGTTAAGCTTTTTCCAATAGGTTCCATTCTATGTTTGGGGATCCTTCTCACATTTCCTAGTTAACCTACTCATTAGACTTCTCCTGAAATATACTAGATAAAACTGTTAGTCCAAGAGACAATTTATGTTTTCATTAATCATCAAAACCACTAAGGTCGCATTTGTGCTTTCAACATTTCAGCTTGCACGCGTTTCCCTCCCCCATTCCGCAGCCACCCATCTTCGTCGATGCCCACCCGTCACCTTCGATTTTGGCCATATCCACTAGCGAATACATATTGTCGGACTGCTGCACACCCGGGTCCATCGTACCCTTATGCTGGCAGCATGGATCCGCCGCGCCATCATAAATCTCAAACGTATCTACTTTTCCTAACACTTTTGCTCTGGTTTTGCCCTATAATTTGCATGATTTGAATGGAACTAACCTGGACTAACGTTGTTTTCACCAGAACTACCATGGTGTTATTTTTGTGCATAAATACAACTTGTCGGAATCTGACGATACTTCTTTTGAATTATTTTTGGAATATATGAGGTATTATGTAGCAAAGAAGTACCAATGGGGGGCTTCTTGTGGGTCACAAGCCATGAGGGCGTGCCCACCACCCTTGGGCGCGCCCTGATAGCTTGTGGGGCCCACATAGCTCCCCAGACCCTAATTACAGTCCTATAAATTTACATCTTCAGAGAAAAAATTAGAGAGAAGATTTCATCACGTTATAGGAGACATAGCCGCCGCCACCTCCATTTCTTCCTCGGGAGGGCTGATCTGGAGTCCGTTTTAGGCTCTAGAGATGGGGAATAATTGTCGTCATCAACCCTTCTCCATCAACAATTCCATGATGCTCACTAGTGGGAGTGAGTAATTCCTTTGTGGGCTTGTGAGGTAGTCCGGGACTAAGGGGTCCTCGGACCGCCGACCTATCTCTATGGGCCGGACTAATGGGCCACTTCAGGCAGCTGATGACATATATGAGGAAGATTCCACAAGACTTGGTGATCAAGACAAGGAGTCCTCTCCACCGACGTAGACGACTAAGACTCTTCTTATCCTGGGCCTCTGGTGTGTTATATAAGCCGATGCCAGGCTAGTTATTAGACACATTATCATACAATAAAATTTCTCCTAGGGTTTAGACCACAACATACGATCTTGAGGTAGATCAACTCTATACTCGATACTTCATCATCAATATAAACAAGAGCAAGACGTAGGGTTTTACCTCTTCAAGAGGGATCAAACCTGGGTAAACATCGTCGCCCTGTCTCTTATTACCCATCGTTCCAAGATCTACAGCTCGGGACCCCCTACCCGAGATCTGCTTGTTTTGACTCCTTTATTTGTGCTTTCGTTGAGAGTTCTGTTTTGAGACCGGCAGAAGGATCGATAACTCGTGTGTAGATTGTTATCGTCTTTTTCAGGACAATGGATTCATGTTCTTCGTCCTCGTTTCCTCAAGCATCACTTTGATGATTGCTTCAGTGGAATTGTGCAGAATTTAATCTACAACAACCTTGCAAATTTTCGTTGGATTTTGATGGAGGAATCTTTGGTAATCTCTAATATACGGGAGCCTTGTCAAATATGGATGGGAATCTAGATGAGTTTAGGGCGAAGTGTCCATTATCTAGCTCGGACATGTGTTGGAAAATTCCACCATTCAACGACTGCGAAATTCCTATATCGATCACCCCTCAAAATTTCATCTTGATCAGACCGTACAAACTCCAAAAATGTTCGATGAGTACAACGAATTTTGGATCTATTTTCTGCACGAAAATGAATCCAACTCGAGATCATCTTTTCATGAACGGGTTGTCGGATGTTCTTTTTGGAGGAAATTTTCTCATCATCTCGGTCAGCCAACCAAGAGTTTGGCATCGCGAGGGCCGAGTAATCATTAAGAGAACCCCGTCACCCACGGGATGCACAGGTCGGGTGCATGATTTCTTCATCAAGCAAGCATTAACCGCATCACAAATTCCGACCTGTGCCGGCAACGCCACGCCGACAATTTTTCATTTCGATATCTACCATGCCAACCTACTTCGATGCATCGACTGACATGGGGGCTCTAAAGTCACCGTACGGACCTACTCTTTCACCTCGACTAGACCGGGGGCTTCGTTATCTCTTCATGAACCTACTTCGAGGACTTTGGCATCACCATCTAACCAACTTCGTCATATTAGCTGGACCCGGGGCTTTGCCTTGCCACATCAACCGTGTTGCATCGCTACTTCATCAAGCCGAGCTCTTTGCTCCGTCACCTCGGAACCTGCTTGGGGGCTGGGAGCTCGGCCCGCTACAAACTAGGCCCACATCATCAACACCGAGCACATTAACAAGCTAATTAAGTCACTTTTATCATCAACTTTTCTCAATTTTAAATTTTAATTTCTATGCGGTTCAACCAAACGATATATTCGTATTAAAATTGTTTTTTAAAAACTTAGCTTGTTAAAAGCATTGTTTGTTAAAATCACTTCCTTTACCCTTGTTAACCCAGGGCTCTTAAATTTACATGAGCCATTTTTATAATAAATGTTTTCTTCTTGGTCGTTGCAAAGTATTTTTCTACCGCTCCTTTCTCGACATGAGTGTATGGTCAATAGCCGGATAGCCTGGTTTCTTCCTAAATCCGCTCAAGTTTAGTTTGCTAAATTAGCCTCAGAGAAACACTCCGCCTTCGGGACATGGAGGTTGAAGTCAAAGGCTAACCCGCTTGAAATATTCCAATTACATGTGTCATGTTAAAGCACGACAAAGGCACAAACTAATTTTAAGACGTAAAGTTGGAGGTTATTGCGCGAAAAAACTTGATTTACTTAAAACGTAAAGTTTTTACATGAGTTTTTTGGTTTTCTGAGGTTATTGCACATTTAACCTATTTTTATGTTTTTCTTTCACGAGGTAGGACATCCTCTTGTTGGAGGTGTTCTCGGTGGTGATTCCGCTCGGAAAATCTTTTCCGTCGTGTAGTTGTGCATCTTTCCTGCCGAGCTACACCTTGGTGTTGTCAAAATTTATACAACAGATGAACTTGTTCCCAAGGAGATTGTTGGAAATATGTCCTAGAGGCAATAATAAATTAGTTATTATTATATTTCTTTGTTCGTGATAATCATTTATTATCCATGCTATAATTGCATTGATTGGAAACACAAATACATGTGTGGATACATAGACAAAACACTGTCCCTAGTAAGCCTCTAGTTGACTAGGTCGTTGATCAAAGATGGTCAAGGTTTCCTGACCATAGACAAGTGTTGTCACTTGATAACGGGATCACATCATTAGGAGAATCATGTGATGGACTAGACACAAACTATGAACGTAGCATATTGATCGTGTCATTTTATTGCTATTGTTTTCTGCGTGCCAAGTATTTATTCCTATGACCATGAGATCATATAACTCACTAGCACCGGAGGAAAACCTTGTGTGTATCAAAAGTCGCACCATAACTGGGTGACTATAAAGGTGCTCTACAGGTATCTCCGAAGGTGTCCGTTGAGTTAGTATGGATCAAGACTGGGATTTGTCACTCCGTGTGACGGAGAGGTATCTCGGGGCCCACTCGGTAATACAACATCACACACAAGACTTGCAAGCAATGTGACCAAGTTTAAGTCACGGGATCTTGTATTATGGAACGAGTAAAGAGACTTTCCGGTAACGAGATTGAAATAGGTATGCTGATACCGACGATCGAATATCGGGCAAGTAACATACCGGAGGACAAAGGGAATGACATACGGGATTATATGAAACCTTGACACTAAGGTTCAACCGATAATATCTTCGGAGAATATGTAGGATCCAATATGGGCATCCAGGTCCCGCTATTGGATATTGACCGAGGAGTGCCTCGGGTCATGTCTGCATAGTTCTCGAACCCGCAGGGTCTGCACACTTAAGGTTCGATGATGTTTTATTATAGTTGAGTTATATGTGTGGTTACTGAATGTTGTTCGGAGTCCCGGATGAGATCACGAACGTCACGAGGGTTTCCAGAATGGTCCGGAAACAAAGATTGATATATAGTATGGTTTCATTTGGTCACCGGAAAGTTTCCGGCAATTCCGGCAGTGTACCGGAAGTGACGAATGGGTTCCGGATGTTTACCAGGAGGGGCCCACCCACCCGGGAGTGAGCCCAAGGCCCTAGGGTTGTGCACCAAGTCCTTAGTGGGCTGGTGGAGTCATCCCAAGAAGGCTATGGCGCCAGAAGAAAAAATACCAAAGGAAAGAAAAAAAGAGGGAGGTGGGAAGGAAGGAATGGACTCCTTCCCCACCAAACCGAATTGGGGTTGGACTCCAACTCCTCCCCCTTGGCCGGCGCACCCTTGAGGGCCTTGAGCCCCAAGGCTAGCCCCTCCCCTCCTGCTATATATAGTGGTGGTTTAGGGATTTTTGAGACACAACTTTGCCACGTGCAACTCAAGGCTATTCCACACAGTTATACCTCTAGATCGGATTTCTGCGGAGCTCGGGTGGAGCCCTGCACAATTAGATCGTCACCACCATCGGAGCACCGTCACGCTGCCGGAGAAATCATCTACTTCTCCATCTTTCTTGCTGGATCAAGAAGGCCTAGATCATCGTCGAGTTGTACGTGTGCTAAACGCGGAGGTGTCGTCCGTTCGGCGCTAGATCGGAACGGATCGCGGGACGATTCGTGGGACGGTTCGAGGGATGTGAAGATGTTCCACTACATCAACTGCGTTTCTTAACGCTTCCCGCTGAGCGATCTACAAGGGTATGTAGATCTAATCTCCACTCGTAGATGGACATCACCATGATAGGTCTTTGTGTGCGTAGGAATTTTTTTGTTTCCCATGCAACATTCGCCAACACAGATACGACCCTAGGGTCGACCATTCTTCCAAACCCAAGTCTCGAGGGCTACTGGTTATACAACTCATCGGAGAATAAATTGCACCAATCAAAAAAATTCACAAAAATTAGCGCACGACCATGGTGCTGCTCATGTGTAGTCTGGTATTGGAGCTCGGATGCAGTCCGACGTTGGAGCTCGGAAGCAGTCTGACATTAAGCTCGGATGCAAGTGGTTGGATCCATAGAGGGAAAATCCGGCGTTGGAGCTCGGCTGTAAAACGACACCTCGAAAGCAGTATGGAGTTGCAGCTCAGATGCAAGAGGACACTGCCATACGGGAAACCCTTCAAACCCAAGGTGCGACATTGAAATAACAAGGCATTAATAAAGGTGCTCCTCGAATGCACAACGTGTGAACTCTTCGGATACACCTCAACGATCGTCGGATGCCCGGCGTGTGAACTCTTCGGATACACCTCGGCGATCCTCAAGATCGGTGAAGGGGAAATTTTTGAACCAGATATCAAGACTGATGACCGAAGATGAAGAACAACTCGGAAGAACCAAGGAGGGTCACCAACTTGAAGACCAGTTGAGGGGATATTGACGGAGTCCAGGACTAAGGGGTTCCTCAAGCCACCGGCCTATCTCTACGGGCTAGGCTAATGGGCCACTTTGGGGAGACGATGACATATATGAGGAAGATTCCACAAGACTTGGTGATAAAGACAAGGACTCCTCTCCACCGACATAGCTGACTAGGACTCTTGTTATCCCAGGCCTTCGGTATGTTATATAAGCCGATGCCAGGCTAGTTATTAGACACATTATCATACAACATCATTACTCCTAGGGTTTAGACCACAACATACGATCTCGAGCTAGATCAACTTTGTACTGAATTCTCCATCATCAATATAAACAAGAGCAAGACGTAGGGTTTTACCTCTTCGAGAGGGCGTGTACCTCGCTAAATATCGTCCCCGTGTCTTATGTTACCCATCGATCCAAAGATCTACAGCTCAGTACCCCCTACCCAAGATCTCCTCTTTTGACCCCGACAACTTACTAGATGGTGATGGGATTTGGATGAGATTGATCATGTAATCGAGTTAAGTTGATAGGGTTTGATCCCTAGTATCCATTATGCTCTGAGATTGATGTTGCTATGAGTTTGCTATGCTTAATGCTTGTCACTAGGGCCCGAGTGCCATGATTTAAGATCTAACCCTATTTTGTTTTCTCTGAATATTAAAGTGTTTAGATTATATCTTGCAAGTTCTATGCACTTATTACGTGTTATGATCCACATCCCCCAAGGTGACAATAATTGGGATTCTTTCCTATGATTGTCGTAGTATGAGGAGTTCATGTATTCGCCATGTGTTAATGCTTTCTTCCAATTCTCTATTGAAAGGAGGCCTTAATATCCCTTAGATTCCATTAGGACCCCGCTGCCACGGGAGGGTAGGACAAAAGATGTCATACAAGTTCTTGTTGCAAGCACATATGACTATATAGGGAATACATGTCTACATTATATTGATGACTTGGAGCTAGTTCTGTTTCGCTCTAGTGTGTAACTGTTACATGATGAATGTCATTCATATCTATCTATCAGTGATCCATGTGCCTATGCTTTACATATATTGAATCTTGCTAAAGTTACTATTTCTGCTCCTACTGTCACAACTGCTACAAAATTATTGTTATCACTGTTACTGTTACTGCTATTACTTGCCATGCTACTAAATCTTCACTGCAGAGAGATATCCCAGGTGTGGTTGAATTGACAACTCAACTCCTAAGGCTGATAAATATTCTTCGGCTCCCCTTGTTTCGAATCAATAAATCAGGGTGAAATACTACCCACGAAGATAGTTGCTATCCCCTACACTTGTGGGTTATCAAGACCTTTTTATGGTGTTTTTGCCGGGGAGCATAGCTATATTTATTGTGTTAACTTGAGGATATCCAATTGCTACTATGAAGAATATAAAAGATACTTGAACCAATATCATCCCCTCCCACACGAGAGGAGGTAAGGAACTGCCATCTAGTTGTGCCTTTGATTCACCTACTGTTTTGAAACAGATTATTACACCATCGCGTGTTGCTCGTTCTGACATATCGCATGAAGTTGATGATGATACTTATGAAATTAATAATGATACTACTACTATATTTTATGAACCTGAAACTGTGCCACTTCATGAATTACTCGATGCTCATATTGCTACAGCTAAGGAACTTGAAAAGGCTGAAATTGATGTAGATTTCGAATCACCTATTACACCTCTCTCTCTCAATTGATATGAATTACCTTACGTACCTGAGGGCTATGTTATGGATGGGGAAGTAGCTAGGGATTTTCTTGCTTATGAAAATAGAGATGACTTGAAGAAACTACTATGCAAACTAAAAGAAAAATCTATGATGGAGAAAATGAAATATGATCCTAAATTTGCTACCTCTCCTATATTTGTTAGTGATAAAGATTATGAATTCTGTGCAGACCCTGAGGTAAACCCTGTAGTAGAATATGATCCTTTCCATGGTTATGAAACTGAAACTGTTGTTGGGCACTTCACTAAATTAAATGATATTGCTGCTTTGTTTACTCATGAGGAAAATATGCGTTTCTATTATATCATTAAGATTTTTTCCTTTCTCGCTGAAAGGCAAGGCTAAAGAATGCTTCCTTTCCCTTGCTCCTAGTTGCGTGCGTAGTCCCTAGGATATGCTTTATCACTTCTCTAAAATATTTTCCCGCTCATAAGAAACAAGCTGCTTTACAGGAAAATTTTTACCTTTTGCAAATTGAAGAAAATAATATCCCTCAAGCTTGGGGGAGGTGATACGTCTCCGTCGTATCTACTTTTCCAAACTCTTTTGCCCTTGTTTTGGACTCTAATTTGCATGATTTGAATGGAACTAACCTGGACTGACGCTGCTTTCAGCAGAATTGCCATGGTGTTGTTTTTTGTGCAGAAATGAAAGTTCTCGGAACGTCCCGAAAATTTACGGAGAATTTTTCTAGAAAATATGAAAGATACCTGCGCAAAGATCCACTAGAGGGGATGGGCCAGTGGGCCACAAGCCCTGTTGCCGCGGCCACCCCCTGGCCGCGGCAACCAAGCTTGTGGGGCCCACGTGGCCCTGCCGCCCCCAACTCCAGCTCTATAAATTCACTTTCGCCCAGAAAAAAAATCAGAAGAGAAGATTTCGTCGCATTTGCGAAACGGAGGCGCCGCCACATCCTGTTCTTCATCTGGAGGACATATCTGGAGTCCGTTTTGGGCTCCGGAGAGGGGAAATCGTCGCCATTGTCATCATCAACCTTCTTCCCTCTCCAATTCCATGAAGTTGTTCATCGTTCGTGAGTAATCTATTTGTAGGCTCGCTGGGCGGTGATGAGTACGATGAGATCTATCATGTAATCGAGTTACTTTTGACGGGGATTGATCCCTAGTATCCACTATGTTCTGAGATTGATGTTGCTACTACTTTGCCATGCTTAATGCTTGTCACTAGGGCCCGAGTGCCATGATTTCAGATCTGAAAGTATTATGTTGTCACCAATATATGTGTGTTTTAGATCCAATCTTGCAAGTTGTAGTTACCTACTATGTGTTATGATCCGACAACCCCGGAGTGACAATAACCGGAACCACTCCCGGTGATGACCATAGTTTGAGGAGTCCATGTGTTCACCAAGTGCTAATGCGTTGTTCCGGTTCTTTATAAAAAGGAGAACCTTAATATCCTGTAGTATCGTTTTGGACCCCGCTGCCACGGGAGGGATGGACAATAGATGTCATGCAAGTTCTTTTCCTAAGCACGTATGACTACACACGGAATGCATGCCTACATCACATTGACGAACGGGAGCTAGCCACATATCTCTCCGTGTTATAACTGTTGCATGATGAATGTCATCCAAACGAATCATCGGCCCATTGCCTACGAGTTTGTCCCAGTGCTGCTGTTGTTACTTGTTTTGCTCTGCTGTTGTTACTACTGTTGCTACTTGCTACTGCTGTTACTATTGTCGCTTGCTACTGCTGTTACTTGCTACTCCTGCTACTTGCTACTGTTGCTACTTGCTACCACTGTCACTACTGTTATTCCTTGCCACTGTTGTTACTCGTTACACTGCTACAACCTGCTACAATTCTGGTTCGCTCGGCGTTGACGGGAAAAGACAATTTCCGTCAACAGGCAACTTCTGGCGCCATTGATACGACAGTTAGGAATAGTCTGCCATCAACAGATTGTTTCTGACACCGTTGTTATCATACTAATTTGTTGCTGATACTTTGCTTGCAGATACTAGTCTTTCAGGTGCGGTTGAATCTGATACATTCAGCTGCTAATACTCGAGAGTATTCTCTCACCTCCTGACTGGCGAACCAACAAATTTGGGTCGAATACGCTACCCTCGAAAACTGCCGCGAACCCACACGCTGGTGGGCCATCAACAACATTCTTCTAGTTTCGTTGCCGGGGAGTGCTAGCAGCATTCTTCTGGCGCCGTTGCCGGGGAAGGTCTGTTGTCACAGTAGCAACATTTTTCTGGCGCCGTTGCCGGGGAGGTATTGCTATATTCTCTGAGTCACTTGGGATTTATATCTGCTGATCACTATGAAGAATCTGAGAGATCCAAAAACCAAAGTCTTGCTCTCAACTACGAGGGGAGGTAAGGAACTGCCATCTAGCTCTGCACTTGATTCACCTTTAGTTATGAGTAAGTTTGCAACATCACCTCTTGCTAGAAATCTTGATATGTCGCCTGTGCTTGACGATGCTTATGATGCTACTATGCTTGATACTGCTAGAGATGCCATGCTTGATACTGCTAGAAATGATATGCGTGATATTGCTAGAGATGCTATGCCTGATACTGCTTTGCTTGATGATGCTAGAGATGCCATTTTTCCTGATGATGCTATGCTTGATACTGCTAGAGATACTACTTTGCCTGATGTGCCACTAGGGGTATTCCGTGATGCTCATATTGCTAGAGTTACTGCCAATGCTCGTGATGCTTTAGAAACTGCCGATACTATTGAGATAGAACCTGCTTTTGCTACTGCTAGATCTAGCTCTCCTAGATATGAATTGCCTGATATACCTGAGGGTTATGTAATGTAGGGAGAGATATCTGAGAATTTTCTTGCGTGTAAGGATGCCTATGACGCTGAGAAATTACTTCTCAAGTGGAAGGAAAAATCTCTGAAAGCTAGGATGAAATACGACGCGAAGTTTGCCACTTCACCTATCTTTATCACCGATAAGGATTATGAATTCTCTATCAATCTTGAGATAATCTCTCTAGTCGAATCTGATCGTTTCCACGGTTATGAGTCTGAGACGGTCATAGCCCATCTTACCAAACTACACGATATAGCCACCCTTTTCACGAGTGAGGAGAAGATCCGTCACTACTATATCCTTAAGTTGTTTCCTTTCTCTCTAAAGGATGACGCTAAAGCCTGGTTCACTTCTCTTGCTCATGGATGTGTGAGTAGTCCCTAGGATATGGTCTATTACTTCTGTTAGAAATATTTCCCTGCCCATAAGAAGCAAGCTGCCTTGCAGGAAATATACAACTTTGCTCAACTCAAAAAGAGAGTCTCCCACAAGCTTGGGGGAGGCTCGTCCAGCTACAGAATGCTTTGCCTGATCACCCTCTTAAGAAGAACGAGATACTTGATATCCTCTATAATGGACTTACCGATGCTTCTAAAGAGCACCTAGATAGTTGTGTCGGTTGTGTTTTTAGGGAACGAACTGTAGAACAAGCCGAGATTCTACTGAATAACATCTTGATCAACGATAATGCTTGGAATATCCCCGAACCACCTCCTAAGCCAACTCCGAAGAAAAGAGGTATTTTATTCCTCAGTCCCGAAGATATGCAAGAAGCCAAGAAATCTGTGCAAGAGAAAGGCATTAGATCTGAAGATGTCAAAAATCTACCACCTATCGAAGAGATCCATGGTCTCGATAACCCGATACAGGTAGTAGAAGTAAATTCTCTGTGTAGGTTTGATGATAGTGATATTCCTTTTGATAAACCTGCTAGCCTATGCTTTGATGAATTTGACAACTTTGTTGCCAAACAACGGAGTTTCAATCATTATGTTTGCAGACATTTGGAACAAAGTACTCGTATGCTTAGTCATTTAAGTGCTTGTGTAGACAGACATGTCAATGATCTGAAGCTTCTGAGTAAACATGCCTCTATGATTACTACTCAGGTAGAACAAGTACTTCAAGCTCAGAATGACCTGCTCAATGAATTAAATGACAACTCTGTCAGAGTCATTACTAGAGGAGGCAAAATGACTCAGGAACCTTTGTATCCTCAGGGTCATCCTAAGAGAATTGATCAAGATTCTCAAGGAATTAATGCTGATACACCCAGTCATCCTAAGGAGAAGAAGAAGGATGATAGAAACCTGCATGTTGGTTCACCAATTAATGTCACACCTAAAGAACCAAATGATATTTCTGCGTATGATGCAGAAACACAATCTGGTGATGAACATGAACCTGGCAACAATATGGATAGTGATGTTCATAATGATGCTCAACCTAGCAATGATAAGGATGTGGAGATTGAACCTATGGTTAATCCTGATAACCCACAACCTAAGACATACGATAAGAATGACTTCACTGCTAGGAAGCATGGTAAAGAAAGAGAGCCATGGGTTCAGAGACCTATGCCCTTTCCTCCTAAGCCATCCAAGAAAAAGGATGATGAGGATTTTGAGCGTTTTATTGAAATGATAAGACCCGTCTTTCTGCAGATGCGGTTAGTTGATATGCTCAAAATGTCTCCATATGCCAAGTACATGAAAGATATCGTGACCAATAAACGAAGATACCAGATCTTGAGATCTCCACCATGCTTGCCAATTACACTTTCAAAGGTGGAACTCCTAAGAATCTTGGTGATCCCGGAGTGCCCACTATACCTTGCTCCATTAAAGGAAACTACGTAAGAACTGCCTTATGTGACCTTGGAGACGGTGTTAGTGTTATGCCTCTCTCTCTTTATCATAGACTTGAACTGGATAAGTTGACACCCGCTGAAATTTCTCTGCAAATGGCCGACAAATCAATTGCTTTCCCTGTTGGCATTTGCGAGGATGTGCCTGTTGTGGTTGCTAACACCACTATCTTAACAGACTTTGTTATCTTGGATATTCTCGAGGACGATGCCACGGCTGTCATCCTCGGAAGACCCTTTTTAAACACTTCAGGGGCTGTTATAGATTGCAACAAAGGCAATGTCACTTTCCATGTCAACGGTAATGAGCATACCGTGCACTTTCCGAAGAAACGATATCTAGTACATTGCATTAATGCTATCGAAAAAACATCATCGATTCTTATTGGGAGCTTTGAATGCCCTATTCCTCGTGTCAAGATGAAGTATGAATTGCTTGTTGGGGAGATTCATATCCCCATTGAGGTGACTTAGTGGCTATTCGAAAATTCTCCGTTCTCTCTTGCGGTTCGAGAAAGTTTTGTCATAAGGATTTGATCAACCCCATTAACGGATTTCTTTCGATGACCATGAAATGGATGAACCAAAGAGTCACATACCTCTATTTTAAGCTTTCATTTTCTTTTGCTTAGAAGAAAAATGATAGGCTTAGCTTAGTTTTTCCTGTTTTCTATTTTAGCGTCCCGGAGAAAAATATCCCGACAATAAAAGTTCTCCGATGGTCCTGAAAATCTAGTATGATTTTTTCTGGAATATTTGAAAAATACTCGGACAAAGAGCTGGCCTGGGGGCCACCCCAGTGGGACACAAGCCCTGTCACCGCGGCCACCCCCCTGGCCGCGGCAAGCAAGCTTGTGGGGCCCACAGGGCTCCCCTCCACTCATTCCAGCTCCCATCCTCTTCCTCTACCGCCAGAAAAATCTTTTCGCAGCTCAAACCCGTGTTCTTGCTCATTTGGCTGTGATTTTCGATCTCCTTGCTCAAAGCATCATTCTCCGAACCGTTTTGGGGAAATTACTCCTTGGTAAGTGACTCCTCCATTGGTCCAATTAGTTTTTGCTCTAGTGCTTTATCCTTCGCGTATTCTTGCTACCTTGGTGACCCTGTTCTTGAGCTTGAAATGTTGATTTTAGCTGGTCCCAAGTAGTTTTAGCGCATGATACGGTCTCTAGGCACTAGTAGGAGTAGTTGCTATGAGTTGGGCTAATCTTTATTCACTTTTCTTTCGAAGTCTCTAAAAATTTCATAATTTTTCAGAGCTAGAAAAGGAAAAATATGAGGAGGTTCTTGAGAGGCTCTTCAAGCCGTAACCCCAAGGAGGATGAGAAGAACCTCCCCAAGTACGTGGTTCCTCGAGTCACAGAAGTTCGAGCGTGCGAGTGGCCAAGTGATGAATTTTTGCGCGCCGCCGGGCTTTCTGAAGACTTTTATTACTTGGTAGAGAACGCAGCTCTTACCGCGTTCGTTGAAGATAAGTGCTCACAATACCTCCTCCTCACCAATATTTTTGTTCAAAGCTTCAACTTTTACCCGAGGAAGAATCCTCCCATGGTTGAGTTCATGTTGTACGATATCCCCTAGTGCATGACACTACAGGATTTTTGCAATGCATGCAAATTACCTTATGTTGGGGATATTCATGATCCTCGTCCACGGGACTTGGAGGATTTCATAGGTACTATTGTTGTTGGAGAGGAGAGAGGAGTGTCTCGCGCTAGAATTACTAGCATACATTTTCCTGTGCTTCGGTACTTCTCATTATTTGTGGGAAAATGTTTGATTGGCCGTGGGGAGGCTGGATCACTTAGTTCTCCAGACCTTGCGGTTTTGCGCGAAGGCCTTTATGGCACTAAGACTTATAGCCTAGGTGCTATAGTAGCTCAGCAGTTGAACACAAACCGTTCCAAAGGTGTCGTCTATGGAGGTATCTATGCTACTCGTCTCGCTGGACACTTTGAGATACCCATTAGACTTCGCGAGGAAGAAGAGATGCTTCTTCCTGAGAAATATCTGGATTATGACAGCATGGTTCGCCATGATTTTCTGGATAGAGATGCTAGTAGACGGATGATTTATAACCTGGTACTTAGTCAGGGTACTCGAGAGACTATTACTTTGCGTGCCCCTTCTTTGTTCGATCTTCATACAGGCAGGTACACTATTATGCCTTCGGACATCTACGCATATTGGGGCTTAGCCCAACCACAGGTGCCCGTGCCCGAGCCGCCAGTCGAGTACCAGACGCCAGTTTATCAGTGGGAGCCAGAGGAGCTCACACAGCAGTGGCGTCCACAGTCCGCTCAGGAGTATCCCGGAGCTGGTTATTTCCCTCCTTGGGAGTAGACCAAGCTAGGCCAAAATCCTAAGCTTGGGGGAGTACGTGTTCTCACCGACCTTACATTCATGCTTATGCTTTTACTTTGTTCGTCGGTGTTTACACTTTGCCATTGTATTATCCATGCTAGTTTATTTTTGTTTTCTTGTTCTCTTGTTTTTTGTGTCCTTTTGAGAAAACCCCAAAAGATTTTCCTTTCTTCTTTTTGCTTGTTGCGAGCTTCCCATGTAAATAGTTTTCTTTTTCTTTGGGTCAAGGTAGAAGATATAGGTTACAATGTTTAGTGGCTCTTGCATGCATACTTGTTTAGCTTTCAAAGAGCCATATAACTGTCTTTTCCTTTGTGTTTGCCTGCAGATTTCAGCTTAGTCCATTGCACGAGCACACTTATTTTTGTTCACATCGCTCGATCGTGCAAGTGAAAGGCAATAATGATGATATATGATGAAGTGACTGAGACTGGAAAAGTTGGTATGAACTCTATTTTGTTTTTGTAAATATGACTAGCTTGTTGTCCCAGATTCAGCTTTGTTGTGAGAGAACCATGTTTGCAATGACAACTTAGAGATCATAGTTTCTGATGCCATGCTTATTTAGCTAGGAGCTTATAATCGTTTGTCTTGAATGCCAACATAGATTTTGAGATGACTATCATGTAGTATGATAGGATGGTATTCTCCTTTGAATGATTCAAGTGGCTTGACTTGGCGCATGTTCATGCATGTAGTTGAAACAAAATCAACATAGCCTCTATGATGTTCATGTTCATGGTGATTTATATCCTGTTCATGCTTGCACTCCATGTTAGTCAAACTCATTGCATCTTGATGACTGTTGTCGCTCTCTAGTTGGTCGCTTCCCAGTCTTTTGCTAGCCTTCACTTGTACTAGGCGGAATACTGCTTGTGCATTCACTTCCATAAACCCAAGAGTTTTTCCATGAGAGTCCACCATACCTACCTATTTGCGGTATTTACCTGCCGTTCCAAGTAAATTTCCATGTGCCATTCTCTAAACCTTCAAGAAATAATTTGTTTTGCATGCCCGAACCGCTCATGTGGTGACAGGGGGCTATTGGTATCTTCCATGTTAGGCGTGTTATCCTCGACATGTGTTTATTCACTGCCATTCACGAGAAAGGGGCCGGTAATTGGAATGCCCAGTTCCACGCTTAAATCGAAAACATAACTGTAAAACAAGACTCCCCCCGGATTGATGTTAGTATGGACGGTACCCGAGGATTCGGCTAGCCGTGGAGTGTGATTGATTGGTGGTGGGGGAGTTAAAACTTTACTTTTCTGTTTGGGAACCGCCTATAGCATGAGTAGCGGGGAAGATATTGAGAACTCTTGGTCATTGCGTTGACAATGAAAGCATGCCACCCAAAATTATTATCTCTATTTTCAAAGCTTGAGCTCTGGCACCTCTGCAAATCAATGCTTCCCTCTGCGAAGGGCCTGTCTATTTATTTTCCTGTTGAGTCATCCTCTTCTTGTATAAGCGCCAATTAGAGAGCACCTCTGTCATCTTTATGCTTTGCTTTTGATTGATATTGAGTATGACTATGACTGGATCTTCGTTGCTATGAATTACAATGTTTAGTCGGCCCTTGATCTTTGAAAGTGCTCTGCATTTATGTTTTGCGGTCTCAGAAAGAGCTAGCGAGATACCACCTATTCATATTGCTTCATGCTTGTTTTGATTGAATTGTTGGTATCTAAAACTCATTATTATTTTCTCGCTAGCTGATTATGCCATTGATATTAGTTTACCGTGAGACCTTTGTGTCACTTGCTTATGTGGTTAACTTGTGATCTTGCTGAAATTCTGGTTATGAGTTAGACATAGTTGCAACAACAAGATCAAACAGAGTTTGTCAAAGTTTTTCTTTCTCTTTCAATTTGTCAACTGAATTGCTTGACGACAAGCAAGGTTTTAAGCTTGGGGAGTTGATACGTCTCCGTCGTATCTACTTTTCCAAACTCTTTTGCCCTTGTTTTGGACTCTAATTTGCATGATTTGAATGGAACTAACCCGGACTGACGCTGTTTTCAGCAGAATTGCCATGGTGTTGTTTTTTGTGCAGAAAAGAAAGTTCTCGGAACGTCCTGAAAATTTACGGAGAATTTTTCTGGAAAATATGAAAAATACCTGCACAAATATCCATCGGAGGGGATGGGCTAGTGGGCCACAAGCCCTGTTTCCGCGGCCACCCCCCTGGCCGTGGCAACCAAGCTTGTGGGGCCCACGTGGCTCTGCCGCCCCCAACTCCAGCTCTATAAATACACTTTCGCCCAGAAAAAAAATCAAAAGAGAAGATTTCGTCGCGTTTGCGATACGGAGGCGCCGCCACGTCCTGTTCTTCATCTGGAGGACAGATCTGGAGTCCGTTTTGGGCTCTGGAGAGGGGAAATCGTCGCCATCGTCATCATCAACCTTCTTCCCTCTCCAATTCCATGAAGCTCTTCATCGTTCGTGAGTAATCTATTTGTAGGCTTGCTAGGAGGTGATGAGTAGGATGAGATCTATCATGTAATCGAGTTAGTTCTGACGGGGATTGATCCCTAGTATCCACTATGTTCTGAGATTGATGTTGCTACTACTTTGCCATGCTTAATGCTTGTCACTAGGGCCCGAGTGCCATGATTTCAGATCTGAAATTATTATGTTGTCACCAATATATGTGTGTTTTAGATTCGATCTTGGAAGTTGTAGTTACCTACTATGTGTTATGATCCGGCAACCCCGAAGTGACAATAACCGGAACCGCTCCCGGTGATGACCATAGTTTGAGGAGTCCATGTGTTCACCAAGTGCTAATGCGTTGTTCCGGTTCTTTATTAAAAGGAGAACCTTAATATCATGTAGTATCCTTTTGGACCCTGCTGCCATGGGAGGGATGGACAATAGATGTCATGCAAGTTCTTTTCCCTAAGCATGTATGACTACACACAGAATGCATGCCTACATCACATTGACGAACGAGAGCTAGCCACATATCTCTCCGTGTTATAACTGTTGCATGATGAATGTCATCCAAACGAATCACCGACCCATTGCCTACGAGTTTGCCCACTGCTGCTGCTGTTACTTGTTTTACTCTGCTGTTGTTGCTACTTTCTACTGCTGTTACTATTGTCGCTTGCTACTGCTGTTACTTGCTACTGCTGCTTCTTGCTACCGCTGTCACTACTGTTGTTCCTTGCCACTGCTGTTACTCGTTACACTGCTACTACCTGCTACAATTCTGGTTCGCTCGGCGTTGACGGGAAAAGACAATTTCCGTCAACGGGCAACTTCTGGCGCCATTGATACGACGGTTAGGAATAGTGTGCCGTCAACAGATCGTTTCTGACACCGTTGTTATCATACTACTTTGTTGTTGATACTTTGCTTGCAGATACACATCTTTCAGGTGTGGTTGAATCTGATACATTCAGCTGCTAATACTCGAGAGTATTCTCTCACCTCCTGACTGGCGAATCAACAAATTTGGGTCGAATACTCTACCCTCGAAAACTGTCGCGAACCCACGCGTTGGTGGGCCATCAACAACATTCTTCTAGTTTCGTTGCCGGGGAGTGCTAGCAGCATTCTTCTGGCGCCGTTGCCAGGGAAGGTCTGTTGTCACAGTAGCAGGAGGCTTCTCCATCTACTAAGAGCTTTGTCTGATCATCCTCTTAAGAAACATGAAATACGTGATATATTTTATAATGTACTAGCCGATGCTTCTAGGGACTACCTTGATAGTTGTGCTTGTTATGTTTTCAGGGAAAGAACAGTTGAACAAGCTGAAGAATTACTGAACAATATATTACAAAATGTTGATAATTTGACACTTCCCGAGCCACCGCAAGAACCTATTGAAAAGAAGATAGGTATTCTATTCCTTGGTCCTAAAGATATGCAAGAAGCCAAAAGATCTATTAAAGAAAAAGGTATTAAAGCTAAAGATGTTAAGAAATTACCACATATCAAAGAAATACATGGACTTGATATCCCGACACAGGTAGTAGAGGTAAATTCTCTCCATACTTTAAATGAAAGTGATATACCTTATACTAAGACTCCTAGTCACTGCATGGGTGAATTTGATAATTACATCATTAAGCAAGAGCATTTCAATAACTATGTTACAGATCAAATAACACGTAAAGCTATGATGATAGACCGCTTGGGTGACTTTATGTTTAAAATTGCTAATGATGTTAAGGGTCTAGGTAAACATGCTTCCACGGTTCATACTCAACTAGATCAAGTTGCTAAGTCACAAAATGATTTGATTGCTGAAATTAATGAGAGCTCATACTCAACTAGATCAAGTTGCTAAGTCACAAAATGATTTGCTTGCTGAAATTAATGAGAGTATGAATGATCATGTTGTTAGAGTAATGACTAGAGAGGGAAGAATGACTCCGGAACCCCCTTATCCCGAAGATCATCCTAAAAGAGATGAGTAGGGTTCCTAGAGCATTAATGTAGTGCACCTAGTCCATCTAAGAAGAAAAATAAAAAGAAATATGATAGGACTTTGCATGTGTATAGTGAACCTCTTATGGAAAAAACTGTTCAGAATAATAATGATGTTTCTATTTGTGATGCTCAGACACAATCTGGTAGTGAACATTCACCTAGTGATAATGAATACAAAAATGATAATGATGGTTTTCATATAGATGCTCAACCATATACTAATAAAGAAAACGATAATGATGTGAAAACAGAACATGCTAAAGATCTCGATAACCCACATCCCAAAAATAAAAGATATGCGAAGAAAGACTATGTTGCTAGAAAACATGGTAAGGGAAGGGAGACATGGGTTCAAAAACCTAGGCCATTCCCTCATAATCCTTCTAAGAGTAACGATGAGGAAGATTTTGAATGCTTTGCTGAAATGCTTAGACCTCTCTTGTTGCGCACTCGTTTGACTAATATTTTGAAAATGCCTCCATATGCTAAGTACATGAAGGATATTATTACCAACAAAAGAAAAATACCTGAAAATGAAATTGGTACTATGCTTGCTAATTATTCTTTTGATGGTGGAGTGCGTAAAAAGTTGGGAGTTTCGGATATACCCACAATACCTTGTTCCATTAGAAGAAATGAGGTTAAAACTACTTTATGTGATATAGGAGCGAGTGTTAGTGTTATTCCTTTCTCTCTATATAAAAGACTTGATTTGAGTAAGCTTACAACTAGTGAGATATCCTTGCAAATGGCTGATAAATCCACTGCTTTACCTATTGGAATTTGCGAGGATGTTCCTGTTGTAGTTTGTGGTAATATATCATTTTATTTCCACGAAAGATAGTTTCAGCAATAAATTTTATTGCAATAGACCATAATCCTTGTAGTGTCTTAACAGACTTTGTTATTCTTGATATGCCCGAGGACGACAATATGTCGATCATCCTTGTTAGACCTTTTTTGAACACTACAGGGTCTGTTATTGATTGCAACAAAAGTAAAATAACTTTTCGTGTCAATGAGAAACAACATACCATGCATTTTCCAAAGAAGCAAACTTTGGTTAATAATATTAATGTCATTGAGACAATTGCCATAGTCACCATTGGAGGTTTTAAAATTGCTCTTCCTACTACCAAGGAGATATATTATACCCTTATGGTTGGGGATATCAAATCCTCATTGAGGTAACTTAGTGTCATACAAAAATTCTTCGGTTTCATGTCAATTGTAAACAATTATTAGTAAGACTTGATGAACCTTATTAATGGATCCTTTTTGAAAGACATGTGGTTGATGAATTTAGTAAGCACAACTCCCTATAATATTAGCTTGCTCTCCCTCATTCTTTGTTAAATAAAATCAAATGTCGGGATTATCCTCTTTTCTTACTTCCCATGCAATAAGAATGGCCCAAAAGTAAAAAAGTCCCAGATTGCCATAAAATTTAACAAGATTTTTTGTGGAATATTTAAGAATTTTTGGAGCTGAAAACACATCAGGGAGGAGCACGTGTGGGCCACAAGCCAACAGGGCGCGCCCACCCCCTGGGCGCACCCTGATAGCTTGTGGATCCCACATGCCCCTGCCTTATCTCTTCAGCCCATGCCACCCCTACCTCCAACAAAAATTCATTCATAATCTCTGTCACTCTCTCGTGTTCTTT
Source organism: Hordeum vulgare subsp. vulgare (assembly GCF_904849725.1). NCBI lineage: Eukaryota > Viridiplantae > Streptophyta > Magnoliopsida > Poales > Poaceae > Hordeum > Hordeum vulgare. The sequence goes on along the minus strand of NC_058524.1, from coordinate 553,285,755 downwards.
CTCCCGAGACTAAAATTTTCAATCTCTTTGCTCGGAACTCCGTTTTCGAAACTGTTTTGAGGAATTGCTCCTTGGTATGTGACTCTCCCATTCCTTCAATTAGTTTTTGCTCTGGTGGTTTTTATTTTTGCATATTTTGCTGCACTTGGTGCTACAGAAAATGAGCTTGCATGTTGATTTCTTTGAGTTCCTAGTAGTATGAATGCTTCATATGACCTCTAGGCACCTATATAAGTAGTTTCTACCAATCTTGCAAAGTTTCACTAACATAATTTTGTGGTCAAAAGTTTTAGAAATTTATGTGTAGGAAAATGAATTTCCTTAGGAGAAGTTCTTGGAGGGATCGTTCTTCAGGTTAGTTGGCAAGTGACGGCTTAGTACGACAAGCTTATGTTGAGCCAAGAACAAGCCTGATAGTCATGGCCGATGCGAAATCATGCCGTTGGCCATGCGATGAGTTCATGAGAGGTGCCGGTATTTGGGAGGAGTTCGATAAGTACATTTACAATACCGGCCTCACTGACTTCCTTGTAGATAAGTGTGTACAACACTATAACCTTACTCGTTCATTCACGCATTGGTTTTGATATCATCCTCATACTTCTAGAGTGTTGTTTAATCTCTTTGACAAGTCTTATAGTTTATATCTAGAAGAATTCTACGATGCATGCAAACTCCCATATTGGGGTTCGCTAGAAAAACTACAAAAATCTTATTATAATATGTTTCGTGAAAGTCTTCGTGTTGGAGTAGATACAAGGGTAACACAAGCTAGAATAAAAAGTATTAACTTTCTCTCTATTTGCTACTTTGCATTGTTTAATGGGAAATGTATAGTGGGTAAGAAAGATTTTAGCGCACTATGTGCTCCTGGTTTGAGTCTTATTCACACTGTGGTGATTGATGAAAGACATTATAACCTTAGTACAATTGTTGCTTATTCACACTGTGGTGATTGACGAAAGACATTATAACCTTAGTACAATTGTTGCTCGGAGGCTACATTCTAACACAAGTAGTGGCAACTTATATGGAGGCATTTATGCCGCTCGCGTAGCTGCAAAACTAAAAAATTCCACATCAACCTAATGACCCTATGTTGCCTTAGAGATATTTAGACTTTAAAGCAATGTGCCGTCATGACTTCATTATGGATAATGCCACAGGGTATCAGTATAACTTAACATTTAATAAATATAGTCATGTTTCTGTTACTTTGCCTACGCATGCTCTCTTTAATTTTCAGAATAAACGGAGATACTCTATCCTTGAGAGCGAGGTCCAATAATACAACGCTGCAGTGGAGGTAGCTCACTTGGCGGAGGAGGCGGCACGGAAGCCACCCTGAGCTACCATTTCAACTATTATCCAGACCAGCGATTGCGATTACCAATCTAGGCAAACGCTTAAGCTTGGGGAAGTGCGTATCTCTCACCGACATTACATTGATGTTCACACACTTCATATAAATTGTCTATGTTCATCCTCTTTTATCGTATATCCATGTTACTTTATTTTCCGCTTTATTCTTGTGTATTATGAAAACTTTGAAAATACAAAACTATTTCTTCCTTCTTTATAAGTTTTCTCTCTAGTTTCAATTAGTTACTAGTATTAAAAGAAATCCCAAAAATATTTCCTTTCCTTGTTGGGAGCTTTCCCGTGTAAATAGTTTTTCTCATTTTTGTTCTTCCCTTGTTTATTTGCTTTTTATGAGAAAAAAAACTCCAAAAATGTTTGAGTGTGTTTCTCTGAATTTCTTTTCTTTTCTTTGAGCCACTAAAAGGGGAAGACCATGATGAAAATGTTGAGTGTCTCTCATATGCATTATTATTGATCTAACACAAGGGCCAATGTTATCTTGTCTTTTTCTTTGTATAAACTATTTTGTATATTCTAGCTTAGTGCATGATACACTTGCACTATTATCATTTTCACATCATTCCGTCGTGCAAACGAAAGGTGATAATGACGATATTGGATGAAGTGATCGTGGTAAAGGGAGCTGGTATGAAATCTCCTTGTTTTTCGTTTTTGTAAATATGTTTAGATCGTTTGATCTTGATTCAGTATATCACTAGTGAATATGTTTATGATGACAATTAGATATTATAGATTCTCATGCCATGCTTGAATATATAAGAGTGGATGATGATTTATCTTATGTGTCAACATGCATTAAACTCGTTATGATGTGATATGGTAGTATGCTATTTCCCTTTGAGTAATTTGAGCAGTTTGACTTGGCCCATGTGCAAACATGTAGTTGATTCGAAACTGATGCAGCCTTCATGATGTTTAAATTGATAGTGTCTATATCCTACTCATGCTAATTTTCAATGTTAATTATTCGCAATGCATGATTGTGATTGTTTTCGCTCTCTAGCTAGTCGCTTCTCAACCTATTGTTAGCCTCAACTGTACTAAAAGGGAATGCTGCTTGTGCATCCGAACTCCAAAGACCAAGTTGTTCCACATGAGTCCACCATACCTACCTATATGCGGTATTACCCTGCCGTTCCAAGTAAATTTTCATGTGCCACCTGTAAATATTCAAGTAAACATCTATTTTGTGTGCTCATGCCGCTCATGGAGCGATGGGGCGGTCGGTATCTTCCATGCTAAGTGGGTTATTCTCAAGATAGGCATTTTCCTGTTAGTTCACGAGAGAGGCTGGTAAAAAGGATACCCTATCCTCAGTAATCAAAATTAAATTAAATAAAACTTCTGGGATAGTTGATATGTTGTCACGCACTCATGGATTCGATTAGACATGGTTTGTGTATGGATGATGGAAATGAGTAAAATTTGATTTCTGTTTCAGAACCACCAATAATATGTTTAGCATGGAAGATATCCAAAACTCTATTGTAACATTTTCAAGAAAAGTACACCACCCAAAATTACAATTCATCTATGTTTTAAAACCTTGAGCTCTGGCACCTTTGCAAATCAATGCTTCCCTATACGAAGGGCCTTTCTATTTACCTTCATGTTATTTTACTTTTGATTCATCACCTTCTTACTAAAGAACCACATCTTAGAGCACTATTGACATTCTTATGCATTGAGTCTAGTTAATGTTGGAGGTGAGCATGACTGGATCTCTTCTACCTTGAACTATAATGTTTAGTCGGAGGTTGAAACTCATAGGTGCTCTGCATTTATGTTTTACAGTCTCAGAAAAATATCATGTCATCATATTATATCATGATTGTTTTGACAAATTGTTAGCATGTGAGATACTCTTTTATTGCTTGCTAGTTGGTTATGTATTGCCATAAGTAAATATAATGTTTGATTGTTATCATGGATATGGTTATTTATGAGTTATGCTGAAAACCTCAACACTAGGTAAGCATGCGTATAACAACGAGAACAGAAGAGTTTGTAAAAGTTTTCTTGTATCACTTTTAATTTATTAACTGAATTGCTTGAGGACAAGCAATGAGTTAAACTTGGGGGAGTTGAGACGTCTCAAACGTATCTACTTTTCCAAACACTTTTACTCTTGTTTTGCCCTCTAATGTGCATGATTTGAATGGAACTAACATGGAGTGACGTTGTTTTCAGGAGAACTATCATGGTGTTATTTTTGTGCACAAATAAAAGTTTTTGGAATTGGAAGAAAAGTTCTTGGAATTGGCGGCACATCGACCTGTCGGACCCCCCTCGCCCTTGGTGAGTACCTCCCCGCTAAGCTCACTTCTGAAGATGGACGTCGTCGGTGAGGAGCCCATACTGTCGCCCCTCCCGCAGAGTCATGGAACTGTGCCAAGGAGATCATCACCAGGCACTCGCCTCCGCTCTCTGTCAAAATTGGCGGAACCGTTGCTCTTCACCTGGTGCATGCCATGAATCGTGGGAGTCATCGCTGCCTCCCCAAGTCATCGGACGGGAGCGGAGTTGGCACAATGTGGCGCTGCTCCTATAGGCCTAGGCACCATAGCGACCGCCGCCGTGTGATCCATGTGCTAGCCCTCCAGTGTCTCCGCATGATCCCCACGATTGCTGCATCTCCAATGCTTGGCTACGCCCAAGACAAAACGGAGAGCTTGGCAAGGTCTCGTCCCCCGATGTCGGCGAGGAGCATGCGGGGGGAGCCGTCACCTGGATGCGAGGTGGGACTCGATAAGAGGAGGAGAGGTAGTGCACATAAAAGAGCTTGTGTGGCGGGATTAAGGTTCGGGAGTTGGAGCTTTTTCCCGAACGATTTCCAATGCAGACCTGTTAGCAATTGAAGCTTTAAGATTCGTGCTCCTATATAGGGGTCCAAAGGTCGTTGAGACACAACTCTTAAATAATTGTCGTTCGGTAGTTAGTGTTTTGATAATTTATCCTTCCCTTCCTTTCCGATCTTCAAATATACTTTGCCTTAATGTGGCGAGGAGAAATTTTCTTCACACAAAGGCTTCCTTGTGGCCAGCCAATAAGTCTCTTGAAGCTCCCTTATCTACGGCGATCGCCGATGTACCGAATCCTCATAGAATTCTTGTTGCTGCCGGATTTGGGCCCTTTTTCATATTCTTCGCGTCCTCGTATGTATCTAAATCTATGGAGTCTATGTCAGCGGTGATCATGGAGCGGGAGCCACACTAGCATCACTAACACGAGCGGCGGGGAGGCAAAGATTTTTACTCCAAGTGTTGCACTAGTGTCGCGAAGACGAGGGGCAAAATAAAGCCGATGTGCCTCTGTCGCCCGCTGATGTTGTAGTCGTTGGTGATGGCCTTACTAAAGAGCACTACATATGCCCTGATGGAGACTCGGATGAGGTTCTCACATCGTTGCCAGTTCTTACGAGTCTGAGCGAGAAGGACGAAGTAGATCTGCCCCGGGCAAAGCTCCTCGACAGGGGTGGCAATTTTGCCCATGGGTATGGGTACCAGTGGGTACCCTACCCGAAAACAACGGTCATGGGCAAGAATTGGAGAGATTTTGTGCCCACGGGTGATGGGTATCCATACCCATAAAATATATGGGTAGGGTATGGGTACGAAAATATGCCCATGGGTAACCCAATGGATAGCCATAAATATTTAATGAATGAAAATAACTCGTATGACATGTGGCGTCAACATCCAACTCCTATGACCCACCCTAAGTCTTGATTCCTTAAACTGGCCATAACTTATAGGCCCGTAATCACCTTCTCACCACTCCTCCTACATCCAGTGGGACTCCTTGAAAAGATGAAATCTTGACTCTTTGCTACCATCATCACTTGAATTTTAAACTAATTTCTATACCTTTAAATTTCTTAAATGACATATATTATACCCATTGGATACACACTGAGTATAGGATAGCCGATGGGTATGGGCATGTGTGCCAATTTATGCCCACGGATATTCAAGTGGGTGGATATAGAATGTTTTTGTGGGTATGGATTTGGGTATAAGGAGGTTGTACTCGCCCATACCCTACTCATTGCCATCCCTACTCCTCGGTCCCAGACATGTCGGCAATGAGGTCCTCGAACCACTAGCGGAGCCATGACAAGCCTGGATGGCGCGCGGCCTGCCCAGGATTGTGTTGGGGAACCTAGCATGGGAAACAAAAAATTTCCTACGCACACACAATTCCTATCCATGGTGATGATCATCTACAACATGGAAGAGTGAATCTACATACCCTTGTAGATCTCTAAGCGGAAGCGTATATAACGCGGTTGATGTAGTGGAACATCTTCGCGGTCCAAATTGCAGCCCGTCCCGCGATCTCATCACGATCCATTCTGATCTAGTGTCGAACGGACGACACCTCCGCGTTCAGCACACGTACAGCTCAATGACGATCTCCGCCTTCCTGATCCAGCAAGAGAGACGGGGAAATAGATGAGTTCTCCGGCAGCGTGACGGCGCGCCGGCGATGGTGGTGATCTATTCCTGCAGGGCTTCGCCTAAGCACCGCATAAATCCGATCTAGAGGAAGACCTACAAACTAGAGGAGAGGGTAGCACGTGGCTGAAATTGTCTCTCAAAAACCCACAAACCTCTAATATATATAGGAGGAAGGGAGGGATAGGCTTGCCCACCAAGGAAGCTTCCCTTGGCTCGAAGGAACTAGGAGAGGAGGAGTCCTCCTCCAATCCTACTTGGAGTAGGACTCCTCTCCAAGTTGTCCACCTCTTTTGGTTTTTCCACTTTTTACCTCATGGGCTCTCTTTGGTTGAATAGTCAGCCCATCAAGGGCTATTGCGCCACCATCAAGTCCTCGTGGCCCTCTTGGGGAGTGGTGGGCCCACTTGGTGGGCCCTCGGTACCTATTTGTCACTCCCGATATACTGCCGAAATCCTTCCGGAATCCAAATACTAACTTCCTATATATCCATCTTCGTTTCTGGACCATTTCGGAACTCCTCGTGTCGTCCGAGATCTCATCCGGGACTCTGAACAAAACTTCGGTCACCAGCACCTATAACTCAACTATACTGAAACATCACTGAACCTTAAGTATGCAGACCCTACTGGTTCGAGAGCTATGCAGACATGACCTGAGACACTCTCTGGTCAATATCCAATGGCGGGACCTGGATGTCCATACTGGACCCTACATATTCTACGGATATTTTATTGGTTGAACCTCTATGCCAAGGATTCATATAATCCTATATACTATTCCCTTTGTCATTCAGTATGTTACTTGCGCGAGATTCGATCGTTGGTATCTCCATACCTATTCAATCTCGTTACCGGCAGGTCTCTTTACTCGTTCCGTAATACAAGATCTCGTTACTAACTCTTTAGTCACATTGCTTGCAAGGCTTGTATGTGATGTTGTATAACCGAGTGGGTGCCCAGATACTTCTCCATCACACGGAGTGACAAATCCCAGTCTTGATCCATGCCAACCCAACATACACCTTTGGAGATACCTGTAGAGCACCTTTATAGTCACCCAGTAACATTGCAACGTTTGATACACACAAGGTATTCCTTTGGTGTCCGGGAGTTGCATGATATCATGGTCATAGGAACAGATACATTGACATGAAGAAAACAACAACAATAAACTCACACGATCATATGCTACGTTTATAGTTTGGGTCTTGTCCATCACAACATTCTCCTAATGATGTGATCCCGTTATCAAGTGACAACACTTGTCTATGGACAAGAAACCTTGACCATCTTTGATCAACGAGCTAGTGAAAGTGCATGTTATGCCCCTAATCGACTTTTGGTGTTAATGACAACACATACATAGGAAACTAATCCTATTTGTTGAGTGTATCTCAGGATGGCAAGTACTTTAGTAGATTGAGAACTATGTGCCAAAGGTGGTCTGACAAGATCGGGATTTATATTTCAAGAAGGCTCGGGATTGAGAAAAGATGATGTAGACTATCCTTTTGAGTTTACTATTATTGAGTATAGGGATCCCGCACTATTAAGAGGGGATCACAGGTTTTGCGATGAACTTGCTCATACCACATCTTCACTATCCTACCCAATACCACATATTCTCTACTCTGTTCCTATCTCAATACAGGTCTATTGCCTCGGACTTCCAGCTCCCTCCGGACGTCCGAGGGCCGGACGACCGGCAGGCTTCGGAAATCCGGAGCCCTCCACCAGAAGTATTTGAGTCATATAACTCGGAATTTCGGCTCCCTCCGGACATCCGAGGGTCGAACGTACGACCAGCTTCGGAAATCCGGAGCCCTGCACCAGAAGAACATGAGATCTATAACTCGGATTTCGGGCTACCTCCGGATGTCCGAGGGCCGGACGTCTGCCCTCTTTCGGAAATCCGGAACCTCCCACCAGAAGAAGTTGAGTCGAATAACTCGGATTTCCGGCCTTCTCCGGACGTCTGGTCGCTGTTCAAATTCACAGTGTTTCCAGTCATAGCTACAGCTCTCGGACGACCAACCCCTGTCGGACGTCCGACCCCTTGCGGACGCCCGGACTTCCGAGAACTGCCGGACGTCCGGACCCTGTGTGACTTAAAGTGTCCCCAACGGCTGTTTTACACTCCCCACTATATATACCCCTCACCCACTTCGTGAGTGGGTGTTCAACACAGCTAGAATACATCCAAGAACACCTTTCTTCTGACTCACTCTTGTCTACACCAAATCTTAGATCCCAAGAGCATTTGTGAGTCCCTTTGAGTGTTGTTCCAATCAAAAGATAGATCGTCTCCCTCTCCTCCTTCCCACCAAAGTGATTTGTGATTTGAGCAAGTTTTGAGCAATCCCCGTGATCTTGTTACTCTTGGAGGTTGGAGAATCCTAGGCGGTAGGAGTCTTCGGAGAGGAATCAAACCATTGTGATTTCCCCCGGAAAGTTTGTGAAGGTTTGGAAGCCACCTCAAGGCTTACCACTAGTGGTTGAGAAACGCCTTCGTGGAGTTATCTCAAAGGGAGAATAGGGTGAGCCTTCGTGGCGTTGGTGTGCCTTCGTGGTAACATCCGCCCCTCTAACGGTGACGTAGCTTCCCTCCAAGGAAGTGAACATCCGGATACATCCTTGTCTCTCTTGGAGTTTCGGTTATTCCTAACCCTAACTCTCTACTTGTGTTAATCCTTATTACGTACTTGTATTTGATTATTGTTTACCGCTTGTCTTACTTAACTCTAAATAGCTTACTCCTTGTCGTAGCAATTATTAGGCCTACACTCATATTCCGCACTTTTGCCTAAAATTGCTAAGTAATTATTAAAATTTGGAATTGTACCTATTCACACCCCCCTCTAGGTCCATCTTGATCCTTTTAAATTGGCATCAGAGCGTCGTGCTCTATTCTTGTGGCTTAACCGCCCTAGAGCGAGATGGACGAGGTTCCAGCTACGGTAGCTCCAGTGCAGAGGGACGAGACTTCCACAAAAGTCAAGTCTTTCAACTCTGAGGACCTGGAACGGGCCCTTGCCAAGCAAAAGGAGGAGCATGACGCTTCTCTTAAGGCCATGGTCCAAATGAGACTGGCATCACTAACCACAGGGACAACCACGTCCCCGAGGGCCTCAGGGCCACATGTGCACGGTACTTCATTTGGCCAACAACCTCCGGAAAGGAACCAAACTAGTGTTCCATGGCTTTATGCTAGATCTCAAATTGAGAAACCTAAGTACAATCCTGGAGGAAAACCTCCCTTGCTTGATGACAATTCCGATTTTGCTTTGTGGAAAGTTGGTATGCAGGATCATCTTAGGTACGCCAATGATGAGATGTTGGACATCCTCGAGCATGGGTACAATCCTGTAGATCCAAGGTGCCTCACTCCCAGAGAAACTTATGACAAGCATCTCAATGACACTGCGATCATGTGCATAAGAAAAGGAATGAATGACAAGCAACGGAGACTTTACATTCACATCACAAGTGCCAAGGAACTGTGGGATAGCATTATAAGGACCAAGACCGGTACCTCCACTCTTCGGCTTGCTCAATATGAAATTGCCAAGGGGCAATTACAGAATATCTGTATGGAAAAGGGTGAATCTCCCAAGAAACTACTGGAACGGCTCATTACTCTCGCCGCAGACATTGACTCATGTGACTGTGACAAGACCCAAGATGGTTTCAATCAGACGAAGAGATTTCTCGTGGACAAGTTACTTCATGCTCTTGCTCCATATCACCATCAAATGGTATGGGACATGAGGCAGCACCATGGGTTCAAAGAAATGACTCCAGATGACATCATATCCACTTTCCAACTATTTGAAGAGTCAAAGGCAAATGCAACAAAGCACCTTGCCATGCATGGCACTTCAACATCAAAGATCAATCTTGCTTTGAAAGCCAAGCATGAATGTGACGAAGAAGAAAGTGAAGAAGAAGAGGGTGATGATGACTGCGAAGATGGTGATGATGTTGACTCTGATGAAAGCCCATCTTATGAGGACATTGCTCTCTTTGTAAAGAAGTTCAGTGCAGGAAAATTCAAGGGAAGATTCCCAAAGAAGAAGGTAAGGAAATGCTACAACTGTGAGGAAACCAACCACTTCTCCAATGACTGCCCTTATGAGAAGAGAGAAGACAAACCAAGGTTTCCAAAGACCTTTGTAAAGAAGAAGTTGCCAAACCCTATGAACTCCAAGCTCAAGAGGACAGAAGGAAGAGCAATGGTTGCACAAGAAGAATCAGATCCAGAAGATGTTGGTGGGGTTGCCGGAGTAGCTCAGGATACACAAAACACCTTGAGGCTAGTCAACAAAAGTGGTGATGTTGTTCACTACAACTATATGAAGGACTACAAGGGCAACGCTCATAAGTGTTTGATGGCAAAGACTGCCATGGGAGATGAGGAAGACCAAAGCTCCCATGATAAGGTTAAGGTAACTCCACGAGTAAACTCCTTCAGTCTGGTTTCTACCCCATCTGATGAGTATCTTGATGCGGAAGATCACTATGAGGATAATGACTTAGATCATCCCATGTTTGCTAAAATAAACAAATTTATGTGCTCTCTTAAAGGAAAGAAGCTCACTATGTTTCGCATACTTATGGAAATGGTGAGTAAGCACACCAATACCATCAAGGAACTCGAAACCCTCGTCACTGAGGAGAAGGAAAGAAATGAAATCCTTGAGCAGAAAGTCCTGTATGAGGAAGCACAAAATGATGCATTATGCTCAAAAGTAGGTGAAAACCTTGATAAACATGCTAATGATCTTGCCTCCTTGAAAAAGGCTGAATCTGTGTGCAAAGAGTTACTAAATGATAAAAACCGACTAGTGAACTCTCATGCTTCCCTTTCTAAGGATTGTGAGCGTCTACCCTTGTCTCTCAAAGACAAGGAAGAGAAACTCACTGTTCCTACAAAGAGCTTTGAGGCACTCAAGGTTACTTATCTTGACACTTTAGCTAAGGCCTACTCCTCACCTATTATTAATGTTGATACCTGCACTACTAACTCTAGTAGTGAACTGACATCTATCCTTGAGGAAAACTGTTCGCTAAAGGCACAGCTAGACAGAGGTCTCATGACATGTGCACAAGGACAAAAGACTCTCAATGAGATCTTAAGTCGACACAATGGAGGCCTTGCCAAGGAAGGCTTGGGTTCAACCCAAGCACCGCCAAGAAAAGTGCATCTCCTCTCAAGTGTACCACTCCGCTTAAAGAAATATTTGTACGAGAGGGACACAAGGAGAAAGGTAAGGTTGTGAGTGGGTCGGCCACTAGGGGTTCGCCTACTCACAACAAGACAACCGAATTCATGCCTCCATCCTATGTACTACGCAAATCAAAGGAAGGAGAGGTTTATGCTAAATTCATTGGTCCCCGTAATGCATTCCGATTCTATGCTATTTTGGTCCCTAAGACTCTTGTAACTAATGTGAAAGGCCCCATGACAAAATGGGTACCTCAAACCAAGTCTTAATTCGTTACAGGCTGTTTTCTCCGGAGGAGCCAAATGGGTGATCGACAGTGGATGCACCAATCATATGACCGGAGATAGTAACTTGCTCTATGACTTCATGCAAGCCATTCGACCATACATGAGCATTGTATTTGGTGGAGGTTCGAAAGGGCAGGTAATTGGGTTGGGCAAGGTGGCAATCACTAATGACATGTCTATTGCAAATGTCATGCTTGTCCAATCTCTTCAATATCATTTACTTTCAGTTCGCCAATTGGCTTCCGTCGGTTATGACACATTATTTGGACTACCGGATGTGAAAGTCTTTAAGAGAGACACTCTCGAAGTGGCCTTTGTTGGAGAGTTGGATGGAAACCTTTACACGGTTGATTTCTTGAAAGAGAGCACCTTCCATACAACTTGTCTAATGGCCAAGGCCGACATGGGATGGCTGTGGCATCGCCGGCTCGCCCATGTTGGCATGAAAAATCTTCAAAATCTCTTAAACGGCAATCACATCCTTGGACTAACAAATGTATCTTTTAAGAAAGATCATGTGTGCAGTGCATGCATAGCTGGGAAACAACATCCACCCAAGAACATTGTATCCACTTCAAGGCCGTTAGAGCTCCTTCATGTGGATCTGTTTGGGCCTCCTTCATGGGCAAGTCTTGGAGGGAAAAGGTATGTCCTAGTCATTCTTGATGATTACTCAAGATATACATGGGTGTTCTTTCTCAAGTCCAAGAACGAGACAAAGATCACTTTCATTGATTTTGCCAAACAAGCCCAGCGGAAGTTTGACAAGGACATCAAGGTAGTAAGAAGTGATAATGGCTCTGAGTTCAAGAACTACACCTTAGAAGAATTTCTTAGTGATGAGGGAATTGAACATCAGTACTCCGCACCTTACACCCCTCAGCAAAATGGTGTGGCAGAGAGGAAGAACCGAACACTTGTGGAAATGGCAAGGTCCATGTTAGACGAATACAAGTCACCACATAGTTTTTGGGCTGAGGCCGTCAACACAGCATGTCATGCATCAAACTGGCTCTTCCTTCGATCAATATTGGAGAAGACTCCATATGAGCTCCTAATTGGGAACAAGCCCAATGTTAAGTACTTTCGTGTGTTTGGATGCAAGTGTTTCATCCTCAACAAACGGGAACAGTTAGGAAAATTTCAATCCAAAACAACTGAAGGGATTTTTGTTGGCTATGGGTCAAACTCTCACGCCTACAGAGTCTACAACAGATCCAATGGATGTGTTATAGAAACCTATGACGTGACGTTTGATGAATTTAACCGCTCCCATGGGGAGCAAGTTGATCTAAATGATGCAGGTGAAGAAGACTCCCCACAAGATATCTTAAACATGGGTGTAGGTGCACTTCTTCCCATGGAACAAAGACCCCATGATGATGATGAAGATGATGAGAGTATTTCTCATCCTCAAGACAGTTCACTGCCCATACCTCCACAAGATACTGGCACACACATCATGCCAGTTGTTGAGGATCAAGTGGGAGAACATGTCTCTCACCCTGATCACACTCAAGAACAAGTTGATCTTCAAGAGCTAGACCAAAGTATGGGTATGTTTGATGATGAACCTCAACAGGTGCAACGCGAAGAGGAATATCTTCCTTCGCACATAAATGATCCATATGTTGAGGACGTTGATGATGGAAACGAAGTCGTACCTCGTGAAACCCTGACCTCCATCATGCCACGTGTGGCTGGTCGTGTTGATATTGATCAAATCCTCACCGGCGTGTCGGAAGGTAGAGTGACTCGTAAACAATTAACAAACTTTTGTGCTCACTTTTCGTTTGTCTCTAGTACCGTGCCACACAGGGTTCAGGATGCATTGTGTGACAATGACTGGCTCCTTGCTATGCAAGAGGAGTTAAACAGTTTTACACGCAACGAAGTATGGTCATTGGTAGAACGACCAACTGAGGAACATAATGTCATTGGAACTAAATGGATTTTCAAGAACAAGGAAGATGAGAATGGGACTGTCCTACGCAACAAGGCAAGGTTAGTAGCACAGGGGTACTCCCAAGTTGAAGGTTTGGACTTTGGTGAAACTTTCACCCCTGTTGCTCGTCTTGAGTCCATTCACATTTTATTGGCCTATGCTGCTTTCAATGGTTTTACTTTGCATCAAATGGATGTGAAAAGTGCTTTTCTTAACGGTCCTCTACAAGAAGAGGTATATGTATCACAACCACCTGGGTTTGTTGACCCTCACCACAAAGACCATGTATACAAACTTCACAAGGCTCTGTATGGCCTCAAACAAGAACCCCGTGCTTGGTACGATCATCTTAAGAAGTTCCTACTCGATGATGGCTTTGTGGTGGGGGTGATCGATCCCACTCTTTTTACTAAGAGGGAAAATGGTGATTTGATCTATGCCAAATCTATGTAGATGACATCATTTTTGGTTCTCCTAGCATCCATTTATGCAAGAAGTTTGCAGCCTCCATGACCAAGACCTTTGAGATGTCACTCAACACGAACTTGAAGTTCTTTCTTGGGTTTCAAATACAACAATTTCAAGAAGGGATTTTCTTGTCTCAAACTAAGTATCTCAAGGACATTCTTGAAAAATTTGATATGACAAATCCTAAACCTACGAAGACACCCATGGCCACAGACGTAGTTCTAAATGAAGACACCAACGGTATTCCTTTTGACCCATCTACTTACCGCTCCATGATTGGTTCGCTACTTTATCTTTGCGCATCTAGACCAGACATCATGTTAAGTGTAGGCATATGTGCTAGATTTCAAGCTTCCCCTAGGGAAAGCCATCATACGGCGGTTAAGCATATTCTTAGATACCTTGTTCACACCCCAAAGTTAGGCTTATGGTACCCTAAGGATGCAAAGTTCGATCTTATTGGGTACTCCGATGCGGATTGGGCCGGTGAAAAAGTGGGACGGAAATCCACTTCCGGTGCATGTCAGTTTCTTGGACGCTCCTTGGTAAGTTGGTCCTCGAAAAAGCAAAATTGTGTTTCTCTCTCCATGGCCGAGGCCGAATATATTGCAGCTGCAAGCTGTGCAACCCAACTGCTATGGATGAGGCAAACACTAAAGGATTATGGTATCACGTATCGACACGTTCCTCTTCTCTGTGATAATGAAAGTGCCATAAAGATCTCCGAGAACCCCATTGATCACCCTCGCACAAAACATATTGATATCAGGTATCATTTCTTGAGAGACCATGTGCAAAAGGGTGACATTGATATTACCCATGTGGGTACCGACATGCAGCTAGCCGACATTTTCACCAAGCCACTTAGCGTAGCTAGGTTCTGTCAACTTAGGCGTGAACTTGGTATCTTGGAGCTTGACAACATAACTTGAAACCTTGCACACATACACACACTCACATTATGTTTGTGTCTTGATGTGGGCATGCATTTAGGGGGAGTGAGTCTTAACTTTCTGTTTTTGAGCTTACAAAGTACGCATAAATCAATTTCTGTCCACAAGTAGTATATGTAATGCTTGTAGGCAACTATATTCGTACTTTTTTGTGAGAAACCATGAAAAATCATCATCTCATCAGCAAAAATTTCAGAACCAGCCTCTGCTTCCTCCTCTCTCTCGGTCGTCCGACGTGTCTCGGACGTCCGGCGGCAAATCCCATTCCAGTCGTCCGACCAGTGTCGATCGTCCGATGGCACAATCCTCTCCGGACGTCCGACGCCTGTCGGACGTCCGACGCTTCGGGGCATATAAATAGCTAGGCGCGGGGCTGGGCTTTGCCCTAGCCCTCACACGCCCCCTTTTTCCCCTACCGCCGCCGCCAGCTCCAGGAGCACTCGCCAGCGCCGCCCTTCCCGAGATCTTCCCGATCTCCTCCGCGGATCCTTCTCTCCTTCATCTTCTTCCTCCGCAGGATCCGTCTACAAGTATATCCTCCGTTTCCCCTCGCGTTTGGTTCCCTCTCTCTCAAGTCTCCATGTTCGTTCCTATGGTTTGACCATGTTCGTTCCTCATTTGGGGTTTCCATCCGTATAGGTTATTGTGCACCATGCCCAAGACCAAGCACGCCGCACGGAAGAATGTTGCTGGGTCTTCCTCTCGCGCCCCTACTAGCACGGGGTCGGACTCCGACGGGCCACGTCGTCCCTTCAAACGGACTGCTCGGCGTTCTCCGCCTCCATAGCTCCCCTCGTCGTCTAATGGTGATGACTCCGACTTCGAGGATGAGCTTGCCGCCGAGGACCTTGCTGACCAGCCCGCCGATCGGAGGTCCAAGCCAAAGCCCGGGACTCGCAGGGCGTCCTACATGCCACCACCTCCTCCTGCTCAGCCCGCACGTGAAGCTCGTCGCATCTCACTAGAACCCCCTGCTACCTTAGGTCATGCAATCACGAACTTCACCACACTTGCCAAGTCGTCATACCTCACTTTCCGCCACGACATTGATCAATACACTATCGTACGTGACTCTACGGACTCATGTTTCCACACACACGTCCAGGCGGACATTTTTACTACAGTCATAGTTCCTAAGGGTCTGCCTGTTCATCTCTACATAGATCTTGAGCATATTCACATGCACCCGGCGAAATACCCGGGTGCCATTGAGCTTATTGAGGCATCGGGGCTTGCCGCCCCGTTTGCTTTTCATCGCGATTTTAATGCTGCTGCCATTCACCAGTTCTATGCCACATGCTACTTTGCTCCAAACCACACTGTCAACTGGATCACCTCTGACGTTCACTTCACACCTACTTATGATACATTAGGTGCCGCACTTGGTTTCCCCAACTCCGGCTTCAAAATACATAGGGATGATCCTAACCATGCGCCTAAGTCCATTGAGGCGTGTGGGTATCTTCTCAAACCACTAAGTGAGCTTGATGCGGATGAACGCATGAAGGACCTTAACCAGGTATCCATCTGGCGCTCACCTTACTTCATCATTTTTCAGTGTCTCATCCGCACCATCTATCCCAAGATGGGTGATAAGGGCTCTTGCAGTGGCTATTGTATTGACATCATGTCTCACTTGTACGAGCACCCCAAGAGCAAAATTAATGTGCCTCATTTTCTATGGCATGAGATTCGGCTTGCTAGCTTTCAGTACAAGCGAGCCTTTCCTCATGCCCCCTTCATCCAGGCTCTTATTAATCATGTTGTTGATTTCTCTGTGGCTATTACTCACACACATCGCAAGTGGCTCATTCCCGCTCACATGGAGGATAACTTTGCTCCCAAGAAAGCCCCATCCTCCACATCCACTCGCCGCACTGCTGCCCGGTCAGCCACCCCCTCATCTAGCTCCGCTCCTCTCGGTCGCATTGCCAAATTCCTTGGCAAGGCACATTCTGCTATGATGAAGGCCATCTCTTTCCAGTGTGGTCAAACCCATGATGTGGTTTCTCGCTTAGTCTCCTCCAAGAATGCCCTCAAGGCTCGTCTGAGAGCCTCGGGCGCTCTTGATGTGAGTGATGATGAGGCCCCTCCTGCTGCTCCTCCTACTGACTTTGGCTTCCCATCTGGTCCTGAGTGGGCTGATTTCCTTGACGAGGCTGGTGGCAGTTGTTTGCCTGACGATGGTGATGATGCTGATGAGCTCTGAGCGTGGTTGGTGCTGTTGGTGCCTCCCTTTTTGGTACTTGGTGCCAAAGGGGGAGTAATGTATCGTAGTTTTTAGTCTTCGGAGATTTAATGTAATGGATAAACACATGTATGGCTACTTATAAATGATTGTGATTGCTATGGATTGCTATGATATCATCATAGACTATTATGTTTTGCTCCACTACTTCTATGATGATCTATTGTCTTTCTATGATGATCTATTGTCTTTACATGTTGATCCATTATATGTTCGATAAACACATTAAAGGGGAGCTCCGATAATTTATCATGCACATACTAAGGGGGAGCTCCGTACTAAATATCTCCTAGGCTATAATGTATGTTAAATCTTTTTGAGACCTATGTATATGTTGTCATCAACTACCAAAAAGGGGGAGATTGAAAGTGCATGCTACGCCCCTAATCGACTTTTGGTGTTAATGACAACACATACATAGGAAACTAATCCTATTTGTTGAGTGTATCTCAGGATGGCAAGTACTTTAGTAGATTGAGAACTATGTGCCAAAGGTGGTCTGACAAGATCGGGATTTATATTTCAAGAAGGCTCGGGATTGAGAAAAGATGATGTAGACTATCCTTTTGAGTTTACTATTATTGAGTATAGGGATCCCGCACTATTAAGAGGGGATCACAAGTTTTGCGATGAACTTGCTCATACCACATCTTCACTATCCTACCCAATACCACATATTCTCTACTCTGTTCCTATCTCAATACAGGTCTATTGCCTCGGACTTCCAGCTCCCTCCGAACGTCCGAGGGCCGGACGACCGGCAGGCTTCGGAAATCCGGAGCCCTCCACCAGAAGTATTTGAGTCATATAACTCGGAATTTCGGCTCCCTCCGGACATCCGAGGGCCGGACGTACGACCAGCTTCAGAAATCCGGAGCCCTGCACCAGAAGAACATGAGCTCTATAACTCGGATTTCCGGCTACCTCCGGACGTCCGAGGGCCGGACGTCTGCCCTCTTTCGGAAATCCGGAACCTCCCACCAGAAGAAGTTGAGTCGGATAACTCGGATTTCCAGCCTTCTCCGGACGTCCGGTCGCTATTCAAATTCACAGTGTTTCCAGTCATAGCTACAACTCTCGGACGACCGACCCCTGTTGGACGTCCGACCTCTTGCGGACGCCCGGACTTCCGAGAACTGCCGGATGTCCGGACCCTGTGTGACTTAAAGTGTCCCCAACGGTTGTTTTACACTCCCCACTATATATACCCCTCACCCACTTCGTGAGTGGGTGTTCAACACAGTTAGAATACATCCAAGAACACCTTTCTTCTCACTCACTCTTGTCTACACCAAATCTTAGATCCCAAGAGCATTTGTGAGTCCCTTTGAGTGTTGTTCCAATCAAAATATAGATCGTCTCCCTCTCCTCCTTCCCACCAAAGTGATTTGTGATTTGAGCAAGTTTTGAGCAATCCCCGTGATCTTGTTACTCTTGGAGGTTGGAGATTCCTAGGCGGTAGGAGTCTTCGGAGAGGAATCAAACCATTGTGATTTCCCCCGGAAAGTTTGTGAAGGTTTGGAAGCCACCTCAAGGCTTACCACTAGTGGTTGAGAAACGCCTTCATGGAGTTATCTCAAAGGGAGAATAGGATGAGCCTTCGTGGCGTTGGTGTGCCTTCGTGGTAACATCCGCCCCTCTAACGGTGACGTAGCTTCCCTCCAAGGAAGTGAACATCGGGATACATCCTTGTCTCTCTTGGAGTTTCGGTTATTCCTAACCCTAACTCTCTACTTGTGTTAATCCTTATTACGTACTTGTATTTGATTATTGTTTACCGCTTGTCTTACTTCACACTAAATAGCTTACTCCTTGTCATAGCAATTATTAGGCCTACACTCATATTCCGCACTTTTGCCTAAAATTGCTAAGTAATTATTAAAATTTGGAATTGTACCTATTCACCCCCCCCCCCTCTAGGTCCATCTCGATCCTTTTTCAGCTAGTCAACTAGAGGCTCACTAGGGACAGTGTGTTGTCTATGTATCCACGCATGTATTTGAGTTTCCAATCAATACAATTCTAGCACGGATAATAAGCGATTATCATGAACAAGGAAATATAATAATAACCAATTTATTAGGTATATTTCCAACAGATTGAAGAAAAAAATGTTTTTATGAAGCCCAACACACAACAATACACTAAATTTCTGTTTAGTGGTCGTCTTTCTACTCTGTGGCTCGCCTAGTTTTTTACGAAGTTGCGCCACTACCTTGAATCCCATCGCGCACATGAACCAAACGATGTCCTGAGGCACACAATTATCCTCAAGCGCCTCCACAACTGTGACCAGGCGCGGGTACTGGACAACTCCCCCGTTGGCAGAGTAGTAGTGCGGAAGTGCAGGACAATTGGACAAAGCTAGCGAGCGCCTTGGCACCGTTTGTACCATCAAGCGCCTTTACTATATATAGAAAGTCCAACTGGTCGCTTGCATACACTTTCACAAAGGAAATGACTTTGGTCCCGTGTGACCATCTTTCCCCTACCCACAATATCGTGAAACATAAACCAAAATCTTGTCCCCATGTGCATCTATTAAGGGGTTCGAAATTTGAAAAAACCACTATTTTGATTTAAGCGTCGAAATCTAGTTTCGTTTTCACTGATGGGTTTGTTGCGATGATATCTTGAAAACTAGATCCTATATCCGTAGGTTTTTTCAAACTTTTCTTTGAGGCAACTTTGGATGCAATGGAGGCAATTGTAGTGCTATAGGAAAGCAACTTCATTTTTTCCAAGTTGGACTGCCTATGAGGATGGTTTGTGTAAAATGAGATAATCACACAAAACATAATGCACGTTATTAATTGCTACATATAAGCAACTTCATTTCACTAAGTATATTAATGGATTTTGTTAACATTATCATAACTTGCCCATCGTGGTTGCTCATTTCCTTACCACTAATCCGAGTTGCCCCCACAATATTGTTATGAAATTGGCCTACCATTATGCCCAATTGTGTGCTGTTGAGATATAGTTACCTACCATTGTTGCTGAGTTGTCTAATTTTGTAAATTAGTTGCCTACAATATTATGAAGTTACTTATCATTGCTTTATTAAGTTGCCTACAAAACACTATGAAGATGCCTATCAGTGATGCTTGGTAGACTACCATTACTATTCAGTTGCATACAATACGTCGAAAATTTTCCCATCAGTGTTGCTAAGTTGCCTATCTATGAAACTAAGTTCCTTACCATATAAAAAATATTGTATGCAACATAGGATAATGTTCGGCTACTCACTAATCATGGCACACAACTTAGGATAGTGTTAGGCTACCTCAAAAACTAAGTTTCCTATAGCACTGTCAACTTGGATGTGAAACTAGCTATGATAGAATACTTACTAGTTAGGGTAGGAAACTTTAAGATTGTTATACACTCTACTGCACACAAAAAGGCTAGAAAGTTTTGGGTTGTATTTATACAACTCTACTGCACTCACATGACAACTCATGTGTATTTTTAGCCTAACTTGGTATCTCGACAAAAGCAATCACATACATAAAATTCTGAATTCACAATTTATGGGGCTATATGAGGCAAAACAAGAACAATAATTTTGAGATCGTTATGCACTCAAATATCACATAAAAATGTTAGCAACTTTTGGGGTGTTTTTGTGAAACTCTAGTGCATTCAAAAAGCAACTCATTTTTTCCCTCATTATATCTCGAGATTTCAATATTTTTTCCGGGAAACTCGTGTGAAAATTATGAACAAATTCGTATATATGTGAGCAACTGTTTGATCCACCTCCCTATAAATTTCTCATCACCCCTTATGCAACTAGTCAACACCTCCCACCTCGCTAGCAAACACCCACGCGCTTAGAAGCTTTGGCAGGTAGAATTGCCTAGAGAAGGAATGCACAAGGCTCTCAAGCCATCTATCCCCATACAGATTCAAAATTTGGAATCATGGTAGACAACTTAGAGCACACAAAAACTATTCGACATTTGAGGAAACTTGGTTCTCTTGATGGACAACTTCCATAGTATTTTAGCCAATTTGGGGGGATGGTATCACCCATAGGCAACTTGGTTTGTGAGGCACACAACTTAAAAGCCATTTTAGTCAACTTTCCACTCTATTGTAAACAACTTTCACAATATGGTAGCACCTAACTATCTACAACTTAGTTTCCGATGTATATAACTTAGCAACCATGGTAACCACATATCATACTACTGCACACAGCTAATTAGGAGGCTACCGGGCGAATTCACTAATACACAAAGTGCAATTCATCTAGCATCAAAGTTGCTCCTGTTTAGCACTTAATTTGCCTCATCTAATATCAAAGTTGCTTTTGAGAAAAAATCATAAAAATATATTCATATGTGATCTAGTTTTGAAGATCTCGTCACGAGAAACTCAATGGTGAAAAAGGGATCCTAATTCCGACACACGAACAAAGCCTAGCGAGCACGTGGGCATCTGTTCATACCATCGAGCACCCTACCATATATAGAAAGTCCAACCCGTCCATCTGCATACACATCTAAAAAAGGAATCACTTTGGTCCCATATCCCCACCTTTCCCGTGCCTATGTGATCGTGAAGCGTTATCAGCCTAATCTTGCCCCCTTGTGCATTTATTTGGGATTCAAAAAGTTTAAAACCCGTAACTTTTGATTCAAGCACCGAAATCCAATTTCATTTTTACTGTTAGGCGATGAGTTCTTCAAAACTAGATCCCATATTGGTAGCTTTTGTCGAACTTTTTTAGGCAACTTTGACTGTGAAGAAGGAAACTTTAGTGCTATAGGGAAGAAACTTCATTGTTTTGCCTAGTAAGACTACATATTAGTTGGTTCGTGGAAAAGGAGAACCACACCAAATATGGGGCAACTTGATCTCCCCTAGCAACTCGATGTTACACTGTGTGCAACTCCTACTCATCTTGTGTGTATGTAACTATACACATCTTCTTATAAAAAGTGTTCTAGCAAACTCTAAGCAACTTCTGCCCTAGTAGAAATCCACATAACTGTTCTAGCAATTTCCAAAGCAATTATTCCTAGCAAAATTACAAGCAATTATCCTAGGAAATCCAAGAAATTGTATTACAAAAATAGAACGTAAAACTATTTCCAGTAAAATCAAGCAAATGTATTACCAAACCACAATGCAAAAAAATTCTAGCAAAAGTAAGCAACTATCCTACAAAACCAGGCAAGTGCATTACCAAAGAACTACAATGGAAAAATTGTCCTTGCAAAACAAATCAATTGTCCCTAGCATTACTACTTAGATTGTCTACTTTAGGGAGATAAAACGTATAAAATTTTTGAATAGACTTCATGGACAAATATCTGACCCCCTCCCCATGCAACCTATATATTCCAGCAAAAATCCAAAACAACTCAATTACGAAGAAAACACAAAATAAAAAAATTGTTCTAGCAAAAAAATCGAAGAAACTCTCTATTGGGGAACGTCGCATGGGAAACAAAAAATTTCCTACGCGCACGAAGACCTATCATGGTGATGTCCATCTACGAGAGGGGATTTCCGATCTACATACCCTTGTAGATCGCACAGCAGAAGCGTTAAGAAACGCGGTTGATGTAGTGGAACGTCCTCACGTCCCTCGATCCGCCCCGCGATCCGTCCCACGATCCGCTCCGATCTAGTACCGAACGGACGACACCTCCGCGTTCAGCACACGTATAGCTCAATGATGATCTCGGCCTTCTTGATCCAGCAAGAGAGACGGAGAGGTAGATGATTCCTCTGGCAGCGTGACGGCGCTCCGGAGGTTGGTGGTGATCTAATCTCAGCAGGGCTCCGCCCGAGCTCCGCAGAAACGCGATCTAGAGGTAAAACCGTGGAGGTATGTGGTCGGGCTGCCGTGGCAAAAGTTGTCTCAAATCAGCCCTAATACCTCAGTATATATAGGAGGGATGGAGGGGAGGAGGCAGCCTCAAACCCTCAAGGTTTGGCCGAAATTTGAGCTGGAGGAGTCCTACTCCAATCCTACTTGGAGTAGGACTCCACCTTCCCACTTGGAAACTCTTTCCACCTTGTGTTTTTCCCTTCTCAAACCTTATGGGCCTTAGTGGGAACTTATTCCAGCCCACTAGGGGCTGGTTTATCTCTTCCCATAGCCCATGAGACCCCTTGGGGCGTGACACCCCTCTCAATGGTCCCCGTCACCCCTCCCGGCACTCCCGGTACACTACCGATGACTCCGAAACTTTTCCGGTAATGCCCGAAAACTTTCCAGTAACCAAATGAGGTCATCCTATATATCAATCTTCGTCTCCGAACCATT
The DNA here is from genome assembly GCF_904849725.1 of Hordeum vulgare subsp. vulgare. NCBI lineage: Eukaryota > Viridiplantae > Streptophyta > Magnoliopsida > Poales > Poaceae > Hordeum > Hordeum vulgare. Next base: position 553,262,494 of record NC_058524.1, on the reverse strand, counting down.
CCGGAAACCCTCGTGACGTCCGTGATCCCATCCGGGACTCCAAACAACATTCGGTAACCAACCATATAACTCAAATACGCATAAAACATCGTCGAACCTTAAGTGTGCAGACCCTGCGGGTTCGAGAACTATGTAGACATGACCCGAGGGACTCCTCGGTCAATATCCAATAGCGGGACCTGGATGCCCATATTGGATCCTACATATTCTGAAGATCTTTATCGGTTGAACCTCACTGCCAAGGATTCATATAATCCCGTATGTCATTCCCTTTGTCCTTCGGTATGTTACTTGCCCGAGATTCGATCGTCAGTATCCGCATACCTATTTCAATCTCGTTTACCGGGAAGTCTCTTTACTCGTTCCATAATACAAGATCCCGCAACTTACACTAAGTCACATTGCTTGCAAGGCTTGTGTGTGATGTTGTATTACCGAGTGGGCCCCGAGATACCTCTCCGTCATACGGAGTGACAAACCCCAGTCTTGATCCATACTAACTCAATGAACACCTTCGGAGATACCTGTAGAGCATCTTTATAGTCACCCAGTTACGTTGCAACGTTTGATACACACAAAGCATTCCTCCGGTGTTAGTGAGTTATATGATCTCATGGTCATAGGAACAAATACTTGACACGCAGAAAACAGTAGCAACAAAATGACACGATCAACATGCTACGTCTATTAGTTTGGATCTAGTCCATCACATGATTCTCCTAATAATGTGATCCCGTTATCAAGTAACAACACTTGCCTATGGCCAGGAAACCTTGACCATCGTTGATCAACGAGCTAGTCAACTAGAGGCTTACTAGGGACAGTGTTTTGTCTATGTATCCACACAAGTATTGTGTTTCCAATCAATACAATTATAGCATGGATAATAAACGATTATCATGAACAAAGAAATATAATAATAACTAATTATTATTGCCTCTAGGGCATATTTCCAACAGTCTCCCACTTGCACTAGAGTCAATAATCTAGTTCACATCACCATGTGATTCCAACGAATCCAACACCCATATAGTTATGGGGTCTGATCACGTTTTGCTCGTGAGAGAGGTTTTAGTCAACGGTTCTGAAACTTTCAGATCCGTGTGTTCTTTACAAATCTTTATGTCATCTTATAGATGTTGCTACTATGTGCTATTCGGAAATACTCCAAATATCTACTCTACTATACGAATCCGTTTCACTACTCATAGTTATTCGGAGTAGCGTCAAAGCTTGCATCGACGTAACCCTTTACGACGAACTCTTTAACCACCTCCATAATCGAGAAAAATTCCTTAGTCTATTTAGTTACTAAGGATAACTTTGACCGCTGATCAGTGATTCAATCCTGGATCACTCTGTGTACCTCTTAATAGACTTGCTGCAAGGCACACATCAGGTGCGGTACTCAGCATGGGATACTTTACAGTCTACGGCTAAGGCATAGAAGACGACCTTCGTCTATTCTCTTTATTCTGCCGTGGTCGGGTTTTGAGTCTTACTCAAATTCACACCTTACAACACAGTCAAGAACTCCTTCTTTGCTGATCTATTTTGAATTCCTTCAAAAACTTGTCAAGGCATGCATCTTGTTGAAACTTCTATTAAGCGTTTTGATCTATCTCCATAGATCTTGATGCTCAACGTTCAAGTAGCTCAATACAGGTATTTAAAAACTCCTTTCAAACAACCTTTTATGCTTCACAGAAATTCTACATTACTTCTGATCAACAATATGTTAACCACATATACTTATCAGAAATTCTATAGTGCTCCCACTCACTTCTTTGGAAATGCAAGTTTCTCATAAACCTTGTACAAACCCAAAATCTTTGATCATCTCATCAAAGTGTATATTCCAACTCCGAGATGCTTGCACCAGTCCATTGAAGGATCGCTGGAGCTTGCATACTTGCTAGTATCTTTAGGATCGACAAAACCTCCTCGTTGTATCACATACAATGTTTGCTCAAGGAAACCGTCGAGGAAACAATGTTTTGACATCCTATGTGCAATATTTCATGAATAATGCAACTATTACCTACATAATTCTAACAGACTTTTAGCATCGCTACGAATGAGAAAGTCTCATCATAGTCAACTGTTTGATCTTGTCGGAAACATCTTTGTGACAAGTCGAGCTTTTCTTAATAGTGACTTATCATCATCATCGTCTGTCTTCCTTTTAAAGATCCATCTTTACTCAATAGTCCTATGAACATCAAGTAGTTCTTAGAAAGTCTACACTTTGTTTTCATACATGGATCCTCTCTCGTATTTCATGGCCTCCAGCCATTTGTCGAAATCCGGGCCCACCATTGCTTTCTCCATAACTCGTAGGTTCACTGTTGATCAACAACATGACCTCCAAGACAGGGTTACCGTACCACTCTGCAGTAGTACGCGACCTTGTCAACCTACGAGGTTTGTAGTAACTTGATCCGATGCTCGATGATCACCATCATCAGCTTTCACTTCAATTGGTGTAGGCGCCACAGGAACAACTTCCTGCGCCCTGCTACACACTGGTTGAAGTGATGGTTCAATAACCTCATCAAGTTCTACCACCCTCCCACTCAATTCTTTCGAGAGAAAACTTTCCTCGAGAAAGGATCCGTTTCTAGAAACAAACACTTTGCTTTCGGATCTGAGATAGGACATGTACCCAACTGTTTTGGATATCCTATGAAGATGCATTTATCCGCTTTGGGTTCGAGCTTATCAGACTGAAACTTTTTCACATAAGTGTCGAAGCCCCAAACTTTCAAGAAACGACAGTTTAGATTTCTCTAAACCTCAGTCTATACTGTGTCATCTCAACGGAAATACGCGGTGCCCTATTTAAAGTGAATGCGCTTGTCTCTAATGCATAACCCATAAATGATAGTGGTAATTCGATAAGAGACATCATAGCATTCACCATACCAAATAGTGCGTGGCTATGACCTTCAGACACATCATCACACTATGATGTTCCAGGTGGCATGAACTGCGAAACAATTTCCACATTGTCTTAACTGCGTACCAAAACTCGTAACTCAGATATTCATTTCTATGATCATATCGTAGACAGTTTATCCTCTTGTTACGACGAACTTTAGTCCGAAACAGAATTGAACTTTTCAATATTTCAGACTTGTGATTCATTAAGTAAATACTCCTGTATCTACTCAAATCATCATTGAAGTAAGAACATAATGATATCCACTGCGTGCCTCAGCACCCATTGGACTGCATACATCAAAATGTATCACTTCCAACAAGTTACTATCTTGTTTAATCTCAATGAAAACAAGGCCTTGCTCATGTGGTATGATTTGCATGTCACTAGTGATTCAAAAACAAGTGACTATAAAGATCCATCAGCATGGAGCCTCTTCATGCAATTTATACCAACATGACTCAAGCGGCAGTCCCACAAGTAAGTGGTACTATCATCATTACCTCGTATCTTTTGGCACCAATATCATGAACATGTGTAACACTACGATCGAGATTCAATAAACCATTGAAGGTGATTATTCAAGCAAATAGAGTAACCATTATTCTATTTAAATGAATAATGTATTGCAATAAACACGATCCAATCATGTTCATGCTTAACGCAAGCATCAAATAACAATTATTTAGGTTTAACACCAATCCCGATGGTAGAGGGAGCGTGCGACGTTTGATCATATCAACCTTGGAAACACTTCCAACACGTATCGTCACCTCGCCTTTAGCTAGCCTCCGTTTATGCCATAGCTTTCATTTCGTGTTACTAATCACTTAGCAACCGAACCGGTATCCAATACCCTCGTGCTACTAGGAGTACTAGTAAAGTACACATCAACATTATGTATATCGAATATACTTCTTTCGACTTTTGTCAGCCTTCTTATCTACCAAGTATCTAGAGTTGCTCCGCCTCAGTGACCGTTCCCCTCATAACAAAAGCACTTAGTCCCGGGCTTGGGCTTAATCCGGGGTCTCTTCATTAGTGCAGCAACTGCTTTGCCGTTTCACGAAGTATCCCTTCTAGCCCTTGCCTTTCTCGAAACTTAGTGGTTTTACTAACCATCAACTATTGATGCTCCTTCTTGATTTCTACTTTCGCAGTGTCAAACATCGCGAATCGCTCAAGGATCGTTGTGTCTATCCTTGATATATTATAGTTCATCACGAAGCTCTCACAGCTTGGTGGCAGTGACTTTGGAGAACCATCACTATCTTATCTGGAAGATCAACTCCCACTTGATTCAAGCGGTTTTCGTACTCAAATAATCCGAGCACACGCTCAACGATTGAGCTTTTCTCCTTTACTTTGTGGACAAAGAATCTTGTCGGAGGTCTCATACCTCTTAACAAGGGCACAAGCATGAAATCACAATTTCATCTCTTTAGAACATCTCTTATGTTCCGTGACGTTTCAAAACGTCTTCGGCGCCTTGCTTCTAAGCCATTAAGTATTTTGTACTGAACTATCATGTAGTCATCAGAAACATGTATGTCGGATGTTCACAACATCTACAGACGACGCTTGAGGTGCAGCACACCGAGTGGTGCATTAAGGACATAAGCCTTCTGCGCAGCAATGAGGACAATCCTCGGTTTTACAGACTCACTCTGCAAAGTTTGCTACTATCAACTTTCAACTAAATTTTCTCTAGGAACATATAAAAATAGTAGAGCTATAGCGCAAGCTACATCGTAATTCGCAAAGACCATTAGACTATGTTCATGACAATTACTTCAATTAATCATATTACTTAAGAAGTCCCACTCAAAAAGTACACTCTCTAGTCATTTGAGTGGTACATGATCCAAATCCACTATCTCAAGTCCGATCATCACGTGAGTCGAGAATAGTTTCAGTGGTAAGCATCTGTATGCTAATCATATCAACTATACGATTCATGCTCGACCTTTCAGTCTCATGTGTTCCGAGGCCATGTCTGCACATGCTAGGCTCGTCAAGCTTAACCCGAGTGTTCCGCGTGTGCAACTGTTTTGCACCCGTTGTATGTGAACGTTGAGTCTATCACACCCGATCATCACGTGGTGTCTCGAAACGAAGAACTGTCGCAACGGTGCACAGTCGGGGAGAACACAATTTCGTCTTGAAATTTTAGTGAGAGATCACCTCATAATGCTACCGTCGTTCTAAGAAAGATAAGGTGCATAAAGGATTAACATCAATTCATAAGTGACATGATATGGCCATCATCATGTGCTTCTTGATCTCCATCACCAAAGCACCGACACGATCTTCTTGTCACCAGCGTCACACCATGATCTCCATCATCACGATCTCCATCAACGTGTCGCCATCGGGGTTGTCGTGCTACTCATGCTATTACTACTAAAGCTACGTCCTAGCAATATAGTAAACGCATCTGCAAGCACAAACCTTAGTTTAAAGACAACCCTATGGCTCCTGCCGGTTGCCGTACCATCGACGTGCAAGTCGATATTAACTATTACAACATGATCATCTCATACATCCAATATATCACATCACATCATTGGCCATATCACATCACAAGCATACCCTGCAAAAACAAGTTAGACGTCCTCTAATTTTTGTTGCATGTTTTACGTGGTGACCATGGGTATCTAGTAGGATCGCATCTTACTTACGCAAACACCACAACGGAGATATATGAATTGCTATTTAACCTCATCCAAGGACCTCCTCGGTCAATTCCGATTCAACTAAAGTTGGAGAAACCGACACCCGCCAGTCATCTTTGAGCAACGAAGTTACTCGTAGCGATGAAACCAGTCTCTCGTAAGCGTACGAATAATGTCGGTCCGAGCCGCTTCGATCCAACAATACCGTGGAATCAAGAAAAGACTAAGGAGGGCAGCAAGAAGCACATCACCGCCCACAAAAACTTTTGTGTTCTACTCGAGATTACATCTACGCATGAACCTAGCTCATGATGCCACTGTTGGGGAACGTCGCATGGGAAACAAAAAATTTCCTACGCGCACGAAGACCTATCATGGTGATGTCCATCTACGAGAGGGGATTTCCGATCTACGTACCCTTGTAGATCGCACAGCAGAAGCGTTAAGAAATGCGGTTGATGTAGTGGAACATCCTCACGTCCCTCGATCCGCCCCGCGAACCGTCCCACGACCGGCCCGCGATCCGTCCCACGATCCGCTCCGATCTAGTGCCGAACGGACGACACCTCCGCGTTCAGCACACGTACAGCTCGACGATGATCTCGGCCTTCTTGATCCAGCAAGAGAGATGGAGAGGTAGATGAGTTCTCCAGCAGCGTGACGGCGCTCCGGAGGTTGGTGGTGATCTAATCTCAGCAGGGCTCCGCCCGAGCTCCGCAGAAACGCGATCTAGAGGTAAAATCGTGGAGGTATGTGGTCGGGCTGCCGTGGCAAAAGTTGTCTCAAATCAGCCATAATACCTCAGTATATATAGGAGGGATGGAGGGGAGGAGGCAGCCTCAAACCCTCAAGGTTTGGCCGAAATTTGAGCTGGAGGAGTCCTACTCCAATCCTACTTGGAGTAGGATTCCACCTTCCCACTTGGAAACTCTTTCCACCTTGTGTTTTTCCCTTCGCAAACCTTATGGGCCTTAGTGGGAACTTAGTCCAGCCCACTAGGGGCTGGTTTATCTCTTTCCATAGCCCATGAGACCCCTTGGGGCGTGACACCCCTCTCAATGGTCCCCGTCACCCCTCCCGGCACTCCCGATACACTACCGATGAGTCCGAAACTTTTCCGGTAATGCCCGAAAACTTTCCGGTAACCAAATGAGGTCATCCTATATATCAATTTTCGTCTCCGGACCATTCCGGAAACCCTCGTGACGTCCGTGATCCCATCCGGGACTCCGAACAACATTCGGTAACCAACCATATAACTCAAATACGCATAAAACATCGTCGAACCTTAAGTGTGCAGACCCTGCGGGTTCGAGAACTATGTAGACATGACCCGAGGGACTCCTCGGTCAATATCCAATAGCGGGACCTGGATGCCCATATTGGATCCTACATATTCTGAAGATCTTTATCGGTTGAACCTCACTGCCAAGGATTCATATAATCCCGTATGTCATTCCCTTTGTCCTTCGGTATGTTACTTGCCCGAGATTCGATCGTCAGTATCCGCATACCTATTTCAATCTCGTTTACCGGCAAGTCTCTTTACTCGTTCCATAATACAAGATCCCGCAACTTACACTAAGTCACATTGCTTGCAAGGCTTGTGTGTGATGTTGTATTACCGAGTGGGCCCCGAGATACCTCTCCGTCATACGGAGTGACAAATCCCAGTCTTGATCCATACTAACTCAATGAACACCTTTGGAGATACCTGTAGAGCATCTTTATAGTCACCCAGTTACGTTGCGACGTTTGATACACACCAAGCATTCCTCCGGTGTTAGTGAGTTATATGATCTCATGGTCATAGGAACAAATACTTGACACGCAGAAAACAGTAGCAACAAAATGACACGGTCAACATGCTACGTCTATTAGTTTGGGTCTAGTCCATCACATGATTCTCCTAATAATGTGATCCCGTTATCAAGTAACAACACTTGCCTATGGCCAGGAAACTTTGACCATCTTTGATCAACGAGCTAGTCAACTAGAGGCTTACTAGGGATAGTGTTTTGTCTATGTATCCACACAAGTATTGTGTTTCCAATCAATACAATTATAGCATGGATAATAAACGATTATCATGAACAAAGAAATATAATAATAACTAATTATTATTGCCTCTAGGGCATATTTCCAACACTCTCTAGCAAAACCAAGTAACTGCATTGCAAAAGATACAAGTGCAAAAATCTATTCAAAATGAATCCGAGAAACCATCCAAACAAATCACGAGAACTTAACAATGACAATTAGTTGCCTAACAATGATGCCCGGTTTCATGTCATCATTAATTAGTTGGTTACGGTACTAGGAGAAATTCTTGGCCGATGTAGCTCATGTAGCTATACTTTGAAACATAGCGTTAGCATACTCGATAGTGTGGTAGACAACATAAATTTAGTGAACATGATAGTCATGGTAGGCAACTTATACAGACTTCTCGTTGATAGGAAATCATAGTAGGCAAATTAAGAAGAAGATGCTTTTTCTATAGCACTAAAGTTGCCAGCACCCAAAGTTGCTTTAAAAAAAAGTTCGTCAAAACATACCCATATGATATCTAGTTTTGAGAAACTCGTTGTGGGAAATCCAATAGTGAAAACGGATCTAAATTTCAATACCCGAATCAAAAGTTAAGGCTTTTTATACTTTATGAAACCAAAATAAATGGATGCACTCTTTTGTCTTGACTTCTGCAAAGTAGAGAGCATTGAAGGGACGAGGGCCAGATGCTTTAATTTTTTGTAGTGTAATGACAACAAGGGATGCTAGTTAACTTTTATGGTAGGTCTGTTCGGATGCACCCCGTGCCTTTTGAGTTTTCTGTAGCGTATCGTGTACTCTAGGAAAGCCCAATTAATGCAGCTACACTAGAGCAAGTACAATAGAGCTGAATTTGCGGGTTATAAGAAAATAAACTAGTATATTTCTATTTAGTTGGAGGAAAGAGAAGAGGAGAGAGAAGGTAAGTGGATTCTTAGTTAAGAGCAAGCTCTAGCATGTGTTCATAGGCATTTTATGAGAATAAAAGATGGACCATATAAAAAAATACATATCTCTAATGATCTATTGTACATGTTGGTTACAAGATGGACTCTGGATGACATGTCAATGACTTAAAGTCAACAACTCCCTATACAATTAACCATGCTCCTAGTAATCATTTAAGAGGATTATTTGGCTTCGGTGCAGAACTAGTACTCACGTTTTTTAGTTTTTTTCTGAAACGCGGTCCCTTAGGTACTGATCTTATTAAAAAAGGTCGAAGAGGGTTGCCCGGTTAATAATCGAAAAATCGGGCTAAAACTGTCACAATGCGTCCGTCACAACACGGCACACAGGGCGACCTGACAACCTACACAAGAACGCAGACACGTCGTCTAGGGGAAGAGCTCCGTCGAGGTTGTAATCCGGCGTCATCGTCATCACGCCTCCACGAGGGCGACTCCGACTTCGCCATTGACCACCACTGATGTAGCCTCCACCGCAGACAAGCGTAGAGGCCTGCATCAGACAACGCCAAACAGTCCACCACACGCGTCGGCGACCAGGCAGCTTCGACTCAGCCGACGAGCATTCAAGGAAGAAAAGCACTGGACCTGCACCGAGCCAGCGCTAGAACCGACCACCTGTCTTCACGTCATCGTCGCCACAAGGATCCCCCTCAAACAGCTCCGATTTCAGAAGACAAGAGAGGCACGGCGACCCCTCAAACACGCCGGACGAGACCGACTACCAGAACCCAACAGCAAATCCTACTCCGCTTGAAGGGGCCACCTTTGCCACATAAGAAGTCACACAAATCATCCACGTTGCCGGACGTGCCCCAGCCGACCGCAATGTCGCGAGCGTCTAGCCCTTGGAGAGTGCAAACGAGATCCAAAGCTCTTCAAGGCGACGCCCCCAAAAAGGAAGCGATGATGCCGGCGCCGTCGTCCGGCCCAACCGGACCTAAGATTTTCACCCGAAGAACTGAATCCGAGGGCGTGAAGAGGCCACAGTTTTCTGAATTGTTCGTTTTCTCACAAGAGCAGCCGTTCTCACAAGTGCAGAACTAGTACTAGTGCAAGCACCGGCCTTGTTGTGCAGGTTAACCATTGGCAAGCTTGAATAATTGGTTTTCCCAAAAAAGTTCACGAAATTATAAAAATATTGTATTTGAAAAGTTAATGAATTCATGAAATAAAACAAGGTTAATTTTTTTTAAATAGTCTCATGAATTTAGAAAAGTTCACAAATGTAAAAGATCTTGCAATTCTAAATTTAAAAAATAATCACGGACTTGAAAAAAGCTTCACAAATTTGATAAAAAGAAATAAATGTTCCTGAATTTAATCAAAATTTCACAAACTTTAAAAGGTCATGCATTTGAAAAAAAGTACACATATTTGGGAAAAATTTGGATTCATAAATGTTCAAAAAAGAAAAAAAAGAAAAAATAAAATAAAAATAAAAATGTACCAAAACTAGTTGGAAAACACAAAAAGAAAAAAGATGAAGGAAAAAACAGAACCAGAAGCACCTAGAAGCTTCCTAGAACCTAAACTAAGAGAAGGTTACATGGACCAGCCCAATAGGGACACATATGAGCGATGTCCACCAATAACGAAGTACTCCCTCCGTTCCTAAGTATAAGTCTTTTTAGGGATTTTAATAGAAAACTATATACAGATGTATATAGACATATTTTAAAATATAGATTCATTCATTTTACTTCGTATGTAGTTCGAACGGAGGAAGTAAATAACACGAGCGACAATTAGAAATGCGGTACAGAGTGCACAGGGAAGGAATCCTATGGATATCGTATCGACATTGGTTGGCTAAACCAGACATATTTTCTTTTGCTTCGGGCGCTACACATGGTTTTCTAGGGGGCGAACGTAGCTAGTTTTCTATAAGTCAACTTTTTTCCGTGTCATATTTTCTGCTGCAAAGGGATTGTGCCAACAAATAGACACCATGTGGAGTAATTCTTTTGGTGCAAGAACGGAGAAAGGAAAGTCACATGGGGTTCATGCGACAAACTAACCATGCCAAAATTTCAGGGAGGGCTGGGATTCCGAGACACTAAACTTTTGAATCTCGCCATGCTGGGAAGCAGGAGTGGAGGTTCTTGCAAGATCTGGAGTTACGGACTCCCTCGATTCAAAGATCTTGGGAGCAGTTTATTACACGAAAGGAGATGTATTGCAATTTGAAGTTGGGAGCCACTCGCTCCAGGTGTGGCGTACAATCAGCGCTGGTGTTTCTGTTCTCAAGCAGGATTTAAACCGTCAGGTTGGAAGTGGTAGATAGATTAATACTATTTGGGAGGATAACTAGCGTCCCAGAGACAATTTACTAAGAGGTCTCCACCCATGAATCTCCCGACCTATAGTTGTTTGTCTGCAACGTGATAGAAGATTCGACAAGGACATGGTATAGGCACCGAGATCATGATCATATGCAGGCTTCAGATGCGGATATTGTGCTGAACATTCCCTTCGGCTTACGGAATGCTGATGATCGATGGGCATAGGCTTGGTATCATTAACGTTCATGAATATATATTGTACTACGTTCTGCATATAGGTTCCTTGTGTGTAAACTACATACTATGAATTCAACTCGATCTACTGATTCATGGTTGAATTGTCGTTGTTCCTCCCAACCTCCCGCACAACAAATTGGAATGCACAAGCAATCTCCAGATCCGGCCGAAGCCTCTGCCAATGCCTAGCCAAAAATAAGAAGTTGCTCTTTTTTACACTCTCTCAGCTGGGACCTCATATGTGGCGCCTTCAGCACCGGTTAGGGGAACCGACGCCTGCAGCGCTCCTTCTCATGGGACGATCCATGTAGAATGTGTTGGTCAATAAAATATTTAAAAAAAGTTCATAAAATTTCAAAAAGTTCAGATTTGTGAAAAAAGTTCATTGATTATGAAAAAGAGGTCACCGGTTTTTGAAATATATTCATGGATTTTTGAAAAGTTCACAGAATTAAAAAAATCATCGGTTTCAAAAAATGTTCATCAATTTTTAAAACAGTTCATCGATGTTGAAAAAAATCACGAATTTTAATTTACGTTCACCGTTTCTAAAAAAATCATGGATTTTCAAAAAAATTCACCAATTTCAAAAAAGTTCACCGATTTGGAAAAAGTCCACGGACTAAAACACACATAGGATCTCTAGATGGGTCCGTCCATTGCGGAGCGCTGAGGCACCGGTTAGCAAAATTTGCGTGTAACCGGCACGTGTGGCGCTAAATGGGGTTTGCCCTCTCAGCGTTACACCCTTCACGGTCCTAGTTCGGGCCTAGAAGCCACTTGGGAAGTTTGCTCGCGTGACTGGGCCATGTGGTTGGCCCAGGAGCTGGTGGTTCAATTGTTCCTGCCTTCCTGTTGCATAGACGATTTTTAGAAATGTTAGGGTTCTCGTAGGACAGCTGCTGACATCCTCCCGCTGTTGAAAATCGGCTTGTCCCCAAGATGGAACCCAAGGAAATTATCACTTCAGAGAGTCAGCATCATCAATGGCGGTTATAATCACAACGACTACTTCTCTTCATATGCGAGTCGAGAGGAAACGGTTGCGTCGTGTTTCTCCTGGCCGTGGTCGCTACGGGTCGGCCCATTTTCATATAGGCAAAAGAGAAGGAAAACGGAAGCACCAGGGATCGCCGCGAAGAGCGATACTAGCCAACATGCCAGTGCACAATTCATGATATATATTAATATCTAAGGACGTGGTCTATTTGAACAGCTGGGTTTCACCAGTTTTTTGTCTTTTTTTCATCTTGTATTATTTCTTTTCTTTTTTCTGTGTTTTATTATTTCTTTTTCTTTTCTTTGCTTTTCTTCTTTGGGGGTTTTCATTTATTTCTTCAGTTCATTCCCTTTTCCTTTGGTTTATTTTTTTTATTTTTGAGTTTTTACTTTTTCTGACTTTTCTTTATTTCTTTATGTTTTACAATTTACATTCTATATATATACATGATCAATATTTTTCATATACTTGCTCAACATTTTAGCAAACACTTGTTCAATGTTTTTATATACATGATCAATATTTTAAAAATACATATTCAACATTTTTTGAATATTCGTTCAACATTTTTAATATACTTTTACATCATTTTGTATACCTGGTCAACATTTTTAAAATATTTGAGCAAATTGGTTTTTTTAAATATTTTTTCAACATTTTACAAATACTTGTCAACAGTTTTTCTATATATGATCCACATTTTTTCAAATACTTGTTCAATCTTTTCTAACAACTTTTTCAACATTTTCAATTATTTTTGAAGAGTGTTTTTTGTAATATACATATTTAGAATATTTTAGAGTATACAAAATAAAAAAGGAGAAAACGTAAAACATAAAAAAAGAGAAGAAGAAAGAGGTTGTGGCCTTCTGTGCGTGGTCTCTCCAGCTCGGTCGCCCAGTCCGAAGCCAGATGCGCCGAAGGCGAAACATAAGTGCGTCCGGTTATAAGCACGGATAGGAAGTCTCATCAGGGGCACAGCTGGGGAGGTCTATTGGATGCATTTTGCGTCAATTAGCAGGGGCTTCGCATAGAAGTACTGGCTGGCGGGCTTTAATGGGCCGCGATTGTTTTCGCGCACGTTGAGCTGTTTTCGTTATTGTTTTAGCACACATTTGGGTTGTTTCCACTATTTCTTTCTGCTTTTATCGTTTAAACTGTTTCTACTGTTTGCTGCTGTTTGCAAGTGTTTTCTGAACTGATTTAACCACTTTTTGAACTGTGAAAAAAAAAATCATTCTTTGTTGTAAAAGTGCTGCTTCAAAAACATTTATAAGGTTACTGTGATGGTTTCTAAAACAGTTGTAGAAATAAAAAACAGTTTATTCTACAATTAAATCTACGGGCAAATAATTTTTAAATAACCTGAAGAACATTTTCTGACAAATACAAACAATTTTTTGCGTAATTTTATGAACACAGTTATTTTTCACAAACACAATTATTATTTTCAAAATTCTGGAACATTTTTCAAATTTCGGAACATTTTTGCAAAATTACAGAACATTTTTTCGATTTCTGGAAGGTTTTTGGGAATTCCATAACATTTTTTCAAAATTACAGAACATTTTTTGGAATTCTGGAAGGTTTATTGGAATTCCAGAACATTGTTTCGAATTCCGGAACATTTTTTCAAACTCCAGGAAAAAAATTCAAATTCCAGAATATTTTTTTAAATTCCAGAACATTTTATCAAATTCCGGAACATTTTAGCAAATTCAGGAATAGTTTTTCAAATTCAGGAACATTTTTACATATCCCTGAACATTTTTATAAATACCGGAACATGTTTTCAAATTCCGCAACATTTTTCCAAAAGTATGGAACATTTTTTTAAATTACGGAACATTCTTTCGAATTCCAAAACATTTCCGAAATTCTAGAAGATTTTTTCAAATTCCGGAATGTTTTTTCAAATCCCGTTCAAATTCCAAACCTTTTTTTAAATCCAAGAACATTTTTAAAAACAGATTAGAAAGAGAAACAGAAAAGAAACTGATTCAAGGAACCTTCTAGAAGTTTCCTAAAACCGAAAAAACCCATGTGAAAACCTCTAGAAGGTTCCAAAAACCGGGCACTCCACCCTAGCTTCTCGGCCAGCCCGATCCCTTGCCCGCATCGCACAACAGGGCAAATAGGATTTTCCGTACGGCTGAACCGGAGTCCTCGTAACGCGCGCGTAGGGCAAGAGGGGGAGCAAACGCGCACAACTAATGCGTAATAGGCTGGTCCATGTTCGGGGGCAAGCCGTCCTTCTTACATTTTTTTAACTTTGATTAATGAATTTTTTCAGAAAGTATTTATAGATTCGTAAAATATCTGTAATTTAAAATACATAAATAGTTTGCTATCCATGATGGTAGCTACACATGACCCCGATATTTACCTCTAATTAATCTGATAAATTATTTTGAAATATGAAAACTAACTCTATAGCAAAAATATTGTTGTTTTGGACCAGCTAGGCATGCAAACATGTAATTATGCAAAAAAGGAAAGAAAAAAGATCAAAAGAAATGAAATGCACCCATTCTACACAACGAAAAGATACTTGTGTTAAAAAGATAATAAAAAGACAAAGAAAAATAAGAAAAGGCATATACAACAAAAATGCAGTTGTGCCAATAGCATTGAAACTTGAGACCTCGTATATCAAAAAAGACACTTATACTAAAGGGTGTGTAGCTATCACCATGCATAAGAAATTGACTCTCATTTAAAATATCCAAATATGAAAAACAATCCTTTTAAACATATTTTGTTAAAAATCATCAATTTGAAATTTTTCATGAATTTAAAAATTAATTCTTATTTCAAAAAATGATACACCCTCTAATACGAAGTAATTGACGCAATGTCTGTACAATGTAAAGTTAATTGACACAACCACTATACAATATAGAATTTACATGGTATAGAGATTCTATCACTTAGTTCAAGTTGAGGGAGTAATGAATTTTAACATGTTCACAAGTTTCAATGATTTTTAAGTTTTAGAAAATGTTCATGAATTTTAGAAATGTTCCTTGGATTTCAAGTAATGTTTTCAAACTTTAAAAATGCGTTGTTAGATCTAGCGACATGCCCATGCGGACATGTTTGAGTTTCTTGGGGAACGTTGCATGGAAAACAAAAAATTTCTACGCACACGTAAGACCTATCCATGATGATGATCATCTACGAGAGGAGACGGTGGATCTACATACCCTTGTAGATCGCTAAGCGGAAGCGTATATAACGCGGTTGCCGTAGTGAAACATCTTTACGATCCAAATCGCAGCCCGTCCCGCGATCTCATCACGATCCGTCCCGCGATCCCATCACGATCCATCCCGATCTAGTGCCGAACGGACGACACCTCCGCGTTCAGCACATGTATGGCTCGATAACGATCACCGCCTTCTTGATCCAGCAAGAGGGGCGGAGAGGTAGATGAGTTCTCCAGCATGGTGGTGGTGTGGTGGTGGTGGTGAACTAATTCAGCAGGGCTTCGCCAAGCTTTTACGGAACTAATCTAGAGGAGTAAATGATCTAGAGGGAGAGAGGGATGCGCCTTGGCTTGAGGTGCAAAAAGCCTTTGTACCCTCTAGTATATATAGGAGGGAGGGAGGAGAGGAGGCAGCCAAAAGGCTCCACCTTGGATCGACCCAATAGGTGGAGGTGGAAGAGTCCACCTCCAATACTACTCCATGTAGGACTCCTCCTACTTGGAAACCTCCTCTCCGTTGGTTTTTTCCCATCTTTTGCTCCTTGGCCAAAATAGGCCATCTTGGGATGGCCGCACCAGCCCACTAAGGGCTAGTGCACCACCTTTAGGCCTATTAGGTTCTCTCCCGGGTTAGTGGCCCCTCCCTGTGTAACCCCGAAACCCATTCGTCACTTCCGGTACTTTATCGGTAATGCCCGAAACCTTTTCGGAAGCCAAAAGGAACTTTCCTATATATCCATCTTTACCTCCGGACCATTCCGGAGCTCCTCGCGGCATCCGGGATCTCATCCGGGACTCCGAACAACTTTCGGTTACCAACACACATAACTCAATAATACTGAAAGTCACCGAACCTTAAGTGTGCAGACCCTGCGGGTTTGAGAACTACGTAGACATTACCTGATACACTCTCCGGTGAATAACCAATAGCGGGACCTGGATGCCCATATTGGATCCTACATATTCTACCAAGATATCTATCGGTTGAACCTCTATGTCAAGGATTGAGTTAATCCGGTATGTTGTTCCCTTTGTACTTCGGTATGTTCCTTGCCCGAGATTCGATTGTCGGTATCTTCATACCTCGTTCAATCTCGTTACCGTCAAGACTCTTTACTCGTTCCGTAATACAAGATCCCGTGACTAACTCCTTAGTCACATTGCTTGCAAGGCTTATTGTGATGTTGTATTACCGAGTGGGCCCCGAGATACCTCTCCGTCACACGGAGTGACAAATCCCAGTCTTGATCCACGCCAACCCAACAGACACCTTCGAGGATACGAGTAGAGCAACTTTCTACAGGAATGCCTTGTGTGTATCTCCGAAGGTGTTCGTTGAGTAAGCATGGATCAAGTCTAGGATTTGTCACTCCGTCTCACGGAGAGGTATCTCGGGGCCCACTCGGTAATACAACATCAGAAACAAGCCTTGCAAGCAATGTGACTAAAGGGTTAGGCATGAGATTTTGTATTACGAAACGAGTAAAGAGACTTGCCGGTAATGAGATTGGAACAGGTATAGAGATACCGACGATCGAATCTCAGGCAAGTAACATACCGAAGGACAAAGGGAATGTTATACGGGATTAACTGAATCCTTGACATAGAGGTTCAATTGATAAAGATCTTCATAGAATATGTAGGAGTCAATATGGGCATCCGGTTCCCGCTATTGGTTATTGATCGGAGAGTGTCTCAGGTCATGTCTACATAGTTCTCGAACCCTCGGGGTCTGCACACTTAAGGTTCGGTGGCGTTTCAGTATTATTGAGTTATGTATGTTGCTGACCGAAAGTTGTTCGGAGTCCCGGATGAGATCTCGGTTGTTACGAGGAGCTCCAGAGTGGTTCGGAGGTAAAGATTGATATATAGGAAAGTTTTTGGGCATTACCGGTAAAGTACTCGGAGTGACGAATGGGTTTCGAGGTTTTACCTGGTGAGGCCACCCACCCGGGAGAGAACCTAGTAGGCCTAAAGGTGGTGCACCAGCCCTTAGTGGTCTGGTGCGGCCAGCCCAAGAAAGCCAATTTCGGCCAAGTGCAAAAGGTAAGGAAAAGGAAAAAAAAGTGTGACAGCCCGAGACCGACGTTCGAGAAGATTCCCCTTTCTTTCCGTTTTCGTCGTGTGCCTATTTTCTTTTGTCGCATCATCATCGCATCATGCGCATCATCTGCATTGCATCGGCATCTCCATTGCCGCCAGTTTTCAAAACTTGCATCCGTTAGTAGTTGCCGGTTCCCGTCGTTGTCCGTTCTGAGCCCGACCGCACTCGCACGCGCCCGTGGCATCGTCAAACCTTGTTTTCAAAGTGTGCGTAAAACTTTCTCCGTTTGGGGGTGAGATTTGACGTGCGGTCTTATTTTAATATAGGTAGGCCGCCTATCGAATTTCGTCGCGATCGGAGTCCGTCTGGTACCCGAACGGTCGACCGTAGCGGCACCGTCTTCGGTTATTCGTCGGACGTTTGTCGGTGTTTTAAAACTCGTTGCGCGCCGCCCGTTTTCCCTCTCATCTCCGGCTAGCCACTCTACATAGCTCACAACCCACCTAACCCTAACCTACTCTAATCGAAGCCACCCGATCATGATCTGATGGTCAAAAGTTTGTCCCTCTTCCTGTTTAATAGGCCCCTTGTTAAATCTCAGACCAAAACCCCAAAATTCAGGGACAATTTCCCCTGTCCCATCCACCCACCGCCGCCACTCTCCACACAGTCTCCTCGGGATCATCCCGGATCTATTTCCTCCAACCAGCAGCGCTCCCCCAATTCTCCCCTTGATCCAGCCGCCACCAGCCCATGGACGCGTCCACCCCTCCCACAGCTGAGAACCGCTCCTCCTTGCCTTCGTCGTATGCCCAAGAGGAGCCTGCGGTCTCTCGATGCCAAAGCACCGTGCCGCCAGCAGCCGGTGAGCCGACCGTGAGGGTATGACGCGCCGCCTCTCCTCGCCTTGCCTCCTCCCGCGCTCGTGCGTGAGTACGCAACCGAGGCGCTCGAGCAGGAGAGCCCTACCTCAAGCTGCAGCCTCGTCCGGCCAGCACCTCGTCGGAGGTCGGAGCCGGCGGCCCCGCACCGCGAGGAGCCACTCAAGGCCGAGCCTCTCCCGTCCCCATCTCCTTCCTGCTCCCTTCCCCTCGTTAGTGCTCTCCCTCTCTCTAATGTTGCTCAGCTGTGTCCTCTTGTTCTTTTCTTCAGGGAAACAACCATGGAGAGGACCTGCAGACGCTCGCTCGATCTCCGCGTTCGTGCCGCCCCAAGCCACCTCGTCGCCGGGAATGGAGCCCCCAGTCCTGGATCCGGTCGTATCCCGCGTGTCCAGCCGGTTTTGGACACCCGATCCTCATCTCCGACCACCTAGCGCTGCTGCGTGCACAGTCATGGCCGAACCAGTTTCAGACAGGTTCAGACATAGTCCCGTTTCAGTTTCAGTTTGTTTAGGGTCAGGTTCAGAGTATGATATGCTCATTTAGGAAGGAATCAAATTTAATCACAAGCAACCACCTAGCCCAGCTGGTACACCATGTGAACCAAGACGCTCAGGTCTGGGGTTCGAATCCCACCCGTGGCTTTATGTTTTTTGCTCTGTTTTTCTTGTTGATGTGCATGCGCCATGGTGCTGCTACTTCATTCTGAGAGAATCCTGTGCTATATCAAAATAGAGTGCTAGCAAAGTTGGCTAGCGCAGCCGCTCTGGTTGCAAGGGGTCCTGGCTAGAATTTCGACGAGTTGGATATGTAACTTGGCTAGAATTTCGTGTAGATTAATAATTTCCGACTTTCATGCATGATAAAATTACATAAACGTGTTGTTTGCTTCAGTTTGCGTGTCGATATGTTAGAAGCGGTTTAGGTCGTATTTATTTAACCGTAGCTCCGTTGGAGATGTGCCATATATGTAAATGGGCCAGAACGACGAGTAGAATCATGTGAACCACTTTGTTTTGCTGTTTAACAAACATAAAATGTGATTAGGATAAATCTGGACATAATTAGAATTTAACATGTGAGGTCGTCTCGGAGATGCTATATGTCATTTCCGACCTCCTTTAAAATGCCTAGATAGGTAGATTAACTTGTGCTTCACCCCTTGCCATGTTAACAACATTTAATATTGTCGTGTACCTAATCAAGAAGGAACTAAATAATTCATACGTGGGGTTTCGTCAATATGCAACTCGTTGCATGTTGAACTTCACTTAATGTGTAGTGTTTGCGTGATGTGAATTGCATGCCATGCCGTGCATATTTGAAACTGATCATGCATCATATGTGTTGCATCTGTCGTGCATATGCCGTGGTGAATATCTTGTGTTGATTCTTGTTTCCGGTTTCCTCTATCTCGATAGAGTTCCGCAAGCGTGTCGGAAAGTGAGGATCCGTTCGACTACGTCGGTTCGTCTGCTTCACGGAGGCATTCTTCTTCCAAGCGAGATCTCAGGCAAGATGGCCATTTCCCCAGATACCATTACTATCATTGCCATGCTAGTTTTATCGTTTCTGTCGCTATGTCTCGTTACCTACCACATGTTAAATATCAGCCTCTCAACATGAAGACCTTCAACCTGTTCAACCTAGCAAACCACTGATTGGCTATGTTACCGCTTGCTTAACCCTGTGTAGCGTTGCTAGTTGCAGGTGCAGTTGCTTCCATGTGATAACATGGGTTCCTTGTTATATCACCATGTTTAAATGCTATTTAATCTAATGCACCTATATACTTGGTAAAAGGTCGAAGGCTCGGCCTTTCTAGCCTGGTGTTTTGTTCCACCTTTGCCCCCTTAGTTTTCGGCTACCGGTGTTATGTTCCATAATTGAGCGCTCCTAACACGATCGGGGTTGTTATGGGGACCCCCTTGATAATTCTTTTTAGATTAAAGCTGGTCTGGCAAGGCCCAACTTTGGTACTACATTTGCGTAATAACCTAATAATAATGCATAGGGATCCGCCGGCACCCGCGGAGTAATTTAATCAACCCCGAGCCAGTGCTCCTCATGAGTGTTGGTCCCACCTGAGCAATGTCCGGCGCCCCTCTGGTCACCCAGAGGTTTAGCGATCCCGACGTCTAGCTCATCCGTCGTTTCCTGAGAACGAGATACGCGGCTCCTATCGTGATCGTCGACACGTCGGGCGGCCTTGCTGGATTAGTTTTACCTTTGACGAGATATCTTGTGCATCGCGATTCCGGTGATGCTTTGGGTAATCTCAGAGTTGAGGTTTTCCACTAAGGAGTCCGACGAGATTGCGAGCTTCGTGATCGAGGATTTCTATGCGGCTTGTGGTAATTTGTGATGGACTAGTTGGAGCAGCCCTGCAGGGTTAAATCTTTTCGGAAACCGTGCCCGCGGTTATGTGGCAACGTGGAAACTTTGTTTAACACTGGTTCTAGATAACTTGAAGTTAAATTAATTAAAACTTGCCAACTGTGTGCGTAACCGTGACTGTCTCTTTCGTGAGTTTCTTCTCCGATCGAGGACACGGTGGGGTTATGTCTGACGTAGGTAGGTGTTCAGGATCATTCATTTGATCAACCGTCGTTCACGTCCGCTATGCGTAGATCTTCCCCCTCTTATTTCTTGTACTCGTAAGTTTAGCCACCAAATATATGCTTGGCCGCTGCTGCAACCTCACCACTTAACCCTACCTCACCCATTAAGCTTTGCTAGTCTTGATACCTTTGGAAATGAGATTGCTGAGTCCCCTGTGGCTCACAGATTACTACAACACCAGTTGCAGGTACAGGTAAAGGTTACTTGACGCGAGCGCGTTGATTGTTCATTTGGAGTTGCTTCTTCTTCTTCTTCGTTGATCTAGGATGGGTTCCAAGCCGGCAGCCTGGGATAACAAGGATGGATGTCGTTCTTCTTTTCTCGTTTGTTTTCGTCCGTAGTCGGACCCTGCTCTTATTCATGATGATTATGTATTGTACTGCTGTGACTCTGATGTAGCTTGTGGCGAGTGTAAGCCAATTCTATATATATATCTCATCTTTTCAGTACATGTACTTGTAACAATATCCATTCTTGCGACACGACGAGATGCGCTTCTAACCCTGACGAGGCCTTCGTGCCAAATTGAGGATAGGGTCGCATCTTGGGCGTGACAAAAAGAGAAGGAAGGAGGTGGCCAAGTAGGAAGGGAGTTCTCCATCAAACCGAATTGGAGGAGGACTCTCCTCCCTTGGCTCGACCGAAGCCTCCTCCTTGGAGTAGGAGGCAAGGCAGCCCTCCCTCGTATTCCTCATATTATAGTGGAGGTTCTGAGGGCAATTGACACCAGAAAAAGCCATGTGTTGCCCTCTCCTCCATAGATTGTTTCCCTCGTCTAGATTAGTCCGGCATAACTTGGCGAAGCCCTGCTGGATTAGTTCACCACCACCACCACCACATCGTCGTGCTGCCAGAGAACTCATCTACCTCTCCGTCCTCTTGCTGGATCAATAAGGGGAGATCGTGATCAAACTGTACGTGTGTTGAATGCGGAGGTGTCGTCCGTTCGGCGCTAGATCGGGACGGAGTTCGTGGGACGGCTTGCGATTTGGATCGCGAAGACGTTCGACTACATCAACCGCGTTTCTTAATGGCTCCCGCTTAGCGATCTACAAGGGTATGTGGATCCGATCTCCCCTCTCTTAGATGATCATCACAATGGATAGGTCTTGCGTGTGCGTATGAATTTTTTTGTTTCCCATGCAATGTTCCCCGACAGTGGCATCATGAGCTAGGTCTATGCGTAGATGGTAGCTCGAGTAGAACACAAAAGAGTTTGTGGCCGTTGATGTTCAATTTCTGCCTCCTTAGTCTTTTCTTGATTCGGCGCTATTGTTGGATGAAACGGCCTGGACCAACATTACTCGTACGCTTATGAGAGACTCGTTTGATCGACTAACATGCAACTCATTGCATAAAGATGACTTGCGAGTGTCTATTTCTCCAACTTTAGTTGAATCGGATTTGACCGAGGCGGTCCTTGGAGAAGGTTAAATAGCAACTTGCATATCACCGTTGTGGCTTTGCGTAAGTAAGATGCGATCATACCAGGTACCTATAACAGCCACGTAAAATTTGCAACAACAAATTAGAGGACGTCCAACTTGTTTTTGGAGGGTATGATGTGATGTGATATGGCCAAATACATGATATGATATATTGGATGTATGAGATGATCATGTTGTAATAGTTAAATATCAACCTGCACGTCGATGCTATGACACCCGACAAGAACCATAGGGTTGTCTTTAATTATTTTGCGCTTGGTGATGCTTTCCTTTATCGCTAGTGAGTAGCTTTAGTAGTAAGAACATAGTTAGCGCAACAACCTCGATGACAGCACAATGATGGAGATCATGGTATGGTGCCGTTGATGATGGAGATCATGCCGGTGCTTTGGTGATGGAGATCAAGAAGCACAAGTTCATGGCCATATCATGCCACTTATGATTTGCATGTGATGTTAATCCATTTATGCACCTTATTTTGCTTAGGACGACGGTAATATTATAAGGTGATCCCTCACTAAAATTACAAGATAAAAATTGTGTTCTCCTCGAGTGTGCACCGTTGCGACAATTTATCGTTTCGAGACACCACATGATGATCGGGTGTGACAGGCTCTATGTTCACATACAATGGGTGCAAAAAAGTAGCACACGCAGAACACTTGGGTTAAACTTGATGAGCCTAGCATGTACAGAGATGGCTCGGAATGCAAGAGACTGAAAGGTCGAGCATGAGTCATATAGTGTATATGATCAACATGGAGATGTTCACCATTGAAGCAAAGCCAACTCACGTGATGACCAGACTTGAGTTAGTGAATTTGGATCATGTGACACTCGAATGACTAGAGGAATGTCAATTTGAGTGGGATTTTATTAGTAATATGATTAGCTAAACTCAATTATCTTGAACATAGTCTAAGTAATCTTTGCAAAATTTTATGTTTTAGATCAATGACCCGCGTAGTAGCAACCCTGAATTTTAATGTGTTCCTAGAGAAAGCTAAGCTGAAAGATGATGGAAGCAACTTTCTTGACTGGGCCCGTAATCTGAGGCTTATCCTCACGGCTGCCCAAAAGAAATATGTTCTTGATGCACTACTAGGTGATGAACCACCCCAAACGGCGTTGCCAGAAGTTATGAACGTCTGGCAGATGCGCAAGGATGACTACTCATTAGGTCAATGTGCAGTTCTGTATGGCTTAGAACCAGGGCTTCAAAGACGTTTTGAATGTCATGGACCAGATGAGATGTTCCAGGAGTTGAAGTTTATCTTTGAGAAGAATGCCCAGATCGAGAGGTATGAGACCTCCGATAAGTTCTATGTTTGCAAAATGGAGGAGAACGGATCTGTCAGTGAACATGTGGTCAGAATGTCTAGGTATTCTAACCGTCTGGCTGAGCTGGGAATTGCTCTCCCGCCAGAGGCTATCACTGACAGAGTTCTTCAATCACTGCCACCTATATACAAAGGCTTTGTGTTGAACTATAACATGCAAGGGATGAATATGTCACTCACCGAGCTGTTTGCGATGTTGAAAGTCGCAGAGTCAGAAATCCAGAAAGAACATCAAGTGTTGATGTTCAATAAGACCACCAGTTTCAAGAAAAACGGCAAAGGCAAGAAGGGTAAATCCAAGAAGAGTGGCAAAGCTGTTGCCCCTCCGACGAAGAAACCCAAGTTTGGACCCAAGCCAGAGACTAAGTGTTATCATTGCAAGGGGACTGGTCACTGGAAGCAGAACTGCCCCAAGTATCTGGCCGATAAGAAGGCGGCCAACGCCAAACAAGGTATATTTGATATACATGTTATTGATGTGTACCTCACCAGCTCTCATAGTAGTGTCGGGGTATTTGGTACTGGTTCTGTTGCTCACATTTGCAACTCGAAACAGGAAATGTGGAGTAAACAAAGGTTGTCGAAGGACGAGGTGACAATGCGCGTGGGAAATGGTTCCAAGGTTGATACGATCGCTGTTAGCACACTCTCACTTCAATTGCCATCGGGATTAGTGATGAACTTAAATAATTGTTATTTAGTGCCTGCGTTGAGCATGAACATTATATCCGGATCTTGTTTATTGTGAGACGGTTACTCATTTAAGTCAGAGAATAATGGTTGTTCTATTTATATGAGTAATATCTTTTATGGTCATGCACCCAATGTGAGGGGTTTGTTCATGTTGAATCTCGATAGTGATGACACTCATATCCATAACATTGAGGCCAAAAGATTTAGAGTTAATAATGTGGTGGCACTTTCTTGTGGCGCTGCCGCTTGGGTCATATTGGTATAAAGTGCATGAAGAAACTCCATGCTGATGGACTTTTGGAGTTACTTGATTTTGAATCACTTGACACATGTGAACCATGCCTCATGGGCAAGATGACTAAGACTCCGTTCTCCAGAACAATGGAGCGTGCAAGTGACTTGTTGGAGATCATACACACTGATATGTGCGGACCGATGAGCATAGAAGCGCGCAGTGGACATCGTTATTTTCTCACCTTCACTGATGATTTGAGTAGATATGGTTATATTTACTTGATGAAGCACAAGTCTGAAACATTTGAAAAGTTCAAACAATTTTAGGGTGAAGTTGAAAATCATCATAACAAGAAGATTACATTTCTATGATCTGATCGAGGAGGTGAGTATCTAATTTACGAGTTTGGTGCTCACTTACAACAATGTGGAATTGTTTCACAATTGACACCACCTGGAACATCACAATGTAATGGTGTGTCCGAACGTCGTAATCGTACTTTATTAGATATGGTGCATTCTATGATGTCTCTTACCGATTTGTCGTTATCATTTTGGGGATATGCATTGGATACAACTGCATTCACTTTAAATAGGGCACGATCAAAATCTGTTGAGACGACACCATATGAATTGTGGTATGGAAAGAAGCCAAAGTTGTCGTTTCTTAAAGTTTGGGGATGTGATGCTTATATCAAAACGCTTCAGCCTGAAAAGATGGAACCCAAAGCGGAAAAGAGCGTCTTCATAGGATGCGCAAAAGAGACAGTTGGGTACACCTTCTATCTCAGATCCGAAGACAAAGTGTTTGTCGCTAAAAACAGAGCATTTCTTGAGAAAGAGTTTCTCTCAAAAGAACTGATTGGGAGGAATATAGAACTTGATGAGGTTGTAGAACCTTTGCTTCAACTAGGTGGTGGTGCAGGACAAAAAGAAGTTTTTGTTGAAGCTACACCAGTTGAAGAGGAAGCTAATGATGATGATCATGAAAATTTAGATCAAGTTGCTATCAGACCTTGTAGGTCGACAAGGGCACGTATTGCTCCTGAGTGGTATGGGAATCCTGTCTTATCAATCATGTTGTTAGACAACAATGAACCTACGAGATATGATGAAGCAAAGGTGGGCCTGGATGCCAACAAATGGCTAGAGGCCATGAAATCCGATATAGGATCTATGTATGAAAACAAAGTATGGACTTTGGAAGTATTACCTGAAGGGTGAAATGCCATTTAGAACAAATGGATCTTTAAGAAGAAGACAGACGGGGATGATAATGTGACCGTCTATAAAGCTCGACTTGTGGCAAAGGGTTTTTCACAAGTTCAAGGAGTTGACTACGATGAGACTTTCTCAACTGTAGCGATGCTTAAGTCCGTCGGAATCATGTTAGCAATAGCTGCACTTTTCGATTATGAAATTTGGCAGATGGGTGTCAAAACAGCGTTCCTTAACGGGTTTCTTAAGGAAGAGTTGTATATGATGCAACCAGAAGATTTTGTCGATCGAGAGAATGCTGACAAAGTATGCAAACTCTAGCGATCCACTTATGGACTCGTGCAAGCATCAATGAGTTGGAATCAACGCTTTGATGAGGTGATCAAGGCGTTTGGGTTTATACAAGTTTTTGGAGAAGCTTCTATTTACAAGAAAGTGAGTGGGATCTATATCGTTTCTAATATTATATGTGGATGAGATATTGCTGATTGGAAACAATATAGAATTTTTGGGAAGCGTAAAGGATTGCTTGAATAAAAGTTTTTCAATGAAGGACCTGGGAGAAGTTGCTTACATATTAGGCATCAAGATCTATAGAGATAGATCAAGGCACGTGGTAGGACTTTCACAAAGCACATACCTTGATAAGATTTTGAAGAAGTTCAAAATGCAACAATCCAAGAAAGGGTTCTTGCATGTGTTACAAGGTATAAAGTTGAGTAAGACTCAATTCCGAGTGACTGCAGAAGATAGAGAAACGATGAGTGTTGTCCCCTATGCTTCAGGCATAGGGTCTATCATGTATGCAATGTTGTGCACAAGACCTGATGTCAGCCTTGCCATAAGTATGGTGGGAAGGTTTCAAAGTAATACAGGAATGGAGCACTGGAGAGCGGTCAAGAATATTCTGAAGTACCTGAAAAGGGCTAAGGAAATGTTTCTCGTTTATGTAGGTGACAAAGAGCTCGTCGTAAAGTGTTACGTTGATGCAAGCTTCGACACTGATCCATATGACTCTAAGTCACAAACCGGATACATATTTATTCTCAATGGGGGTGCGGTAAGCTGGTGTAGTTCCAAGCAGAGCGTCATAGCTGATTCTACATGTGAAGCGGAGTACATAGCTGCCTTGGAGGCGGCTAAAGAGGGTGTTTGGATGAAGCAATTCATAACAGATCTTGGAGTTATGCCAAGTGCACTGGATCCAGTAAATTTGTTTTGTGATAACACTCGTGCCATTGCTCTATCCAAGGAACCAAGATTTCTCAAGAGGACCAGACACATAAAGCGACACTTTAATGCCATCCGCGATTACATCAAGGAGGAGGACATAAATATTTGCAAAGTGCACACGGATCTGAATGTTGCAGACCCGCTGACTAATCCTCTTCCGCGAGCAAAACACAATGAACACGAGAACTGTATGGGTGTTAGATTCGTTACATTGTAAATCACATAGTGATGTGAAGCTAGATTATTGACTCTAGTGCAAGTGGGAGACTGTTGGAAATATGCCCTAGAGGCAATAGTAATATAGTCATTATTATATTTCATGTTTCAAGATAATCATCTATTATCCATGCTAGAACTGTATTGAATGGAAACACAAATACATCTGTGGATACATAGACAAAACATCGTCCCTAGTAAGCCTCTAGTTGACTAGCTCGTTGATCAAGGATTGTTAAGGTTTCCTAGCAATAGACAAGTGTTGCCACTTGATAACAGGATCACATCATTAGGAGAATGATGTGATGGACATGACCCAAACTATGAACATAGCATGTGATCATGTTATTTTATTGCTACTATTTTCTGCATGTCAAGTATACATTCCTATGACCATGAGATCATGTAACTCACTAACACCAGAGGAATTCCTTATGTGTATCAAACGTGGCAACGTAACTAGGTGACTATAAAGGCGCTCTACAGGTATCTGCGAAGGTGTCCGTTGAGTTAGCATGGATCAAGACTAAGATTTATCACTCCGTATGACGGAGAGGTATCTCGGGGCCCACTTGGTAATACAACATCACAAACAAGCCTTGCAAGCAATGTGACTAAAGAGTTTGCCACGGGATTTTGTATTACGAAACGAGTAAAGAGACTTGCCGGTAACGAGATTGAAATAGGTATAGAGATACCGACGATCGGATCTCGGGCAAGTAACATACCGAAGGACAAAGGGAATGTTATACGGGATTAACTGAATCCTTGACATAGAGGTTCAACCGATAAAGATCTTTGTAGAATATGTAGGAGACAATATGGGCATCCAGGTCCCGCTATTGGTTATTGATCGGAGAGTGTTTTAGGTCATTCTACATAGTTCTCTAACCCGCAGGGTCTGCATACTTAAGGTTCGGTGACGTTTCAGTATTATTGAGTTATGTATGTTGGTGACCAAAAGTTGTTTGGAGTCTCGGATGAGATCCTAGACGTCACGAGGAGCTCCGAAATGGTCCAGAGGTAAAGATTGATATATATGAAAGTTGCATTTGGCTTTCGAAAAGTTTTCGCGCATTACTGGTAAAGTACCGGGAGTGACGAATGGGTTCCGGGGTTTTACCGGGAGGGGCCACCCACTCGGGAGAGAACCTAATAGGCCTAAAGGTGGTGCACCAACCCTTAGTGGGCTGGTGGAGCCAGCTCAAGAAGGCCAATTTCGGCCAAGTGCAAAAGGAAAGGAAAAGGAAACAAAGAGAAGGAAGGAGGTGGCCAAGTTGGAAGGGAGTCCCCCACTAAACCGAATTGGAGGACTCTCCTCCCCTTGCTCGGACGAAGCCTCCTCCTTGGAGTAGGAGGCAAGGAAGCCCTCCCTCATATTCCTCCTATATATAGTGGAGGTTCTGAGGGCAATTGACACCAGAAAAAGCCACGTGCTGCCCTCTCCTTCATAGATCGTCTCCCTCGTCTAGATTAGTCTGGATTAGTTCACCACCACCACCACCACGTCGGCATGCTGCCGGAGAACTCATCTACCTCTCCGCTCCTCTTGCTGGATCAAGAAGGAGGAGATTGTCATCAAGCTGAACATGTGCTGAATGCGGAGGTGCCGTCCGTTCGACGCTAGATCGGGACGGAGTTTGTGAGACGGCTTGCGATTTGGATCGCAGACGTTCGACCACATCAACCGCATTTCTTAACGCTTCCCGTTTAGCGATTTACAAGGTTATGTGGATCCGATTTCTAATAGTCGGTGCTGCTGCACATGCAGCAATTTTTATGGGCTCCACTGTTAGATAGGCAATTCAATAGTTACCGACGAAAGGAGTTCCCCTTCTCTTGGCCAATTGATGTTCTGCTTCAATAAGTCTCCTCTCGTAGCTGATCATCACCATGGATAGGTCTTGCATGTGTGTACGAATTTTTTTGTTTCCCATGCAACGTTCTCCAACACATGATCACCTTTCTGTAAAAGTAGGGGTCATTTAAGGACTGTCCAAAACTAGATCATGTTCAACAAAAAGATGTCTCGTAGGCGAGAAGGCTTTGTCCTAGAGCTTGTTGTTTCTCGACATTCTTGAAATAAGTTCATGCATTTGAAAAAAAATTCATGAATTTAAGAAAATATTAATTTTTTTAAGAAAATAAAAAAATAAGATAAAAGGAAGAATAAATACGAAACTTAAAACAAATAAACTAAAAAATAAAAGGCGAACAAAAGGAAAAAAAAGAAAGAAAAACAGACTGAGAAGATGCGCAATAGAAAAAATTAGACACAAAAATGAGTTGTCCGACTTGATTATAGTGGGTGGATGTAATCCAAAAGGTTTATAGTTCGAATCTTACTTCATGCGCCCATTTTTTTGAAAGTTGTGCGTGCGTCGGGC
This sequence comes from Hordeum vulgare subsp. vulgare, assembly GCF_904849725.1. Classification (NCBI taxonomy): domain Eukaryota; kingdom Viridiplantae; phylum Streptophyta; class Magnoliopsida; order Poales; family Poaceae; genus Hordeum; species Hordeum vulgare. The sequence goes on along the minus strand of NC_058524.1, from coordinate 553,232,812 downwards.
TATGTCACCGCTTGCTGCGTTATTTAGTGGATGCAACAACTTTCATGGGTCAGTCCAACTACACAAGCGAGCAGTTGTCGTTTGTCAAGAGCATACACCCGATCGCTTTTTCATGGTTCGACCAAACAACAATTCTTCATGGTTAACTTGGATGACAAGTTGACTATTGACATGTTTGACCGTTGACTTTGAAAAAAGGTTCATCTTTTTGGAGAAGTTCATGGATTTGCAAAATGTTCACAAATTAAAAAGTTCACGGTTTTGATTTTTTCAAGGATTTGATAAATTACACCAATTTTGGAAACAATTTATCGATTTCGGAAAAAGCCCATCAATTTTGAAAACAAAAGTTTATCAGCTCTGAAAAAAGTTTATCGCCTTAGCAAAAAGGTTCATCTATTTTGAATAAAGTTCTTGTAGTTTGGAAAAAAGTTCATCCATATTGAAAAAAAGTTCAATGATTTTATAAAAAGATAAAAAATGAAAATGTTTGCAGATTGTAAAAGAAAAAGGAAAACAAAAATGAACAGAAAAAGAAAACAGAATGAAGAGAATTAGAATAGAAACCAAACGAAATGTTTGAAAAAACGAGAAAAAAGGAACTAGAAAAAAGGAAAGACGAAAAAAGAAAAAAAAGGAAGAGGAAGGAAGAAAATATGGAGAAAGAGGCATGTAAGCACAAAAGCTGATGGTGCTCGATGGCTATTGCCTCAAAGTCTTTTTGCCTCAAAGTCTTTTTAAGAAGTCGCTGGTTCTTGTCCTGCTACGGTAACATTTTTTGCGATTTAAAATCAGAGAAAGAAAGCAAAGAAAGATGGGCCGGCCTAGTTTGCTGCACATGTGAATGTATACGGCGGATGCAGACTTTGTTTGTCCTTGTGTTTAGGAATGTACCAAAACAGAAGTGTTTTTTTAATGCTAATGTTTAATTAATACAGAGAACCACTGCCGCCTCTTCCTAACTCTAAGCCACCGCCGCCGCCACTTCTCCTGCGTCTGCCTCGGTCCTCCTCCTCTTCCCCGTCCGGTGACCTCGTCGACGGCAAAAGGAGTGGGGACCCGTTCATCTTTTTTTCTTAGTTTTCTGTTTTCTCTAACGACATCGATGAGGTGGCGGCGACGATGATGTTTTGGAATAAGGTCTCTCCGGTCTATCCCTACTCCGACGACGTCCGATCCGACGCCGACGAATGGACGGTGAGAGTTGGTGTCTCCAGGTCGGTTGGTTCCCTTCATATCTTGACAGTTCGTGTGTCTTTTAAGGAGAGCTTTTGGGTGACGTTTGGTGTGGCGACTTTAACATCTTCTTTCGTGTTGTTCCGTGACTTAACTCGATATCTCCAACCCTCTAAACTGGTGGTGGTGGATTGCAAGCTTGTTATGTTTGGGATGATGCTCCAGCCGGTGCTGCTTCAACGATTTTTAGATCTTGTCTCAAGGGGCGATTGGCGATTGTGGTCTTCAAAGCCTTGTATGGCGAGGGCGTTTGCAGGTGGCGCTTTTAATTGTTGTTGGTTCAGTACATTTTTCAAGCTTCGGCAAGCAGCGTACAGTCAGGGAAAGAAAAAGACTATTTTATTTTGTACTCATCGCTCTATGTCAAGTTGTCTATCCATTATACTACCTTTGTTTTCTTCGATGTTTAATCAAATTTAAGATGCCTTTTGGTTGTTTTTATTAAAAAGATGTTTGATTAATACATAGCAACAATTCACTCATGTAAGAAAGTTCACGTGATGTGCCGGCACTCTCAAGGGATCAACACAATTACAATTTTACCCCTAAAAAACACAATTACAATTTTCCTTTATGCATAAATGTAATTTAGAACTCCACTATAAATTCGATATCAGATTTTTAACTATCGCAAATCCAAAATTTTGATGTCAAATTATGTTCTTCAAGAATAACAAGTTAAGTTCACGAGCATGGCCAATCCGTCACGGTTTATTTTTTGTCGGAAAATTGCCATGCTTCCAAACTAAATTTGTTATCATCAGGAAATATAAATTACCATAAGAAAGGACAGATTTGTCACACCTAGAAATCTAGCATGATGTTTTAGTGTTTCCGCAATTTTACTGTCACAAAACAAGGCACCCGCGAAGAAAAAATTTGTACGCTGCCAATACTGATTCACAATTAGTACCAAGTACTCCATTAATTTTATAAGCGTTGCGATAACGCCGTGGCATTAACCCATGACTGCCCACACGTGCACGTTCAGTGCCCGGTTCGATCGCGTGCACGTCCTGGCTTCACACCAGCTACCCCGCATGTCCAGGCTTCCCAACCCCGACCCACACAACCTCACCCTCACTATCAACTGGCCTCCCCCCAGAGCGAGACCATCAAGCCCACCGTCATCCGTCTCCCACCTCCCCAATCGGAAATCTTCCCCTGCCTTCCTCATCTTGGTCGCAAAATTGCCATGGCAACCATACCAAAACAACACTAGCGCCCCCTGAACAAAGAACACAACAAAGAAATCCACAAAGGTAAGCAAATCATATGGATTCGACCATTCTTCTCTTTCCTCGTCTGAAATTGACATCGAAATTGCCATCATGGGTACACATTTGCCATGGCAACCATTGTAGAAGAACCCTAGATCTGCCCTGGGTAGATTTTTTCCACATCGATCCAGACATCCTAGATCCGTCCGTTCTCCTCTCCCATCCGAAATTAGCAAACTTGCTGTCATGTGTCCTAGATTGATCTATAATCTGGGAATGTTGGGGTTGCCATCAAATTGACCTGCTCGAAAGTAAGATCAAACACACCAAAGAATCAAAGGGAGTGTGGGAAAAAGAGGTGGATATGGGGAAGGAGAGGGGCAAAGCAGAGTATTTAGTCAAGGAGTTGGAAGAAAAAAGTTGCCGTCAAACTTTGCTGCTAGTTGCCACCTGGTTACACAGTAGTTGCCGCTAATCTTACATGATAGTCGCCAAATTTTGACACTTGCACTGCCGCCTCTCCTCTAATATGTCGTGGAATCGCCTCTGCTCCGTCTAGGACCTGCCGTTGCTCTCAAATGAGGGAGTTCAGTGGGGAATGGATGGAGGAGTCGAGTAGAGTGGGGGAACTGCAGTGTGGTGTGGGTAAGAGGAGAGGGGGAAGGGGAGGAAGAGGAGTTGTGCTTGGCGTGCGGACGACACGACATATCTACCGCATGTCGGGGTGACAACCGCACCTCTGTGTGCGCAAAACAGATGTTCGGACAAAATGTGTAATGCCCACACACCGAACAATGCCTATGTGGCACAAAAAAATCATCAAACTTTGTCAATATTCGTATATAACTGAATGAACGTAGATCGACGTGTGTGTGGGCGTGTTGCAAATCTGTCATTTATGTGGGCGTTATCATTTGGCTTAATATAATACTAGCATTTTTCAAGCTATATGATGGGACGAGGAAGCAGTTAGCTATTTTTATTTAAAAAAATAGTGAAGTGACAGAGGAGATTCGTACTCCAGCTACTTGTGTAGTAATAAGAAACCATAATGAACGCACAAACAAACTGACACCGTACAGCTATTTTTATGGAAAATTCCTTCCCAGCTCTGACTCTTTAATGCGCCTTGATAGAACGCGCGAATCCAGTCCAGTCCCCGTACACCCGACCCGACGCGGCAGCTCAGCTCAGGCGAGCGGCAGCGGGTGGATCCTTGGCGCGACGGCGCAGACGAGCGGGTGCTTCCGCGGCAGCGTCAGCCCGGGCCCCTCCTCCATGTCCACCTTGTCCGCGCCGCCCGCGGGCCGCCACTCGAAGCACTGCACCATGGCGGCCAGCGCCGCCTGCACCACCAGCATGGCCAGCGACGCGCCGGGGCAGATCCTCCGCCCGGACCCGAAAGGCAGCATGTGGAAGTGCTGCCCGCGCACGTCCGTCCCGGCGTTGGTGCCCCCCTCCAGGAACCTCTCCGGCCGGAACTCCAGCGGTTCCGGCCAGCACGACGGGTCGCGCCCGATGGCCCACACGTTCACGAACACCGTCGCCCCGGCCGGCACGTCGTACCCGCTCACCTTGCACTGCTCCAGGGACCGCCGCACCACCAGCGGGCCCGTCGGGTGGAGCCGCAGCGTCTCCTTGGCCACGGCCTGCAGGTACGGCAGGTTTGGGATGTCCGACTCGTCGGCCAGCCGGTCCTTGCCCACCACCGCGTCCATCTCCTCCTGGGCCTTCCGGAGGACGTCTGGGTTGTTGATCAGCTCCGAAATAGCCCACTCCACCGTGATCGTCGTCGTGTCCGTCCCCGCCGCGAAGATGTCCTGCACCAATTAATGATTTTTCAGCCATCACTGGTCGGTTCGATCGCATCGTCCATCGTGGATGAACAGTTGGAGCATGCAATTGATCGAGTAGTACTAGCTAATACCAGCATGAAAGCCTTGATGTTGTCTCTGGTGAGCGTCATCTCGGCGTCGTCGTCTTCGTGCATATCGAACAGTATGTCAAGAATGTCCTTCCCCTCCCCCTCACCGCCGTCCTCCCGTTGCTGCCGCCGCTTGACGTCCCTTGCCGTGAGTATCCTCTCCATCATGGCGTCGAACTTGCGGTGCACGGCGTCGATGCGCTTGCCGAGGCCCTGCACGTCCCAGTTCTTGAACGCGCCGATGTAGTCCTGCAGGTTGAACGTGCCCGTGAGCTCGGCCGTCTCGGCGACCACGCTCCGCATCTCCTCGGTGTCGTTGTCGTCGCCGGTCCACCGCCGGCTCATCACCATCCGCGAGACGATGTCTCCGGTGAGGCCCATGAGCGCGGCGTCCACGTCCACGAGCTTGCCCTCCGCGGCGCTCTGCCCGAGGGAGTCCACGAGGCGCGCCACCTCCTCTCGGCGGACGTGGCTGAGGCGGTCGAGGGTGCGGCCCGCGAGGAGCTCGTGCACGCACGCCTTCTTCATGAAGCGCCAGAAGGGCCCGTACGCGGAGAAGGAGAAGTCCTGGCCGCCGTAGGTGAGGCGGTGCACCGCCGTCGGCTTGGGGCGGTCCAGGAACGCGGCCTCGTGGGTCTTGAGCACCTCGCGGGCGGCGTCCGGGGAGCAGGCGGCGATGCAGGGCACGGAGCCGAGACGGAGGTAGAGGAGCGGGCCGTGGCGCTCGGCCAGGCGGTGCAGCGCCTGGTGCGGCAGCGGCACGAGGAGGTGGAGGTGGCCGAGGATGGGCAGGCCGAATGGGCTGGGCGGGAGGCGCAGCCCGCCGCTCCTGTGGCGGGTCACGGCGTACAGGACGGCGGTGAGGCCGGCGACGAGCAGAAGGAGCGGTACGCTGGTGCCGGCGGGAGTGAACAGGTCCCGTGCTGCCAGCGCCATCTCCATGCTGACGATGGAGCGGAGTTGACTGGCCTGCCTAGATCTGCTGGTTCTAGCTTTGTCCATATGATTGGCAATTGGCAAGGTTACTTATACATGTGCTTGGCTGTACTTTCCTTAGCACAAGTTTGTTTTTGTCGAGAACTGTTAGATACTCTGATCAACACATAATATGACGAGTTGTACTCCATGTGTGCACCCATCCCCTGTGCGTAGCGGATGAGCGTGCTCCTACGTCGTTAATTTGACCAAACAACACATGTGTTATATGCCATCAAAATCATATTGGATTTGTTAATTTTTTTGTCTAGATAAAAATTTAAAAGGTCACATATAACTTCTATAGCTTTTGAATATTCAGAGATTATTTATAAAGTCGTGTATGAATAAAATTCTGAACATATAATTTTAGCTCGCTACATTTTAGATTCAGAGATTGTCTGATTGGTCTAAATGCCTGTTTCGAACGTGCACTCCGTATGCACCGGGTCAGTGGACAAAGGAATCTTAACCTCTTCATGTCAGGATGGGTTTAGAAATGTTCTATTTGTCGATTGCATGCTCCTCGACTGACTGGAGAAAGTTATTCTGTTCGACCAAAGATAGATGGCGCACAACTCGATCAACTCGGAACTAGCACCTTTTCACAGTAGGAAAGGCCAAACGGGTGCAAAACAAGAGGTCCAATTTTAAAACAAAAATGAATGCCATATGCAGCAAATAGAAGCAAAACAAATGAGAATTAAAACTTAGAGCATCTCTAACCGATCCCCTATAATTTACAGGAACAAAAGGCAGAGTTCTCTTTGAAGGAGTATATTTACTCATCTTAAAAAGTGTGGTTTCTAACTGATCCTCTAAACTTAAGTTCCTGTTTTTTTTAAGATTTTTTTTGAGCCATTGAGTCAAATTTCACCACACAATTATTTTATTAAATGACAGCTTTGTCACATACTTCATCAATCTTCGCTAAAAGAACCAATCCAAATAAAACTACAAGTAAAATAAAAAAAACTTCAACGGAAATACCACTTGCTTAACTCGTCGTACTAGATATTGCGTCCTCTCTAGCCTCATCGTTAGCAACCAAAATGCACCAACATCTAGCAAATTTCTTGCTATCAATAGATTAATGTACTCTTCTTTTCAGTATAAAAATTTGCATCCTTTGTACACATAATTTTAACCAAACAATGTGTTTCAAATTGCGATGAATAGGAAGAACAACCACAAAATGGCAGTCACCCCTTCCCTTTTCACATTTGTGAAAAACCCATCGCAGATGTTTCGGCGTGCTCGAGACAAGGTGCAACACCAGTCGCTAGCAGTGATCATACTAGGTGACCCCTAAAGGCTTGCCGATAAGCTGCTGGGAGAGGGCTGAGCCTGGCGAACGTGGCTGTGTCGGGGGTTGGTCGATGGAAGAGATGCGAGAGCTGAGTGGAGGAGGACATACTGAGAGGCGGCATAGAGCGGTCAAGGTGGCTGCACGGTTCATTCCGTGTCAAATTCCTCCAAAACGCGTCGCCGTCGAAGACTAGGTGCGCCAAAGACAACGACATCGACAATGGGCATAGATCCATTGATTTTTGTGCCGATGATGAGAAGCAAACAAATCGAGGTGGGGAGGAGTGTGACGTGTGCTGGGGGGGATGATGTCTAGCGGACACATATAGAGCGGCTCCATAGTGGATGCGACGTGCGGCGGGGAGGGGATTTTTCCGTGGATGGACGAATAAATATATTTGAGACCCGTCACAGCCATGGAGTAAACATGCCTCAAGTTTTGGAGGTAGAAAATAAGTATGTTTTAACCTCTCCATTCTCTAAAGCGTGGTGATTCAAATGGAACACAACAAGGCTCCTCGACCAGACTGTTTCCGGTGGATTTTTATCAATGTTTTTGGGATATGATTACGGTGGACATAGTTCAGTTGTTTAACCAACTGCATGCTGAAAACCTTGATATTGTCCATTTAAACATTGGGAAAATTATTATTCTGCGCAGGACTAAGGAGGCTAGTCGTATTCAACAATGTAGACCAATTTTCTTTCTAAATGTCAGATCTAAAATATTCACAAAGGTGACAACTAATCGGTTGAATGGGGTGGCTGACCATGTGGTCAAACCAACACAAACAACGTTTATGCAAGGACGCAACATACTAGATGTAGTTGTTGTGTTGCATGAAACTGTGCATGAGCTTCACCGTAAAAAGTTGAATGGAGTAATTTTCAAAATAGACTTTGAAAAATGACATGACAAAGTCAAATGTCCCTTTCTTTTTCAAACTTTGCACATGAAGAGGTTTTCGCCAAAATGGTGTCAATGGGTAGAGAAATTTCTTTCTAGAGGTAGCGTGGCTATGAAAGTCAATGATGATGTTGGCAACTATTTTTAGACTAGCAAGGCGCTTCATCAAGGGGACCTCATATCCCCTATTTTGTTCAACATTGTGGACTATATGTTAGCTACCATGTTGAGCGGGCTAATGTGTCCGGTTAGATTAGTGGTGTGATCCCTCATTTGGTAGAAGAAGGTATGTCTATTCTACTATATGCGCATGACACTATACTTTTTATGGATCATGACCTAGATAAAGCAAGAAACCTCAAGTTGCTTTTATGTGCATTTGAGGAGCTCTTTTGGTCTCAAAATTAATTTTGATACGAGTGAGCTTTTCTGTTTCATCGGTGCTACAAAGTCCGCATGTGAGTATGCTGAGATTTTCGGCTGTCAGTGCGGCCAATTCCCAATTCGGTATCTACATATTCCAATTCATCACCGGCATTTCACTATTGCTAAGTGGAAGCACGTGGAAGAAAGACTTGAGAAACGTCTAGCTAGTTTGGAAGAAACTCTTGTTGTATGTGGGACGGCTGACTCGCATCAATTGTGTCCCAAGTAACATAGTTCTATACATGTTGTCATTCTTTCACTTACCGAAAGGTGTTCTTCAGCATCTCGATTACTTTAGATCTATATTTTTCTGATAGTTTGATAATGAATCCAAGAAATATCGGTTGGCTAGGTGGAGTGTTTTATGCTGACCTAGAAGTCAAGGGGCCTTGGAATTCACGATCTTGAGATTAAAAACATCGCTCTTTTGAATAAATGGGTATACAAACTACTCACTGAGAATGGAGTGTGGAAGAAAATCACTCGTAACAAGTACGTGGGGGTCCAAAGCCATTTCTCAAGTTCTTTGGAAATCCGGCAACTCACATTTTTGGAGTGATGTGATGAATTTCAAGGAATTATTTTTTCAATTTGGCACTTTCTCGGGTAGGGATGGTTCTCAGGTTCGATTGTGGGAAGACACCTGGTTGGGGTCACTCCATTTATGATGCAATACCTTAACTTATTCATGATTGTCACACATAAATTCATCACGATCAAACAAGTTTTGGGACAAAAAAACCCTGATATTTCTTTCCGAAGGGACCTTTTTGGGCCTCGCTAGGTAATATGGAACGAATTACTCATTCGTCAGGAGGCCATTCAGCTCTTAGGCAAATCAGACAAGTTTCGATGGAATTTGCACCAGAACGATAGGTTTTTAGTAAAATCCTTGTATGATGCATTGGTTCATGTGATGTTTCAGTTGATAACAAGAAATTGTGGAAGCTCAAAATTCCTCTAAGTGTGAAAAATATTCCTCTGGTTTCTAAATAGAGGGGTCGTCTTAACTAGAGAGAACCTAGCACGACGCAACTGGTAAGGTAGCAAGACATGTGCCTTTTACCAACATGACGAGTCCATTAAACACTTATTTTTCGAATGTACATTTGCTCGTGCAGTCTGGGCCATAATTCAAGTAGCTTCAAGTCTACATCCACATGTAGTGCACATAATATGTTTAGCAATTGGTTGCGGGGTATTGATAAACAATTTTCTGCACATCTACTTGTGGGGGCGGCTACCTTATGTTGGACATTGTGCCTTACAAGGAATGATGTGGTTTTTAACAATAAATATTTTTTTATCTTCCATGCAGGTTATTCGTGCATGTACACGATGGATGTGTACTTGGTCTATCCTATAAAGGTCGAAGTACATACATCTTTTTATGATGTCGTCTATACAACTAGAGTATACGATTAGATAAGTTTTCTTCTAACATGAATGGCGGTGTAATCTTCGGATAGGATTTGCCCCACCCTATGCTGGACTGATTTATTTTTGCTGTAAACCATTTTTTAGGTTTATTAAATTTGTTGGCTGTGTACATCGTGTTATTAACAGACGGGGCATTATTTCAATGCGGCTATATCACATCGATATATCAATTGAATGGAATGTTTTTCATCAAAGAAACATTAGGCATCGACCAGGTGCAATTTAGAATGGAAAAACTGATTTTACAAATACCAAACAATAAGACCTAATGTTTAATTTTATCGCATGCCTTAAAGCAAAAGAAAAAAAAAGAAAGTCATTATGTTCAGAGAAAGCATTTTCATGACGTTAATCGCCGTAATACCAAGTACTCTAAATCGTATACGATGGTGCTATTAGATTCCACCCCATGTCCATGTGAACACTACGGCTTTGCTATTTTCATTTGCCACGGGAATCCGCGATGTCTCCGGCCAGCCGGCCGTCGCTGGCAATGGCATGGTGCGAATATTCAATCGGCCGGCCAGTCGGATCTTGAGGATAACGAAATGTTCAGTTGCTAATTAAGCTTGGACGCGAGCCGTTGTTGGTGTGCGTATCCACGCCGATGTTTGGACCGAGCACTGAGAAGATCTCTGGCGTGTAGTAGCGTTGCATCAACTTTTGGATTTCCGATCTCGACGGCAAGAGATGCCGGCGGCCGGCAGGTGTAAAATAATCCGTCAGGTAGAGCCACCTGATTGACAAGACCCCCGTAGGCGGCCAAGTCGTGAAAGCTACTGCTAGTACTCCACATGGGTTGTCCTTTAGCCGCCGTTTGCGTATGGAAGCAAGTCCATTTGTTAGAATTGCAATTTTTTGTCAAAAAAGACCACCTCTCAAATCGCAATTACCAAAAGAGACTACCTGCGAGTGAAATTGACAAAAAAGACGAGCAAAAATGTGACGATAGACGCGCCAGCCGACACGTGACGCTTGTCGCGACGGTTCAAGGCGGCAGCCCCTGTCTCCACAATGCCAGGTGACAGGTGGCCCGCAAGAGCTTCTCGTGCGTGCTCGAGCGGCGACGCAATGGCAACAGGATGTGGTGGGCCCTGCCGTCATCGGGAGAGGATGCCTGTGGCGCTGCTCGCACTCTGACAAACTCTACCGATTCCCACGTGCACTAACTTCTACGCCAAACAGATTCGCTGATTGCCACACGACTCCTATTGCTGACACTAATTGTTGTGTATTTTCCCACCTAAAACTTCTTCCACCCCGTTCTATTTTCCTATCATGGCACGTGTCATCTGTGCCTATAAAATGAGGCACTGAACCTGTCGTCATCCATCATGCAACCATGTGACGTCCCCAGCTCAATCGTACGCTAATCATACACGCAAAGGCGTACGACCAAGATTAGGGACTCACGAGAAGATATCACAGCACAACTCTAGACACAAATTAAAGTCATACAAGTTTCATATTACAGGCCAGGGACCTCGAGGGCTCGAATACATAATCTCGGATACACATGAGTCAGCGGAAGCAAATAATATCTAAGTACAGATATAGAAAACATGTTTTTTCCTTAGAGAAGGCCAACACAAACATAACATAGATCAAAAGAGGTGATACCTTCTGCCTAGGAAGCTCCTAAACTACTCCTGGTCATCAGCGGCCTCCACGTAGTAGTAAGCTAGGTCGGGGTAGTAGTCGTTTTCGGTGGTATAAGCCATCTCTTGGGCTCCGTCATCTCACCACGGCAATCGTATCAAAAGGAAAAGGAGAGCAAAGCAACGATGAGTACTCATCCAAAGTACTCGCAAGACTGACATTAGAACTATGCTAAGTATGCATCAATATTAAAAGGAATGGGGCTATATCTTTGGACTGACTGCAGAAATGCCAGAATAAAGAGAAGGTCTAGTGCTATCAAAGACTAGTATCTCAGTGTCTTACAACATTAGAAGAGTGTAGATCAACATCACATTTATAGTCATATTGTTGCGACAATTTTGATTAAGTCACGTCCAGAGATCTTTCCTCGACTCCCTACGAGAAAGTAATCTCGGAGCCAATCATTCAAGTTAAGTCACAATTCTAGTTGTATTAGATCGGGATACAATTCCAAGTCCTGTTACCATGGACGCAGCTATTCAAATAGTTAATTTCATCCCTGCAGGGGTGCACCACATTTCCCAACACGCTCGATCAATTCCGCCCGGAGACACTTTCCTGGGTCATGCCCGGCCTCGGGAGATCAACACGTCGTAGCCCTAGCTAGGCTCAATAGAGAGGCCAGCCCGCCGACCTACATCCTAAGCGCACATGGGTCATGGGCCCATCACCCTTTACACTCCTGCATGTTGCGAGGGCGGCCGAGGTCACTCCTAGCACCTCTTATACAAGATCAATGATGACATCCATTGCTGACATCCTAAGAGCATCCGCTGATACAACGACACTGAGTGATCATAATTGTCCCCGCGTGAAGGTTAGTGCGAAAAGGGTCAATCAACCAACTCACATCAAATACCCAATCCTATTAATGTTTTAACTAACTCCGGTGATGATCAGCAATCGACGATATGTGGTCTCGTCGCCCCATCTTGAGGATGTGTGACAAGGGCCCAAAATGCCCGGCCACGCCTCGTCACAAACATGAGAGAATCCACCCGCAACACACCTTTCATCATGCTCCTAGTAATAAGGTCAAGTAATTGTGTGTCTATAACATCAGAGGAACACGAGGTATCGCCCTCGATAGATTCCAATCGATGTAACCGTCAAGGTGACCAGGGAGGAATCACCCTTGATGGATCACGCTTGAGGGGGTTGCATGACGAAGTCGTTATCGGAAGTGGTGAAGGAGGAATCACCCTCCGTAATTCACCCCCGGTTAACTACACTATAGAGCTAACATTAGGAGTACATAGGAGGTGTCACCCTCGGTACTTGATAGTATGTCTACAAAGTCGCACAACTAAGGGGGTGTGAAGTGATGTGACGGGTCATGGCTCATCGATCAGTTGATCGAACCGTTGATGATAAAGAGCAGGGGCAACTGGGACTAAGGAGTCAACGGGGATCACTAAGCCACCTATACTAAGCATTTAATGCGTAGTAGGGTATAATAGCAGTTTAACAAAAGCAGGCTATGCATCAGAATAAGAGCTATCTACAACAGTAGCAAAATCTAGTACATGCAAGAGGGAGAAAGAATGGGCGATATAGGAATGAACAAGGGGGGTTTGCTTGCCTTGTTGCTCTGCTAAAAAAGGGTGGTTGTCAAGGGGGTAGTCGTACCCGGCAGCAGCATCACCTTTGGCGTCTACCGAAATGAAGAGGGGGAAGAAACAATAAATAAAGGTAGATAGATGCATTACGATGCATGACATGGCAATATGCAGTGCTAGTCATGAGCTAACACAGTACTACACATCCTGAACGAAGCGGGAAAATATGTGACGATATTTCCCCGGTCTCTCGCTACTACCGGACAAATGAATCAGGGAGGAAAGTTCCATGTTCATCATGCTAGGAGCATGCGAGAGATGAACCGATAACTTATTCGGATTCGTCGGATTTTTCTGATCAACTTTATATATAAATTATTTTCATCTGACTTATAAATTATTTTATATTAATTTTCAAAGTTTTAAATCATTTTATCAAATTAACAAAATTGTTTTAATTAGGAAAACGATTTATTGCATCAACATGATGTGAGCATGACATCAGCAGTCAACAGTCTCAGTCGGCTAGTCAAGCTGACTAATGGGGCCCATCTATCGTAAACACAGGGTTTTAACATGATTTAAATTAACCTTATTGTCTAACTAGACTACACGTCCCCACTTGTCATAGGCTATTCAGTTCAAATTAATTATTTTAATTAAACTAAGAGTTTTAGTTAGGGGCTGACGTCGAGGGCCCACATGTCATAGGCCCACGGGGTGGTGGCCCCATGTGTGAGTGGTCGGTGCTACCGAGTCAGCTAGTTGACTAGGTTAACTGGTCAACTAGGCCAGAGGGGCACATGGCAGGGTCACTAGGGGTGGCCCCTGGCCAACTACGTTGGCAGCGGCCAGCGACTCACTGCCGCGAGTACGAGACGCGGCGGAGGAACGTGAGGGGGTCGGAAAAGCACCCCAAGGGGCCATTTGGCATGACGCTAATCAGGATCGAACGCGGGGAGAGCCCCGTGTCGATTTGCGGTGGTGGTCGGGGCTGTGGTGGCTAGAAATGGCGCCGACTTCGAGGGGGAGTGGCGACTGGAACTCGGTCCTTGATGGGGACGATGTTGCGGCACGCCGGTGGCCAACCTACCTAGCCTACGAGATCCTACATGACGCACGGGAGATGATGGGCACGAGCCCGGGGCCAATAGGCCACCAGAAGCTCACTGGCGACAAGCCCGAGCGGAGCTCGGTTGCGGACATGGTGGTAGGAGGGTATGGGGCCGGATTGGGCCCGAGGAGAGAGGGGAGGAGGCGTGGCATCTCACCGGGAGTCTGTAGACGAGCAAAGCATGCTCAGGAAGGGCCTGGTGCGGTCGGATTCATCGCCGCAGCGCGGTGGCGTCCCGAGGAGGAAGAAGGGGGTGGGGGGTGACTGTGATGAGGCGGCTCCGGCGCGTCCTGGTTGGCGAGGAGGAGAGGACGACCGAGGCGGAGCTCGTGGCGTGGTCACATGCGACGGGGAGGCCAGAGGGCGTTGGGCAGCGGCGGGCATGGCGACAGCAGTGCAGCTGTTTGCGGGGGAGGGACAACGACACGAGGGGAAAGCAAGAGAGGGCAATATTGTTCAAGGCGGCGTGGGGGAGCTTTGTAGCCGTCGGGGGCCACAGGTTGCATGCCATGGCGGTGACCGTGCTGCTGGCAGCAATCAGTGGTGGCCATGCTGCCCCGTGTGAACAGAGGAAGGGGAAGGAGGGAGGTGGGCTGACTGGGCTGGTGCTGTAGTACCTTAGAGCCCATGGGCACAGTGCCCCTCTCTTCTTTTCCTTTTCTTTTTTCTTTTTGGCTTTTCCTCTTTTAATTGTTTTCATACAAAATCCCTTTTGTAAAATAGTGGAACTATCCCATAATTCCTATTGCAATATATGGCATGGTCACAAAAGAATTTGGGGGCAGTCGGAAGGTGTGGGTAATTTCTATAATTCAAAAGGTATTTAAATATTTGTTTTTGCCTCTCTTAATATTATTTTGAGGCACCAGAAGACTTGATCAAATATGGTTTCATATTTTATAATTACCATGTGAATATTTGTAATCCAAACATGATTTTAGTTTTCATGTTTGACAAAATATCTATTCCACTTATTATTTGAATTTTGAACTTCAACGGGAATTTGAAATGAGATATGATCCAAAGTTTGTTCAAGCATTGTTTAGCAAAAGCATTCAACTTAATCTTGGCCATCACTATAGTTTAATTACAATGATTAGTGTAGCTTAATCCAGGGATGTCACAACTCTCCCCTACTAAAAGAAGGTCTCGTCTCGAGAATTAATAGGTAGAAGGAAAGAGCTCGGAGTATTCATCACGAAGATGATCCTCGCGTTCCTAAGTGTGTTCATCTTCAGAATGGTTGGACCACTACACCTTGAGGAACTTGGTGACCTTTTAACGAGTCCGACGTTTAGTTTGATCGAGAATGCGGACCGGGTGCTCTTTATAAGAAAGGTCTTGTTGTAGCTCAATGATATCATGATCCACTGCTCACACAGGATCCTTGAAGCAGCCGCGGAGCTGTGACACATGGCAGACATCATGAACCTGAGAAAGGTTCGACGATAGCTCCAATTGATATGCCACCTTCCCACGCCTTTCAATAATAGTGAATGGACCAATATAGCGAGGAGCTAGCTTGCCCTTGATCCCAAAGCGGTGTGCATCTCTCATTGGTGTGACTCGAAGATAAGCCTTTTCGCCAGGTTGATAGACCATATCTTGATGATGACGGTTGATACGTCCATTTCGCATCATGCTTTCATGTTGATATTTTTCGCTTTATGGACTGTTATTATACTTTGTGGTACCATACTTATGCCTTCTCTCTCTTATTTTGCAAGGTTTATTTGAAGAGGGAGAATACCGGCAGCTGGAATTCTGGACTGGAAAAGGAGCAAGTCTGAGTCCTCTATTCTGCGCAACTCCAAATGCCCTGAATATCAACGTGGAATTTTTTGGGGACATATAAAAAATACTG
The DNA here is from genome assembly GCF_904849725.1 of Hordeum vulgare subsp. vulgare. Classification (NCBI taxonomy): domain Eukaryota; kingdom Viridiplantae; phylum Streptophyta; class Magnoliopsida; order Poales; family Poaceae; genus Hordeum; species Hordeum vulgare. The sequence continues at coordinate 553,217,177 of NC_058524.1, read as the reverse complement.
GGCGAAAGAAGTGTCAGAGGGGAGCTGCCAGGGGCCCACAAGCCTGGTTGCCGCGGCCTACCCCCCTGGCCGCGGCAACATGGCTTGTGGGCACCCCCCTCTTTTGCTATATGAAGGGTTTCGTCCTAGAAAAAATCAGGGTGGAGCTTTTTCGTGGATTCTCCGCCGCCAAGAGGCGGAACTTGAGCAGAACCAATCTAGAGCTCCGACAGGACGATCCTGCCGGGGAAACTTCCCTCCCGGAGGGGGAAATCATCTCCATCGTCATCACCAACACCCCTCTTGTCGGAGGGGAGTCATCTCCATCAACATCTTCATCAACACCATCTCCTCTCCAAACCCTAGTTCATCTCTTGTAACCAATCTCCGTCTCGTGACTCCGATTGGTACTTGTAAGGTTGCTAGTAGTGTTGATTACTCTTTGTAGTTGATGCTAGTTGGATCACTTGGTGGAAGAGTTTATGTTCAGATCCTTGATGCTACTCATTACACCTCTGATCATGATTATGATTATGCTTTGTGAGTAGTTACTTTTGTTCCTAAGGACATGGGATAAGTCATGCTGATAATAGTCAGGTGAATTTGGTATTCGTTCGGTATTTTTATATGCTGTATGTTGTCTTTTCCTCTAGTGGTGTTATGTGAACGTCGACTACATAACACTTCACCATCTTTGGGCCTAGAGGAAGGCATTGGGGAGTAGTAAGTAGATGATGGGTTGCTAGAGTGACAGAAGCTTAAACCCCAGTCTATGCGTTGCTTCGTAAGGGGCTGATTTGGATCCACTAGTTTAATGCTATGGTTAGACGTTGTCTTAATTCTTCTTTCGTAGTTGCGGATGCTTGCAAGAGGGGTTAATCATAAGTGGTATGCTTGTCCAAGTAAGGGAAGTACCCAAGCGCCGGTCCACCCACATATCAAACTATCAAAGTAACGAACGCGAATCATATGAACATGATGAAACTAGCATGACAGAAATTCCCGTGTGTCCTCGGGAGCGTTTTTCCTCTTATAAGACTTTGTTCAGGCTTGTCCCTTGCTACAAAAGGGATTGGGCCACTTTTCTGCATCGTTTCTACAACTTGTTACTTGTTACTTTTCGCATGCTACGATTCACCTCACTATACCATCACTTGTTACCGCTACTTTCAGTGTTTGCAGTTATTACCTTGCTGAAAACCGTTTATCAGAGCCTTCTTCTCCTCGTTGGGTTCGACACTCTTACTTATCGAAAGGACTACGATTGATCCCCTATACTTGTGGGTCATCAAGACTCTTTTCTGGCGCCGTTGCCGGGGAGGGAAGCGCCTTTGGTAAGTGGAATTTGGTATGGAAACATCTATATAATGTGCTGAAATTTATTGTCACTTGTCACTATGGAGACTATTCCTTTGAGGAATTTGTTCGGGGTATCTTCACCACGAACGGAAGCACGAGGGGTTGCTCCTCAACCTGAGGTACCTACTGAAAATATCTTTTATGAAATTCCTTCGGGTATGCTTGAGAAACCGCTGGCTAATCCTTTTACAGGAGATGGATCTTCACATCCACACTTGCATCTAATCTATGTAGATGAAGTTTGTGGTTTATTTAAGCTTGCAGGTTTTCCCGAGGATGAGGTAAAGAAGAAAGTCTTTCCTTTATCTTTGAAGGATAAGGCATTGACATGGTATATGCTATGTGATGATACTGGATCATGGGACTACAATCGGTTGAAATTGGAATTTCATCAAAAGATTTATCCTATGCATTTAGTACATCGTGATCGGAATTATATTTATAACTTTTGGCCCTGTGACAGGGAAAGCATAGCTCAAGCTTGGGGGAGGCTTAAATCAATGCTATATTCATGCCCCAATCATGAGCTCTCGAGAGAAATTATCACTCAAAACTTTTATGCTCGGCTTTCTCATGAAGATCGTACCATGCTTGACACTTCTTGTACCGGTTCTTTTATGAAGAAGGATATTGACCACAAGTGGAATTTATTGGAAAGAATCAAACATAACTCTGAAGATTGGGAGCTTGAAGAAGGTAAGGAGTTAGGTATAAATTTCCAGTTTGATTGCATTAAATCTTTTGTTGAAACAAACACTTCTAGAGATTTTAGCGCTAAGTATGGACTTGACTGTGAGATAGTAGCTTCTCTATGTGAATCTTTTGCTCCTCATGTTTATCTTCCCAAAGAGAAGTGGTTTAAGTATCATCCGCCTGTAGAAGTCAACATAGTTAAACCAAATATAGTTGAAGAGAAAGTCATTGCCTTTAGTGATCCTATTGTTGCTTGTGCCTATGCTGAGAAACCACCTTACCTTGCTAGGAAAAAGGATTATTCTAAAGCTCCAACTATGATACGTAGGGGTTACATTATACCACTTGCACCCTTGAGGAAATTAGAGTTGAACCTAGTGTTGCTATTATCAAAGATATCTTAGCCGAAGACATAGATGGGCATGTTATCAAATTCTGTGAGGACTCCGCTAGAATTGCTAAACCTCACGCGAAAGACAAATACGGACCTGTAGTTGGCCTGCCAGTTGTTTCTGTCAAGATAGGAGATCACTGTTATCATGGTTTATGTGATATGGGTGCTAGTGTTAGTGCAATACCCCGGTCCCTATATGATGAAATCAAAGATGAGATTGCACCTGCTGAGTTAGAACCCATTGATGTCACTATTACGCTAGCTAATAGAGACACTATCTGCCCTGTGGGAATTGTGAGAGACGTAGAAGTCTTGTGTGGTAAGACGAAGTATCCTATTGATTTCCTCGTCCTTGCTACTGCACAAGATAGCTTTTGTCCCATCATATTTGGTAGACCCTTTCTCAACACTGTCAATGCTCATATTGATTGCGTTAAACAGACTGTCACTGTGAGTATGGAGGGTGTGTCTCATGAATTTAACTTCTCCAAGTTTGGAAGACAACCTCATGAAAAAGAGTCGTCTGGTAGGGATGAAATCATTGCTCTTGCCTCTATTGCCGTACCTCCTATGGATCCTTTAGAGCAATATCTGCTTGAGCATGAAAATGATATGCATATGGATGAAAGAGATGAGATAGATAAAATTGTTTTAGAACAATATCCTATTCTCAAGAATAATCTGCCTGTTGAACTTCTTGGGGATCCTGTGTTCGAGCTAAAACAGTTACCAGATACACTTAAGTATGCCTATCTTGATGAAAAGGAGATATATCCTGTTATTATTAGTGCTCACCTCTCGAATCACGAAGAGAAGAAGTTATTAAAAACTTTGAGGAAGCACCGTGCTGCTATTGGATATACTCTTGATGATCTTAAGGGCACAAGATTAAAACCGATCCTGATTCTAAGCCAGTTGCTGATCATCAACGGAGATTAAACCCGAGGATGAAAGAGGTCGTGAGAAAAGAAATATTAAAGCTTCTGGAAGCAGGAATCATTTATCCTGTTGCTCATAGTGATTGGGTAAGTCCAGTACATTGCGTACCTAAGAAGGGAGGTATCACCGTCATTCCTAATGATAAGAATGAATTAATCCCACAAAGGATTATTACTGGCTATAGGATGGTGATAGACTTCCGGAAACTGAACAAGGCAACCAGGAAAGACCATTATCCTTTGCCGTTTATCACCAAATGCTAGAAAGGCTATCTAAACACACACACTTCTACTTTCTAGATGATTATTCAGGTTTCTCGCAAATACATGTTGCACAATCTGATCAGGAGAAAACCACTTTCACCTGCCCCTTCGGTACATTTTCTTATAGACGTATGCCTTTTGGCTTATGCAATGCACCTGCCACCTTTCAAAGATGTATGATGACTATATTCTCTGACTTTTGTGAAAAGATTGTTGAGGTTTCCATGGATGATTTCTCCGTTTATGGTTCTTCCTTTGACGATTGCCTCAACAACCTTGATCGAGTCTTACAAAGATGCAAGTATACCAACCTCGTCTTGAACTGGGAGAAGTGCCACTTCATGGTTAATGAAGGCATCGTCTTAGGACACAAAATCTCTGAGAAAGGCATTGAAGTTGATAAGGCTAAGGTTGATGCAATTGAGAAAATGCCTTGCCCCACAGATACCACAGGTATACGAAGTTTCCTAGGTCATGCTGGTTTCTATAGAAGGTTCATTAAAGACTTCTCTAAGATTTCTAGGCCTCTTACCAACCTCTTGCAGAAGGATGTTCCTTTTGTTTTTGATGAGGATTGTGAGGAAGGTTTCGAAATACTTAAGAAGGCCTTGATAACTGCACCTATTGTTCAACCACCTCATTGGAACTTGCCCTTTGAAATCATGTGCGATGCTAGTGATTATGCTGTTGGTGCTTTTCTAGGACAAAGAGTTGACAAGAAGTTGAATGTCATTCACTACGCTAGTAAAACTCTAGACAGTGCCCAAAGAAACTATGCCACTACAGAGAAGGAGTTTTTAGCAGTTGTGTTTGCATGTGAAAAGTTCAGATCTTATATAGTTGACTCCAAAGTCACTATTCACTCTGATCATGCTGCTATTAAGTACCTTATGGAGAAGAAGGACGCTAAGCCTAGGCTAATCAGATGGGTTCTCCTGCTACAGGAATTTGACTTGTACGTTGTTGACCGAAAGGGTGCTGATAACCCTGTAGCAGATAACTTGTCTAGGCTAGAGAATGTCCTTGATGACCCACGACCTATTGATGACAGCTTTCCTGATGAGCAATTGAATGTCATCCGCACTTCACATAGAGCACCGTGGTATGCTGATTATGCAAACTATATCGTAGCCAAATACATACCACCCAATTTCACCTACCAGCAAAAGAAGATATTCTTCTTTGATTTGAGACACTACTTTTGGGATGATCCTCACCTTTATAAGGAAGGAGTAGATGGTGTTATTGGACGTTGTGTGCCTGAACATGAACAGGGACATATCCTGCAGAAGTGTCATTCCGAAGCCTATGGAGGACACCATGCTGGAGACAGAACTGCTCATAAGGTATTGCAATCAGGTTTCTATTGGCCCACTCTCTTCAAGGATGCCCGTAAGTTTGTCTTTTCTTGTGACGAATGCCAAAGAATAGGGAACATGAGTAAGCGTCAGGAAATGCCTATGAACTATTCACTTGTCATTGAACCATTTGATGTCTAGGGCTTTGATTATATGGGACCTTTCCCGAGTTCCAATGGGTATACTCACATCTTAGTTGCTGTGGATTACGTCACTAAGTGGGTAGAAGCTATCCCCACTAGAAATGCTGATCACCACACCTCTATTAGGATGCTTAAAGAAGTCATTTTCCCAAGATTTAGAGTCCCTAGATATCTGATGACTGATGGCGGTTCACACTTCATTCGTGGTGTTTTCCACAAGATGCTCGCTAAGTATGATGTCAACCATGGATTTGCATCTCCTTATCATCCTCAGTCTAGTGGTCAAGTGGAGTTGAGTAATAGGGAGATCAAATTGATTTTACAAAAGACCGTCAATAGATCTCGAAAGAATTGGTCTAGCAAACTTGACGATGCACTATGGGCTTATAGGACTGCTTATAAGAATCCCATGGGCATGTCACCGTATAAAATGGTTTACGGTAAGGCCTGTCATTTACCTCTTGAGCTGGAACACAAAGCTTATTGGGCAATCAAAGAGCTCAACTTTGATTTCAAACTTGCCGGTGAGAAGCGGTTGTTTGATATCAACTCATTAGATGAATGGAGGGCCCAGGCATATGAGAATGCCAAGTTGTTCAAGGAAAAGGTTAAGAGATGGCACGATAAAAGAATACAAAAACGAGAGTTCAATGTAGGTGATTATGTCCTGCTATACAATTCTCGCTTAAGATTCTTCGCAGGCAAGCTTCTCTCTAGATGGGAAGGTCCCTACGTTGTCGAGGAAGTATATCGTTCCGGTGCCATCAAAATCAATAACACGGAAGGTAATTTTCCTAGAGTGGTAAATGGGCAAAGAATCAAGCATTATATCTCTGGTACTCCCATAAATGTTGAGACCAATATCATTAATATCATAACTCCACAGGAGTACATAAGGGATGTTTATCGGCCTATTTCAGACCCTGAAAACGAAGAGGTATGTGTTTCGGTAAGTAATTGGACTCCGAAACTTTTCCAATAGGAAATTTTCTCTGTTTTGGAATTTATGGAAAATTAGAAAAATAAAAAGCAGTCCGGAGAGCGCACGAGGCGGCCACAAGCTTGGTTGCCGTGGCCTCCCCCCTGGCTGCAGCAACAGGGCTTGTGGGCACCTCGTGTGCCTCCCGGACTCTGTTTTCTTGCGGAGCACTCCTTCTGGTCCAGAAAAATAATTATATATACGCCCGAGGGTTTTGATCTCCGTATCACGCAGTTTTCCTCTGTTTTCGTTTCGAGCCTGTTGTCTGCCGCAGATTTAGAGCAAAGATGTCTCAGGAATTTGTTGGGGAGAATAATCTCCCTCAAGTTCATGAAGAACTAGATGCAGATCTGAAAAGGGTAGAAGTCACGGAAGCGAGGGACAAAGCTAAGGAGAAAACCCAAGCTAGAGAGGAAGTTCAACCTATGTTCAACATTGAAGACGTTGAACGAGTGGATTTTCTCCAACCCTTCCTCCACGTGATGTCTCCATCCTTGATTGAACTCTTGAGGTTTTGTGAAACAACTCGTGCTTGCAATATTTCCCTTTCTCGTGAAGTTGTTTTGCTAGAAAACCATGTCACAGATCTCCAAGGTATAAATCAAAGATTGATAGCTCTCTTGGAATCAAAGGCAAAGACTTCACCACCTTCACCACCAAAGGAAGACAACTAAGCATTGGTTTGGGCAACTCCCTTGGCTTATGCCAAGCTTGGGGGAGTTGCCCTCGTATCGTATCACCTTTATATCTTTTGCTTTTACCTTTGTTTTAGTTCTTTCCATTTCAGTTTTTATTTCTTCCCTTAGTGGAATAAGTCTTTAGTGTTTAGTTTGAGTCTTTTGCCTTGTGTCTCCACCGATGTATTCGAGCTTGCGAGCTATATAATAAAGAGTATCTTAGTCAAGGGCTTTGTTTTGTGCTGTGATCAAAAGTATGAAAAGAACGATAGCATGAAAGATCATGAGATGATCTTATGGAAAGTGATAGCTTCACATATAACAAGTATGATGATTGAAACTTGTTGAGAATAGACCAACATAGACCTCAGTCATTGTTGCAATTAATAAGAAGTAATAAGGAAAGAGAGGTTCACATATAAATATATCATCTTAGACACTTTCTATAATTGTGAGCACTCACCAAACTATTACATGCTTAGAAGTAGATGTTGGACAAGGAAGACAACATAATGAATTGTGTATGCTTGGTTCCAAACAATGTTATATGATTAGAGATCCCTTAGCATGTGACGATTGCTTCCACCTCATATTAGCCAAAACTCCCGCACCAAGTAGAGATACTACTTGTGCATCCATAAACCTTCAACCCAGTTTTGCCATGAGTGTCCACCATACCTACCTATGGACTGAATAAGATCCTTCAAGTGAGTTGTCATCGATGCAAGCAATAAAAAATGCTCTCTAATATGTATGATCTATTAGTGTGTGGAAAATAAGCTTTATACGAACCTGTGATGAGGAAGACATAAAAGCGACAGACTGCATAATAAAGTTCTTTATCACAGGGGGCAATATAAAGTGACATTCCTCCGCACTAAGAGGACACGCATCCAAACCTCAAAAGCGCACGACAACCTTTGCTTCCCTCTGTGAAGGGCCTATCTTGTACCTTTACTTTTTGCCCTTGTAAGAGTCATGGTGATCTTCACCAATTCCTTATTTAGCCTTTTTCTTGGTGAACGTCATATGCTTGGGAATGATCTATATTCATATATCAAATTGGAGATGAGTACTTATGCTTTATTATTGTTGACTTTACCCTTGAGGTAAATGGTTGGAAGGCAAAATTATAAGCCCCTATCTTTCTCTGTGTCCAACTTAAACTTTGATACCATGAGTACCCGTGAGTTGTAAGCAATATTATCAATACCATAACTCCGGAAGAATACCTAAGGGATATTTATCAGCCCGTTTCGGACTCCGAAAACGAAGAGGTATGTGATTTGGTAAGAAAACAGACTCCAAAACTTTTCCAGTAGGAATTTTTCTCCGTTTTGGAATATTTGAAAAAAATAGAAAAATTTGAAGTAGTCCGGAAAGCGCACGAGGAGGCGACAAACCTGCCAGGCGCGAGCCACCCCTGGCCGTGCCTGGGGGGCTTGTGGCCACCTCGTGTGGCTCCCAGACTCCGTTTTCGTGCCGAGTACTCCTTCTGGTCTGAAAAAAATCATTATATATTCTCTCGAAAGGTCTGACCCTTGTATCACGCAAATTTCCTCTGTTTTATTTTCGAGCTTGTTTGTGTTGCAGATCTAGATCGCTATGACGTCCCCAAAAGCCCCGAAGGACAAGATCTTCGAGAAGATCATCAATCCCTACCTCTCAGGAGTGCTGCAACACCCTCAATCTATCGAGATGCGTGAGGGGATGTTGCACATCCGTGATGTTGAGGGGACCAAGAAGACCGGAAGCGTGGAGGCGAGGCTCGAAGCAATGGAGCAATAGGTCTTCAAGTGCCAAGGGATTGTGGAGCGTGGACTCAACTATTGGAAATATGCCCTAGAGGTAATAATAAATTAGTTATTTCTTTGCTCATGATAATCGTTTATTATCAATGCTATAATTGTATTGATTGGAAACACAATACTTGTGTGGATACATAGACAAAACACTGTCCCTAGTAAGCCTCTAGTTGACTAGCTCGTTGATCAAATATGGTCAAGGTTTCCTGACCATAGGCAAGTGTTGTTCCTTGATAATAGGATCACATCATTAGGAGAATCATGTGATGGACAAGACCCAAACTATGAACGTAGCATATTGATCGTGTCGTTTTATTGCTATAGTTTTCTGCGTGTCAAGTATTTGTTCCTATGACCATGAGATCATATAACTCACTGGCACCGGAGGAATAACTTGTGTGTATCAAATATAACAACGTAACTGGGTGACTATGAAGATGCTCTACAGGTATCTCCGAAGGTGTCCTTGAGTTAGTATGGATAAAGACTGGGATTTGTCACTCCGTGTGACGGAGAGGTATCTCGGGGCCCACTCGGTAATACAATATCACACACAAGCCTTGCAAGCAATGTGACTTAGTGTAAGTTACAGGATCTTGTATTACGGAACGAGTAAAGAGACTTGCCGGTAAACGAGATTCAAATAGGTATGCGGATACTGACGATCGAATCTCGGGCAAGTAACATACCGAAGGACAAAGGGAGTGACATACTGGATTATATGAATCCTTGTCACTGAGGTTCAACCGATAAGATCTTCGGAGAATATGTAGGATCCAATATGGGCATCCAGGTCCCGCTATTGGATATTGACCGAGGAGTCTCTCGGGTCATGTCTACATAGTTCTCGAACCCGCAGGGTCTGCACACTTAAGGTTCGACGATGTTTTCGGTATAGTTGAGTTATAGGTGTTGGTAACCGAAAGTTGTTCGGAGTCCCGGATGATATCCAGGATGTCACGGGGAGCTCCGGAATGGTCCGGAGGTAAAGATTGATATATAGGAAGTCCTGTTTTGGTCACCGGAAAAGTTTCGGGCTTATCGGTAATGTACCGGGAGTGCCGGGAGGGGTGTCACGCCCCAAGGGGTCTCATGGGCTATGGGAAGAGATAAAACAGCCCCTAGTGGGCTGGAATAAGTTCCCACTAAGGCCCATAAGGTTTGAGAAGGAAAAAACACAAGGTGGAAAGAGTTTCCAAGTGGGAAGGGAGAATCCTACTCCAAGTAGGATTGGAGTAGGACTCCTCCACCTCCAATTTCGGCCAAACCTTGAGGGTTTGAGGCTGCCTCCTCCCCTCCCTCCCTCCTATATATATACTAGAGGTATTGGGGGTTATTGAGAGACAACTTTTGCCACGGCAGCCCGACCACATACCTCCACGGTTTTTCCTCTAGATCGTATTTCTGCGGAGCTCGGGCGGAGCCCTTCTAAGATAGATCACCACCAACCTCTGGAGCGCCGTCACACTGCCGGAGAACTCATCTACCTCTCCGTCTCTCTTCCTGGATCAAGAAGGCCGAGATCATCGTCGAGCTGTACGTGTGCTGAACGCGGAGGTGCCGTCTGTTCGGCACTAGATCGGAACGGAACGTGAGATGGATCGCAAGACGGTTCGTGCAATGGATCGCGAGATGGTTCGTGGGACGGATCGCGGGACAGATCATGGGACGGAACGCGGGACGGTTCGTGGGACGGTTCGCGGGGCGGATCGAGGGACGTGAGGACGTTCCACTGCATCAACCGCGTTTCTTAACGCTTCTGCTGTGCGATCTACAAGGGTACGTAGATCGGAAATCCCCTCTCGTAGATGGACATCACCATGATAGGTCTTCGTGCGCCTAGGAAATTTTTTGTTTCCCATGCGACGTTCCCCAACAGTGGCATCATGAGCTAGGTTCATGCATATATGTTATCTAGAGTAGAACACAAAAGTTTTTGTGGGCGGTGATGTGCGATTTGCTGCCCTCCTTAGTCTTTTCTTGATTCCGCGGTATTGTTGGATCGAAGCGGCTCGGACCGACATTACTCGTACACTTACGAGATACTGGTTTCATCGCTACGAGTAACTCCGTTGCTCAAAGATGACCGACGAGTGTCGGTTTCTCCAACTTTAGTTGAATCGGATTTGACCGAGGAGGTCCTTGGATGAGGTTAAATAGCAATTCATATATCTCCGTTGTGGTGTTTGCGTAAGTAACATGCGATCCTACTACATACCCATGGTCACCACGTAAAACATGCAACAACAATTAGAGGACGTCTAACTTGTTTTTGCAGGGTATGCTTGTGATGTGATATGGCCAACGATGTGATGTGATACATTGGATGTATGAGATGATCATGTTGTAATAGTTAATATCGACTTGCACGTCGATGGTACGACAACCGGCAGGAGCCATAGGGTTGTCTTTAAACTAACGTTTGTGCTTGCAGATGTGTTTACTATATTGCTAGGACGTAGCTTTAGTAGTAATAGCATGAGTAGCACGACAACTCCGATGGCGACACGTTGATGGAGATCATGGTGTGATGCTGGTGACAAGAAGATCGTGCCGGTGCTTTGGTGATGGAGATCAAGAAGCATATGATGATGGCCATATCATGTCACTTATGAATTGCATGTGAGTTTAATCCTTTATGCACCTTATCTTGCTTAGAACGACGGTAGCATTATGAGGTGATCTCTCACTAAAATTTCAAGACGAAATTGTGTTCTCCCCGACTATGCACCGTTGCGACAGTTCTTCGTTTCGAGACACCACGTGATGATCGGGTGTGATAGACTCAATGTTCACATACAACGGGTGCAAAACAGTTGCACACGCGGAACACTCGGGTTAAGCTTGACGAGCCTAGCATGTGCAGACATGGCCTCGGAACACATGAGACCAAAAGGTCGAGCATGAATCGTATATTTGATATGATTAGCATAGAGATGCTTACCACTAAAACTATTCTCGACTCACGTGATGATCGGACTTGAGATAGTGGATTTGGATCATGTACCACTCAAATGACTAGAGAGATGTACTTTTTGAGTGGGAGTTCTTAAGGAATATGATTAATTGAACTAATTGTCATGAACATAGTCTAATGGTCTTTGCGAATTACGATGTAGCTTGCGCTATAGCTCTACTGTTTTTAATATGTTCCTAGAGAAAATTTAGTTGAAAGTTGATAGTAGAAAACTTTGCGGACTGAGTGTGTAAAACTAAGGATTGTCCTCGTTGCTGCGCAGAAGGCTTATGTCCTTAATGCACCACTCAGTGTGCTGCACCTAGAGCATCGTGTGTGGATGTTGTGAACATCCTACATACACGTTTCTGATGACTACACGATAGTTCGGTGCAAAATACTTAATGGCTTAGAAGCGTGGCGCCGAAGACGTTTTGAAACGTCACGGAAATGAGTGATGTTCTAAAGAGATGAAATTGTGATTTCATGCTTGTGCCCTTGTTAAGAGGTATGAGACCTCCGACAAGATTCTTTGTCCATGAAGTAAAGGAGAAAAACTCAATCGTTGAGCGTGTGCTCAGATTGTCTGAGTACGACAATCACTTGAATCAAGTGGGAGTTAATCTTCCAGATGAGATAGTGATGGTTCTCCAAAGTCACTGCCACCAAGCTGTGAGAGCTTCGTGATGAACTATAACATATCAAGGATAGATACATTGATCCTTGAGAGATTCGTGATGTATGACACTGCGAAAGTAGAAATCAAGAAGGAGCATCAATGGTTGATGGTTAGTAAAACCACTAAGTTTCATGAAAGGCAAGGGCTAGAAGGGATACTTCGTGAAACAGCAAAACAGTTGCTGCACTAATGAAGAGACCCAAGTCTAAACCCAAACCCGAGACTAAGTGCTTCTGTTATGAGGGGAACGGTCACTAAGGCGGAGCTACCCTAGATGCTTGGTAGATAAGTAGGCTGGCAAAGTCGAAAGTAGTATATTTGATATACATGATGTTGATGTGTGCTTTACTAGTACTCCTAGTAGCGCGAGGGTATTGGATACCGGTTCAGTTGCTAAGTGATTGGTAACACGAATGAAAGCTACGGAATAAACGGAGACTAGCTAAAGGCGAGGTGACGATACGTGTTGGAAGTGTTTCCAAGGTTGATATGATCAAACGTCGCACGCTCCCTCTATCATCGGGATTGGTGGTGAAACCCAAATAATTGTTATTTGGTGTTTGCGTTGAGCATGAATATGATTGGATCGTGTTTGTTGCAATGCGATTATTCATTTAAAAGAATAATAGTTATTCTATTTGCTTGAATAATTACCCTCAATGGTTTATTGAATCTCGATCGTAGTGTTACACATGTTCATAATATTAGTGCCAAAAGATAAAAAGTAATAATGATAGTACCACTTAGTTGTGGCACTGCCACTTGAGTCATGTTGGTGTAAAATGCATGAAGAAGCTCCATGCTGATGGATCGTTTGGACTCACTTGATTTTGAATCACTTGAGACATGCAAAACATGCCACATGAAACGAGTAGAGTAACTTGTTGGGAGTAATGCATTTTTGATGTGTGCAGTCCAATAAGTGCTAAGGCACGTAGTGGATATCATTATGTTCTTACTTCACTGACGATTTGAGTAGATACAGGAGTATTTACTTGATGAATCACAAGTCTGAAATGTTGAAAAGTTCAAAGCTATTTTAGAGTGAAAATTGTCGTGACAAGAGGATAAACAGTCTACGATATGATCATAGAGATGAATATCTGAGTTACGAGTTTTGGTACGCAGTTAAGACAATGTGGAAATTGTTTCGCACTTCATGCCACCTGGAACACCATAGTGTGATGATGTGTCTGAACGTCTTAGCCATGCCCTATTTGATATGGTGCATACTATGATGTCTCTTATCGAATTACCACTATCGTTTATGGGTTATGCATTAGAGACAACCGCATTCACTTTAAATAGAGCACCGCGTATTTCCGTTGAGATGACACAGTATAGACTAAGGTTTAGAGAAATCTAAGCTGTCGTTTCTTGAAAGTTTGGAGTTGCGATGCTTATGTGAAAAAGTTTCAGTCTGATAAGCTCGAACCCAAAGCGGATAAATGCATCTTCATAAGATATCCAAAACAGTTGGATACATCTCCTATCTCAGATCCGGAAGCGAAGTGTTTGTTTCTAGAAACGGGTTCTTTCTTGAGGAAAGGTTTCTCTCAAAAGAATTGAGTGGGAGGGTGATAGAACTTGATGAGGTTATTGAACCATCACTTCGACTAGTGTGTAGCAGGGCACAGGAAGTTGTTCCTGTGGCGCCTACACCAATTGAAGTGGAAGCTGATGATGGTGATCATTGAGCTTCAGATCAAGTTACTACAAACCTCGTAGGTCGACAAGGTCGCATACTACTACAGAGTGGTATGGTAACCCTGTCTTGGTGGTCATGTTGTTGAACAATAATGAACCTACGAGCTGTGGAGAAGCGATGGCGGGCCTGGATTCCGACAAATGGCTGGAGGCCATGAAATCCGAGAGAGGATCCATGTATGAAAACAAAGTGTAGACTTTGGAAGAACTACTTGATGGTCGTAGGACTATTGAGTAAAGATGGATCTTTAAAAGGAAGACAAACGATGATGGTGATAAGTCACTATTAAGAAAAGCTCGACTTGTCGCAAAGATGTTTCCGACATGATCAAACAGTTGACTATGGTGAGACTTTCTCACTCGTAGCGATGCTAAAAGTCTGTTAGAGTTATGTTAGTAGTTGTTGCATTATTTTTGAAATATTGCACATAGGATGTCAAAACATTGTTTCCTCGACGGTTTCCTTGACCAAACATTGTATGTGATACAACCAGAAGGTTTTGTCGATCCTAAAGATACTAACAAGTATGCAAGCTCCAGTGATCCTTCAATGGACTGGTGCAAGCATCTCGGAGTTGGAATATACACTTTGATGAGATGATCAAAGATTTTGGGTTTGTACAAGGTTTATGAAAAACTTGTATTTCCAAAGAAGTGAGTGGGAGCACTATAGAATTTCTGATAAGTATATGTGGTTGATATATTGTTGATCAGAAGTAATGTAGAATTTCTGTGAAGCATAAAAGGTTGTTTGAAAGGAGTTTTTCAAAGGAATACCTGGATTGAGCTACTTGAACGTTGAGCATCAAGATCTGTGGAGATAGATCGAAACACTTAATAGAAGTTTCAACAAGATGCATGCCTTGACAAGTTTTTGAAGGAGTTCAAAATAGATCAGCAAAGAAGGAGTTCTTGACTGTGTTGTAAGGTGTGAATTTGAGTAAGACTCAAAACTTGACCACGACAGAATAAATAGAATAGACGAAGGTCGTCTTCTATGCCTTGGCAGTAGACTCTAAAGTATGCCATGCTGAGTACCGCACCTGATGTGTGCCTTGCAGCAAGTCTGTTAAGAGGTACAGAGAGTGATCCAGAATTGAATCACTGATCAGCGGTCAAAGTTATCCTTAGTAACTAAATGGACTAAGGAATTTTTCTCGATTATGGAGGTGGTTAAAAAGTTCGTCGTAAAGGGTTACGTCGATGCAAGCTTTGACACTAATCCGAATAACTATGAGTAGTGAAACGGATTCGTATAGTAGAGTAGATATTTGGAGTATTTCCGAATAACACGTAGTAGCAGCATCTACAAGATGACATAAAGATTTGTAAAGCTCACTAGGATCTGAAAGAGTTCAAAATCGTCGACTAAAACCTATCTCACAAGCAAGACGTGATCAAACCCCAGAACTGTAAGGGTGTTGGATTCGTTAGAATCACCTAGTGATGTGGACTAGATTATTGACTCTAGTGCAAGTGGGAGACTGTTGGAAATATACCCTAGAGGCAATAATAAATTAATTATTTCTTTGTTCATGATAATCGTTTATTATCCATGCTATAATTGTATTGATTGGAAACACAATACTTGTGTGGATACATAGACAAAACACTGTCCCTAGTAAGCCTCTAGTTGACTAGCTCGTTGATCAAAGATGGTCAAGGTTTCCTGACCATAGGCAAGTGTTGTTACTTGATAACGGGATCACATCATTAGGAGAATCATGTGATGGACAAGACCCAAACTATGAACGTAGCATATTGATCGTGTCGTTTTATTGCTATAGTTTTCTGCGTGTCAAGTATTTGTTCCTATGACCATGAGATCATATAACTCACTGGCACCGGAGGAATACCTTGTGTGTATCAAATGTCACAACGTAACTGGGTGACTATGAAGATGCTCTACAGGTATCTCCGAAGGTGTCCGTTGAGTTAGTATGGATCAAGACTGGGATTTGTCACTCCGTGTGACGGAGAGGTATCTCGGGGCCCACTCGGTAATACAACATCACACACAAGCCTTGCAAGCAATGTGACTTAGTGTAAGTTACAGGATCTTGTATTACGGAACGAGTAAAGAGACTTGTCGGTAAACGAGATTGAAATAGGTATGCAGATACTGACGATCGAATCTCGGGCAAGTAACATACCGAAGGACAAAGGGAATGACATACGGGATTATATGAATCCTTGTCACTGAGGTTCAACCGATAAGATCTTCGGAGAATATGTAGGATCCAATATGGGCATCCAGGTCCCTCTATTGGATATTGACCGAGGAGTATCTTGGGTCATGTCTACACAGTTCTCGAACCCGCAGGGTCTGCACACTTAAGGTTCGACGATGTTTTCGGTATAGTTGAGTTATAGGTGTTGGTAACCAAAAGTTGTTCGGAGTCCCGGATGAGATCTAGGACATCAGAGGGAGCTCCGGAATGGTCCGGAGGTAAAGATTGATATATAGAAAGTCCTGTTTTGGTCACCGGAAAAGTTTCGGGCTTATCGGTAATGTACCGGGAGTGCCGGGAGGGGTGCCGGGGACCATCGGGAGGGGTGTCACGCCCCAAGGGGTCTCATGGGCTATGGGAAGAGATAAACCAACCCCTAGTGGGCTGGAATAAGTTCCCACTAAGGCCCATAAGGTTTGAGAAGGAAAAAACACAAGGTGGAAAGAGTTTCCAAGTGGGAAGGGAGAATCCTACTCCAAGTAGGATTGGAGTAGGACTCCTCCACCTCCAATTTCGGCCAAACCTTGAGGGTTTGAGGCTGCCTCCTCCCCTCCCTCCCTCCTATATATATACTAGAGGTATTGGGGGTTTTTGAGAGACAACTTTTGCCACGGCAGCCCGGCCACATACCTCCACGGCTTTTCCTCTAGATCGTATTTCTGCGGAGCTCGGGCGGAGCCCTGCTGAGATAGATCACCACCAACCTCTGGAGCGCCGTCAAACTGCCGGAGAACTCATCTACCTCTCCGTCTCTCTTGCCGGATCAAGAAGGCCGAGATCGTCGTCGAGCTGTACGTGTGCTGAAAGCGGAGGTGCCGTCTGTTCAGCACTAGATCGGAACGGATCGTGCGATGGATCGCAAGACGGTTCGTGCAATGTATCGCGAGATGGTTCGTGGGACGGATCGCGGGACAGGTCGTGGTACGGATCGCGGGACGGTTCGCGGGGCGGATCGAGGGACGTGAGGACGTTCCACTACATCAACCACATTTCTTAACGCTTCTGCTGTGCGATCTACAAGGGTACGTAGATCGGAAATCCCCCCTCGTAGATGGACATCACCATGATAGGTCTTCGTGCGCGTAGGAAATTTTTTGTTTCCCATGCGACGTTCCCCAACAGTGGCATCATGAGCTAGGTTCATGCATATATGTTATCTCGAGTAGAACACAAAAGTTTTTGTGGGCGGTGATGTGCGATTGGCTGCCCTCCTTAGTCTTTTCTTGATTCCGCGGTATTGTTGGATCAAAGCAGCTCGGACCGACATTACTCGTACGCTTACGAGATACTGGTTTCATCGCTACGAGTAACTCCGTTGCTCAAAGATGACCGGCGAGTGTCGGTTTCTCCAACTTTAGTTGAATCGGATTTGACCGAGGAGGTCCTTGGATGAGGTTAAATAGCAATTCATATATCTCCGTTGTGGTGCTTGCGTAAGTAAGATGCAATCCTACTAGGGTACGTAGATCGGAAATCCCCTCTCGTAGATGGACATCACCATGATAGGTCTTCGTGCGCGTAGGAAATTTTTTGTTTCCCATGCGACGTTCCCCAACATCAACGCCAACCACATGATGATCACGGAGTTCACCAGCAAGCACATGATCGATGCCAATGACATTGGGAAGCACCTCTCCAGGCTCTATGACAGGATCGATCACCTCCAGGCCCAGATCTTTGCCCGCAGAACCAAAATTGTGTGTATGAGTATATATTTAAATCAATACGGTTGGCTGCAAATTTGAGGATTCCGGAGACTCGTTCATCTTTCCATGATGGAGCATCTATGCCTTGGAAGACGGAGGATCAAACCCATGTTGCAACAACTCCACCACCATCACCTCCAAAGGAAGACAACTAAGCATGGGTATGGGCAATCCAATTGGCTTGTGCCCAGCTTGGGGGAGTTTCCCCGGTATCGTATCACCATCACATATTTTGCCTTTACCTTTGTTTTAGTTTGTTCCTTTTCAGTTTTCTCTTTCTCTAGTAGAATAAAGGTATTAGTGTTTTAGGCTTGAGTTTTGCTTTGTGTCACCCCCCGATGTATTCGAGCTCGTGAGCCATATAATAAAGAGTGTCTTAGTTAAGGGCTTTGTCTCTTGTCATGATAAAAATATTGAGAAAAGAACAAAAGCATGAAAGATCATGTAATGATCTTATGGGAAGTGATGGCTTCACATATAAATAGAATGATGATTGAAACTTGTTGAGGGTAGACAAACGTAGACCTTGGTCATTGTTGCAATTAATAGGAAGTGATAAAGAAGGAGAGGTTTGCATATAAATATATCATCTTTGACACCATCTATGATTGTGAACACTCACTAAACTATTGCATGCTTAGAAGTAGGTGTTGGACAAGGAAGACAACATAATGAATTGTGTTTTCTTGGTTCCGAACAATGTTATATGATTAGAGATCACTTAGCATGTGACGATTGCTTCCACCTCATACTAGCCAAAACTCCCGCACCAAGTAGAGATACTACTTGTGCATCCATAAACCTTCAACCCAGTTTTGCCATGAGAGTCCATCATACCTACCTATGGATTGAATAAGATCCCTCAGTAAGTTGTCATCGGTGCAAGCAATAAAAATTTGCTCCCTGATATGTATGATCTATTAGTGTGTGGAAAATAATATTTGTACGAACCTGTGATGAGGAAGACATAAAAGCGACAGACTGCATAATAAAGTTCTTTATCACAGGAGGCAATATAAAGTGACGTTCCTCCGCACTAAGAGGACACGCATCCAAACCTCAAAAGCGCATGACAACCTTTGCTTCCCTCTGCGAAGGGCCTATCTTGTACCTTTACTTTTTGCCCTTGAAAGATTCGTGGTGATCTTCACCAATTCCTTATTTCGGAAGTAAGTATTCATGAATTATTATTGTTGACATTACCCTTGGGGTAAATGGTTGGGAGGCAAAATTATAAGCCCTTATCTTTCTTTGTGTCCAGCTGAAACTTTGATCTCTTGAGTACCACGTGAGTTGTAGAAATTGTAGAGAACGGAAGGATGATTGAGTATGTGGATTTGCTTTACAAGCTCTTATTTGACTCTTTCTGATGTTGTGATAAATTTCAATTGTTTCAATGACTAAAGGCTATCGTTGTTAATTCTCGTTAAGGTTCTTGATCCATACTTTACATTGTGAAGGAATTGTCACTTTAGCATGAGAGATTATATGTTGGTATTACTATTCTGATCATGATCATGATGCCTGCATGTTCGTATCTTGTTTTGTTGACACCTCTCTCCCTAAATATGTGGGCATGTTTATTGATCTAGGCTTTCGCTTGAGGACAAGCGAGGTCTAAGCTTGGGGGAGTTGATACGTCCATTTTGCATCATGCTTTCATGTTGATATTTATCGCTTCTTGGGATGTTATTTCACTTAACGGTACAATACTTATGCCTTTTCTCTCTTATTTTGCAAGGTTTACATGAAGAGGGAGAATGCTGACAGCTGGAATTCTGGCCTGAAAAAGGAGCAAGTTTGAGATGCCTATTCTGCGCAAGTCCAAAAGCCGTGAAAATCAACGTGGATTTTTATGGGATATATAAAAAATACTGGGCCGAAGAAGTTCCAGAGGGGCGCCAGCAGGTGGCCACAAGCCTGCTAGGCGCGGCCACCCCCCTGGCCGCGCCTGGGGGGCTTGTGAGCTCCCTGCTGGCCCACTGGCCTCCTCTTTTGCTACAAGAAGGGTTTCGGTCTGGAAAAATTCATGAGGAGGCTTTTCGGAGGATTCGCCGCCGCCACGAGGCGGAACTTGAGCAGAACCAATCTAGAGCTCCGGCAGGACGATCCTACCGGGGAAACTTCCCTCTGGAGGGGGAAATCATCGCCATTGTCATCACCAACACTCCTCTCATCGGAGGTGACTCGTCACCATCAACATTTCATCAGCACCATCTCATCTCCAAACCCTAGTTCATCACTTGTAACCAATCTCCGTCTCGCGACTCCGATTGGTACTTGTAAGGTTGCTAGTAGTGTGAATTACTCTTTGTAGTTGATGCTAGTTAAATTACTTGGTGGAAGAGTTTATGTTCAGATCTTTGATGCTACTCATTACCTCTCTGGTCATGAATATGATTATTCTTTGTGAGTAGTTACTTTTGTTCCTGAGGACATGGGATAAGTCATGCTATAAGTAGTCATGTGAATTTGATATTCGTTCGGTAATTTGATGTGTTGTATGTTGTTTTTCCTCTAGTGGTGTTATGTGAACGTCGACTACATAACACTTTACAATTATTTGGGCCTAGAGGAAGGCATTGGGAAGTAGTAAGTAGATGATGGGTTGCTAGAGTGACAGAAGCTTAAACCTTAGTTTATGTGTTGCTTCGTAAGGGGCTGATTTGGATCCACTAGTTTAATGCTATGGTTAGACTTTGTCTTAATTCTTCTTTCGTAGTTGCGGATGCTTGCGAGAGGGGTTAATCATAAGTGGGATGCTTGTCCAAGTAAGGGCAGTACCCAAGCGCCGGTCCACCCACATATCAAACTATCAAAGTAACGAACGCGAATCATATGAACACGATGAAAACTAGCATGACAGAAATTTCCGTGTGTCCTCGGGAGCGTTTTTCCTCCTATAAGACTTTGTCCAGGCTTGTCCCTTGCTAGAAAAGGGATTGGGCCACTTTGCTGCACCTTTGTTACTTTTGTTACTTGCTACTTGCTACGAATCATCTCACCACACAACTACTTGTTACTGATAATTTCAGTGCTTGCAGATATTACCTTGCTGAAAACCACTTGTCATATCCTTCTGCTCCTCGTTGGGTTCGACACTCTTAGTTATCGAAAGGACTACGATAGATCCCCTATACTTGTGGGTCATCAGCGTCCCGTAGAAAAGTACCCTGAAAATAAAAATTCTCCGAATGCCGTGAAAATCAAGTATGATTTTTCTGGTAGTTTTGAAAAATACTGAGACAGAGAGCTAGTCAGGGGGCTGCACCAGTGGGCCACAAGCCCTGGAGGCGCGGGCAGCCCCCTGGCCGCGCCTACCAGGCTTGTGGGGCCCATGTGGACCCCCTCCACTCATTCTAGCTCCCATCTGCTTCTCCTACCTCCAGAAGAAATTGTTTCGCAGCTCAAACTCGTGTTCTTGCTCTTCTTGCTGGGATTGTCGATCTCCTTGTGCTAAGCACCATTCACCAAACTATTTTGGGGAAATGGCTCCTTGGTATGTGACTCCTCCATTGGTCCAATTAGTTCTTGCTCTAGTGCCTTATACATCGCGTATTTTTGCTACCTTGGTGACCCTGTTCTTGAGCTTTGCATGCTAATTTTAGCTGGTCCCAAGTAGT
Organism: Hordeum vulgare subsp. vulgare; assembly: GCF_904849725.1. Taxonomy (NCBI): domain Eukaryota; kingdom Viridiplantae; phylum Streptophyta; class Magnoliopsida; order Poales; family Poaceae; genus Hordeum; species Hordeum vulgare. Next base: position 553,195,686 of record NC_058524.1, on the reverse strand, counting down.
TTTGATGGATGGTATGGCCTCTAGGCACTTGTCGGAGTAGTTGCTACGAGTTTCGTTGGGCCTTGTTCACTTTTACTTTAAGTCACTGAAAATTTCTGAAAAGGAAGATGTTCAGGAGGAATTATCATGGTGGTTCCTCAAGGAAGAGGGGTCCCCGTCTCGCAATTCGGGAGCCCGATCCTTACCAACATAGGAACACATAGGTACAACCATGTGAATGGCCTTCTGATGAATTCATGATTGAGGCAGGTTTCAAAGACGAGTTTGATTCACTTGTTCACAATGTTGGACTCGAAGAATTCATCTCCGATAAATGTGAACAGTATGTTACTCACACTGCCTCTTTTGTTCGTAGATTTGAATTTTCAGCTGGTCGTGACACATCCGTACTGTTTGATCTCTATGACAAATCGTACACCATGGATTTAGAGGATTTCAATAGAATTTGCAAGATACCTGTTTGGAGTAGTCTCTATGATCCTCCTAAATCTTCGGTTAGACATTTTTTCTCTAGTATAACTTTCGGAGAAACTTGAGATATTAGACACGTTACCATGGTGAGCATTCATTTTCCTGCCTTGCATTACTTTGCCCTCTTCATAGGTAGATGCATTAACGGCAAGATTGAGCATTGTCACCTCTACGCACCCGACCTTAGTATTCTTAAGAGCGCAATAACGGGTGATAGAAGTTTCAACATGGGAGCTATAATAGCAAGGAGGATGAATAATAATGCTAATGAAGGGGATTTCTTTGGTGGGATCTATGGCACTCGCATAGCAAATTTTCTTGGAGTACCCATCCGCGAAGGAGATCCCCCACTCCATACAGCTTTCCTTGATCGCGTCGCTTTGACACGCTATCAGTTCCTTGATAGGGATGATGAATCCTCCTATACCGGTTAATATTTAACCGGCAGCGTGTTTTCCATATTACCCTTCCTTCTCCTGCTTTCTTTGACTTTCAGGTAAAACGTAGATATTACATAACTAGAGGAGAGGTAGAGGAGTATGAGAGGGAGGCAAAGGCTTCTCGTCTCCGCGAGGCAGCTATTCAGGAAGTGGTTGCAGCGCTCCCGTACAACCCCATTATGATTTTGGGTATCGCCCGGACCATCCATGGGAGTAGACCAACTTAGGCCAAAAACCTAAGCTTGGGGGAGTACGTGTTTCTCACCGACTTTATATTCTTGCTCACGCTTTCACTTTGTTAGTCCGTGTTCACACTTTGCCACTCTATCATCCATGCTAGTTTATTTCTTTTTCCCGTTTTGTTCTCGTGTGTTTGTCTAGTTTGATAAAACCCAAAAATATTTCTCGTTCTTCTTTTGCTTGTTGGGAGCTTTCATGTGTAAATAGTTTTATTTTTGTTTGGGTCAAGGTAGAAGACCATGGTTACAATGTTTAGTGGCTCTCGCATGCATATCTGTTTATCTGTCTTAGAGCCATATTACTTTGTCTTCTCCTTTGTGTTTGCTTGCAGATTCCAGCTTAGTCCAATGCACGAGCACCCTTATTATTGTTCACATCGTTCGGTTGTGCAAGTGAAAGGCAATAATGATGATATATGATGAAGTGACTGAGCCTGGAAAAGCTGGTATGAACTCGATCTATTTTGTTTTTGTAAATATGACTAGCTCATCATTCCGGATTCAGCTTTGTTGTGAGAGAAACATGTTTGCAATGACAACTTAGAGATTATAGTTTCTGATGCAATGCTTAATTAGCTAGGAGCTTATAATGGTTTGTCTTGGATACCAACATGAATTTTGAGATGACTATGATGTAGTATGATAGGATGGTATCCTCCTTTGAATGATTCAAGTGGCTTGACTTGGTGCATGTTTACGCATGTAGTTGAAACAAAATCAACATAGCCTCTATGATATTCATGTTCATGGTGATTTATGTCCTACTCATGCTTGCACTCAATGTTGGTCAATCTCAATGCATTTTGATGACTGTTGTCGCTCTCTAGTTGGTCGCTTCCCAGTCTTTTGCTAGCCTTCACTTGTACTAAGCGGGAATACTGCTTGTGCATCCACTTCCATAAACCCAAAGTTGTTCCTTATGAGTCCACCATACCTACCTATATGCGGTATCTACCTGCCGTTCCAAGTAAATATGCTTGTGCCACTCTCTAAACCTTCAAGAAATAATCTGTTTTGCATGCCCGAACCGCTCATGTGGTGACAAGGGGCGCTCAGTATCTTCCATGCTAGGCGTGTTATCCTCGATATGTATTTATTCACTATCATTCACGAGAAAGGGGCCGGTAATTGGAATGCCCAGTTCCATGCTCAAATCGAAAAGATAATTGCAAACAAAACTCCCCCTAGATTGATGTTGGTATGGACGAAACCCGAGTATTCGGCTAGTCGTGGAGTGTGATTGATCAGTGGTGGGCGAGTCAAAACTTTACTTTTCTGTTTGGGAACCGCCTATAGCATGTGTAGCGTGGAAGATGATGAAAACTCTTGGTCATTGCGTTGACAATGAAAGCATGCCACCCAAAATTATTATCTCTGTTTTCAAAGCTTGAGATCTGGCACCTCTGCAAATCAATGCTTCCCTCTGTGAAGGGCCTGTCTATTTATGTTCCTGTTGAGTCATCCTCCTCTTATAAAAGCATCAATTAGAGAGCACCTCTGTCGTTTTTATGCTTTGCTTTTAACTGTGTTGAGTGTGACTATGACTGGATCTTCATTGCCATGAATTACAATGTTTAGTCAGCCCTTGGTCTTTGAAGGTGCTCTGCATTTATGTTTTGCGGTGTGAGAAAGAGCTAGCGAGATACCATCTGTTCGTACCACTTCATGATTGTTTTGATTGAAGTGTTGACGTTTGAAACTTATTATTATTGCTCGCTAGTTGATTATGCCATTGATATGAGTTTACCATGAGACCCAAATGTCATTTGCTTATGTGGTTAGCTTGTGATCTTGCTGAAATTCTGGTTATGAGTTAGATATAGTTGCAACAACAAGATCAAACAGAGTTCGTAAAAGTTTTTCTTTTGTCTCTTTCAGTTTGTCAACTGAATTGCTTGAGGACAAGAAAGGTTTTAAGCTTGGGGGAGTTGATACGTCTCCGTCGTATCTACTTTTCCAAACTCAGTTGCCCTTATTTTGGACTCTAATTTGCATGATTTGAATGGAACTAACCCAGACTAACGCTGTTTTAAGCAGAATTGCCATGGTGTTGTTTTTGCGCAGAAATAAAAATTCTCGGAATGACCTGGAAATTTACGGGGATTTTTTGTGGAATACATGAAAAATACTGGCGCAAGAATCAACCGGAGGGGTGGAGCTGAGAGCCCATAAGCCCACCACGCGCGCCCCCCCAGGCCGTGCCTGGCAGGCTTGTGGGGCCCATGTTTCTCCACCGCCTCCAATCTCAGCTCTATTTAGTCCCTTTCGTCCGGAAAAAAAATCAAGGAGAAGAGTTCATTGCGTTTTACGATACGGAGGCGCCGCCACCTCATGTTCTTCCTCTCAAGGGCAGATCTAGAGTCCGTTCTGGGCTCCGGAGAGGGGAGATCGTTGCCATCGTCATCACCAACCTTCCTTCATCGAAAATTCTATGATGCTCTTCACCGTTCGTGAGTAATCTCATCGTAGGCTTGCTGGACGGTGATGGGTTGGATGAGATCTATCATGTAATCGAGTTAGTTTTGACGGGGATTGATCCCTAGAGTCCACTATGTTCTGAGATAGATGTTGCTACTATTTTGCCATGCTTAATGCTTGTCACTAGGGCCCGAGTGCCATGATTTCAGATCTGAACCTATTATGTTCTCGTCAATATATGTGTGTTCTTGATCCTATCTTGCAAGTTGTAGTCACCTACTATGTGTTATGACCCGGCAACCCCGGAGTGACAATAGCCGGAACCACTCCCGGAGATGACCATAGTATGAGGAGTTCATGTATTCACTAAGTGTTAATGCGTTGGTCCGGTTCTTTATTAAAAGGAGAACCTTAATATCCCGTAGTTTCCATTAGGACCTCGCTGCCACGGGAGGGATGGACAATAGATGTCATGCAAGTTCTTTTCCCTAAGCACGTATGACTACATACGGAATACATGCCTACATTACATTGGTGAAGTGGAGCTAGTTACATATCTCTCCGTGTTATAACTGTTGCATGCTGAATACCATCCGGCATAATCATCCATCACCGATCCAATGCCTACGAGTTTTTCCTACTAGTCCTTGCTATGTTACTTGCCGCTACTGCTGTCACTGCCGCTACTATTACTCTGGTTCTACTACTGTCACTGCTGCTACTGTTACTCTGTTGCTACTACTGTCACTTTGCTGCTACCAGTTACTTTTGCTACTGTTGCTATCATACTACTCTGCTACTGATACTTTTGCTGTAGATACTAAATCTTTCAGGTGTGGTTGAATTGACAACTCAACTGCTAATACTTGAGAATATTCTTCGGCTTCCCCTTGTGTCGAATCAACAAATTTGGGTTGAATACTCTACTCTCGAAAACTATTGCGATCCCCTATACTTGTGGGTTATCAGTGCTCGATTTGAACCTGTGAACCTCATGAAGTATTTTGTGAAACAATGTCTTGCTCTATTTGAACCTGATGAAGTATTTTGTGAACCTGATGAAGTTGTCAATTATTTGAGTTTTGTTTGGACCATTTTGTTTGGGCACTAAAGTTAGTTTGGACTGCAAAAAGGCTGAGGCCCAAACATGAAATAGACTAAAAAGGCTTGGGCCTAAAACAAGAGTAGGCCAAGGCCCAAATTAGAATTTGTCTAAAAAGGCTTGGGCCTTAAAAATGAGTAGGCCAAGGCCCAAACAAGAACTGGACTAAAAAAAGTAGGCCAAGGCCCAAAAGAAAAGTGGACTAATAAAAAACCTGCTCAGTAAAAGATTCTATCCCAGAAAATAAAAGGCCAAATTATTGGGACCGACCCATGTAGACGACCGGAATGGACCAGGCTGAATCTAATTTACGACCTTTTCATTTGGTCGTAATTCTGCCACGTCAGCCTGCCATGGTGGATCTGACGTGGTGTGGGCGGATTGTTAGTGACCAAATCAGTTGGTCGTTAAACCTACGACCTTCTGTTTGGTCGTAAAATCCTACGACCAATCCAGGAAAAAGGTCGTTATAGTTCATTAGAGACCCTCAGCTTTTGACCGTCTGTTTTTTGTCCTAAAAAGGTCACAAATGGAAAGCAATGACCATTCGGTGACCAACATTGAAGGTCGTTAGTTGACATATTTCTTGTAGTGTGTATGAGATCTTCCTCTTGACGCAAGCCCATGGGAACACACCTAATCCTACATAGAACTCTCACGAAGACCATGGGTTAGTACACAAACACGTAATGGACAATGCTTACCATACCATGGGATCACTTGTATCCTCTCGTTACATCTTGTATGCTTTGTGTGTTGATCATATTGATTTACTGTTTATCTGACGATCTTGATCAACCTTCTGTCTCTATGACCATTCTTTGGATAATACCTTGAATACCACCTTGGTCATCATATAAACTCCTTGAACCCAACAGATGGACTTCAAGAAGTGCCTATGGACAAATCCTATAAATATAACTAAGGCAACCATTAGTCCATAGGGATTGTCATCAATTACCAAAACCACATATGGACAAATATGCTCTAACATTTTTTATGCTTTTGCTACCCTAGTTTTGGTTAACGGTGGTATGTTCCATTATGAGCACTCCTAACACGCTTGGGGTTGTTATGGGGACCTCCTTGGTAAATCGTTTTGCTTTAAAACTCTAATGGAAAGACCCAACTTTGGTACTCCATTTGCTAAACAACTTAATAAAATGCATAGAGAATAGCTACCCCGTGGATAATTAATCAACCCCCCGGGCCAGTGCTCCTCATGAGTGTTGGTCCAAACTAGAGTCGTGTGCGGGGCCAACCCGGGTAACTAGGGAGATCTTTATTAGGCCACAGTATGTTGCGCTCATGCGATTGTGTCCTGAGAACGAGATACGCGGCTCTTATAGGGTTAATTTTGAATCGTACGTTAGGCACAAAAAATGCTTAGCACTACTGAAACTTCACCACTTAACCATGCCTCACCTAATTACTTAATTAGTCCTGATATCTTGGTCATGAGATAGCTAAGTCCTCGTGGCTCATAGATTACTACAACACCACAAGTCCAGGTACCGCAGATATTGAAGCAGATGATCCTCCACAGCTCAAGTCGGAGTATGATGAGGAGAGATGGCGCATGTACGTTACCTATATGCATGAGTAAAGGGATTTGTGGTCGTCTCCTGGGATAGAGAGATAGACTTTGTTGATTTTATCATTTGGTTTCATCCATAGACAAACCCTGTTCTTCTCGATGTTGAATGAATGATGTGTGAACTTGTAATTTAGCATGTGGAGATTGTAAGCCAACTCATATACTCATCTCCTTTTTAAATGTATCTACAATGATTTCTATACTTGTGAAACGCCGAGATGCATATTTATCCATATTAAGGCCTCATCCCCAAATAAGGATAGTGTCGCATCTTGGACGTTACACATCTCGCAAAATCCAACTTTTACCATTACAACATTATTTCCAAACTTGGTGAAATTGATGTGAATCTCGATGGCACCGATTTTCACAAAATGTGGCAACTTTTGAATTCTCGGTAAGACCGATATAGGAATCTTGGTGGTATCGGTATGGTGAACTAGGGAAATTTCACATCTCAGTGAGACTGATTCCAAGACTCGGAACTTTCGATTCTTGAAAACGACATACCAGAAACTTGGTCACTGGTTTCAGTGGCACTGAAATGGAAGTTGGTGGTACCGAGATTCTAGGGTTTGGCATAGGTTTTGTGTGTGGAAAAACAGGTAGGGCGAGTGGAAAATATTGGTGGCACCAATTTTGATGTTTAGGCTTTTGGAAATATAATTTTGTGGGGGGATGGCTGAGTATTTTTGGTGGCTATCTCTAAGCACTTGAGCAACCAATTTATTATAGATACCTCACCCCCTTTTAATAGTATTGGCTTTCCTATGCACTCAAATGTGATTACTCACAAATATAAAATGTAGAGTCTTGTATGTAGACGCTTGGCCAATCCCATTCATTTCCTTCCTTGGGGCCGCTCCACACAATCCTCAGCCAATCTTCTCTGTGAACTATATCTGAAATACACTAGGTAAAAATATTAGTACAAGAGACAATGTATGTTATCATGAATTATCAAAACCACCAAGGGAGCATATGTGGTTTCAATCTCCCCCTTTTGCTAATTGATGAAAAAATACAATCAATGCTTAAAATAAAAATAAGTAGCAGAATATGATAGCTTTGAAAGATACATGAATAATACAAGCTCCTCCTAAACGTGTGCAATACCATTTGATGGATAGTTGCTTTGTGCTGCATGGGCACACACATGGTAGAAGGGACAAGATAAGTCATGTGAATCTTGGCTATATGTATCAAACATATGTGAATGAAAAGTTTCCATGTTCAAGACTCACTCTTGCAAGCAATATGTGCAAGAGAAAAGAGATCATCCTAAACAAGGATATGATGCACATACTTACCTTGGAGTGCTTGAGCATCTTAGCAGTAGGAACACACTTGAGAAAAAAATGTTAGATAACACATGACTATTCTATTGTAAAGATGAAAACAGCTTTAGTAGTAGCAAAATATGGTATACATATTCAAAGTAGGATTTGATGATAGATATGTCTCCAAGAATTTTAAGAACTTTCTCCCCTCGATGTGAATATGTAGGATTTCCTCTCCCCCTGAATCATAGCATGTAGATATTGGGAGTAGGTAGGGTGAGACAAGTTCATTCCAAAGTGGGCAATAAAACTCAAATCGAACTTTCCCCTTTTATATCTCTCCCCCGTAATGGTATCTCTCCCTCTCGATGTGTAGGCTTCGTTATATCTCACCTTTGACATATCTTCCCTTTGGTAGATCTCCCCTTTTGGTGTAAGCATTTAGAAGCTTTGATATATCTCCCCCTTTGGAATTAGTTTCCGAAAATGTCAAAGGGTAAGCATTAACTGATAGCAAGGGATCCTGGATTCTTCTTTCTTTGATAAGGGTTCCTTGATTCTTCTCCCCCCTTGAGTATGGATAAGGGTTCCTTCAAATTTCTCCCCCTTTCGGTATAGATAAGGGTTGCTTGAAAGTTCTCCCTCTTCTAGTAGGGATCCTAGATGTTTGTCCCCCTTTGTGCGACCACTTAGACGTTTCTCCCCCTTTGGTATAAATCCAGTAAAATCCCTAAGAACTCAAATAGTACTAAAATTCGGAGTCTCTGTGGCAATATGGTTCGGTAGAACTGAGAATGATCTTAGGACAGTGTGAGAAATCTGTATGACTGATTTTCCCAAATCGGTGAGACCGATATGAAAATAGTAATGTAACTACTTAATTCAAATAGAAAAAAAGAGTATCTAAAAAAATAAAAAATAGATTCTTCATCTCCAAGACATATAGATGAGAATTGAATGGTTCCAAGTAAGCATGCAACAAAAACATGAACCATACAAGAATCTTCATCTAGAGGTTGGCCAGTGGCTAAGTCACCTATATTAGAATATATTGACTTGAGGAGTCAAGCAAGAATGCTTGATCATAGGTCATACTCATCGTTAAGCACAAAATTGTGTTGCCATTTTTTGTTAAGCATTTTAATGTCTTCATATCACTTGAGTTGCTTCACCTCATTACTTGGCGTAAAACTTTATCAAGGATATGCGTACATACCTTCGAATTATGTTGATGAAATCGCAGGTAGGTGAACTTGTTTGTTGATGCTCATTGTTGAGGAAGATCATCTTGAGTTGGGAGCTATCCTTTTTGTTTTGGTTCAGTTTCACCTACATAGGTTAGTCATGCAAGGAAGAACTTAATATGTCCAAATGTCAAGAGTGAATTTTATCATCAATTAGTTGTCAAGGATATGATTTTGTTGTATTCTTCCTCCATATCCTAAGGGGTTGTTGATACTTCGCTATGACAAGATTGCTTTTTATGTGAGTTGATGGCAATCTTATGAAGTGTAGTTATTCTAAGTACCTACAAAAGGTTAGATGCAATACAAGGGAGCATTGTTTTCCAAGATATAAGATAATGTCATATCAATAGAATCATGGAGTAATCAAGTAAGATCATACCCTTGCATGCATCCGAGTGAGCCTATCTCAAGCTTGAAGCATCAATGATGTTTAACTCACTCCTCAAGTGACAAAACACTTTCTCATCAAGTGGCTTGGTAAAGATATCAGCCAATTGTTTGTCGGTACGAATATGCTTGAGATTAATATCTCCTTTACCAACATGATCACGAATGAAATGATGTCGCACTTGAATATGTATAATTTGAGAATGTCGCACGAGATTATAGGCAATTTTAATAGCATTTTCATAGCACGAGATATGCCCTAGAGGCAATCATGTATGATGATATTTCCTATGTGTTTATGAAAATAGATAGTCCTTGGACATTATCAATGATGTGTATTAGCAAGCACGTGACTTGTTTGTGAGACTATTCATTGTATGATGACTATCCTAAATGGACGCGCAACCACCTAGACTAGCATATGATATGGTGGATGGTCCGATCTCACCGACCAAGTAGCATTGGATGTTAGCCGGATAATATGGAATCAAAAAGATCTGGTCGGATTCGACGTAGTCGGATCCGAGTCGAGATAAGGTGTGAGCTGGACAGACCGAAGTATGGGACGCAACAATAGGTCATCTTTGAGTCTCTAATACAACATATGTACTATGTCCTAAGACCTGAGCTGGCGCATGTACTAGGGATGGTGACAGACTTGCTTTGGGCGACGAAACGTTACTCTGTAACTAGGTAGTTACAAAGGTAGGTTTCGGCCTTGTCCGAACCCATGCTGCAAGACGTGGTCAGGCAAGATGGGATTTGCCCCTCTGATCAGGAGATACTCTGGGCCTCTCGGGTGATCTGACTTGGACAAGCATGGCCATGCGATGAGGATTATGAGATAATACAAATGTTGGTCAGATTCACCGGAACGAGAAAGAGGTCGTGCAGCAACAAGGATGACCATGTCGCCTTGAGAATGACGATATATACCATGTGGCAACGGGAACAAAAGTATGAAGTATAGGTTCTCCTAACCAACTTCATTGGACACTTGAAGATGGCACGCCTTTCTAGAGGCCGCTACCGACTAGCCGAGTCGAACGTGGTCTGACTCGCGACCAAGTGAACGAGAACCTAAAGGGTCACGCGCTTAAGGGAAGGAACACGTGGGATTTAGTGTCCCTGCGAGGCCCAAGAGTTGAGCTCGCGACGGACGCCTATATATAGTGGAGGTACGGCACACCTGTTCAGTTGATCGCTTCAGCACCATCATTAGGGCTTTGCATGTGTTGCAACTAGCCACCTCCACTCGTCGCCGCCGATCGTGTGATCCGTACCTAGCAGTCCGCGGCATGGTGTTCCTCCCGCACGCGCGGATACCGTTCGAGGAGGTGCACCTACGCCGCTCCGTCGAACCTGTGCGTGGGAATAGGCGACCGACTATTCGAGGGAGATCGGACGAGGAGACGGACCATGCAGATGCGCTGCCACATCTACTTCCACTGCACGGCACTTCGCGTCTAGTGGTAACAATGTGTGATCCATCGGTGCAGCATGTTCTTGGTTGTTCTTCGTGCAGGAAATTTTTAATTTGCATGCGATGCGCCGATGGTAGAACACAATAGTGGTATTAGAGCCTCTTCTATAGGATTTGGTATTCAGATAGGATGCATATTTGATATGTGGTGGCGGCGGATGAGATTCGTCGTCGTTCTTGAGATCGGCTATCTACACGGTTGATGTGACCAACTGCACATCGGGATTGTTGAGACTATGTTTTATGTCAATTAGAATAGATGAGATTGTCACACAACCTACCCCTGCTGGTCGGTTTCCGCCATCGGGGTTAGTAGTGAAACTTAAATCCGAATCTGGTTCACGATGATCGATGAGATCGGTCACATAAGAAAATTCGGCGTGATCGGAATATAGATTCGATGTGAGATTTCTGAAAATGTGTGCGTAGCGCCGAATATTTCGTACGTGATCACACAAACCGGTAGAATGTGATTCTGTGCATAAGTTTGTTTTTCCAGGTTTGATGTGAATAGTATGGTTCATATGTATGTGATGCATGTGTGTAATTTAACATGACCTGTGTGTCATGATTGTGAGACGGCAGGAGCCAAAGTGCTGTCATTATATTGTATAACGACCTGCGAGTCGACTTGTGATTCTCTCTAAATTCTTTACTAGTTGTTGTAGTTGTAGGAGAGAGATCAAGTTTGAGGCTTTGGCGTCCCGGCTTGACGAACATGATGGAGTTCCACCGTGGCCATCGGAGTTGGAGCCGGCCCGGAAGGACGTCCATGAAGGAGCCATACTAATTCACATTTGTATGTTTATATGTGATTGATATTGCTTATTGTTTTTTATTCATGCTATAGTGTATATAGATCCCTCGTTAATATCAAGCACATTGCCATTCCGGATGTTGCACCTTCTCACGTCAAGTACGTCTAGTGGTAGGGTCATAAAATTGAGGTGCTACTAGGTGTCCTTGAACTGGAGGGTTCCTGTCGGACACGGACATGCATTGCATCACGTTAACTTGACAAGGCTATCAAAATAGTTGTGTGCCTTGTGGAAAAAAGGTTGAGAGCCAGGGTATAAGATACCTACCCGACTGACAGGAGTCGTATAGAGATACGATTAGCAAGGTGTTGCTTACCGACTTGGCAAGTTGGCTAGAAGTGATGCTAAAGCTCACTAGTCGCCCATGCTAGACGGATCCTGAATCAGTGAGAGTTTCCGGAGGGATGCCGACTTCAGTGGGAGTAGTTCTATATAAGGCATGAATTACTCTGCATAAACACATTGCTTAGTGATTGCATATTTTCTGTTGTACATCAATGGCACCACCTTCTCAAAACTTTGCATTGAAATCAATTCTCGAAAAGGATAAACTCAATGGAACAAACTTTACCACCTGGAATAGAAATTTTAGAATTGTTCTCAAGCACGGTAAAAAGGAACATGTTCTAGAGGATCCACTTCCAGAGGTACCTGCCGATAATGCTAATACCACCACCAAGAATTCCTACCATAAACTCGTTGATGAATCGAACAAGATCAATTGCTTCATGCTGGATTGCATGGAGCCCGATTCGCAACAACATTTCGAAGACATTGCAGATTTCGATATGATCGAGTGTCTCAAGCATGTTTCAGGTGTAGGCTAGGAACGTAAGGTTCAACATCTGGAAATCCTTGATGGATTGTAATATGAAGGAAGGTGATCCACTGAGCCCGCATGTGATCAAGATGATCGGATATTGTTATTACATTCCTGCACATAGTCGGAACATTATTTATGTCGCATGTTTGATGAGTCGAGGTTATTAATTCAATTTAAAGGACAATGGTTGCTCATTTTATTTGAATGGAATGTTCCATGTCTATGCACCCATTGTAGATGGGCTATTTATTTTGAATCTAGAAACGGAACTAGTCTATAACGTGAATGTCAAGAGGCATAAGCCTAATGAGATAAATCCGACATACTTCTTGCATTGCTGGCTTGGACACATTAGTCTGAAATGCATGAAGAAGCTCCATGATGATGGACTCCTAACCTCGACTGACTTTGGGTCGTTCTAGACATGTGAACCATGCCTGCTAGGCAAGATGACTAAGTCTCCTTTTGCAAAGAGTTGCGAGAGGGCGTCCGAGCTATTGGAACTTATACACAATGATGTGTGTGTGGTCCAATGAGCACAACGGCCAGAGGTGGCTATCAGTACTTAGTGACTTTTACCGATGACTTGAGTAGATATGGAAATATCTATTTGATGAGGCACAAGTCGGAAACTTCTGAAAAGATCAAAGATTATCAGAACGAGGTTGAAAATCAGCTCGACAAGAAGATAAATCTTCTGCAATCAGATCATGGAGTTGAGTACATGAGCCATGAGTTTGATGACCATCTGAAAAGCTTAGTTATAGTACCTTAGCTCACACCTCTGGGTACACCGCAGAGAAATGACGTGTCACAACGGACAAATTGAACCTTGTTGGACATGGTCCGATCGATGATGAGCAAATCGGATTTACCCTTGTCATTCTGCGATACCCTCTAGAAACAACAACTTTCACACTTAATAGGGTACCATCAAAATCCATAGACAAGACACCACATGAGATGTGGACTCGGAAGAGTCCTAGTTTGTCTTTTCTAAAGATTTGGGGTTGTGAAGCATTTATCAAGCGACTCATGTCGGACAAGCTTACACCAAAGTCGGATAAATGCATATTCATGGGATATCCGAGGGATACCTTGGCATACAACTTCTACAACCAAGAAGATAACAAAGTGTTTGCTGATCTAAACGGGGTTTTCCTAGAGAAAGAGTTTCTCAGTCGGGAGGCCAGTAGGAGAATGGTGCGACTCAAAGGAATTCGAGAGCCACTGGGGATGACTCGACTAGTGATGAGATCATACCGGAGTCGCTCAGGGAACCCGTAGTGGAATCTGCACTAGAGCCACGAAGGTCGGATAGATTGTGCAAAGGACGCGACATGTTGTTGCTAGAAAGCGATGAGTCGGGCTCATATGAGGAAACGATGGTAAGCCCAGATTCCGAGGCATGGCTTCAGGCCATGAGATCTGAGTTAAAGTCCATGGATGATAATCAAGTCTGGGACTTGGTTGATCTGTGATACGTCCACTTTGCATCATGCTTTGATTTTGATATTTATCGCTTTTTGGGCTGTTATTACACTTCACGGTACAACACTTATGCCTTTTCTCTCTTATTTTGCAAGGTTTACATGAAGAGGGAGAATGCCGGCAGCTGGAATTCTGGCCTGAAAAAGGAGCAAGTTTGAGATACCTATTCTGTGCAACTCCAAAGGCCGTGAAAATCAAGGAGGATTTATTTTGGATTTTATAAAAAATACTGGGCCGAAGAAGTATCAGAGGGGCGCCAGCAGGAGGCCACAAGCCTGCTAGGCACGGCCTACCCCCCTAGCCGCGCCTAGGGGGCTTGTGGGCTCCCTGCTGGCCCTCTGGCCCCCCTCTTTTTCTATAAGGAGGGTTTCATTCTAGAAAAAATCAGGAGGAGGCTTTCGTGAGTAATCGCCGCCGCCACGAGGTGGAACTTGAGCAAAACCAATCTAGAGCTCCGACAGGGTCGTCCTGCGGGGGAACTTACCTCCCGGAGGGGGAAATCATCGCCATCGTCATCACCAACACTCCTCTCATTGGAGGGGACTCATCACCATCAACATCTTCATTAGCACCATCTCATCTCCAAACCCTAGTTTATCTCTTGTAACCAATCTGCATCTCGCGACTCCGATTGGTACTTGTAAGGTTGCTAGTAGTGTTAATTACTCTTTGTAGTTGATTCTAGGTGGATTATTCGGTGGAAGATTATATGTTCAGATATTTGATGCTACTCATTACCTCTCTGGTCATGAATATGATTATGCTTTGTGAGTATTCACTTTTGTTCCTGAGGACATGGGATAAGTCATGCTATAAGTGGTCATGTGAATTTGGTATTCGTTCAATATCTTGATGTGTTGTATGTTGTTTTTCCTCTAGTGGTGTTATGTGAACGTAGACTACATAACACTTCACCATTATTTGGGCCTAGAGGAAGGCATTGGGAAGTAGTAAGTAGATGATGGGTTGCTAGAGTGACAGAAGCTTAAACCCTAGTTTATGCGTTGCTTCGTAAGGGGCTGATTTGGATCCACTAGTTTAATGCTATGGTTAGACTTTTTCTTAATTCTTCTTTCGTAGTTGCGGATGCTTGCAAGAGGGGTTAACCATAAGTGGGATGCTTGTCCAAGTAAAGGCAGTACCCAAGCACTGGTCCACCCACATATCAAACTATCAAAGTAGCGAACGTAAATCATATGAACATGATGAAAACTAGCTTGACAGAAATTCCCGTGTGTCCTCGGTAGCGTTTTACCTCCTATAAGAGTTTGTCCAGGCTTGTCCCTTGCTATAAAAGGGATTGGGCCACTTTGCGGCACCGTGGTTACTTTTGTTACTTGCTACTTGCTGCGAATCATCTTGTTACACAACTACTTGTTACCGATAGTTTCAGTGCTTGCAGAGATTACCTTGTTGAAAACCACTTGTCAAATCCTTCTGCTCCTTGTTGGGTTCGACACTCTTACTTATCGAAAGGACTATGATAGATCCCCTATACTTGTGGGTCATCAAGACTCTTTTCTGGCGTCGTTGCCGGGGAGTGAAGCGCCTTTGGTAAGTGGAATTTGGTAAGGAAACATTTATATAGTGTGCTGAAATTTATTGTCACTTGTCACCATGGAAACTAATCCTTTGAGGAGCTTGTTCGGGGTATCTTCACCTCGAACGGAAGCACAAGGAGTTGATCCTCAACCTGCTGCATCTATTGAAAATATTTGCTATGAATTTCCTTCGGGTATGCTTGAGAAACTGCTAGCTAATCCTTTTACAGGAGATGGAACATCACATGCCGACTTGCATGTAACTTATGTAGATGAATTTGTGGTTTATTTAAGCTTGCAGGTTTGCCTGAGGATGAGGTCAAGAAGAAGGTATTTCCCTTATCTTTGAGGGATAAAGCATTGACATGGTATAGGCTATGTGATGATTCTGGATCATGGAACTACAACCGGTTGAAATTGGAATTTCATCAAAAGTTTTATCCTATGCATCTAGTACATCATGATAGGAATTATATTTATAATTTTTGGCCTCGTGACAGAGAAAGCATCGCTCAAGATTGGGGGAGGCTTAAGTCAATGTTATATTCATGCCCCAATCATGAGCTCTCGGGAGAAATTATCATCCAGAACTTCTATGCTCGGCTTTCTCATGATGATCGCACCATGCTTGACACTTCTTGTACCGGTTCTTTTATGAAGAGAGATATTGACTTCAGATGGAATTTATTGGCAAGAATTAAACACAACTCTGAAGATTAGGAGTTCGATGAAGGTAAGGAGTTAGGTATGAATTTCAAGTTTGATTGCGTTAAATACTTTGTTGAAACAAATACTTTTTGTGATTTTAGCGCTAAGTATGGACTTGACTCTGAGATAGTAGCTTAATTGTGTGAATCATTTGCTGCCCATATTGATCTCCCCAAAGAGAAGTGGTTTAAATGTCATCCTCCCTTAGAAGTCAATGTAGTTAAACCCAATCCAGTTGAAGAGAAAGTCATTGCCTATAATGATCCTATTGTTCCCAATGCTTACATTGAGAAACCACATTTCCCTGTTAGGATAAAGGATCATTCTAAAGCTTCAACTATGATACGTAGGGGCTACATTAGAACACCTACACACCCTGAGCAAATTAGAGTTGAACCTAGCATTGCTATTATCAAAGATCTCCTGTCCGACAATGTCGAGGGCCATGATATTCACTTCTGTGAAGATGCTGCTAGAATTGCTAAACCTCATGCTAGAGACAAACATAGGCCTGTTGTTGGCACGCCTGTTGTTTCTGTTAAGATAGGAGATCATTGTTATCATGGTTTATGTGACGTGGGTGCTAGTGTTAGTGCAATACCTCAATCCTTATATGATGAAATTAAAGACGAGATTGCACCTGTTGAGATGGAACCTATTGATGTCACTATTCAGCTTGCCAATAGAGATACTATCTGCCCTGTGGGAATTGTTAGAGATGTTGAAGTCTTGTGTGGTAAAACAAAGTATCCTGCTGATTTCCTCGTTCTTGCTACCACACAAGATAGCTTGTGTCCCATCATATTTGGCAGACCTTTTCTCAATACTGTCAATGCACATATTGACTGTGAGAGGCAAACTGTCACTGTTGGCTTTGAAGGTGTGTCACATGAGTTCAATTTCTCCAAGTTTGGTAGACAACCTCATGAAAAAGAGTTTCCTAGTAAGGATGAAACTATTGACCTAGCTTCTATTGCTGTGCCTCCTACTGATCCTTTAGAGCAATACTTGCTTGATCATGAAAATGATATGCATATGGATGAAAGGGATGAGATAGATAGAGTTATCTTTGAACAATATCCTATCCTTAATAATAATTTGCCTGTTGAACTGCTTGGAGATCCACCCCCACCAAAGGGTGATCCTGTGTTCGAGCTTAAACAGTTGCATGATACTCTTAAGTATGCTTATCTCGATGAAAAAGAGATATGTCCTGTTATTATTAGTGCTAGCCTCTCAGAGCATGAAGAAAATAAATTATTGAAAACTCTGAGGAAGCACCGTGCTGCTATTGGATATACTCTTATGATCTCAAGGGCATTAGTCCCACTCTATGCGAGCACAAAATTAAAACTGATCCTGATTCCAAATCAGTTGCTGATCATCAAAGGAGATTAAATTCTAAGATGAAAGAGGTAGTAAGAAAAGAAATACTAAAGCTCCTGGAAACAGGTATTATCTATCCTGTTGCTCATAGTGATTGGGTGAGTCCGGTGCATTGCGTCACTAAGAAGGGAGGTATTACCTTGTCCCTAATGATAAGGATGAATTGATCCCACAGAGGATTATTACTGGCTATAGGATGGTGATCAATTTTAGAAAATTGAATAAAGCCACTAGGAAAGATCATTACCCTTTGCCTTTTATCGGCCAAATGCTAGAAAGACTGTCTAAACACACACAATTATTCTTTCTAGATGGTTATTCTAGTTTCTCCCAAATACCTGTTGCACAATCTGATAAGGAGAAAACCACTTTCATCGGCCCTTTCGGTACCTTTGCTTACAGACGTATGCCTTTTGGCTTATGTAATGCACCTGCCACCTTTCAAAGATGTATGATGGCCATATTCTCTGACTTACATGAAAAGATTGTTGAGGTTTTCATGGATGACTTCTCCGTTTATGGGTCTTCTTTTGATGATTGCGTCAGCAACCTTGATCGAGTCTTGCAGAGATGTAAAGACACCAACCTTGTCTTGAATTGGGAGAAGTGCCACTTTATGGTTAATGAAGGCATAGTCTTAGGACATAAAATTTCTGAAAGAGGTACTGAAGTCGATAAGGCTAAGGTTGATGCAATTGAGAAAATGCCATGCCCCACAGATATCAAAGGTATAAGAAGTTTCCTTGGTCATGTTAGTTTCTATAGAAGGTTCATTAAAGACTTCTCTAAGATTTCCAGGCCTCTTACCAATCTCTTGCAAAAAGATATTCCTTTTGTGTTTGACGATGATTGTGAGGAAGACTTCAAAATACTTAAGAAGGCTTTGATAACTGCGCCTATTGTTCAACCACCTGATTGGAACTTACCTTTTGAAATCATGTGTGATGTCAGTGATTATGCTGTTGGTGCTATTCTAGGACAAAGAGTTGATAATAAGTTGAATGTTATTCACTATGCTAGTAAAACTCTAGACAGTGTCCAAAGAAACTATGGTACTACTGAAAAGGAACTTTTAGCAGTCGTGTTTGCATGTGAAAAGTTCAGATCTTACATAGTTGATTCCAAAGGCACTATTCACACTTATCACGCTGCTATTAAGTACCTCATGGAAATGGAAGACACTAAATCTAGACTTATCAGATGGGTTCTCTTGCTACAAGAATTTGATTTGCAAGTTGTCGACAGGAAGGGTGCTCACGACCCCGTAGCAGATAACTTGTCTAGGTTGGAGAATGTTCTTGATGACCCACAACCTATTGATGATAGCTTTCCTGATGAGCAATTGAGTGTCATCAATACTTCACGTAGTACACCATGGTATCCTGATTATGCAAACTATATCATTGCCAAATATATACCACCTAGTTTCACATACCAGCAAAAGAAGAAATTCTTCTTTGGTTTGAGACATTACTTTTGGGATGATCCTCACCTTCATAAGGAAGGAGTAGATGGTGTTATTAGATGTTGTGTACCTGAACAGGAACAGGGACAGATCCTACAGAAGTGTCACTCCGAGGCTTACGGAGGACACCATGCGGGAGATAGAACTCCACACAAGGTATTGCAATCAGGTTTCTATTGGCCCACTCTCTTCAAGGATGCCCGTAAGTTTGTCTTGTCTTGTGACGAATGTCAAAGAATAGGTAATATTAGTAAATGTCAGGAAATCCCTATGAATTATTCACTTGTCATTGAACCATTTGATGTTTGGGGCTTTGATTATATGCGACCTTTTCCAAAATCCAACGGGTATACTCATATCCTAGTTGATGTTGATTACGTTACTAAGTGGGTAGAAGCTATCCCAACTAGTAGTGCTGATCACAACACCTCTATCAGGATGCTTGAAGAAGTTATTTTCCCTAGATTTGGAGTCCCTAGATATCTGATGACTGATGGTGGTTCACATTTCATTCATGGTGCTTTCCGTAAAACGCTTGCTAAGTATGATGTCAATCATAGAACTGCATCTCCCTATCACCCTCAGTCCAGTGGTCAAGTAGAGTTAAGCAATAGAGAGATTATACTAATTATGCAAAAGCCTGTCAATAGGTCTAGAAAAAATTGGTCTAAGAAGCTCGATGATGCATTGTGGGCTTATAGAACTGCCCATAAGAATCCCATGGGCATGTCTCCGTACAAAATGGTTTACGGCAAAGCATGTCATTTACCTCTTGAGCTAGAGCATAAGGCTTATTGGGCATTCAAAGAGCTCAACTTTGATTTCAAACTTGCTGGTGAGAAGAGGTTATTTGAAATTAGCTCGCTTGACGAATGGAGAGCTCAGGCATATTAAAATGCCAAGTTGTTCAAAGAAAAGGTTAAGAGGTGGCATGATAAAAGGATACACAAACGTGAGTTCAATGTAGGTGATTATGTCTTGCTATATAATTCTCGTTTAAGATTTTTTGCAGGCAAGCTTCTCTCTAAATGGGAAGGTCCTTACATTGTTGATGAAGTATATCATTCCGGTGCCATCAAGATCAAGAACACGGAAGTTTATATTCCAGGAGTGGTAAATGGGCAAAGAATCAAGCATTATATCTCAAGTACTCCCATAAATGTTGAAAGCAATATTATCAATACCATAACTCCGGAGGAGTACATAAGGGATATTTATCAGCCTGTTTCAGACACCGAAAACGAAGAGGTATGTGATTCGGTAAGTAAACAGACTCCAAAACTTTTCTAGTAGGATTTGTTTTCCGTTTTGGAATTTTTGAAAAAATAGAAAATTTTAAAGTAGTCCGAAAATCGCACGAGGAGGTGACAAGCCTGCCAGGCACGGGCCACCCCCTGTCCGCGCCTGGGGGGCTTGTGACCACCTCGTGTGTCTCCCGGACTATGTTTTCTTGCGGAGTACTCCTTCTGGTCGGGAAAAAATCATTATATATTCTCCCGAAAGCTCTGACCCTGGTATCATGCAAATTTCCTCTGTTTTCGTTTCGAGCTTGGTTCTGTTGCAGATCTAGATCACTGTGACATCCCCAAAAGTTCCGAAGGACAAGATCTTTGAGAAGGTCATCAATCCCTACCTCGCGGGAATGCTGCTACACCCTCAATCTGTCGAGATGCGTGAGGGGATGTTGCACATCCGTGATGTTGAGGGGCCCAAGAAGACCGGAAGCATGGAGGCGAGGCTCGAAGCAATGGAGCAACAAGTCTTCAAGTGCCAATGGATGGTGGAGCGTGGACTCAACGCCAACCACATGATGATCACGGAGTTCACCAACAAGCACAAGATCGATGCCAATGACATCGGGAAGCACCTCTCCAGGCTCTATGACAGAATTGATCACCTCCAAGCCCAGAATTGATCACCTCCAAGCCCAGATCCAAGCCCAGGTGGTCAAAACTGTGAGTATGAGTATAGATTTAAATCAACACGGTTGGCTGCAGATTTGAGGATTCCGGAGACTCGGTCATCTTTCCATGATGGAGCACCTATGCCTTGTAAGACGGAGGATCAAACCCATGTTGCAACAGCTCCATGATGTCCCACAAGCGTATGGGATCGCAACAGTTTTCAGGGTAGAGTATTCAACCCAAATTTATTGATTCGCTCACAAGGGGAAGCTAAAGGATATTCTCAAGTATTAGCAGCTGAGTTGTCAATTCAACCACACCTGAAAGATTAATGTCTGCAAGCAAAGTATCAGTAGCAAGGTAGTATGATAGCAACGGCACCAGAAAAAGCCTTGGGAATTCCCAGCAATGGCGCCAGAAAAAGGCACGTTGACGGGATGTTAGCGCCAACAAAGCCTTGCAACAAGTAACGGCAGAGTAGCAAGGAACAGTAGTAGTAGCAGCAACAAAGTAACAAGTAACAGCAGTAGCGATAGGGGTAGCAAAGTGGCTCAATCCCTCTTGTATCAAGGGACAAGCCTAGGCAAAGTAACATAGCGAGGACCAGTAGTAAAAGACTCGTAGGCAGTGGATCGGTGATGGATGAGTGTGACGGATGTGATTCATCATGTAACAGCTATAACATGGAGAGATATGTGGCTAGCTCCCGTTCATCAATCTATTATAGGCATGTATTCCGTATGTAGTCATACGTGCTTAGGGAAAAGAACTTGGCTGACATCTATTGTCCATCCCTTCCGTGGCAGCGGGGTCCTAATGGAAACTACGGGATATTAAGGTTCTCCTTTTAATAAAGAACCGGACCAACGCATTAACACGTGGTGAATACATGAACTCCTCATACTATGGTCATCTCCAGGAGTGGTTCCGGCTATTGTCACTGCGGGGTTGCCTGGTCATAACACATAGTAGGTGACTACAACTTGCAAGATAGGATCTAAAAAACACATATATTGGCGACAACATAATAGGTTCAGATCTGAAATCATGGCACTCGGGCCCTAGTGACAAGCATTAAGCATAGCCAAGTAGTAGCAACATCAATCTAGAACATAGTGGATACTAGGGATCAATCCCCGTCAAGAACTAACTCGATTACATGATAGATCTCATCCAACTCATCACCATCCAGCAAGCCTGCGATGAGATTACTCACGAACGATGAAGAGCATCATGGAATTATCAATGGAAAAAGGTTGATGATGACGATGGCGACGATTTTCCCTCTCCGGATCCCGAAACGGACTCCACATCTGCCCTCCAGATGAAGAACAGGATGTGGCGACGCCTCCGTATCGCAAAACGCGATGAAACCTTATCTCTGATTTTTTTTCCAGGAAAAACGGAAGATATAGAGGTGAGATTGGGGGCAATGGTGCCACGTGGGCCCCGCAAGCCTGCATGGCGCAGCCTAGGGGGGTGGCCGCGCTGTGTGGGCTTGTGGCCCACTGGCACACCCCCTCCGGTGGATCTTTGTGCAGGTATTTTTCTTTTATTCCAGAAAAAATCTCAGCAAATTTTCAGGACGTTCTGAGAACTTTCATTTCTGCACAAAAACAACACCATGGCAATTCTGCTGAAAACATCGTTAGTCCGGGTTAGTTCCATTCAAATCATGCAAATTAGAGTCGAAAACAAGGGCAAAAGAGTTCGGAAAAGTAGATACGACGGAGACGTATCACTCCACCACCATCACCTCCAAAGGAAGACAACTAAGCATGGGTATGGGCAATCCCCTTGGCTTGTGCCAAGCTTGGGGGAGTTGCCCCGGTATCGTATCACCATCACATCTTTTGCCTTTACCTTTTCTTAGTTCGATCCTTTTTGGTTTTATCTTTCTCTAGTAGAATAAAGTTCTTAGTGTTTTAGGCTTGAGTTTTGCTTTGTGTCACCCCTGATGTATTCGAGCTCGTGAGCCATATAATAAAGAGTGTTTTAGTTAAGAGCCTTGCCTTGATGCCATGATCAAAAGAATGAGAAAAGAACAAAAGCATGAAAGATCATGCAATGATCTTATGGGAAGTGATGGCTTCACATATAAAAAGAATGTTGATTGAAACTTGTTGAGGGTGGACAAATGTAGACCTTGGTCATTGTTGCAATTAATAGGAAGTGATAAAGAAGGAGAGGTTCACATATAAATATATCATCTTTGACACCATCTATGATTGTGAACACTCACCAAACTATTACATGCTTAGAAGTAGATGTGGGACAAGTAAGACGACATAATGAATTGTGTTTTCTTGGTTCCGAACAATGTTATATGACTAGAGATCCCTTAGCATGTGACGATTCCTTCCACCTCATATCAACCAAAACTTCCGCACTAAGTAGAGATACTACTTGTCCATGCATAAACCTTCAACCTAGTTTTGCCATGAGAGTCCACCGTACCTACCTATGGATTGAATAAGATCCCTCAAGTAAGGTGTCATCGGTGCAAGCAATAAAAATTTCTCCCTAAATATGTATGATCAATTAGTGTGTGGAAAATAAGATTTGTACGAACCTGTGATGAGGAAGACATAAAAGCGACAGACTTCATAATAAACTTCTTTATCACAGGAGGCAATATAAAGTGACGTTCCTTCACACTAAGAGGACACACATCAATACCTCAAAAGCGCATGACAACCTCTGCTTCCCTCTGCGAAGGGCCTATCTTGTACCTTTACTTTTTACCCTTGAAAGAGTCATGGTGATCTACACCAATTCCCTATTTCACCTTTATCTTGGCTAACGTCATATGCTAGGGAAAGATCTATATTCGTATGTCAACTTGGAAGAAAGTATTCATGAATTATTATTATTGACATTACCCTTGAGGTAAATAGCTGGGAGGCGAAACTACAAGCCCCTATCTTTCTCTGTGTCCGACTGAAACTTTGATCTCATGAGTACCACGTGAGTTGTAGCAATTGTAGAAGACAAAATATGATTGAGTATGTGGATTTTCTTTACAAGCTCTTACTTGACTGTTTCCGATGTTATGATAAATTGCAATTGCTTCAGTGACTAAAGTCTATTGGTTGTTAATCCCCAGTAAGGTTCTTGATCCATACTTTACTTTGTGAAGGAATTATCACTTTAGCATGAGAGATTATATGATGAAATTGATGTTCTAACTATGATCATGGTGCCTGCATGTCCGTATCTTGTTTTGTCGACACCTCTGTCTCTAAACATGTGGGCATATTTATTGATCTCGATTTTTGCTTGAGGACAAGCGATGTCTAAGCTTGGAGGAGTTGATACGTCCATTTTGCATCATGCTTTCATGTTGATATTTATCGCTTTTTGGGATGTTATTACACTTCACGGTACAATACTTATGCCTTTTCTCTCTTATTTTGCAAGGTTTACATGAAGAGGGAGAATGCCGGCAGCTGGAATTCTGGCCTGAAAAAGGAGCAAGTTTGAGATACCTATTCTGCGCAACTCCAAAAGCCGTGAAAATCAATGAGCATTTATTTTGGATTTTATGAAAAATACTGGGCCGAAGAAGTATCAGAGGGGCGCCAGCAGGAGGCCACAAGCCTACTAGGCGCGGCCTACCCCGTGGCCACGCCTAGGGGGCTTGTGGGCTCCCTGCTAGCCCTCTGCCCCCCTCTTTTGCTATAAGGAGGGTTTCGTCCCAGAAAAAATCAGGAGGAGGCTTTCGGGAGGAATCGCCGCCACCACAAGGCGGAACTTGAGCAGAACCAATCTAGAGCTCCGGCAGGGTCATCCTGGCGGGGAAATTTCCCTCCCGGAGGAGGAAATCATCACCATCGTCATCACCAACACTCCTCTCATTGGAGGGGACTCATCACCATCAACATCTTCATCAGCACCATCTCATCTCCAAACCCTAGTTCATCTCTTGTAACCAATCTCCGTCTCGCGACTCCGGTTGGTACTTGTACGGTTGCTAGTAGTGTTAATTACTCTTTGTAGTTGATGCTAGTTGGATTATTTTGTGGAAGATTATATGTTAAGATCTTTGATGCTACTCATTACCTCTCTGGTCATGAATATGATTATGCTTTGTGATTAGTCACTTTTGTTCCTGAGGACATGGGATAAGTCACGCTATAAGTAGTCATGTGAATTTGGTATTCGTTTGATATCTTGATGTGTTGTATGTTGTTTTTTCTCTAGTGGTGTTATGTGAACGTCGACTACATAACACTTCACCATTATTTGGGCCTCGAGGAAGGCATTGGGAAGTAGTAAGTAGATGATGGGTTGCTAGAGTGACATAAGCTTAAACCCTAGTTTATGCGTTGCTTCGTAAGGGGCTGATTTGGATCCACTAGTTTAATGATATGGTTAGACTTTTTCTTAATTCTTCTTTCATAGTTGTGGATGCTTGCGAGACGGGTTAATCATAAGTGGGATGCTTGTACAAGTTAGGGCAGTACCCAAGCACCGGTCCACTCACATATCAAAGTATCAAAGTAGCGAACGCGAATCATATGAACATGATGAAAACTAGCTTGACAGAAATTCCCGTGTGTCCTCGGGAGCGTTTTACCTCCAATAAGAGTTTGTCCAGGCTTGTCCCTTTCTAGAAAAGGGATTGGGCCACTTTGCTGCACCATGGTTACTTTTGCTACTTGCTACTTGATGCGAATCATCTTGTTACACAACTACTTGTTACCGATAATTTCGGTGCTTGCAAAGTTTACCTTGCTGAAAACCACTTGTCAGATCCTTCTGCTCCTCGTTGGGTTCGACACTCTTACTTATTGAAAGGACTACGATAGATCCCCTACACTTGTGTGTCATCAATCCGCCGCCTGGCATAGTAGCCATTGGTTGCAAATGGGTCTTTAAGAAGAAAACCGATGTGGATGGAAATGTTCAGATCCACAAAGATCGGGTTGTCGGTAAAGGTTTTGGAAAAGTTCAAGTAATTGACTATGTCGAGACCTACTCGCCGGTAGCGATGCTGAAGTAGGTGAGGATCAGACTAGCTATATGTGCGTATTTTGATTATGAGATATGGGAGACAGATGTCAAAATGGCTTTCCTTCATGAAAATTTAAAAAAGGATGTATACATGATACAACCCGAAGGTTTTGTCGATCCAACTAATGCTGGTAAAATATGCAAGCTCAAGAGATCCATTTATAGATTGAGGCAAGCAGCTCGGAGTTGGAATATTTGTTTTAATGAAGTCATCGTTGACCTTGGTTTCATCAAGAACAAAGAGGACTTATGTTTATACAAGAAGTCTTGTGGGAGCTCGGTAGTATCTTTGATCTTGTATGTAGATAACATACTACTCATCAGAAATGATGTTTCGATATTGAACTCAGTCAAGGAATCATTGAATGTTAAGTTTTCAATGAAGGACCTTGGAGAGGCAGTGTACATTTTAGACATCAAAATCTATAGAGATAGATCGAGGAGTCTTCTCGTCTTAAGCCAACGCACGTACATATACAAAGTGTTGAAGTGGTTCAACATGAGTGAGGCAAAGAAATGGTTCTTGCCCATCTGACATGGTATAGGGCTAAGCAAGACTCAGAGTCCTACGACTTCTGATGAGCGAAACCGGATGAGTTGGATTCCATACGCTTTGGCAATTGGATCCACCATGTGTGCCATGCTATGTACATGACCTGATGTTGCCTATGCAATAAGCATAACAAGAAGATACGAGGCCGACCAAGGTGAGAGTCACTGGGCAGTGGTGAAATCTATCTTGAAGTACCTGAAAAGGACTAAAGAGATGTTCTTAGTTTATGAAGGTGAGGAGGAGCTCTGCATAAAGGGTTACAGTTATCCTCATTTCCAAACCGACAGGGATGATTGTCGATCACAAACTGGATTCGTGTATGTCATGAATGGAGGAGAAGTGAGCTCGACGAGTTCCAAGCAAGATACGGTGGCCAACTGCATAACAAAGGCCGAATACATTGCGGCTTGTGAAGCTGCAAAGGAAGGTGTTTGGATTCGAAAGTTCCTGGAGGATCTTGTTGTGTTCCCGGGCTGGTCAATCCTATTGGATCTTTATTGCGATAGTTCAGGTACCATCGCACATGCGAAGGAGCTGAGACAATACCACAAGACCAGGCACATAGACCAAAAGTATCACCCGATCAAAAGCTCGTACAAAATGGTGATACTAATTTATGCAAGATTCACACGGATGCAAATGTCGCAGATCCTTGACTAAGCCATTTCCGCAACCCAAGTATGAGGGGCACCTTAGAGATATGGGCATTCGATGTCTATTTGGTTGACTCTAGTGCATGTGGGATACTATTGGAGATATGCCCTAGAGGCAATCATGTATGACGATATTCCCTATGTGTTTATGAATAAAGATTGTCCTTGGACATTATCAGTGATGTGTATTAACAAGTATGTGACTTGTTTGTGAGACTATACATTGTATGATGACTATCCTAAATGATCCCTAGTCGAAAGAGTTGTGTGGAAGCGCAACTACCTAGACAAGCATATGATACAGTGGATGGTCCGGTCTCAATAACCATGTAGCATTCGATGCTAGCCGGATAATATGGACTCAGAAAGATTTGGTCGGACTTTATGTAGTCGGATCAGAGTCGAGATAAGGTTTGAGTTGGACAGACCGAACTATGAGACACAGTGATTGGTCATCTTTGAGTCTCTAGTATAACAAATGTTCTATGTCCTAAGACCTGAGCTGACGCATGTACTCGGGATGGTGACAGACTTGCTTTGCGACATCGAAACGCTACTCCGTAACTGGGTAGTTACAAAGGTAGGTTTCGGCCTTGTCCAAACCCATGTTGCAAGACGTGGTCAAGCAAGATGGGATTTGCCCATCCGATCAGGAGATACTTTGGGCCCCTTGGGTGATCTGTCCTAGACAAGCATGGCCATACGATGAGGATTATGAGATAATCCAAATGTTGATCAGATTCACCAGAACGAGAAAGAGGTCGTGTGGCAACAGAGATGACCATGTCGCCTTGAGAATGACAATGTATATCGTGTGGCAAAGGGAACAACAGTATTAAGTACATGTTTGCCTAACCAGCTTCATTGGACACTTGGAGATGGCACGCCTTGCTAGAGGCTTCTACCGACTAGTCAAGTCGGACGTGGTATGACTCGCGACCAAGTGAACGAGAACCTAAAGGGTCGCACGCTTAAGGGAAGGAACACGTGAGATTTAGAGTCCGTGCGAGGCCCAAGAGTTGAGCTCGCGCCGGACGCCTATATATAGTGGAGGTGCGGCACACCTGTTTGATTGATCGCTTCGGCACCATCATTAGGGCTTTGCATGTGTTGCAACTAGCCACCTCCAGTCGTCACCGCCGATCGTGTGATCCGGACCTAGCAGTCCGTTGCACGGTGTTCCTCCAGCACGTGTAGATACCGTTAGAGGAGGTGCACCTACATCGCTCCGGCGAACCTATACGTGGGATCCGGCGACAGACTGTTCGAGGGAGATCGGACGAGGAGGAGACGGACCATGCGGATGCCCTGCCACATCTACTTCCATTGCACGACAGTACGCGTCTAGTGGTAACAATCTGTGATCCATTTGTGTAGCATGTTCTTGGTTGTGCTTCGCGTAGGAAAATTTTAATTTTCATGCGATGCGCCTATGGTAGAATGCAACATTTGCAACATTCATAATAATTGCACACAACATGATACGGCGGCAACGTGTTCTGCTTCGACGGTATATAGAGATACCGAGTTTTGTTTCTTTGATGACCAAGACACAAGAGATATCCCAAGAAATTGACATGTATCTGAGGTGGATTTTCTATCAATCTTGTCTCCCGCATAGTCCGAGTCGGAATAGGCAACAATATTAAAATAAGATCCCTTGGGATACCATATGCCAAAGTTTGGTGTATGTATCAAGTATCTCACGATTCTTTTCGCAGCCTTTACATGACACTCCTTAAGTGTTGCTTGATATCATGCACACATGCAAACACTCAACATGATATCGAGACATGAGGCACATAGATATAAAAATGAACCCATCCTTGATTAATAAACCTTTTGATCTACCGGTTTGTCCTCCTTGGTGAGGTCAACATGTCCACTAGTAGGGATGGGAGTTTTCATAACTTTCCACTCTTGCATGTCGAACTTCTGGATCAATTCCTTGGTGTACTTGGTTGGAGATATAAATGTACCTTCTCTCGTTTGTTTGATTTGCAAACTAAGGAAGAATTTTAGTTCACACATCATGAACATCTCATACTTCTCGTGCATCAACCTTCCAAACTTCTCACTAAAATGTGGGTTAGTAGATCCAAAGATAATATCATCCACATAAATTTGGCATACGAATAGTTCTCCATTGACTCTTTTAGTGAATAAGGTTGCATCAATTTTACCAATCTCAAAACCCTTTTCAACAAGAAACTTCGTTAGGCATTTGTACCAAGCTCAAGGCGCTTGTTTAAGACCACATAAAGCTTTACGAAGTTTATAAACATGATTAGGTTTCTGAGGATTCACAAAGCCAGGAGGTTGTTTGACATAAACTTCCTCTTCAATTTCATAGTTCAGAAAAGCACTTTTTATATCCAATTGGTAATGAGTAATATCATGGTGATTGGCATAAGCGAGAAGAATACAAATGGCTTCAAGTATAGAAATGAGGTTATAGGTCTCACCGTGGTCCATACCTTTGACTTGCGTGTAACCTTGGGATACGAGACATGCCTTGTTGCATACCACTTTTCAATCTTCATCTTGCTTGTTCTGAAACACACTTTTGTACCAATGATGTTGTGCTCGTCCTTGGGTTTCTCCATGAGTGTCCAAACTTTATTCCTCTCAAAGTTGTGTAGCCTTTCGTGCATGGCATTCACCCAATCCGGGTCTTGAAGTGCTTCTTCTACCTTCATAGGCTCAATGCTAGAGAAAAATGAGTAATGCTGACAAAAGTTAGCTAAACGAGTTTTAGGGTGAGTGAGTCACCCAGTTTGTACGTCACCGAAGATTTGATTTAGCGGATGATCCTTGTCCACTCTTGCTCGAACTCGTGACATATTTTTCCTATTGGATGGTGGAGCTTCCTCATCATCATCTTGTTCTTCGGTGTCGTTGAAGGTGTGATACGTCTCCATCGTATCTACTTTTCCAAACTCTTTTGCCCTTGTTTTGGACTCTAATTTGCATGATTTTAATGGAACTAACCTGGACTGACGTTGTTTTCAGCAGAATTGCCTTGGTGTTGTTTTTGTGCAGAAATGAAAGTTCTCAGAACGTCCTGAAAATTTACGGAGAATATTTTTGGAAAATATGAAAAATACCTGCGCAAATATCCACGTGAGGGGGTGGGCCAGTGGGCCACAAGCCCTGTAGCCGCCACCCCGGTGGCGGATGGCAAGCTTGTGGGGCCCACATGGCTCTTCCGCCCCCAATCTCAGCTCTATAAGTTCACTTTCGTTCCAGAAAAATAAAAAGGGAAGATTTTGTCGCGTTTACGATATGGAGGTGCCACCACAACCTTTTCTTCATCTGGAGGGCAGATCTGGAGTCCGTTTTGGGCTCCGGAGAGGGGAAATCGTGGCCATCGTCATCATCAACCTTCTTTCCTCTCCAATTCCATGAAGCTCTTCGTCGTTCGTGAGTAATCTATTCGTAGGCTCGCTGGGCGGTGATGAGTAGGATGAGATCTATCATGTAATCGAGTTAGTTTTGACGGGGATTGATCCCTAGTATCCACTATGTTCTGAGATTGATGTTGCTACTACTTTGCCATGCTTAATGCTTGTCACTAGGGCCGAGTGCCATGATTTCAGATCTGAAATTATTATGTTGTCACTAATATATGTGTGTTTTAGATCTGATCTTGCATTTTGTAGTTACCTACTATGTGTTATGATCCGACAACCCCGGAGTGACAATAACCGGAACCACTCCCGATGATGACCATAGTTTGAGGAGTTCATGTGTTCACCAAGTGCTAATGCGTTGGTCCGGTTCTTTATTAAAAGGAGAACCTTAATATCCCATAGTTTCCTTTTGGACCCCGCTGCCTCGGGAGGGATGGACAATAGATGTCATGCAAGTTCTTTTCCCTAAGCACGTATGACGACACACGGAATGCATACCTACATCACATTGACGAAAGGGAGCTAGCCACATATCTCTCCGTGTTATAACTGTTGCATGGTGAATATCATCCAAACAAATCACCGACACATTGCCTACGAGTTTGTCCTGCTGCTACTGCTGTTACTTGTCTTGCTCTACTGCTACTGCTGTTACTTGTCTTGCTCTGCTGCTACTCTTGTTACTTGTCTTGCTTTGCTACTACTATCGCTTGCTACTGTTGCTACTTGCTACTGCTGTCACTACTGCTGTTCCTTGCCACTGCTATTACTCGTTACACTGCTGCTACCTGCTACAATTAATACTTTTTCTCGCGCCGTTGACGGGAAAGAATATTTTCCGTCCACGGGCAATTTCTGGCGCCACAGATACGACAGTTAGGAATAGTGTGCCATCAACACATCGTTTCTGACACCGTTGTTATCATACTACTTTGTTGCTGATACTTTGCTTGCAGATACTAATCTTTCAGGTGTGGTTGAATCTGATAAATTCAGCTGCTAATACTCGAGAGTATCCTCTCACCTCCTGTCCGGCGAATCAACAAATTTGGGTCGAATACTCTACCCTCGAAAATTGCTATGATCCCACGCGCTGGTGGGCCATCAACAAACATTCTTCTAGTTTCGATTGCCAGAGAGTGCTAGCAGCATTCTTCTGGTGCCGTTGCAGGGGAAGTTCTGTTGTCATAGAGTCAGCATTTTTCTGGCACCGTTGCCGGGGAGGTATTGCTATATTATCTGAGTTACTTGGGATTTATATCTGCTGATCACTATGAAGAATCTGAAGGATCCAAAAACCAAAGTCTTGCCCTCAACTACGAGGGGAGGTAAGGAACTGCCATCTAGCTCTGCACTTGATTCACCTTCAGTTATGAGTAAGTTTGCGACATCACCTCCTGCTAGAAATCTTGATATGTTGCCTGTGCTTGATGATGCTTATGATGCTACTGCTAGAGATGCTATGCTTGATACTGCTAGAGATACTACTTTGCCTGATGTTCCACTAGGGGTGTTCCTTGATGCTCATATTGCTAGAGTTACTTCCAATGCTCGTGATGCTTTTGAAACTGCCGATACTATTGAGATAGAACCTGATTTTGCTCCTGCTAGATCTAGCTCTCCTAGATATGAATTGCCTGATATACCTGAGGGTTATGTTATGGAGGGAGAGATAGCTAAGGTTTTTTTTTGCGTGTAAGGATGCCTATGACGCTGAGAAATTACTTCTCAAGTGGAAGGAAAAACCTCTGAAAGCTAGGATGAAATACGACCCGAAGTTTGCCACTTCACCTATCTTCATCACCAATAAGGATTATGAATTCTCTGTCGATCCTGAGATAATCTCTCTAGTCGAATCTGATCCTTTTCACGGTTATGAGTCTGAGACGGTCGTAGCCCATCTTACCAAGCTACACGATATAGCCACCCTTTTCACTAGTGAGGAGAAGATCCGCCACTACTACATCCTTAAGCTGTTTCCTTTCTCTCTAAAGGATGACGCTAAAGCCTGGTTCACCTCTCTTGCTTCTGGATGTGTGAGTAGTCCCCAGGATATGGTCTATTACTTGTGTGAGAAATATTTCCCTCCCCATAAGAAGCAAGCTGCCTTGCAGGAAATATACAACTTTGCTCAACTCCAAGAAGAGAGTCTGCCACAAGCTTGGGGGAGGCTCGTCCAGCTACAAAATTCTTTGCCTGATCACCCTCTTAAGAAGAACGAGATACTTGATATCTTCTATAACGGACTTACTGATGCCTCTAGAGACCACCTAGATAGTTGTGTCGGTTGTGTTTTTAGGGAACGGACTGTCGAACAAGCTGAGACCCTACTGAATAACATCTTGATCAACAATAATGCTTGGACTATTCCCGAACCACCTCCTAAGCCAACTCCTAAGAAAAGAGGTATTCTATTCCTCAATCCTGAAGATATACAAGAAGCCAAGAAATCTATGCAAGAGAAAGGCATTAGATCTGAAGATGTCAAAAAATCTACCACCTATCGAAGAGATCCATGGTCTCGATAACCCGATACAGGTAGTAGAAGTGAATTCTCTACGTAGGTTTGATGAGAGTGATATTCCGTTTGACAAACCTGCTAGCCTATGCTTTGATGAATTTGACAACTTTGTTGCCAAACAACAGAGTTTCAATGATTATGTTAGCAGACATTTGGAATAAAGTACTCGTATGCTTAGCCATTTAAGTGCTTGTGTAGACAGAAATGTCAATGATCTGAAGCTTCTGAGTAAACATGCCTCTATGATTACTACTCAGGTAGAACAAGTACTTAAAGCTCAGAATGACTTGCTCAATGAATTAAATGACAACTCTGTCAGAGTCATTACTAGAGGAGGCAAAATGACTCAGGAACCTTTGTATCCTGAAGGTCATCCTAAGAGAATTGATCAAGATTCTCAAGGAATCAATGCTGACACACCCAGTCATCCTAAGGAGAAGAAAAAGGATGATAGAAACCTACATGCCAGTTCACCAAATACTGTCACACCTGAAGAACCTAATGATATTTCTGCGTCTGATGCAGAAACACAATCTGGTAATAAACATGAACCTGGTGACAATATGGACAGTGATGTTCATAATAACGCTCAATCTAGCAATGATGAGGATGTGGAGATTGAACCTACGGTTAATCCTGATAACCCACAACCTAAGAGATACGATAAGAATGACTTCACTGCTAGGAAGCATGGTAAAGAATGGAAGCTATGGGTTCAGAGATCTATGCCCTTTCCTCCTAAGCCATCCAAGAAAAAGGATGATGAGGATTTTGAGCGCTTCGTTGAGATCATAAGACCCATCTTTCTGCAGATGAGGTTAACTGATATACTCAAAATGTCTCCGTACACCAAGTACATGAAATATATCATGACTAATAAATGAAAGATACCAGATCTTGAGATCTCCACCATGCTTGCCAATTACACTTTCAAAGGTGGAACTCCTAAGAAACTTGGTGATCCCGGAGTGCCCACTATACCTTGTTCCATTAAAGGAAACTACGTAAGAACTGCCTTATGTGACCTTGGAGCCGGTGTTAGTGTTATGTCACTCTCTCTTTATCGTAGACTTGAATTGGATAAGTTGACACCCACTAAAATTTCTCTGCAAATGGCCGACAAATCAACTGCTTTCCCTATCGGTATTTGCGAGGATGTGCCTGTTGTGGTTTCTAACACCACTATCTTAACATACTTTGTTATCTTGGATATTCCCGAGGACGATGCCATGGTTGTCATCCTTGGAAGACCCTTTTTAAACACTACAGGGGCTGTTATAGATTGCAACAAAGGCAATGTCACTTTCCATGTCAACGGTAATGAGCACACAATGCACTTTTTGAAGAAACGATATCAAGTACATTACATCAATGCTATCGAAAATACTTCATCGATTCTTATTGGGAGCTTTGAATGCCCTATTCCTCGTGTCAAGATGAAGTATGATTTGCTTGTTGGGGAGATACATATCCCCATTGAGGTGACTTAGTGGCTATTCGAAAATTCTCCGTTCTGTCTTGCGATTCGAGAAGGTTTTGTTATGAGGACTTGATCAACCCGTTGACGGATTTCTTTCGATGACCATGAAATGGATGAATCAAAGAGTCACATACCTTTGTTTTGAGGTTTCTTTTTCTGTTGCTTAGAAGAAAAATGATAGATTTAGTTTTGTTTTTCCTGTTTTCTGTTTTAGCATCGCGGAGAAAAATACCCCGAAAATAAAAGTTCACCGATGGTCATGAAAATTTTGTATGATTTTTTCTGGAATATTTGAAAATTACTGGGCTTGAGAGCTGGCCTGGGGGCCTGACCAGTGGGCGACAAGCCCTGCCACCGCCACCCCCTGGTGGCGGCTAGCAAGCTTGTGGGGCTCACAGGGACCCCCTCCACTCATTCCAGCTCCCATCCTCTTCTTCCACCTCTAGAAAAAATTGTTTCGCAGCTCAAACCCGTGTTCTTGCTCATTTGGCTGTGATTTTCGATCTCCTTGCTCAAAGCACCATTCTCCGAACCGTTTTGGGGAAATTACACCTTGGTAAGTGACTCCTCCATTGGTCCAATTAGTTTTTGCTCTAGTGCTTTATCCTTCGCGTATTCTTGCTACCTTGGTGACCCTGTTCTTGAGCTAGAAATGTTGATTTTAGCTGGTCCCAAGTAGTTTTAGCGCGTGATACAATCTCTAGGCACTAGTAGGAGTAGTTTCTACAAGTTGGGTTAATCTTTATTCACTTTTGTTTCGAAGTCTCTAAATATTTCAGAATTTTTCAGAGCTAGAAAAAGGAAAATACGAGGAGGTTCATGAGAGGCTCTTCAAGCCGTAACCCCAAGGAGGATGAGAAGAACCACCCCAAGTACGTAGTCCCTCGAGTCATAGAAGTTCGAGCGTGCGAGTGGCCAAGTGATGAATTTTTGCGCGCCGCTGGACTTTATGAAGACTTTTATTACTTGGTGGAGAACACAGGTCATACTAAGTTCATTGAATATTAGTGCTCACAATACCTTCTCCTCACCAATATTTTCATTCAAAGCTTCAACTTTTATCCGAGGAAGAATCCTCCCATGGTTGAGTTCATGATATACGATGTCCCCCCAGTGCATGACGCTACAGGATTTTTGCAATGTATGCAAATTACCTTATGTTGGGGATATCCGTGACACTCGTCCACGGGACTTGGAGGATTCCATTGGTACTATTGCTGTTGAACAGGAGCGAGGAGTGTGTCGCGCTACAATTGCTAGCATACATATTCCTGTGCTTCGGTACTTCTCACTATTTGTGGGAAAATGTTTGATTGTCCGTGGGGAGGCTGGATCACTTAGTTCTCCAGACCTTGCGATTTTGCGCGAAGGCCTTTATAACAATACGACTTATAGCCTAGGTGCTATAGTGGCCCAACGGTTGAACACCAACCGTTCCAAGGGTGTCGTCTATGGAGGTATCTATGCTACCCATATTGCCACACACTTTGAGATACCCATTAGACTGGGAGAGGAAGGAGAGATGCTCCTCCCCGAGAAATATCTGGATTATGACAGCATTGTTTGCCATGATTTTCTGGATAGAGATGCTAGCAGACGGATGATTTATAACCTGGTATTTAGTCAGGGTTCTCGAGAGACTATTACTTTGCCTGCCCCTTCTTTGTTCGATCTTCATGCAGGCAGGTACACTATTATGCCCTCGGACAACTATGCATATTGGGGTTTGGCCCAACCATAGGCACCCATGCCCGAGCCGCCAGTTGAGTACCAGACGCCAGTTTATCAGTGGGAGCCAGAGGACCTCACACAACAGTGGCATCCACAGTCTGCTCTCGAGTATCCTGGAGCTGGTTATTTACCACCTGGGGAGTAGACCAAGCTAGGCCAAAAGCCTAAGCTTGGGGGAGTACGTGTTCTCACCGACTTTACATTCATGCTTATGCTTTCACTTTGTTAGCCGGTGTTTACACTTTGCCACTGTATTATCCATGCTAGTTTATTTTCCTTTTCTTGTTTCCTTGTTTTGTGTCCTTTTGAGAAAACCCAAAAAGATTTTCCTTGCTTCTTTTGCTTGTTGGGAGTTTTCCCGTGTAAATAGTTTTATTTTTCTTTGGGTCAAGGTAGAAGATATTGGTTATAATGTTTAGTGGTTCTTACATGCATACCTGTTTAGCTTTCAAAGAGCCATATTACTTTGTCTTATCCTTTGTGTTTCCCTACAGATTCAGCTTAGTCCAATGCACGAGCACTCTTATTATTGTTCACATCGTTCGATCGTGCAAATGAAAGGCAATAATGAGGATATATGATGAAGTGACTGAGACTGAAAAGCTGGTATGAACTCTATCTATTTTGTTTTTGTAAATATGACTAGCTTGTCAACCCAGATTCAGCTTTGTTGTGAGAGAACCATGTTTGCAATGACAACTTAGAGATCATAGTTTCTGATGCCAAGGTTAATTAGCTGAGAGTTTATAATGGTTTGTCTTGAATTCCAACATAGATTTTGAGATGACTATGATGTAGTATGATAGGATGGTATTCTCCTTTGAATGATTCAAGTGGATTCACTTGGCGCATGTTCATGCATGTAGTTGAAACAAAATCAACATAGCCTCTATGATGTTCGTGTTCATCGTGATTTATATCCTGTTCATGCTTGCATTCATTGTTAGTCAAACTCATTGCATCTTGATGACTGTTGTCGCTCTCTAGTTGGTCGCTTCCCAGTCTTTTGCTGGCCTTCACTTGTACTAAGCAGAATACTGCTTGTGCATCCACTTCCATAAACCCAAAAGTTTTTCCATGAGAGTCCACCATACCTACCTATTTGCGGTATCTACCTACCGTTCCAAGTAAATTTGCATGTGCCACTCTCTAAACCTTCAAGAAATAATCTGTTTTGCATGCCCGAACCGCTCATGTGGTGACAGGGGGTTATTGGTATCTTCCATGCTAGGAGTGTTATCCTCAACATGTGTTTATCCACTATCATTCACGAGAAAGGGGCCGGTAATTGGAATGCCCAGTTCCACGCTTAAATCGAATACATAACAATAAAACAAGACTCCCCCCGGATTGATGTTAGTATGGACGGTACCCGAGGATTCGGCTAGCCGTGGAGTTTGATTGATTGGTGGTGGGGGAGTTAAAACTTTACTTTTCTATTTGGGAACCGCCTATAGCATGAGTAGCATGTAAGATATTGAGAACTCTTGGTCATTGCGTTGACAATGAAAGCATGCCACCCAAAATTATTATCTCTGTTTTCAAAGCGTGAGCTCTGGCACCTCTGCATATCAATGCTTCCCTCTGCGAAGGGCCTGTCTATTTATTTTCCTGTTGAGTCATCCTCCTCTTATATAAGCACCAATTAGAGAGCACCTCTGTCATTTTTATGCTTTGCTTTTGATTGATATTGAGCATGACTATGACTGGATCTTCATTGCTATGAATTACAATGTTTAGTCTGCCCTTGATCTTTGAAAGTGCTCTGCATTTATGTTTTGCAGTCTCAGAAAGAGCTAGCGAGATACCACCTATTCATATTGCTTCATGCTTGTTTTGATTGAAGTGTTGGTATTTGAAACTCATTATTATTTGCTCGTTAGCTGATTATGCCAATGATATTAGTTTACCGTGAGACCTTTGTGTTACTTGCTTATGTGGTTAACTTGTGATCTTGCTGAAATTCTGGTTATGAGTTAGACATAGTTGCAACAACAAGATCAAACAGAGTTTGTCAAAGTTTTTCTTTCTCTCTCAGTTTGTCAACTGAGTTGCTTGAGGACAAGCAAGGTTTTAAGCTTGGGGGAGTTGATACGTCTCCATCATATCTACTTTTCCAAACTCTTTTGCCCTTGTTTTGGATTCTAATTTGCATGATTTGAATGGAACTAACCTGGAGTGACGTTGTTTTCAGCAGAATTGCCTTTGTGTTGTTTTTGTGCAGAAATGAAAGTTCTCAGAACGTCCTGAAAATTTACGGAGAAAATTTCTGGAAAATATGAAAAATACCTGTGCAAAGATCCACCTGAGGGGGTGGGCCAGTGGGCCACAAGCCGTGTAGCCGCCACCCCCCTGGTGGCGGATGGCAAATTTGTGGGGCCCACGTGGCTCTGTCGCCCCCAATCTCAGCTCTATATGTTCACTTTCGTCCCAGAAAAAATGAAAAGAGAAGATTTCGTCGTGTTTACGGTACGGAGACGCCACCACTACCTGTTCTTCATCTGTAGGGCAGATCTGGAGTCCGTTTTGGGCTCCGGAGAGGGGATATCGTTGCCATCATCATCATCAACCTTCTTCCCTCTCCAATTCCATGAAGCTCGTCGTCGTTCGTGAGGAATCTATTCGTAGGCTCGCTGGGCGGTGATGAGTAGGATGAGATCTATCATGTAATCGAGTTAGTTTTGACGGGGATTGATCCCTAGTATCCACTATGTTTTGAGATTGATGTTGCTACTACTTTGCCATGCTTAATGCTTGTCACTAGGGCCCGAGTGCCATGATTTCAAATCTGAAATTATTATGTTGTCACCAATATATGTGTGTTTTAGATCCTATCTTGCAAGTTGTAGTTACCTACTATGTGTTATGATCTGGCAACCCCGGAGTGACAATAACCGGAACCACTCCCGGTGATGACCATAGTTTGAGGAGTTCATGTGTTCACCAAGTGCTAATGCGTTGGTCCGGTTCGTTATTAAAAGGAGAACCTTAATATCCCGTAGTTTCCTTTTGGACCCCGTTGCCTCGGGAGGGATGGAAAATAGATGTCATGCAAGTTCTTTTCCCTAAGCACGTATAACGACACACGAAATGCATGCCTACATCACATTGATGAACGGGAGCTAGCCAGATATCTCTCCATGTTATAATTGTTGCATGATGAATATGATCCAAACAAATCACCGACCCATTACCTATGAGTTTGTCCCGCTGCTACTGATGTTACTTGTGTTGCTCTGCTGCTACTGATGTTACTTGTCTTGCTTTGCTGCTACTGCTGTTACTGTGTCTTGCTCTGCTACTACTGTCGCTTGCTACTGTTGCTACTTGCTACTGCTATCACTACTGCTATTCCTTGCCACTGCTATTACTCGTTACACTGCTGCTACCTGCTACAATACTTTTTCTCGCGCTGTTGACGGGAAAGAATATTTTCTGTCCACGGGAAACTTCTGGCGCCACTGATACGACAGTTAGGAATAGTCTACCATCAACATATCGTTTCTGACACCGTTGTTATCGTACTACTTTGCTGCTGATACTTTGCTTGCACATACTAATCTTTCAGGTGTGGTTGAATCTGATAAATTCAGCTGCTAATACTCGAGAGTATCCTCTCACCTCCTGTCGGGCGAATCAACAAATTTGGGTCGAATACTCTACGCTCGAAAACAGCTACGATCCCATGCGCTGGTGGGCCGTCAACAAACATTCTTTTAGTTTCGATTGCCGGAGAGTGCTAGCAGCATTCTTCTGGTGCCGTTGCAGGGGAAGGTCTGCTGTCACGGAGTCAAGGTGTCATCTCCTTGAGGTGGTTGTGGAAGATGGTTGAGGTGGATCATGATGCACTTCTTCCTCCTCCTCATCTTGTCGTGTACCACTTGTGAATGCCTCCATGTCATTTTGTGGTTCGCCTTGACGCGAAGTAGGAGCTTCCACTTGCGTTGATGAAGTACTTTACTTCACCTCCATGGGATGAATCTTGTCGATGGACAAGTCTTGGATGGCTTCTGAAGGTTCCTTATATCCTAGATCATTTGGCAATTGTTTGACTTTCGAACCATTAGATCCATCAAACTATTGGGAAACGTAGCATGGGCAACAAAAAAATTCCTACGCACACGCAATACCTATCCATCGTGATGATCATCTACGAGAGGGGACACTGAATCTACATACCCTTGTAGATCACTAAGCGGAAGCGTATATAACGCGGTTGATGTGGTGGAACATCTTCGCGATCCAAATCGCAACTCGTCCCGCGATCTCATCATGATCCGTCCCGCGAGCCCATCACGTTCCATCCCGATCTATTGCCGAAAGGATGGCACCTCCACGTTCAACATGTGTATAGCTCGATGATGATCCCCGCCTTCTTGATACATCAAGAGGGGTGGAGAGGTAGATGATTTCTCCAGCATAGCAGCGTGGTGGTGGTGGTGGTGGTGGTGAACTAATCCAGCAGGGCTTCGCTTAAGCACCGTCGAACTAGACTAGAGGAGAAACAAATCTAGAGAGAAGTAGAGGGAGCATGTGGCAATTAGGGTTAGCCCTCACCTCTAATATCTCTAGTATATACAGGAGGTAGGGAGGCGAGGAGGCAGCCTCAAACCATGAAGGTTTGGCCGAAATTGGAGATGGAGGAGTCCTACTCCAATCCTACTAGGAGTCCTACTCCAATCCTACTCCTCTCCACTTGGAAACCCTTTCCACCTTTTCCACCTTTGGGTTTCTTTCCTTCCCACCTACAATCCGACTTGGTCTTTAGTGGAGGCTTCGGCCACACCACTAAGGGCTGGTCCACGTCCTCCCACAGCCCATGAGACCCTTTCGTGTGCGTGGTCCCACCTGGTGGACCCCTGGAAACCATTCGTCACTCCTGGTACACTCTAGAAATGCCCAAAACTTTTCCAGAGTTCAAAACCCACTTTCCTATATATCAATCTTTATCCCCGGACCATTCG
Organism: Hordeum vulgare subsp. vulgare; assembly: GCF_904849725.1. NCBI lineage: Eukaryota > Viridiplantae > Streptophyta > Magnoliopsida > Poales > Poaceae > Hordeum > Hordeum vulgare. The sequence continues at coordinate 553,154,555 of NC_058524.1, read as the reverse complement.
AGAGCTCCTCGTGATGTCAAGGATCTCATCCGGGACTCGGAACAAGTTTCGGTTACCAAACACACATAACTCAATAATACCGAAACGTCACCGAACCTTAAGTGTGCAGACCCTATGGGTTCGAGAACTATGCAGACATGACCTGAGACACTCCCCGGTAAATAAGCAATAGCGGGACCTGGATGTCCATATTGGCTCCTTCATATTCTACGAAGATCTCTATCGGTTGAACCTCTATGTCAAGGATTCATTTAATCATGTATGATGATCCCTTTGTCCTTTGGTATGTTACTTGCCCAAGATTCGATCGTCGGTATCTCCATACCTAGTTCAATCTCGTTACCGTAAAGTCTCTTTACTCGTTCCATAATACAAGATCCCGTAACTAACTCCTTAGTCACATTGCTTGCAAGGCTTGTTGTGATGTTGTATTACCGAGTGGGCCCCGAGATACCTCTCCTTCACACGGAGTGACAAAACCCAGTCTTGATCTATGCCAACCCAACATACACCTTTGGAGATACCTGTAGAGCACCTTCATAGTCACCCAGTAAGGTTGCGATGTTTGATACACACAAGGTATTCCTCTGGTGTCCGGGAGTTGCATGATCCCATGGTCATAGGAACAGATACATTGACATGCAGAAAACAGTAGCAATAAACTCACACGATCATATGCTACGTTTATAGTTTGGGTCTTGTCCATCACATCATTCTCCTAATGATGTGATCCCGTTATCAAGTGACAACACTTGCCTATGGCGAGGAAACCTTGACCATCTTTGATCAACAAGCTAGTCAACTAGAGGCTCACTAGGGACAGTGTGTTGTATATGTATCCACACATGTATTTGAGTTTCCAATCAATACAATTCTAGCATGGATAATAAAAGATTATCATGAACAAGGAAATATAATAATAACCAATTTATTATTGCCTCTAGGGCATATTTCCAATAGTCTCCCACTTGCACTAGAGTCAATAATCTAGTTCACATCACTCTGTGATTGTAATGAATCTAACACCCATACAGTATTGGGGTTCGATCATGTCTTGCTTGTGAGAGATATTTTTAGTCAACTGATCTGAACCTTTCAGATCCGTGTGTGCTTTACGAATCTCTATGTCATCCTATAGATGCTGCTACTACCCGCCATTTGGAACTATTCCAAATGACTACTCCACTATACAAATTCGTTTACTGCTCAGAGTCATCCGGATTAGTGTCAAAGCTTGCACCGACGTAACCCTTTACAACGAGCTCTTTTATCACCTCCATAATTGAGAAAAATTCCTTGGTCTACTAGTTACTAAGGATAACCTTTGACCAGTGTTCAGTAATCCATTCCTGGATCACTTTCGTACCCCTTGACAGTTTCATGGCAAGGCACACATCAGGTGCGGTAGACAACATATCATACTATAGAGCCTATGGCTAAAGCATAGGGGACGACCTTCGTCATTTCTCTGTCTTCTGTTGTGGTGGAGCTTTTGAGTATTACTCAAATTCACACCTTACAACATAGCCAAGAACTCCTTATTTGCTGATCTATTTTAAACTCCATCAAAAACTCTGTCTAGGCATGTATTTCGTTGAAAGTTTTATTAAGCGTCTTAATCTATCTCTATAAATCTTGATGCTCAATGTTCAAGTAACTTAATCCATATTTTTCCATTAAAAAACTCCTTTCAAACAACCCTTTATGCTTTCCAAAAATTCTGCATTATTTCTAAACAACAATACATCAACCACATATACTCATCACAAATTTTATAGTGCTCCCACTCACTTCTTTGGAAATACAAGTTTCTCATAAACCTTTTATAAACCCAAAAGCTTTTATCATCTCATCAAAGCGCATATTCCAACTTCGATATGCTTGCTCCAGTCCATCGAACGATCACTGGAGCTAGCATACTTGTCAGCATCCTTAGGATCGCCAAAACCTTCTGCTTGTATCACATACCACCTTTCCTCAAGGAAACCGTCGAGGAAACAATGTTTTGACATCCTATCTGCAAGATTTCATAAACAATGCAACAACTGCTAGCTTCCAATAGACTTTTAGCATTGCTACGAGTGAGAAAGTCTCATCATAGTCAATTCTTTGAACGTGCCGGAAACATCTTTGCGACAAGTCGAGCTTTCTTAATGGTGACTTTTCACCATCATCGTCTATCTTCCTTTTAAAGATCCATCTGTACTTAACAGTCTTATGACCATCAAGTAGTTCTTCCAAAGTATACACCTTGTTTTCATACATGGATCCTCTCTCGGATTTGATGGCCTCCAGCCATTTGTCAGAATCCGGGCCCACCATCGCTTCTCCATAGCTCGTAGGTTCATTGTTGTCCAACAACATGACCTCAAACATAGGGTTACCATACCACTCTGTAACAGTACGTGACCTTTGTCGACCTACGAGGTTTGTAGTAACTTGATCCGAAGTTTCATTATCACTATCATTAGCTTCCACTTCAATTGGTGTAGGTGCCACAGGAACAACTTCCTGCGCCCTGCTACACACTGGTTGAAGTGACGGTTCAATAACCTCATCAAGTTCCACCATACTCCCACTCAATTCTTTCAAGAGAAACTTTTCCTCGAGAAAGTACCCATTTCTAGAAACAAACACTTTGCTTACGTACCTGAGATAGGAGGTACACCCAACTGTTTTGGGTGTCCTATGAAGATGCATTTATCCGCTTTGGGTTCGAGCTTATCATGCTGAAATCTTTTCACACAAGCATTGTAGCCCCAAACTTTTAAGAAACGATAGCTTAGGTTTCTCCAAACCATAATTCATACGGTGTCATCTCAACGGAATTACGTGGTGCCCTATTTAAAGTGAATGCGGTTGTCTCTAATGCCTAACCCATAACGATAGTGGTAATTCGATAAGAGACATCATAATATGAACCATATAAAATAGGGCGCAGCTATGACGTTCAGACACACCATCACACTATGGTGTTCCAGGTGGCATGAGATGTGAAACAATTTTCACATTGTATTAATTGTGTACCAAACTCGAAACTCAGATGTTCATCTTTATCATCATATCGTAGACATTTTATCCTCTTGTCACGACGATCTTCAACCTCACTCTAAAATTATTTGAACCTTTCAATAATTCAGATGTTTGTTTAATCAAGAAAATACACTAGTATCTACTCGAATCATGTGTGCAATAAGAACATAATGATATCCAGTCCGTGCTTCAGCACTCATTGGACTGCATACATCAAAATGTATTACTTCCAATAAGCAACTTTCTTGTTCCATCTCACTAGAAAAACGATGCCTTCAGTCATCTTGCCCATGTGGCATGATTGCATCTCTCGAGTGATTCAAAATCAAGTGAGTCTAAATGATCCATCTGCATGGAGTTTCTTCATGCGTTTACACCAATAGACATGGTTCACATGTCTGAAACATTTCAAAAAAGAGTGAGCCCAAAGATCCATCAGTATGGAGCTTCTTCATGCGTTTTATACCAATATGACTCAAGCGGAAGTGCCACAAGTAAGTGGTACTATCATCACTATTTTGTATCTTTTGGCATCAATGTTTTGAACATGTGTAACACTACGATCGAGATTAAATAAACCATTGAAGGTTTTCATTCAAGCAAATAGAATAACCATTATTCTCTTTAAATGAGTAATCGTATTGCAATAAACATGATCTAATCATGTTCATGCTCAACGCAAACACCAAATAACACTTATTTAGGTTCAACACTAATCCCGTTGGTAGAGGGAGCGTGCAATGTTTGATCACATCAACCTTTGAAACACTTCAACACATATCGTCACCTTGCCTTTAGCTAGTCTCCGTTTATTCCGTAGCTTTTATTTCGAGTTACTAACACTTAGCAACCAAACCGGTATCTAATACCGTCGTGCTACTAGGAGTACTAGTAAAGTCCACATCAATATAATGTATATCCAATATACTTTTGTTGACTTTGCCAGCCTTCTCATCTACCAAGTATCTAGGGTAGTTCCGCTTCTGTGACTGTTCCCCTCACAGAAGCACTTAGTCTCGGGTTTGGTTTTAACCTTCGATTTCTTCACTGGAGCAGCAACTAATTTGTCGTTTCATAAAGTATGCCTTGTTGACCTTGCCCTTCTTGAAACCAGTGGTTTTACTAACCATCAACAATTAATGCTCCTACTTGATTTATACTTTCGCGGTGTCAAACATCGTGAATAGTTCAAGAATCATCAGATCTATCCTTGATATGTTATAGTTCATCACGAAGCTCTAGTAGCTTGGTGGCAGTGACTTTGGAGAACCTTAATTATCTTATCTCGAAGATCAACTCCCACTCGATTCAAGCGATTGTAGCACTCATACAATCAGAGCGCATGCTCAACGTTTGAGCTTTTCTCCTTACTTTGTAGATAAAGAATCTTGTCGGGGGTCTCATACCTATCAACAAGGGCACGAGCATGAAATCCCAATTTCATCTCTTGGAACATCTCATATGTTCCGTGACGTTCAAAACGTCTTCAGCGCCTCAATTCTAAGTCGTTAAGCATTACACATTGAACTATCACGTAGTCAACAAAAACGTGTATGTCAGATGTTCGCAACATCCACAGACGACGCTTGAGGTTCAGCACACCGAGCGGTGCATTAAGGACATAAGACTTCTACATAACAATGAGGACAATCCTCAGTTTACAGACCCAGGCCGCATAATTGCTACTATCATCTTTGAACTAAATTCTCTAGGAACATTTCCAAAACAGTAGAGGTACAACGCAAGCTACAACATTATTTGCAAAGACCTTTTGACTATGTTCATGGTAATGAGTTCAATTAATCATATTACTTAAGAACTCCCACTCAAATGGACACCCCTCTAGTCATTCGAGTGGCGCATGATCCAAATCCACTAACTCAGGTCCGATCATCACATGAGTTGAGATTAGTTTCAATGGTGAACATCTCCATGTTGATCATATCAACTGTATGATTCATGCTCGACCTTTTGGTCTCTTGTGTTCCAAGGCCATGTCTGTACATGCTAAGCTCGTCAAGTGTAACCCGAGTGTTCCGCGTGTGCAACTGTTTTGCACACGTTGTATGTGAACGTTGAGTCTATCACACCCGATCATCACTCGGTGTCTCGAAACGACGAACTGTCGCAATGGTGCACACTCGGGGAGAACACAACTTTATCTTGAAATTTTAGTGAGGAATTACCTTATAATGCTACCGCCATTCTAAGAAAAATAAGGTGCATAAGAGGATTGACATCACATGCAAATCATAAGTGACTTGATATGTCCATGAACTTGTGCTTCTTGATCTCCATCTCCAAAGCACCGGCATGATCTCCGTCATCACCGGCGCCGCACCATGATCTCCATCATCGTGCCGCCATCGAGCTTGTCGCGCTATCTATGCTATTACTGTTGGAAATATGCCCTAGAGGCAATGATAAATAGTTATTATTATATTTCATGTTTAAAGATAATCGTTTATTATCCATGCTATAATTGTATTGAATGAAAACATAGATACATGTGTGGATACATAGACAAAACAATGTCCCTAGCAAGCCTCTAGTTGGCTAGCCAGTTGACCAATGGTAGTTAAGGTTTTCTGCCTATGTGCAAGTGTTGTTGCTTGATAACTGGATCACATCATTAGAAGAATTATGTGATGTACTAGACCCAAACTATGAATGCAGCATATTGATCGTGTCATTTTATTGCTATTGTTTTCTGTGTGTCAAGTATTTATTCCTATGACCATGAGATCATATAACTCACTGGCACCGGAGGAATACCTTATGTGCATCAAATGTCGCAACGTAACTGGGTGACTATAAAGGTGCTCTACAGGTATCTCCGAAGGTGTCCATTGAGTTAGTATGGATCAAGACTGGGATTTGTCACTCCGTGTGACGGAGAGGTATCTCGGGGCCCACACAGTAATACAACATAACACAAGCCTTGCAAGCAATGTGACTACGTGTAAGTCACGGGATATTTTATTACGGAACGAGTAAAGAGACTTGCTGGTAATGAGATTGAAATAGGTATGCGGATACCGACGATCGAATCTCGGGCAAGTAACATACCGAAGGACAAAGGGAATGACATACGGGATTATATGAATCCTTGACACTGAGGTTCAACCGATAAGACCTTCGGAGAATATGTAGGATCCAATATGGGCATCCAGGTCCCGCTATTGTATATTGACCGAGGAGTCTCTCGGGTCATGTCTGCATAGTTCTCGAACCCACAGGGTGTGCACAGTTAAGGTTCGATGATGTTTTAGTATAGTTGAGTTATATGTGTGGTTAACTAATGTTGTTCGGAGTCCCAGATGAGATCATGAACATCACGAGGCTTTCCGGAATGGTCCAGAAACGAAGATTGATATATAGGATGGTTTCATTTGGTCACTGAAAATTTTCGGGCATTACCGGCAGTGTACCGGGAGTGACGAACGGATTCTCAGTGTTCACCGGGAGGGGCCCACCCACCTGGGAGTGAGCCCAAGGACCTAGGGTGGCGCCACAAATCCTTAGTGGGCTGGTGGAGTTAGCCCAAGAGGGCTATGGCGCCACATAAAGAAAATACCAAAAGAAAAGAAAAAGAAAAAGGAAAGAAAAAGAAAAAGGAAAGAGGGAGGTGGGAAGGAAGAGGAGGACTCCTCCTTCCCAAACCAAATTGGAGGAGGAGTCCTCCTCTTCCTGGCGGCCGGTGCACCTTAAGGGCCTTGTCCCTCAAGGCTAGCCCTTCCCCCTCCCTCCTATATAAAGTGGTGGTTTAGGGATTTTTGATACACAACTTTGCCACGTGCGGAGCTCGGGCGGAGCCTTGCAGGACTAGATCATCATCACCACCGGAGCGCCATCACGCTGCTGGGGAACTCATCTACTTCTCCGTCTTCCTTGCTGGATCAAGAAGGCCGAGATCATCGTCGAGCTGTACGTGTGCTGAACGCGGAGGTGCCGTCCGTTCGGTGCTAGATCAGAACGGATCATGGGACGGATCGCGGGACGGTTCGTGCAACGGTTCAAGAGACGTGAAGACGTTCCACTACTTCAACTGTGTTTCTTAACGCTCCTCGTTGTGCGATCTACAAGGGTACATAGATCTAATCTCCAGTCGTAGATGGAAATCACCATGATAGGTTTTCGTGTGCGTAGGAATTTTTTTCCCATGCAACGTTCCCCAACAATTACTAATAAAGCTACAACCTAGCGATATAGTAAAAGCATCTGCAAGCACAAACGTTAGTTTAAAGACAACCCTATGACTCCTGCCGGTTGACGTAGCATCGACGTGCAAGTCGATATTTAACTATTACAACATGATCATCTCATACATCCAATATATCATATGATGTCATTGGCCATATCACATCACATGCATACCCTGCAAAAACATGTTAGACGTCCTCTAATTTGTTGTTGCATGTTTTACGTGGCTGCTGTGGGTATCTAGTATGATCGCATCTTACTTACACAAAGCCACAACGGGATATGCAAATTGATATTTAACCTTCTCCAAGGACCGCCTCGGTCAAATCCGATTCAAGTAAAGTTGAAGAAACAGACACACGCCATTCATCTTTATGCAACAAGTTGCATGCCAGTCGATGAAACCGGTCTCTCATAAGCGTACGAGTAAAGTTGGTCCGGGCCGCTTCAATCCAACAATACCGCCGAATCAACAAAAGACTAAGGAGGGAAGCAAATTGAACATCCACACCCACAAACTCTTTTGTGTTCTACTCGAGATATCAACTACGCATGAACTAAGTTCTCATACCACTGTTGGGAAACGTAGCATGGGAAACAAAAAATTTGTCCTACGCACAGGCAATACCTATCCATGGTGATGATCATCTACGAGAGGGGAGAGTGAATCTACATACCCTTGTAGATCGCTAAGCGGAAGCGTATATAACACGGTTGATGTAGTGGAACGTCTTTGTGATCCAAATCGCAGCCCGTCCCGCGATCTCATCACGATCCGTCCCGCGATCCCATCACGATCCATCCCGATCTAATTCCAAAGGGACGGCACCTCCGTGTTCAGCACACGTATAGCTCGATGAAGATCTCCGCCTTCTTGATCTAGAAAGAGGGGCGGAGAGCTAGATGATTTCTCCAGCACTGCAGCATGGTGGTGGTGGTGGTGAACTAATCCAGCAGGGCTTCGCTTAAGCAACGCCAAACTAGGCTAGAGGAGAAACAGATCTAGAGAGAAGTAGACGGAGCACGTGGCAATTAGAGTTACCCTCAGCTCTAAAACCTCTACTATAGGGGAGGAGGCAACCTCAAACCCTCAAGGTTTGGCCGAAATTGGAGGTGGAGGAGTCCTACTCCAATCCTACTAGGAGTAGGATTCCTCCTCTCCACTTGGAAACCCTTTCCACCTTTTCCACCTTTGGGTTTCTTTCCTTCCCACCTCCAATCTGCCTTGGTTTAGTGGAGGCTTCGGCCAGCCCACTAAGGGCTCGTCCACATCCTTCCACAGCCCATGAGACCCTTTGGGGTGGGTGGGCCCACCTGGTGGACCCCCGGAACCCATTCGTCACTTCCGATACACTCCCGGAAATGCGTGAAACTTTTCTGGAGTTCGAAACACACTTTCCTATATATCAATCTTTACCTCCAGACCATTCCGGAGCTCCTCGTGATGTCCGGGATCTCATTCGGGACTCCGAACAACTTTCGGTTACCAAACACACATAACTCAATAATACCGAAATGTCACCGAACCTTAAGTGTGCAGACCCTGCGGGTTCGAGAACTATGCAGACATGACCTGAGACACTCCCCGGTCAATAAGCAATAGCGGGACCTGTATGTCCATATTGTCTCCAATATATTCTACAAAGATCTCTGTCGGTTGAACCTCTATGTCAAGGATTCATTTAATCCCTTATGATGTTCCCTTTGTCCTTCGGTATGTTACTTGCCCGAGATTTGATCATCGATATCTCCATACCTAGTTCAATCTCGTTACCGGCAAGTCTGTTTACTCGTACCGTAATACAATATCCCATAAATAACTCCTTAGTCACATTGCTTGCAAGGCTTGTTGTGATGTTGTATTACCGAGTGGGCCCGGGGATACCTCTCTGTCACACGGAGTGACAAATCCCAGTCTTGATCCATGCCAACCCAACTGACGCCTTTGGAGATACTTGTAGAGAACCTTTATAGTCACCCAGTAACTTTACGACGTTTGATACACACAAGGTATTCCTCCGGTGTCCGGGAGTTACATGATCTCATGGTCATAGGAAGAGATACATTGACATGCAAAAAATAGTAGCAATAAACTGACACGATCATGTGCTACGTTTATAGTTTGGGTCTTGTCCATCACATTATTCTCCTAATGATGTGATCCCGTTATCAAGTGACAACACTTGCCTATGGCTAGGAAACCTTGACCATCTTTGATCAACGAGCTAGTCAACTAGAGGCTCATTAGGGACAGTTGTGTTGTCTATGTATCCACACATGTATTTCAGTTTCGAATCAATACAATTCTAGCATGGATAATAAACGATTATCAAGAACAAGGAAATATAATAATAACCAATTTATTATTGCCTCTAGGAAACCACACACTTGCACGTCTTCAGCCCAAAAGTGTCTTGGCAACTTGCACGTCAAGCATCATTCTAGCCATCTCTATGAGAGTCCGGTTCTTCCTCTCAACAAATCCATTTTATTGAGGTGTGTACATCGCCGAGAACTCATGTGAGATACCCTCTTCGTCAATAAAAGTATACACATTTGTGTTCTTGAACTCCGATCCGTTGTCGGTTCGAAGTTTCTTGATCTTCACTTCAAACTAAATTTGTGTTTTCCGAGCGAAGTTCTTGAAGATATTTTGTACATGCTACTTGTCATCAAGAAAGAATACCCACATAAATATGGAAAAATCATCAACGATAACTAGATAAGTGTTTCCAACGAGGCTCTTGTAAGCGTTGGGACCAAAGAGGTCCATGTGAAGCAGCTTGAGTGGCCTTCTAGTAGTCATGATGTTATTCACGAGATGACTTCCACCGACTTGTTTTCCTTCTTGAAAATCACTACAAAGTCTATCTTTGTCAAAGATAACACCTTTAACACCAATAATATGATCAACTTCGATAAGCATGTCAAGATTACGCATACCAACATGTCCTAGCCTTTTATGCCATAACCACCCTTTAGAAGATTTTGCAATAAAACATGTACAAGGTTTGGATTTTTTTAGTGAAAACGACAATGTATAGATCACCTCTACGAAAGGCAGTAAAGACCATGTTATGATTATCACGATGAAACACTTAGCAGTCAACTTCCATAAATAGCACATTGAAACCAAAATCCGCTAGTCTAGATACGGGAAGTGTTGGAAATATGCCCTAGAGGCAATAATAAAGTGGTTATTATTATATTTCCTTGTTCATGATAATTGTATATTATTCATGCTATAAATGCATTAACCGGAAACCATAATACATGTGTGAATACATAGACCACAACATGTCCCTATTGAGCCTCTGGTTGACTAGCTCGTTGATCAATAGATGGTCATGGTTTCCTTATCATGGACATTGGATGTCAATGATAACAGGATCACATCATTAGGAGAATGATGTGATGGATACGACCCAATCCTAACCATAGCACAAGATCATGTAGTTCATCTGCTAAAGCTTTTATAATGTCAAGTATCATTTCCTTAGACCATGAGATAGTGAAACTCTAGGATAACGTAGGAGTGCTTTGGGTGTATCAAACATCACAACGTAACTGGGTGATTAGAAAGGTGCACTACAGGTATCTCCAAAAGTGTCTATTTGGTTGGTACGAATCGAGACTGGGATTTGTCGCTTTGTGTGACGGAGAGGTATCTCTAGGCCCACTCGGTAATACATCATCATAATGAGCTCAATGTGACTAAGGAGTTAGCCATAGGGTGATGTGTTACGAAACGAGTAAAGAGACTTGCCAGTAAAAAGAATGAACAAGGTATAGGGATACCGGCGATCGAATATCGGGAAAGTGTCATACTGATAGACAATGGGAATTGCATATGGGATTGAGTGAATCCTCGATATCGTGGTTCATCCGATGAGATCATCGAAACATGTGGGAGCCAACATGGGTATCCTGATCCCGTTGTTGGTTATTGGCCAGACAGATGTCTCGGTCATGTCTGCATGGTTACCGAACCCATAGGGTCTACACACTTAAGGTTCAGTGACGCTAGAGTTGTTATGGGAATAGTATATGTGGTTAGTGAAGGTTGTTCGGAGTCCCGGTTCAGATCTCGGACATCACGAGCTGTTCTGAAATGGTCCGGAGGTAAAGATTTATATATGGGAAGTCCAGTTTCGGTCGTCGGAAATCTTCGGGGTTTATCGGTATTGTACGGGGACCACCCAAAGGGTACCGGGGGTCCACTTGTCACGGAGGGTAAATGGGCTGAAAGGAGAAGGGAACCAGCCCTTGGTAGCTGGTGCGAGCCGAAGGGAGGTGGCCCAAGGTGCAACGGCCAAATCCTAGGGCGTGGTGGCCGCCCCCTCCTCCTCCTAGGGCTGCCGCACCACCTAGGGTTTCCCTAGGGGTGGCCGCACCCCTACTCCCTCCCTCCTATATATAGTGGAGGTATTGGGAGGCCTGCACACACACGTCTCTCTCTCCTCGACGCAGCCCTACCTCTCCACCTCTCCTTCTCCACGGTGCTTGGCGAAGCCCTGCCGGAGAACCGCAAATCCCATCGCCACCATGCCGTCGTGCTGCCGGAGTTCTCCCTCAACTTCTCCTCACTCCTTTCTAGATCAAGAAGGAGGAGACCTCCCCGGGCTGTAGGTGTGTCGAACGCGGAGACACCGAACGTTCGGTGTTTGATCGGATTGCCACGAGTACGACTCCATCAACCGTGTTCGTAGTAACGCTTCCGCTTTGCGATCTTCAATAGTATGAAGATGCTCTACCTCTCTCATTGCTGTTTTCTCCTAGTTAGATCTTGGTGTGACGTGGGAATTTTTTTGAATTATTACTAAGTTCCCAAACAGTGGCATCTGAGCTAGGTCTATGCGTAGATTCTATGCACGAGTGGAACACAAAAGTTGTGGGCGATGATTTTGTCGATTGATTGTCGTTACTAGTCCAGTCTTTTTTCGGCGGTATTGTGGGATGAACCGGCCCGAACCATATTTACACGTACGCTTACGTGAGACTGGTTCCACCGCCTGACATGCACTTGTTGCATAAGGTGGCTAGCGTGTGTATGTCTCTCCCACTTTAGTCGAATTGGATTCGATGAAAAGGGTCCTTATGAAGGGTAAATAGCATTGGCATATCAACATTGTGGCCGTGACGTAGGTAAGAAACGTTCTTGTGAGAAACCCATAGCAGCCACGTAAAACTTGCAACAACAATTAGAGAACGTCTAACTTGTTTTTGCAGGGTATGCTATGTGGTGTGATATGGCAAAAAGGATGTGATGATATATATGAGATGTATGAGATTGATCATGTTCTTGTAATAGGATTCACGACTTGCATGTCGATTATTATGACAACCGACGGAAGCCATAGGAGTTGTATTAGTTTCTTGTATGAGATGCAACGCGATGTGATTACTTTACTTTATTGCTAACCGTTAGCCATAGTAGAAGAAGTAATAGTTGGCGAGACGACTTAATGAAGACACAATGATGGAGATCATGGTGTCATGCCGGTGACAATGATGATCATGCCATAGCATGTCATTATATGATTGCATGTGATGTTTATCATGTTTCTATATCTTATTTTCTTAGAATAACCGTAGTAAATAAGATGATCCCTTCACTAAAATTTCAAGAACAGTGTTCCCCCTAAGTGTGCACCGGTGCGAAGGATCGTTTTCTCGAAGCACCACGTGATGATCGAGTGTGATAGATTCTAACGTTCACAACAAGGGGTGTAAGCCAGATTTACACACGGAAAACACGTACAGTGACTTGACGAGCCTAGCATGTACATGCATGGCCTTGGAACACGAGAAACCGAAAGGTCGAACATGAGTCATATGGAGATGCAATCAACATGGAGATGTTCACCATTGATGACTAGTCTGTCGCACGTGATGATCGGACACGGCGTAGTCGGCATGGGTCATGTATCACTTAGATGACTAGAGGGATGTCAATCTAAGTGCGAGTTCATTAAATAATTTGATTAGATGATCTTAATTATCATGAACTTAGTCTAAAAATATCATTACAATATTGTGGATCCAATGGCCAACGCTCATGTCAACATCAATTTCAACGCGTTCCTAGAGAAAACCAAGCTGAAAGACGATGGTAGAAACTATGCGGACTAGGCTCGTAATTTAAAGCTCATCCTCGTTGCTTCCAAGAAGGCATATGTCCTTGATGCACCGCTAGGTGAACCTCCTATCCCCGCGGCAGCCCAGGACGTTCTGAATGCCTCGCAGTCGCGAATTGATGACTACTCTATGGTTCAGTGCGGTATGCTTTACAGTTTAGAACCGGGGCTCCAAAAGCATTTTGAGCATCATGGAGCATATGAGATGTTCGAGGAGCTCAAACTGGTTTTCCAAGCTCATGCCCGGGTCGAGTGATATGAGGTCTCCGACAAGTTCTTCAGCTGTAAGATGGCGGAAAATAGTTATGTCAGTGAGCACATACACAGAATGTCTGGGTTGCACATCCATTTGTCTTAGCTGGAAGTTAATCTTCCGGATGATGCAGTTATTGATAGAATCCTCAATTCGCTTCCACCTAGCTACAAAAGCTTCGTGATGAATTATAAAATGCAAGGGATGGAAAAGACCATTCCCGAGTTATATTCAATGCTGAGATCAGCGGAGGTGGAAATCAAGAAGGAACATCAAGTGTTGATGGCGAATAAGACCACCAGTTTCAAGAAAGGCAAGAGTAAAAAGAACTTCAATAAGGACGGTAAAGCAGTCGTCGCGCCCCGTAAACCAGCTGCCGGGAAGAAGCGCAATAATGGACCCAAGCCTCAGACTGAGTGCTATTACAGCAAGGGAACCAGTCACTTGAAACGGAACTACCCCCAAGTACTTAGCTGTGAGAAGGCTGGCAACATCAAAGGTATATATGATATACATGTTATTGATGTGTACCTTACTAGCGCTCGTAGTAGCTCTTGGGTATTTGATACCGGTGTTGTTGCTCACATTTGCAAGTCAAAACAGGACCTGCGGAATAAGCGGAGACTGGCAAAGGGCGAGGTGACGATGCGCGTCGGGAAAGGTTCCATCGTCGATGTGATCGTCGTCGGCACACTACCTCTACATCTTCCTTCGGGATTAGTTTTAAACCTCAATAATTTTTATTTAGTACCAACTTTGAGCATGAACATTGTATCTGGATATCTGATATGTCTCCATCGTATCTACTTTTCCAAACTCTCTTGCCCTTGTTTTGGACTCTAATTTGCATGATTTGAATGGTACTAAACTGGATTGACGCTATTTTCAGCAGAATTGCCTTGGTGTTATTTTTGTGCAGAAATCAAAGGTCTCCAAACGTCCTAAAAATTTGCGGGGAGCAGTTTTGGAAAATAAGAAAAATATCTGCGCCAAGTTCCACCTCAGGGGGTGAGGCCAGTGGGCCACAAGCCCTGGCTCCGCCACCACCCCCCTTGGTGGCGGTGGGCAGGTTTGTGGGGCCCAGACGGCTCTGCCGCCCCAACTCCAGCTCTATAAGATCCCTTTCGTCCCAGAAAAAATAAAAGAGAAGTTTTTCGTCGCGTTTGTGATACGGAGGCGCCGCCACCACCTGTTCTTCATCTGGAGGGCAGATCTGGAGTCCGTCTTGGGCTCCGGAGAGGGGAAATCGTCGCCATCGTCATCATCAACCTTCTTCCCTCTCCAATTCCATGAAGCTCTTCGTCATTCGTGAGTAATCTATTCGTAGGCTCTCTGGGCGGTGATGAGTAGGATGAGATCTATCATGTAATCGAGTTTGTTTTGATGGGGATTGATCCCTAGTATCCACTATGTTCTGAGATTGATGTTGCTCCTACTTTGCCATGCTTAATGCTTGTCACTAGGGCCCGAGTGCCATGATTTCATATCTGAAATTATTATGTTGTCACCAATATATGTGTGTTTTAGGTCCGATCTTGCAAGTTGTAGTTACCTACTATGTGTTATGATCCGGCAACCCCGGCGTGACAATAACCGGAACCACTCCCAGTGATGACCATAGTTTGAGGAGTTCATGTGTTCACCAAGTGCTAATGCGTTGGTCCGGTTCTTTATTAAAAGGAGAACCTTAATATCATGTAGTTTCCTTTTGGACCCCGCTGCCACGGGAGGGATGGACAATAGATGTCATGCAAGTTCTTTTCCCTAAGCACGTATGACGACACACGGAATGCATGCCTACATCACATTGACGAACGGGAGCTAGCCACATATCTCTCCATTTTATAGCTGTTGCATGATGAATATCATCCAAACAAATCACCGACCCATTGCCTACGAGTTTTTCCTACTGCTGTTACTTGTCTTGCTCTTCTGCTGCTGCTACTACTGTTGCTACTGCTGTTACTTGTTTTGCTCTGCTGTTGCTGCTACTACTGTTGCTACTGCTGTTACTTGTCTTGCTCTGCTGCTTCTACTACTGTTGCTATTACTTTCGCTTGCTACTATTGCTACTTGCTACTGCTGTCACTACTGCTGTTCCTTGCTGCTGCTATTGCTCATTACACTGCCGTTACTCGCTACTTTGCTGTTACTACTTTGCTTGCAGATACTAATCTTTCAGGTGTGGTTGAATCTGACAAATTCAGCTGCTAATACTTGAGAGTATACTCTCACCTCCTGATTGGTAAACCAACAAATTGGGCCGAATACTCTACCCTTGAAAACTGTTGCGAACCCACGCGCTGGTGCGCCGTCAATAACATTCTTCTAGTTTCATTACTGGGGAGTGCTATCAGCATTCTTCTGGTGTTGTTGCAGGGGAAGGTTTGTTGTCATCAGCATTCATCTAGCTATCGCCAGAGATTGCAATCAGCATTTTTCTCGCGCCGTTGCCGGGGAGGTATTGCTATATTCTCTGAGTTACTTGGGATTTATATCTGCTGTTCACTATGAAGAATCTGAAGGATCCGAAGACAAAAGTCTTGCCCTCAACTACGAGGGGAGGTAAGGAATTGCCATCTAGCTCTGCACTTGATTCACCTTCAGTTATGAGTAAGTTTGTGACATCACCACCTCCTAGAAATCTTGATATGTCTCCTGTGCTTGATGATGCTTATGATGCTACTGCTAGAGATGCTATGCTTGATACTATTTCTGATACTATGCCTGATACTACTTTGCCTGATGATGCTAGAGATGCTATGCTTGATACTATGCCTGATGATGCTATGCATGATACTATGCCTGATACTTCTTTTCCTGATGATGTTAGAGATGCTATTTTTCCTGATGATGCTATGCTTGATACTGCTAGAGATACTCCTTTGCCTGTTCCACTAGGAGTTTTCCTTGATGCTCATATTGCTAGAGTTACTGCCAATGCTCGTGATGCTTCTGATACTGCCGATAGTATTGAGATAGAACCTGCTTTTGCTCCTGCTAGATCTAGCTCTCCTAGATATGAATTGCCTGATATATCTGAGGGTTACGTTATGGAGGGAGAGATAGCTGAGGATTTTATTGCGTGTAAGGATGCCTATGACGCTGAGAAATTACTTCTCAAGTGGAAGGAAAAATCTCGGGAAGCTAGGATGAAAAATTACCCGAAGTTTGCCACTTCGCCTATCTTTGTCACCGATAAGGATTATGAATTCTCTGCCGACCCTGAGATAATCTCTCTAGTTGAATCTGATCCTTCTCACGGTTATGAGTCTGAGACGGCTATAGCCCATCTTGCCAAACTATCCTAAATAGCCAACCTTTTCACTAATGAGGAGAAGATCCGCCACTACTATATCCTTAAGCTGTTTCCTTTCTCTCTAAAGGATGACGCTAAAGTCTGGTTCACCTCTCTTACTCCTGGATGTGTGCGTAGTCCCCAGGAGATGGTCTATTACTTCTGTCAGAAATATTTTCCTGCCCATAAGAAGCAAGCTGCCTTGCAGGAAATATACAACTTTGCTCAACTCCAAGAAGAGAGTCTTCCACAAGCTTGGGGGAGGCTCGTCCAGCTACAAAATGCTTTGCCTGATCACCCTTTAAGAAGAACGAGCTACTTGATATCCTCTATAACGGACTTACCGATGCCTCTAGAGACCACATAGATAGTTGTGCCGGTTGTCTTTTTAGGGAACGAACTGTAGAAGAAGCTGAGAACCTACTGAATAACCTCTTGATCAACGATAATGCTTGGACTATTCCCGAACCACCTCCTAAGCCAACTCCTAAGAAAAGAGGTATTCTATTCCTCAGTCCCGAAGATATGCAAGAAGCCAAGAAATCTATGCAAGAGAAAGGCATTAGATCTGAAGATGTAAAAAATCTACCACCTATCGAAGAGATCCATGGTCTTGATAACCCGATACAGGTAGTGGAAGTGAATTCTCTGCGTAGGTTTGGTGAGAGTGATATTCCTTTTGATAAACATGCTAGCCTATGCTTTGATGAATTTGATAACTTTGTTACCAAACAACAGAGTTTCAATGATTATGTTAGCAGACCTTTGGAACAAAGTACTCATATGCTTAGCCATTTAAGTGCTTGTGTAGACAGAAATGTCAATTCTCTGAAGCTTCTGAGTAAACATCCCTCTATGATTACTACTCAGGTAGAACAAGTACTTAAAGCTTAGAATGACTTGCTCAATGAATTAAATGACAACTCTGTCAGAGTCATTACTAGAGGAGGCAAAATGACTCAGGAACCTTTGTATCCTGAAGGTCATCCTAAGAGAATTAATCAAGATTCTCAAGGAATCAATGCTGATACACCTAGTCATCCTAAGTAGAAGAAGAAGGATGATAGAAACCTGCACGCCGGTTTGCCAAATACTGTCACACCTGAAGAACGTAATGAAATTTCTGCGTCTGATGCAGAAACACAATCTGGTGATGAACATGAACCTGGCGACAATATGGACAGTGATGTTCATAATAATTCTCAACCTAGCAATGATGAGGATGTGGAGATTGAACCTACAGTTATTCCTGACAATCCACAACCTAAGAGATACGACAAGAATGACTTCACTTCTAGGAAGCATGGTAAAGAAAGGGAGCCATGGGTTCAGAGACCTATGCCCTTCCCTCCTAAGCCATCCAAGAAAAAGGATGATGAGGATTTTGAGCGCTTCGTTGAGATGATAAGACCCGTCTTTCTGCAGATGCGGTTAACTGATATGCTCAAGATGTCTCCATATGCCATGTACGTGAAAGATATCGTGACTAATAAACGGAAGATACCAGATCTTGAGATCTCCACCATGCTTGCCAATTACACTTTTAAAGGTGGAACTCCTAAGAAACTTGGTGATCCCAGAGTGCCCACTATACCTTGCTCTATTAAAGGAAACTACGTAAGAACTGCCTTATGTGACCTTGGAGCCGGTGTTAGTGTTATGCCGCTCTCTCTTTATCATAGACTTGAGTTGGATAAGTTGACACTCACTGAAATTTCTCTGGAAATAGCTGACAAATCAACTGCTTTCCCTATCGGTGTTTGCGAGGATGTACCTGTTGTGGTTGCTAATACCACTATCTTTACAGACTTTGTTATCTTGGATATTCCCGAGGACGATGCCATGGCTATCATCCTCGGAAGACCCTTTTTAAACACTTCAGGGGCTGTTATAGATTGCAACAAAGGCAATGTCACTTTCCATGTCAACGGTAATGAGCAGACAGTGCACTTTCCGAAGAAACTTTATCCAGTACATTGCATCAATGCTATCGAAAAGACTTCATCGATTCTTATTCGGAGCTTTGAATGCCCTATTCTTCGTGTCAAGATGAAGTATGACTTGCTTGTTGGGGAGATACATATCCCCATTGAGGTGACTTACTGGCTATTCGAAAATTCTCCGTTCTCTCTTGCGATTCGAGAAGGTTTTGTCATAAGGACTTGATCAATCCCATTGATGGATTTCTTTCGATGACCATGAAACAGATGAATCAGAGAGTCACATACCTCTGTTTTGAGTTTTCCTTTTCTGTTGCTTAGAAGAGAAATGATAGAATTAGTTTAGTTTTTCCTGTTTTCTGCTTTAGCGTCCCGGAGAAAAATACCTTGAAAATAAAAGTTCTCCGATGGTCCTGAAAATTTAGTATTATTTTTTCTGGAATTTTTGAAAATTTCTGGGCCTGAGAGCTGGCCTCGGGGCCTGACCCATGGGCCACAAGCCCTGCCACCGCCACCTACCCCCCTGCTGGCGGGGTGCAAACTTTGGCGGCCCACAGGCACCCCCTACACTCATTCCAGCTCCCAGCCTCTTCTTCCACCTCCAAAAAAATTGTTTCGCAGCTCAAACCCGTGTTCTTGCTCATTTGGTTGTGATTTTCGATCTCCTTGCTCAAAGCACCATTCTCCGAACCGTTTTGGGGAAATTACTCCTTGGTAAGTGACTCCTCCATTGGTCCAATTAGTTTTTGCTCTAGTGCTTTATCCTTCACAAATTCTTGCTACCTTGGTGACCCTGTTCTTGAGCTAGAAATGTTGATTTTAGTTGGTCCCAAGTAGTTTTAGCGCGTGATACGGTCTCTAGGCACTAGTAGGAGTAGTTGCTACAAGTTGGGTTAATCCTTATTCACTTTTCTTTCAAAGTCTCTAAAAATTTCAGAATTTTTCAGAGCTAGAAAAAGGAAAATATGAGGAGGTTCTTGAGAGGCTCTTCAAGCCGCAACCCCAAGGAGGATGAGAAGAACCACCCCAAGTACGTAGTCCCTCGAGTCACAGAAGTTCGAGCGTGCAAGTGGCCAAGTGATGAATTTTTGCGCGCCGCCGGACTTTATGAAGACTTTTATTACCTTGTGGAGAACGCAGGACTTATTGCGTTTGTTGAAGATAAATGCCCACAATACCTCCTCCTCACCAATATTTTCGTTCAAAGCTTCAACTTCTATCCGAGGAAGAATCCCCCCATGATTGAGTTCATGATATACGATGACACCCAGTGCATGACGCTGCAGGAATTTTGCAATGTATGCAAATTACCTTATGTTGGGGATATCCGTGACCCTCGTCCACGGGACTTGGAGGATTTCATTGGTTCTATTGTTGTTGGAGAGCAGAGAGGAGTGTCTCGCGCTAGAATTGCTAGCATACATTTTCCAGTGCTTCGGTACTTCTAACTATTTGTGGGAAAATGTTTGATTGGCCGTGGGGAGGCTGGATCACTTAGTTCTCCAGACCTTGCAGTTTTGTGCGAAGGCATTTATAATGGTAAGACTTATAGCTTGGGTGCTATAGTAGCTCAACGGTTGAACCTGAACCGTTCCAAGGGTGTCGTCTATGGAGGTATCTATGCTACCCGTCTTGCCAGACACTTTGAGATACCGATTTGACTGGGAGAGGAAGGAGAGATGCTTCTCCCTGAGAGATATCTGGATTATGACAACATGGTTCGCCATGATTTTCTGGATAGAGATGCTAGTAGACGGATGATTTATAACCTGGTGTTTAGTCAGGGTACTCGAGAGACTATTACTTTGCCTGCTCCTCCTTTCTTTGATCTTCATGCAGGCAGGTACACTATTATGCCCGCGGACATCTATGCATATTGGGGCTTGGCCCAACCACACGCGCCCGTGCCCGAGCCGCCAGTCGAGTACCAGACGCCAGTTTATCAGTGGGAGCCAGAGGAGCTCAGACAGAAGTGGCATCCACAGTCTGCTCCAGAGTATCCCGGAGCTGGTTATTTCCCACCTTGGGAGTAGACCAAGCTAGGCCAAAAGCCTAAGCTTGGGGGAGTACGTGTTCTCACCGACTTTACATTCATGCTTATGCTTTCACTTTGTTAGCCGGTGTTTACACTTTGCCACTGTATTATCCATGCTTGTTTATTTTTGTTTTCTTGTTTTGTGTCCTTTTGAGAAAACCCAAAAAGATTTTTCTTTCTTCTTTTGCTTGTTGGGAGCTTTCCCGTGTAAATAGTTTTCTTTTTCTTTGTGTCAAGGTAGAAGATATTGGTTACAATGTTTAGTGGTTCTTGCATGCTTACATGTTTAGCTTTCAAAGGGCCATATTACTTTCTTTTCTCCTTTGTGTTTGTCTGCAGATTCAGCTTTGTCCAATGCGCTTATTATCGTTTTCATCGTTCGATCGTGCAAATGAAAGGCAACAATGATGATATATGATGAAGTGACTGAGACTGAAAAGCTGGTATGAACTCTATCTATTTTGTTTTTTTAAATATGATAGCTTGTCGACCCAGATTTAGATTTATTGTGAGAGAACCATGTTTGCAATGACAACTTAGAGATCATAGTTTCTAATGCCATGCTTATTTAGCTGAGAGCTTATAATGGTTTGTCTTGAATGCCAACATATATTTTGAGATGACTATGATGTAGTATGATAGCATGGTATTCTCCTTTGAATGTTTCAAGTGGCTTGACTTGGCGCATGTTCATGCATGTAGTTGAAACAAAATCAACATAGCCACTATGATGTTCGTGTTCATGGCGATTTGTATCCTGTTCATGCTTGCACTCCATGTTAGTCAAACTCATTGCATCTTGATGACTGTTGTCGCTCTCTAGTTGGTCGCTTCCCAGTCTTTTGCTAGCCTTCACTTGTACTAAGCGGGAATACTGCTTGTGCATCCACTTCCATAAACCCAAAAGTTTTTCCATGAGAGTCCACCATACCTACCTATTTGCGGTATCTACCTGCCGTCCCAAGTAAATTTGCATGTGCCATTCTCTAAACCTTCAAGAAATAATCTGTTTTGCATGCCCGAACCGCTCATGTGGTGACAGGGGGCTATTGGTATCTTCCATGCTAGGAGTGTTATCCTCGACATGTGTTTATTCACAGTCATTCGCGAGAAAGGGGTCGGTATTTGGAATGCCCAGTTCCATGCTTAAATCAAAAACATAACTGTAAAACAAGACTCCCCCCGGATTGATGTTAGTATGGACGGTACCCGAGGATTCGGCTAGCCGTGGAGTGTGATTGATTGGTGGTGGGGGAGTTAAAACTTTACTTTTCTGTTTGGGAACCGCCTATAGCATGAGTGGCATGGAAGATATTGAGAACTCTTGGTCATTGCGTTGCCAATGAAAGCATGCCACCCAAAATTATTATCTCTGTTTTCAAAGCTTGAGCTTTGGCACCTCTGCAAATCAATGCTTCCCTCTGCGAAGGGCCTGCCTATTTATTTTCCTGTTGAGTCATCCTCCTCTTATTTAGGTACCAATTAGAGAGCACCTCTATCATTTTTATGCTTTGCTTTTGATTGATATTTAGTATGACTATGACTGGATCTTCGTTGTTATGAATTACAATGTTTAGTCAGCCCTTGATCTTTGAAAGTGCTCTGCATTTATGTTTTGCGGTCTCAGAAAGAGCTAGCGAGATACCACCTTTTCATATTGCTTCATGCTTGTTTTGATTGAAGTGTTGGTATTTGAAACGCATTACTATTTTCTCGTTAGCTGATTATGCCATTGATATTAGTTTACCGTGAGACCTTTGTGTCACTTGCTTTTGTGGTTAACTTGTGATCTTGCTGAAATTCTGGTTAAGAGTTAGACATAGTTGCAACAACAAGATCAAACAGAGTTTGTGAAAGTTTTTCTTTCTCTCTCAGTTTGTCAACTGAGTTGCTTGAGGACAAGCAAGGTTTTAAGCTTGAGGCAGTTGATACGTCTCCATCGTATCTACTTTTCCAAACTCTTTTGCCCTTGTTTTGGACTCTAATTTGCATGATTTGAATGGAACTAACCTGGACTGACGCTGTTTTCAGCAGCATTGCCTTGGTGTTATTTTTGTGCAGAAATCAAAGTTCTCCAAATGTCCTGAAAATTTACAGGGAGCAGTTTTGGAAAATAAGAAAAATATCTGAGCCAAGTTCCACCTCAGGGGGTGGGCCAGTGGGCCACAAGCCCTGGCTCCGCCACCACCCCCCTAGTGGCGGTGGGCAGGCTTGTCGGGCCCACACGGTTCTACCACCCCCAACTCCAGCTCTATAAGATCCCTTTCATCCCAGGAAAAATAAAAAGAGAAGTTTTTCGTCGCGTTTGCGATACGGAGGCGCCGCCACCACCTGTTCTTCATCTGGAGGGCAGATCTGGAGTCCGTCTTGGGCTCCGGAGAGGGGAAATCATCGACATCATCATCTTAAACCTTCTTCCCTCTCCAATTCCATGAAGCTCTTCGTCGTTCGTGAGTAATCTATTCGTAGGCTCGCTGGGCGGTGATGAGTAGGATGAGATCTATCATGTAATCGAGTTAGTTTTGATGGAGATTGATCCCTAGTATCCACTATGTTCTGAGATTGATGTTGCTCCTACTTTGCCATGCTTAATGCTTGTCACTAGGGCCCGAGTGCCATGATTTCAGATCTGAAATTATTATGTTGTCACCAGTATATGTGTGTTTTAGATCTGATCTTGCAAGTTGTAGTTACCTACTATGTGTTATGATCCGGCAACCCCGGAGTGACAATAACCGGAACCACTCCCAGTGATGACCCTAGTTTGAGGAGTTCATGTGTTCACCAAGTGCTAATGCGTTGGTCCGGTTCTTTATTAAAAGGAGAACCTAAATATCCCGTAGTTTCCTTTTGGACCCCGCTGCCACGGGAGGGATGGACAATAGATGTCATGCAAGTTCTTTTCCCTAAGCACGTATGACGACACACGTAATGCATGCCTACATCACATTGACGAACGGGAGCTAGCCACATATCTCTCCGTGTTATAGCTGTTGCATGATGAATATCATCCAAACAAATCACCGACCCATTGCCTACGAGTTTGTCCTACTGCTGTTACTTGTCTTGCTGTGCTGCTGCTACTACTGTTGCTACTGTTGTTACTTGTTTTGCTATGCTGTTGCTGCTACTACTGTTGCTACTGCTGTTACTTGTCTTGCTCTGCTGCTTCTACTACTGTTGCTATTACTGTCGCTTGCTACTGTTGCTACTTGCTACTGCTGTCACTACTGCTGTTCCTTGCCGCTGCTATTGCTCGTTACACTGCCGTTACTCGCTACTTTGCTGTTACTACTGTTCTTGCAGATACTAATCTTTCAGGTGTGGTTGAATCTGACAAATTCAGCTGCTAATACTTGAGAGTATACTCTCACCTCCTGACTGGTAAACCAACAAATTGGATCGAATACTCAACCCTCGAAAATTGCTGCGAACCCAAGCGTTGGTGGGCCGTCAACAACATTCTTCTAGTTTCATTACTGGGGAGTGCTATCGGCATTCTTCTGGTGCCGTTGCTGGGGAAGGTTTGTTGTCATCAGCATTCGTCTAGCTACCGCCAGAGATTGCAATCAATCTCGTTTAATGCTAGATGGCTACTCATTTAAATCTGAGAGTAATGGTTGTTCTATTTATATGAGTGATATGCTTTATGGTCATGCCCCGCTGGTCGATGGTTTATTCTTAATGAATCTCGAACGTGATGTTACACATATTCATAGTGTGTGTACCAAAAGATGTAAGGTTGATAATGATAGTCCCACATACTTGTGGCACTGTCGCCTTGATCATATCGGTGTCAAACGCATGAAGAAACTCCATACAGATGGACTTTTGGAGTCTCTTGATTTTGAATCGTTTGACATGTGCAAACCGTGCCTCATGGGCAAGATGACTAAACTCCGTTCTCCGGAGAAATCGAGCGAGCAACCAACTTGTTGGAAATAATAAATACCGATGTATGCGGTCCAATGAGCATTGAGGCTCATGGTGGCTATCGTTATGTTCTCACCCTCACTGATGACTTAAACAGATATGGATATGTCTACTTAATGAAACACAAGTCTGAAACCTTTGAAAGGTTCAAGGAATTTTAGAGGTGAGGTGGAGAATCAACGTGACAAGAAAATAAAGTTCTTACGATCTGATCGTGAAGGAGAATATTTGAGTCACGAGTTTGGCACGCACTTAAGAAAATGTCGAATTGTTTCACAACTCACGCCGCCTGGCACACCTCAGCGTAATGGTGTGTCTGAACGTCATAATCGCACTCTATTGGATATGGTGTGATCTATGATGTCTCTTACTAATTTACCGCTATCTTTTTGGGGATATGCATTGTAAATTGCCGCATTCACTTTAAATAGGGCACCATCTAAATCCGTTGAGACGACACCGTATGAATTATGGTCTGGAAATAAACCTAAGCTGTCGTTTTTGAAAGTTTGGGGCTGCGATGCTTATGTGAAGAAACTTCAACCTGAGAAGCTCGAACCCAAAGCAGAAAAATGCGTCTTCATAGGATACCCTAAGGAAACTATTGGGTATACCTTCTATCTTAGATCCGAACGCAAAATCTTTGTTGCCAAGAACAGATCCTTTCTGGAGAAAGAGTTTCTCTCGAAAGAAGTAAGTGGGAGGAAAGTAGACCTTGATGAGGTAATTGTACCTCCTCTCGAATCGGAGAGTAGCACAGCGCAGGAAAATGTTTTTGTGGTGTCTGCACCGACTAGAGAGGAAGTTAATGATGATGATCATGAAACTCTGGGTCAAGTTGCTACTGAACCTCGAAGGTCCACAAGGACACGTTCCATACCAGAGTGGTACGACAACCGTGTCATGGAAATCATGTTGTTGGACAACAGTGAACCTTCGAACTATGAAGAAGTGATGGCGGGCCCGAATTCCAACTAATGGCTTGAAGCCATGAAATACGAGATAGGATCCATGTATGAGAACAAAGTATGGACTTTGGTGGACTTGCCCGATGATCCGCGATCCATAGAAAATAAATGGATCTTTAAGAAGAAGACTGACGCATATGGTAATGTGACCATCTATAAGGCTCGACTTGTCGCTAAGGGTTATCGACAAGTTCAAGGAATTGACTACGATGAGACTTTCTCACACGTAGTGATGCTGAAGTTGGTCCTAATCATGTTAGCGGTTGCCGCATTTTATGATTATGAGATCTGGCAAATGGACGTCAAAACGGCATTCCTTAACGGCTTTCTTAAGGAAGAATTGTATATGATACAGCCGAAAGGTTTTGTCAATCCTAATAATGCTGACAAGGTATGCAAGCTCCAGTGCTCCATCTATGGGTTGGTGCAAGCATCTCGGAGTTGGAACATTCGCTTTGAAGAGGTGATCAAAGCGTTTGGGTTTGTACAGACTAATGGAGAAGCCTGTATTTACAAGAAAGTTAGTGGGAGCTCTGTAGCATTTCTCATATTATATGTGGATGACATATTGTTGATGGGAAACGATATAGAACTTTTGGAAAGCATAAAGGCCTATTTGAATAAGTGTTTTTCAATGAAGGTCCTTGGAGAAGATGCTTACATATTAGGAATCAAGATCTTTAGAAATAGATCGAGACGCCTCATTGGTCTTTCACAAAGCACATACCTTGACAAGATATTGAAGAAGTTCAATATGGATAAGCCCAAGAAGGGGTTCTTGCCTATCTTGCAAGGTGTGAGGTTGAGCACAGCTCAACGCCCGAGCACAACAGAAGATAGAGAAAAGATGAGTACCGTCCCCTATGCTTCAGCCATAGGCTCTATTATGTATGCCATGCTGTGTACCAGACCTAATGTGAACCTTGCCATAAGTTTGGTAGGGAGGTACCAAAGTGATCCAGGAGTGGATCACTGCACAACGGTCAAGAATAACCTTAAGTACGTGAAAAGGACTAAAGATATGTTTCTCGTTTATGGAGGTGCCGAAGAGCTCGTCGTAAATGGTTACGTCGATGCTACCTTCAACACAGATCCGGATGACTCCAAGTCACAAACTGGATACGTGTATATTTTGAATGGTGGGGCACTCACCTAGTGCAGTTGCAAGCAAAGCGTCGTGGCGACATCTACATGTGAAGCGGAGTACATAGTTTCTTCGGAAGGAGCACAGGAAGGAGTCTGGATGAAGGAGTTCATCACCGACCAAGGAGTGATTCCGAGTGCGTCGGGCCTGATAACTCTCTTATGTGACAACGCTGGAGCTATTGCCATTGCCAAGGAGACCAGGTTTCACAAGAAGACCAAGCACATCAAATGTCGCTTCAAATCCATTCGTGGATACATACAACATGGAGATATAGATATTTGTAAAGTACATACGGATCTGAATGTCGCGGATCCGTTGACTAAACCTCTTTCATGAGCGAAACATGATTAGCACTAGAACTCTATGGGTGATCGATTCATCACAATGTAACTAGATTATTGACTCTAGTGCAAGTGGGAGAATGTTGGAATTATGCCCTAGAGGCAATAATAAAATGGTTATTATTATATTTCCTTGTTCATGATAATTGTCTAATTCATGCTATAAATGTATTAACCGTAAATCGTAATACATGTGTGAATATATAGACCATGACATGTCCCTAGTGAGCCTCTAGTTGACTAGCTCGTTGATCAATAGATGGTAATGGTTTCCTGATCATGGACATTGGATGTCATTGATAACGGGATCACATCATTAGGAAAATGATGTGATGGACAAGACCCAATCCTAAGCATAGCACAAGATAGTGTAGTTCGTCTGCTAAAGCTTTTGTAATGTCAAGTATCATTTCCTTAGACCATGAAATTGTGCAACTCCCGGATACCGTAGGAGTGATTTGGGTGTATCAAACTTCACAATGTAACTCGGTGATTATAAAGGTGCACTACAGGTATCTCCAAAAGTGTATGTTGGGTTGGTATGAATCGAGACTGGGATTTGCCGCTCCGTGTGACGGAGAGGTATCTCTGGGCCCACTCGGTAATACATCATCATAATGAGCTCGATGTGACTAAGGAGTTAGCCAAGGGGTGATGTGTTACGGAACGAGTAATGAGACTTTCCGGTAACGAGATTGAACAAGGTATAGGGATATCGATGATTGAATCTCGGGCAAGTGTCATACCGATAGACAAGGGAATTGCATACGGGATTGAGTGAATCCTCGACATCGTGGTTCATCCAATGAGATCATCATGGAACATTTGGGAGCCAACATGGATATCGAGATCCCGCTGTAAGTTATTGGACGGAGATATGTCTCGGTCATGTCTGCATGGTTCCCGAACCCGTAGGGTCTACACACTTAAGGTTCGGTGACACTAGAGTTGTTATGGGAATAGTATATGTGGTTAACAAAGGTTGTTCGGAGTCCCGGATGAGATCCCGGACGTCACGAGGAGTTGCGGAATGGTCTGGAGGTAAGGATTTAGATATGGAAAGTCCAGTTTTGGTCGCCGGAAAGGTTTTGGGGTTTATCGGTATTGTACGAGGAGCACCGAAAAGGTACCGAGGGTCCACCGGGAAGGTCCATCAATCCCGGAGGGCTACATGGGCTGAAAGGAGAAGGGAACCAGCCATTGGTGGGCTGGTGCGAGCCAAAGGGAGGAAGCTCAAGGTGCAAGGGCCAAACCCTAGGGCGTGGTGGTTGGCTTGGGTGGCAAGCCACCCCCTAGGGCGTCGCCCCCTCCGCCTACTATGGATGCCGTACCACCTAAGGTTTCCCTAGGGGTGGCTGCACCCCCTCTTCCTCCCTCCTATATATAGTGGAGGTATTGGGAGGGCTGCACACACAAGTCTCTCTCTCCCTCAGCGCAACCCTATCTCTCCACCTCTCTTCCGCCGCGGTGCTTGGCGAAGCCCTGCCGGAGAACCGCAAACTCCATCGCCACCACGTCGTCGTGCTGTTGGAGTTCTCCCTCAACTTCTCCTCCCTCCTTGCTGGATCAAGAAGGAGGAGACGTCCCCGGGCTATAGGTGTGTCGAATGCGGAGACACCGAACGTTCGATGTTTGATTGGATCGCTGCGAGTACGACTCCATCAACTGCGTTCGTAGTAACGCTTCCTCTTTGCGATCTTCAACGGTATGAAGATGCTCTACCTCTCTCGTTTCTGGTTTCTCCTAGTTAGATCTTGGTGTGACGTAGGAATTATTTTGAATTATTACTACGCTCCCCAACAGAAAGAAGATTGTAGCCAAGGGATTCAACAAGCATGACATTTTCCATGGAACTATCATGAGATATGGCTACCTTGCCAGGACCAAGTACCTTACCCTTGGAGTTGTATCCAATAGTAACATACCTTCGTGGTCCATGGTTTGGTGTGATCTCATGAAACATATATTTTTCTCCAGTCATGTGATTAGTGCATTCACTATCAAGTATCCACTCCTTTCCTCCTGTCATGTAGTCTCTAAGGTTTGCCATAAGACTTAGGCTCCTCATGGCCTTCTCATACTCGATGTCAAACTTCTCGTCATCATCATAGTAGCCGTGCTCCACATTTCATTGTCGAGTGGAAAATCCTCGTCTAAGAATCAAAAGATTCGTTAGAATTTCGACCATAACAGTGTTCAAGTTTATGAATGGGAATGGCTTCAAAAATGATGTTTTTGATGGTAATGACATCTTATTTAGCATGCATGAGGTCACAAAGCTCAAATAGATAATTATCAAAGTTAGGATCATTGGGCTTCATTTTTTGAAAGGCGGTAGATATTTGGAAAATGACATCAAGATTATTCAAGGAGTAGTCGGGTTATATTTTCTCCAAATCTTTCCACAAATATAGCACATTCAAAGTTCTTAATTTGATTAAGCACATTTCTTGGCAGCTCTCTAATGATGAGATTAATAGTTTTAAGATTGTCAAGCATATTAACTTCATCATCATGCGAAAGATGTAAGGGATCAATGGGAGGCACATAGGTATTTTCAACATACTTGCTCAAATGGAATTTATCAAATATATCAAGAATTTCATCTTTCCATTATCTATAATACTTCCCATTGAGAATAGACACTCTACAACTAAGATTTCCCAAACTAGACACATCCATCTTCATCCAATGGTGATTAAACCAAGGCTATGGAGACCAAAGCTCGTATACCAATTGAGGGATCACTAGAAGGGATGAATAGAGGGGGTGAATAGACTACTTGACAAATTAAAACCTAGCCTTTTCCCATTTTTAATGGTTGGTAGATTTTAGAATTTATAGCAAGTCATACACACCCTACACATGCAAGTCTATGAGTATAGAAGTGGAAAGAAAAGACATGCACATTAAAGTAAGGAGTCAACTTTAGGAAGATCAAATGCAAAGATGGACACGGTGATTTTTGGCATGGTTCCGATAGGTGGTGCCATCGTACGTCCACTTTGATGAAGACTTCAACCCATGGAGATTAATGGTTGCGCGATTCCACGAGGGCTCCACCTACGGAGGGTCCATGGATAAGCAACCTTGTCTATTCCATCATGGCTTACGTCCATGAAGTACTAGCCTCACTTGGGGTAGATCTTAACGAAGTAGGCTATCTCCTTGCCTATACAAACATCTTGGTTCAACTCCACAACACAACGTAGGAGGCTCCAAAGCGACACCTAACCAATCTAGGAGGCACCACCCTCCAAAAGGTAATAGATGTGGTAGAACAATGAACTCCTTGCTCTTGTGATTCAAAAGATAGTCTCCTCATCACCCAGTCACTCTCTCACAGATTTGGCTTGGGTAGAAGAGATTGATTGGGTGGAAAGCAACTTAGGGAGCCTATAGATCAAGTTTCAAATGGATGGATTGGAATATATTGATCTCAACACATGAGTAGGTAGCTCTCTCTCTCAGAAAAATGGGTATGGCAAGTGTATGTGTGTTCTGAGTGCTTCCTCTATGAATGATAGGTGGTGGATGGGTATATATAGGAATCTCCCAAAATCCAACCTTTACAACATTATTGCCCAACTAGATGAAACCGAAGTGAATCTCGGTGGCACTGATTTGCACAAAATGTTGCAACTTTCAAATTCTCGATGATACCAATATAGGAACCTCGGTGGTATAGATATCGTGACCTAGGATAGTTTCCAAATCTCGGTGAGACCGATTCGAAGACTCAGAATTTATGATTCTTGAAAATGACATACCAGAAACTTGGTCACTGGTTTCTATGGCACCGAAATGGAAGTTGGTGGTACCGAGATTCTAGGGTTTGGCATAGGTTCTGGGTGTGGAAAAATCGGTAGGGCCGAGTGGAAAATATTGGTGGCGCCGATATTGATGTTTAGGCTTTTGGACAAAGAAATTTCTCGGAGAATGGCTGAGTATTTTTGGTGGCTATCTCTAAGTACTTGAGCAACCAATTCACCATAGATACCTCACCCCCTTTTAATAGTATTGGCTTTCCTATGGACTCAAATGTGATTTCTCAGAAATATATAATGTGAAGTCTTGTAGCTTGAAGCTTGGCCAATCCTATTCCTTTTCTTCCTTGGGGCTTCTCCACACAATACTTAGCCAATCTTCTCTATAGACTATATCTGAAATACACTAGGTAAAAGTATTAGCCCAAGATACAATGTATCTTGCCATGAATTCAAAACCACCAATGGAGCATATGTGCTTTCAGCACTACGTTGTAATTTATTTATAACATAATTATTGAAGTGCTCCTGCTTGACAACGTAATTATTAAATTCATCCATGCATTGACTAGGAGTCTTGGTATAAGGTATATCACTTTCATTAAATCTATGGAGAGAATTTACCTCTACTACCTATGTAGGGATGATAAGTCCATGAATTTGTTCAATAGGTGGTAAATTCTTGGCATCTTCAAATTTAATGCTTTCTCTTTCATAAATATCTTGGCTTCTTGCACATATTTTGGACTAAGGTATATAATACATATATTCTTTTGAATAGGTTCTGGTAGTGGTTCAAGAATTGTCCGATTATCAACATTTTGCAATATAATATTTAGTACTTTTTCAGCTTGTCAAACAGTTCATTATCTGAAAACACAACTAGCACAATTATCTAGGTAGTCCCTAGAAGCATCGGTTAGTGCATTATAAAATATATCAAGTATTTCATTTTCTCAAGAGGATGATCATGCAAATCTCTTAGTAGCTGGAGAAGCCTCCCAAAGCTCGAGGGAGATTCTCTTCTTCAATTTGCACAAAGTTAATTATTTCATGTAAAGCGGCTTGTTTTTTATGAACAGGAAAATAATTTTAGAGAAATAATATATCATATCCTTGGGTCTAAGAACACAACCACAAAAAAGAGTGAGGAACCATTTCTTATCATCGCCTTTTAGCAAAAAAGGGGAAAAAGCTTCAGGATGTAATAATAGCGCATCTTTTCCTCATGAGAAAATAAGGTGGCATCATCATTCAATTTAGTGAGGTTTCTCACAATAGTTTCAGTTACATAGTCATGGAAATGATCAAATTCTGTTATAATGATTAACTCATGATCAACAGAGAATTTGTAATCCTTATTAGTAACACATATAGGAGAAGTAGCAACTTTAGGATCACATTTCATTTTCTCCATCATAGAATTGTAGTTTCTTCAAATCATCTATATCAATACAAGCAAGAAAGTCTGTAACTATCTCCCCATCTACATCATAACCCTGACGTACATTAGGTAATTCATATCTATTAGGAGATCCAGGTATAATAGGTGATTCAAAAACTTCATCATTTTCAACATTTTCAAGTTCTCTAGATTTAGGAATATGAGCATCTAGTAATTCACCAAGTGATACACATTTATTTTTATCAAGCATAGCAGTAGCAACATCATAATTTTCATGGATTTCAAAAGTAGCACCATCAAGTAATTGCGACATATCAGAAGGAGCATCAAATGGTGGTGTCATAAGCTGATTCAAAACAGTAGGCGAATCAAAAGCAGAGCTAGATGGCAGTTCCTTACCTCCCCTCATCTTAGAGGGTACAATCTTGGTTATATTATCTTTCAGATTGTTCATAGTGGAAATTGGATACCCACAAGTGAACACAATAAATAGAGTTATTCTCTCTGGCAAGGGTGCCAGAAAAATGTCTTCATAACCCACAAGTATAGGGGATCACAATAGTCTTCGCGGGTAGTATTACACACTGATTTATTGATTCCAAACAAGGGGAGCCAAAGAATAAATATTGGTCTTAGCAGCTGAGTTGTCAATTCAACCATACCTGGGATATCTTTTTGCAGCAAAATATTTAGTAGCACGACAAAATGGTAGTAGCAACGGTAACAATTATCGTTTTGTAATGATTCTACCAATAAAAGCAACAGTAGTAACTTAGCAAGATTAAGTATGTGAAAAGTGTAGGCACGTGGACTAGTGATGGATAATAATTTAGGTGTCATCAATCATGTAACAGTTACACACTAGAGCGACACAGAACTAGCTCCAATTCATCAATGTAATGTAGGCATGTATTCTCTATATATAGTCATACGTGCTTGCGATAAGAACTTGCATGACATCTTTTATCCTACCCTCCCATGGCAGCGGGGTACATAAGGAAACTAAGGGATATTAAGGCTTCCTTTTAATAGAGAACTAAAACAAAGTATTAACACGTGGTGAATACATGAACTCCTCACACTACGGCAATCACTGAAAGAGTCCCAATTATTGTCACCTTGGTGTATGCAGATCATAACACGTAATAGGTGCATACAACTTGCAAGATAAGATCTAAACATTTTTATATTCAGTGAAAACATAATAGGTTCAGATCTAAAATCATGGCACTCGGGCCCTAGTGACAAGCATTAAGCAAAGCAAAGTCATAGCAACATCAATCTCAGAACATAGTGGATACTAGGGATCAAGCCCTATCAAAATAACTCGATTACGTGATCAATCTCATCCAATCCCATCACCGTCCAACAAGCCTACGAAGGAATTACTCACTCCCGACAGTGAGCATCATGGAATTGTTGATGGAGAAGGGTTGGTGATAATGACGACAATTAATCCCCCTCTCTAGAGCCCCAAAAGGACTCCAGATCAACCCTCTCGAGGAAGAACACTAGGTGGCGGCGACTTTGTCTCATAAAAGACGATGAAAACTTCTCTCCAATGTGTTTCTTTGTAATTTTGAATTTATCGGACTGGAATTAGGGTCAGGGGAGCCATGTGGGCCCCAAAAGCTAATAGGGTGTGCCTAGGGGCGTGGCGTGCCCTATTGCCTTGTGGCCCACACACAGCCCCCCGACATGTCTTCGCTCCATAATTCTTCATAAATTCCAGAATAAATCCACAAAAAGTTTCATCCAATTCCAAGAACTTATATTTCTGCACAAAAATAACAACAAGGTACCTCTGTTGAAAACAACACGAGTTCGAGTTAGTTTCATTCAAATCATGCACATTAGAGTCCAAAACAAGAGCAAAAGTGCTTGAAAAAGTAGGTATGTTTGAGACATATCAGTGATCCCGTGCAAATTTCTTAGAGTTGTTCGAGGCGATTATTGATTTGGTCATTATAACATGGTCCCATAACCTTGGAAATGTTCACTTTCGTTCCTTTAATCTACCAATCTGTGAAACCTAGCACGATGGCGAGTTTCCCAAGCTCATGAAGTGTTCTAAGCACGACCACCCATCGCTCTCTAAGTCTGTTCCCTGTGGCAATGTAGCCATACTCTACATCCAGGTATGTCGGAATTTCTTGATGCCTCCCATTCCTATCTAGCTAGCTTTATTTTTCTTTTTATGTAATAGGTCTTGTTACCAACAAAGTACTAGGAGGCAAAACACCACCACTTTGATCCATTTTCCCTTCTAGTGGAGGCCACATGTATTGTAGTATCATTGTTTAGGAACTTTGGAAATTATACATGCCTATCGTTAGGCGCGCACAATAATTTGATCATATCTAGAAGCATTATAAGTTACACATGTAACCATACGTAGTGTACAATGTACATTAAAGCCTAGTGCTAAGTGAGAAGGTTCCCAAAAAAGTTTATGATAAATTTATTTGTGGCCCTGCATGATACTCAAGTCATACCTACGTAAGAGTAAGTTTAATATTATAAGCAACAAATCGGTATGCAAAGTTGTCACGTCAGCTATTACCATAGAAATTGGGAATGAAAGTATGAAATTGCAAAACTAGATGTCTTAAGTTCTTGCCGGAGACCACGCCCATGACTAACATTTCCCCAAGTACCTCTATTTCCTCTCTATTCATTTTTGTCTTCCTCCCAGAAAAGCGATGGTTTACACCATGCATGTGATGGGGAACGCGAAGGGAAGAAAACACCGATGGAGGAAGGAGGGAACGGCGAATGTGGGTAGAGACACACACCAAGATAGAGAAGAAGCCTTAATGAAAGATAAGTCGACATGACCGTCAGTTTTTGTTAAAGCTAGAATTTTTCATATTACCCTTAGCGACCAAGGTTTTTTATGCTGAATCTGGTACACAACGAAACCTCGTTGTCCTCCTGGTCTTGCCCCTATTTTGTGCCAAGCCTGCTCAACAAAACCCGCGGCAACATCAAAGACCGATGAGGAAAAACTCGCTGACAGCATGTACTTGCCAGCAGAATGCAAAGGACCTAATCCTCAAGGAAATCAAGGCAACACGTTGACTGGCGGGCAATCAGAGCGCACAAAGAAAGTAGCCATACGAATACCAGGAGGAAAGCAAAGGGGGTGGCATACAATTACATAAAGACACTAGTTCAACAAACATCAAGGCAAGGATAGTGCATGTTCTAATACGAGATACATATTGTGTCTTAAGTGGCAGGAGTGGGTCAAAGCTAACTCTAGTGGCTTCCCTGGACCCTTGGGACTGCGAGGACCCTGTAAGCAAGAGGATACGCCTTCTCTGCGCCAGCAAAGACATCAGCACCCGGCGACAACTTCTTAAAACCGTTAGAGAGATCGGGCTCTAGGTGGAAGAAGGCAAGATTGCTAAAGACAATTAGAAGGGCATTGCGAGCCAGCTTCTGAGATTCATCAGCCAAGCAGGCAGCCATATCATCCTCATACGTCTTCAACCCCTCGATCAATCCCACGAATAAGAGTGTCAGCCTGATGCTTGGGACTTCATACTGGCCGACAGAGAAAGCAAAACTGTTCATGTTCATGTTTGCAATCTAGTGGTGAGGCGCTCAGCGATGTCGGCCATGCCCTTGACCACAGGTCGCGCTGCTCAACCTGGTTCTTTAGCTTGTATTCTGCATCTTTCTGGAGAGTTTGGGTGTTGGTCAGATCCGTTTGCAACTGCTTCTCTCAAGCACCGGCAGATTTGTTGTTCCTCTCAAGCTAGGCAAGTCTGGATCGCAAACCGGAAATAGTATGGTTGGCGGCGTCGAGGCTTTGGCTCTTGGAAGAAAGATGCGAGTGCGCCTCTTCCAGCGTGGTTTGCTCCTTTCACGCTTCTTCTTTGAGGGCCTTGGTATCCTCGTCACTTCTGGCAAGCGGCTCCGTCAGTGTGCTCAACTAGACCTCTAGTTTGGTCTTGGCAGTAGCCGCGGCAACAAGCTCGTCGGACACCTTCTTCAACTGGGCAGCAGAAGTCGAGGGGAGCGCGTCAAGAGCAGATTTGTGGTTGTCCTCTAGCTCCTTGGTGCATTGCAAAATGCAGGCCTTCAACTCATCGTCCTAATCATGGAGGGAAAGTTCGAGGACCTCTTCACGGGTGGAGATTTTCGCCTCTTTGGCTTCTAGATTCTCTTTGCACTCCGCCAGACGGGCCTCCTTTGCTGCAACGTCTTCCTTGTCCATGGATAGCATCTCATGCTGCCTCTTAAGGGAATGGACCAGCTGGTTGTACCACTCCCGCAGTTTGTTTCCCTTGTCCCTCAACTACTGGTCCACAAGACCGACGTGCTCGCGTTGTTCTTTGACTACCTACCACTTGAGGTCATACCTGCTGTGCATATCCTTGATCCTGGCGGGGATGGATTCCAAGAAAGTCACGTCCTTGGCGCTGTCAACAGGATCATCGACCCCTCCGACCTTCCGATGCAGCAGAGCCAGCGCCCGCTCGATGCCTTCGATGATGTTTGTGCCCGCTGAGAAGGACATGTCTGGAGTTGGAGGGCACAGTCGAGCAGTGACCATCGCCAGTTGGTTTAAGGGGAATTACAAAGACGACAATGGAGGATATCATGGAGGCAAGGGCCCCAGATACTGAAGAGTGTTTTCCCCCTCGGTAACTACGGCTAGGATAGTTGAGCTACCGGGGATTGATGTCGTTATCTTAAGGAACTCCTGAAGTTCCCCAGCAACCGTTCCATGATCCTCTATGATAACAATCTTCTCCGCCTCCACGGTAGCATCCTTCCCTATACCAGCCACCTCTTCTAGCAACTCTGGTTGTTTGGGCAGCAATGTTGTAACCAGCAATAGACAGCAAAATGAAAGTCAAATTGCTGATTAAAAGAAAGAGAGAGGGCAAGGGAAGTAATGCCACAATAAAGTGGGATAGCCGATGGAGTCTGCCACGTAAGAATATATGTTTCTTTGGAAAAATCAGTTGTTGGGGCACGGCCCATCACTGCTTCGTCGACGATAGTTTCTGCACGAACAGGCTCATAGGTAGAGGCCCTTGCTGGTGAATCCCTCCCAATGACAATGGTTGTCGAGGGGTCTTGAAAGGAAGGCTCCTCCTTGTGGGCCTCTCCCAAATGAACCTCTCTCGTCTTCCTGTCGGGTAGGAGGACGCTTTTCTCCATCCCCGCTACAGGACGGGGATTGCTCTTGGATTCCGTGGTGGGTGCTGGCCTGGGGCCTAGCCACGGGGTTCTCCCCCGTGTCTCCCACGAGGACCGTGTCTACCGTGGGATCCTGCCCTGCCGCGAATTTGGCTTGTTTGGCCATATGCGCCAGGGTCTCCTTGTCCTCATCCCTGTCAAGAGGATGATCATGCAAAATTAGTCAGAGTATCAGATACAAAGAACTTTGAGGCCAAATGTGGTTGAAGGACTTACTTTGAAGCAATGAGCATAGATCCCAGCTCGTATGATGCAGGCGGCGGAGTAGATTTGCCCCTCTTTAGAGCTGGTGGAGCGGAACTTGGTGATAGAGTTGGGACTTCGGGAAGAGGCAAGACGGGCAGAAAATTTGGGCTTGACGGGGGGCTGGGTTCCACCCCTATGACCCTGTGTCGCTTGACAGGAGAAGCTTTGGCTTGGGAAACGTGGGAGGACTAGCGACATGCAACCTCGCGTCCTCCTCCCTTGGAGGTCATCTCCTTCACCTTCGGGGGAACCAGCGAAGGCGTGGGAGTTGCCGCTTCTCGGGCAACGCGATGGCGAAGGTGATGTCCTGGTTCTGGGGCTTGTGGGCCCGCTTCGAGCCCCTTTTCCTCCACCACTGGACCTTTTGCCTCCTCCACCTCGCCCTCGGTCTGGAGGGTTCCAGCCCCAGCAGAATCCACCCCGATAGCTTCTTCCACGGGTAGATTCTCGTCCTCCTCTCCGAAAGAGTCACTTTACACGGATTCCTTCTCTCCTTCATCCCCAGAGGTCGTTCCTTTGGCGGCTCTGACCCGTTTGTCCTCTGTGATCCGAGCAGAAATATAAGCCTTCTCCACCTCCCTGGTGGGCGCAGTTAGGTTATCCTCTTGTCGGGAGGCCCTTTCCTCGAGGCTGGAGACCCACTAAATCTCGTATTCCAAGGAGGGTAAAACCCAATCCGACTTGACCCCATAGGCGTTGCAATCCGACATCCACTGCACAATCCAGCTCCTGGCAGAGTTAATATGCAAAGGGATGACCCCTGCCGGCAGATGGAACGACCCAAAGACACCAAACAATTGGTTGCACAACCAGTCGTGGCCATAGGTCGTGAGGTTGTTGCACGTGCCTGGGTACAACCGCATCCAGTTGGCAGCACCGTTGAACTCCCAAGAAAACATGTCCCTTTTCTGAAGTGGTCCAATGCGGCACTAGAAGAAGTCAGCCCCCACGTGTTGAACAGTAAGCCCGAAGGCCTTGAAACGGGTGATATTGTTCAGCACCGGGCGAAGCTTGTTATCGAAAAGGCCCAAGCTGCTCCACTCGCTGTCACGCGAGATGCAACCAGTCCGTGCAGAGCAGAGCTCAGGGGCTTTGTCATCCTTGATACAACACCAATCGCCCCTCCATTCTTCCCACTTCCCAGGATGTTGGCCAGAGAAGTATCCCCAATCCTCTTTACAACCCACGGGAATCCAGCTAACTTTCCGCGAGCGGTGATTTTGTGCTCTATCCGGGGAGGAAGGAGTGTCTGAAGAAATCCACATTGGGGGTGACTCCGACAAAGTTCTCACACAGGTGGGCGAAGATCGCCATGCACGCCATTGCATTGGGCGTGAAATCTAGAAGGAAAAATCATACGCCGCCATCATGGCGCAGAAGAAATCAGAGAAAGAGGGGGTGAGACCACAGTAAAAGTACACGTAGAAGAAGGGATACAAATCTGATGGTATCTTCTTCTTGGGGTTGTGCGGCAGAACCACAAGTGCCTCGTGCCCATTCGTCTCCCTCCCCCACATATAGGCATAAATTTCGATCCAGGTGTTGTCGTCCCTATTCGACACATAGAAAACCACATCTTTCCGCCATTGTTTCTCTATCACTTTTGTTCTTCTCTTCCTCTCATCAACACCTTGCTCCTTCAACTCACCCGCTTGTTTCCCCTTCACGGCGGCCGTCTTCTACCACATCTCTTTTGAGGAGTGGGTGGTTTGGCAATGATCGTTGAAGGGAATGGCGGCAGCGAGGGCAACTTTTTGGTTGGAGGAGGGAGAAGAAGGGTGGAGAGATGAATGTGAATGAGCAGCGCCCCCTTTGCGATATCCCTTCTTTATGTATGAGGGCCACGCATTGGGGACTCACTCTTCGCAATCCCTACAAGGAACTGCCGTTTATTTACTGGTTGTTCCCCTTTTTTACTCCCCAATAGCTACTGTTCAACGGACCCACAACCTGTCGTAAGTGCATAGATTGGACGTGGGTCGATAGGAGAGTAGTTTCTCGATGCGTGTCCGTGCATTCAGGGAACCTAACCCAACATGCCCAGTGACACATATGGCTCACGCTGGGGAGCTTCTGTCAGCATACACAAACAAGGGTGTTTATTCACCCTTACTTGTGCATGGATGACAAGCCTCCGACCCGACGGCCTAAGGCTGCCGGGGAATGCTACTGCTCCATCAAGACCTAGCCCAGGCCAGAGAAACCGCTCTATGAGAGATCAAGGAGCACATCAAGAAGACCAAGACCCCGGCAGACGCGGCCCCCGATGTCCAACAACGTCGGCAAGACCTACACAGCTGCCCACGACGGGCCCTAGATGTGCCAAGAACCCCCGACACCTATTGGGGATCAAGGCACATGCATCCTCAAGAAGACCCGGCAAGTCATCACTCCGGCAAGCGTGAGCCAATCTGCCACCACTCCACCTCATTGCTACACCAGTCGCTTACCGATGAGGTGTCCAGCTCCCAGATGGCTAAGTGGCTCTCGCAAGAGACGTGGCGACGCGCGTGATGACGGATTACGACCAGTTGGCACCCGTCCAGAGGCGTGTCAAGACACCAAGCAACCGCCAGCTAAGCAGTGGCAGGAGGTTACCGAGGACGCACCCCCACGCGCCACCTAAGGCAACATTTATGGCATTTTGTCTTGAGTGCCAGAGTTAGATATGATAGCACTGTTAGCTATCTAATCATGTCTGTTTGCCACTATGGACGCCCCTTAAGCTATAAAAGGAGGCCCAAGGCAACGTAGCACAGGACTCGGACCCCAGGGGATTCGGACCCAAGAACAGTTGTACGCACGTAGTAGCTCTCCACGGCAACCCTTGCCAGGGCACAACGTTGTGCGAGCTCCGTCTCCCCCAATCGATCCACCAAACCAGAATAGGATTTTACGCTTCTCAGCGGCCCGAACCTGGGTAATCGCCTCAAGTCGCATCGTCGTGCTGCCTCATAGTTTTTGCTCTTTGTCGAACGTGATCTCCCTGCCGAACCATGAAGGGGCCAATGGTCCCATAGGATATCGAGTGCACACGTGCCCTTACACCATCTTGTGCAGTTTTGGGTACTTCTTGTTGGAGATCGACGGAGATAAGAGATTCATACTACTCGGGGCACGTTAGCTTGTGTATTGGGCCTCCATGATGGGCAGGAAGTGGGTATGGGAAAGGCCCCTCTAATGGAACTCCGTCACATACACATAGGCCATAACCTTGTCTAGGATGCCCTTCTAAAACAACTTATTATTTTATTTCGTCTAATTTTGCTCTTAAAAGACACAAAACAAGACATGGACGATCCTGACCAGGGTAGATATCCACCTTGATCTCATGCCAATTTGGGTTGCATGTCATTGTGAAGAAGTGTCTAGCTTGTCATACCTTCGCTCCATGGCCATAATATCCATGTAGCGACGCCTCCGTTCCCATGGACGACCCATAAATGACATAGCCAACATTGTAAGCTTTCTAACTGCGTTTGTCCCCCTCACTAGCATGCAGGTTGTCCACCAAGCCTTGGTACAAGTGTGCCCTTATCATATCTTGATGAACCCATATAAAGTCAAATCGCAAGTTCTTGATCTTGAAATACGTGTCAATCGCTAATTGCTAGAGAAGAAGACGCTTCCATAGATAATAGGGTCGAATATCCTAGGGCGCATCTGGAATATGTAGCAATAGTAGTCCCGCACGGACACACATAGTCTACCTCTAGAAGATACAGAGATAATTAAAAATGAGCTGTGTTGAAAACAAGATATCTTATCGCAAAGCATGGAATGCACATGTCATAACTAATTTGGATACTAACCTACACTACTATCTTTGTTTCAACCAAACACTGAATGAGAGGACTGGTCATTATCACGATGAGCTAGATGAGTTGCACGAGACATCGCATCATAGGGAACACCTTCCTTCGGGATATCCGTATGCCACCCAAGTTTGCCTTTAGGGAAGAATAGAGGGTAGGACAATGCATGATAGTCTCCATGAGAGGACTATATTCTACCATGATGTCGAGGAGGCGGTGATTTGAGCGTGCGCTACCAGGGAAGTTGTACAA
Organism: Hordeum vulgare subsp. vulgare; assembly: GCF_904849725.1. Lineage (NCBI taxonomy): Eukaryota > Viridiplantae > Streptophyta > Magnoliopsida > Poales > Poaceae > Hordeum > Hordeum vulgare. The sequence goes on along the minus strand of NC_058524.1, from coordinate 553,112,565 downwards.
ATCAGCCACCGACAACCAAATGGTCTTGGCAGAAGGACAATTGATAATGAGCTGGATCGGGGACCCCTCATCCTGGTCATAGAGGTAGCAGTAGTCTTTGAAGATCTCAGTTTGCCATCGCCACAGGATCACACCTCTAAATAAGGAGAATGGGCTCAATATAAAAGGTCTCACACTCAATTGATCCAGGTCTGAACATCCCCACCAAACAAAGAAGAGAGAAAATAATAAATTAATTCAAAATATTCATGCTTTGCTACTAATAAAAATAGTATAATGTGTTTTGCGCCGAAAACATTTAGGACCCATTAGCGTTCTGCTCTACATATGCGAATGAGATAACTACGGAGTAAAAATGGACATCTTTTACCATGTTTTACTGTACTTATGAGACATGACAGTAGTACAAGCGAAAGAAACGTCATCGTTGTCATGCAGTACTATAATTCGTAGTTGTATAACGTCCGCACAATAGTCTAGAATATTGTTGGCCATAATTGGCTACTTCATTTCTTGATAAATCCATGTTGTTTCGGGCACTACAAAAAATCCATATAGGAGTATGTATTACCACTGGGCGTAGCAGCAACATCAAGCAATTTCCCCTTAAACGTAGTCAATATGTATGGAAGTGTACTTGCCAATAAGAATGGAGTATTTTGTGGCCATAAAAATTCATGTCAATAAAGTTTACAGAACCAGGCTTGGCGATTTTACAAGTGGATATTCAAAGTCGTTCCCTATCATTCACAAATTTCTATCATCACCCGCTTTCTCGCCATTAATTTACATTCCTCGAAGATACACCTTACATCAATATGAGGAGTCACACGAGGTTGCTCGCGTTTTACTATAGGCCATGATGTTAACAAGAGCAATATTGTAACAAAAAATTACAATATGTCAATCTTACTGTGCCTTGTCTTTTATTTAGAAGGCTTACCTCAGCCCTCAAGGCACTGAGGAACATTGGTTCGTCATGAGAAATTCACGCTAAATTTTTTGAAGTCGGAATTGTGTGGGAACATTTACTACCGCGTTCTAACACCAGTGCAAGCGAAAGACTTTGTATGTTCAAGCGAAAGACTTTGTATCTCCGTTGAACGGAGAAAGTGGGATAACACTTTCACCCAATTTTGATGTATTGTCTTTACCGAGCCTAGTTCGGATACCACGTTGAATCCCTCTTCAAGAGTATTGACCATATACATGTTGTCATCTTGTAACTCATTTGGGCAGCCGCATCTGTAGGATTAACCAAATGTGCCCGCCATAAACAATGTGGCAGCTTCACTAAAAGTCGTGGCATCTCGTATCAATACACAAAGCCGGGTATTGATGATGAGTCAAAGCATGGAACTGCGGAATCCCCAATGGATAGGCTTTTGGAAGTACAGCGACCCCCCACAATGGTTTTTTTTTTTGCTTTCGAGAGGACGCACCACGATGGGCCAATCCTATTTGGGTCCGCAGGTGGCAAATAGGTAATTTTATTAAATGATACATTTTTATTTAATTACACAAATAATATACCATTTCCAAAATTTGTGAAAATAATACGGCCTCAGCCGCACCGAAGCTGATTAGCTTCAGTCGGCTTTGCTGTGCCCGAAAGGGTCTAGTCGGTCGTAGCTTAGCCGATTAGTGACTAGTCGTCTATGTGGGAGCCGACGATTGGCTTGGCCACGTCACGACCGGCCACTCGTCCTGGTGGCTAGGAAGTCGGCCTACTAGTGGCCGACAAGGCCAGTCGACCTCATTGAAGTCGACAGGAGGCGGGTAGGCCTCTGCCGCCCCGCTCCCCCTTATTCCTCCTCCATTCCACTTCTTTTCCCTCCTTCTCCTCTTTGCTTCTCTCCCCACCCGAAAACACTCTATTTCATACACAAAATCCGAGTCGATTTTTTCCTCATTTTCCACCGTAGTTGGGCTCTAGAGGGTTAGGGGAGTCAAGGGAACCATCGATCTCGCGATGGGGCAGTTCATGGTGGTGGTGTTGACCATTTTGGTGGTGGTAGTGGAGGTGGTTGAGGTGGTGGTGCTGGTGGTGGAGGTTGAGGTTGAGGTGGTGGTGGTGGTGGAGGTGGAGGTGGAGGTGGCGGTGGTGGTGGTGGTGGCTGTTGCGTTTGTTGTTGTTCTCTTGGTGATCGTCGTTCATCGTTTATTCACACGCTTCAAGGGTAAGATTCAACATCAGTACACGTAGCTTTGTGTAATATATTTAGGTATGTGAATTAATGTGTTTAAATATTTTTAGTTGCTCCCGTAGATTTAGATATATTTAGGTCTGTGAATTAAAATGTTTGAATACTTTTAGGTGCTCCGGTAGCTTTGACAAATATGTGCGAATTTTTAGTTGATTAGGAAATAATTTAGGTTTGTCCTTCCGCTAAAATTTGTCGATGTTGAATATTTTTTTAGGTCAGCAGAGATGTCTGAGGTAGTGAAGTTAGGTTTTCACTACGGTTGTGGTATTGTTCAAAGAAATGAGATGGGAGTTGATATGCCTGAATTTTGGTACTTTGAGGTGCTAGTGACTTCCCCTAAAACATGGTCTGTTAGTTAGTTGACACAATGGCTGGCCGGATGTTTAAGGTTTAATATTGAAACACACACCATCGGTGTTCATGCATTATGGACCCGGTCCAGTTAAAATACTTACTTTTATTTGAAGCATATAGAGCGGGACAAATAGTGGGTGCACTGTTTAAATGTTTGCGAGCATAGGGGATGTAATCCTGTCTCCTTAGTACTCCCATGGTGAAGCCGGTTTGTGCACCTGAGTTAGAATGTAGTTACAAACTTACAATTATGACCGGAGCAGTGAAGGGATGCATGATTCACAGCCAAATTATGCGTCCCACGCTGGAGATGATGTTTACGAGGTAGGGAAGAGCAGTCGGGCAGAAGGAGGAAATGTCGATGATTATGTCAGTGGCGAGGTGGACGCTGACGTGATAGACGGGCACATGCAAAACCAGATGCAAGAAGAAGATAGAGAAGGTGATACTGCCGATGATTCCGCCGAGTCAGATGAAGAAAACAACGCACATGAAGCGCCTATTCCTGCATCATGGAATCAGGACTTCTCATCTGCAATGATCGTGAACTATGGTCATGATTCTGCTTGGCAGTATCACCAGAAAAACATTGCGACAGGTGCCCATTATACAAACAAACAAGATCTAAAGGATGCAATCATTGATTGGGAAATGTCCATGCAAAGGGTTTTTGTAGCTGATGTTTCAAGTCTGAAATACTTGACAATAGTATGCATAAACCAGGGTTGTCCTGCAAGGGTGCATTACTATCTCCCTAAGTATGGCACACGTTGGGTCATCAATGACATAGTTCATCATACTTGTGTTATTCCATGTATCCCTCGAGATCACCCTAACCTTACTTCCACGGTCATTGCTCTGTTTCTTTACAGTGAGATAGTGGAGAGCAAAGCGATGGAAGTTAAGGCTATCCATACAAAAGTCTTCGTCAGGTTCAAGTACAAAACTTCTTATGGCAAGGCTTGGAGGGCTAAGCAGAGGGCACTTGAAACCAGATTTGCTTTGTATTTTGATGCATATGACTCTATTTTCTGGCTCCTCCACACACTTCAGAACCGGGATCTAGGCACCTATGTCGACATCCAAGACTTGTTCATCGCACAGTTCCGAACTGTGAGGGTGCTGCGTCGATTGTTCTTCTGTATAGGTGTCTGCATCGAAGCTTTCATACATTGTCGATCAATGATATGTGCAGATGGCACTTTTCTCAATAGCAAGTACAAGGGTCAAATCCACAACTCCATTGGTCAAGATGGCCAAAATAAAGTCATCCCACTTGCATTTGCTTTTGTGGAGATCGAGAACATTGAGAGTTGGACATGGTTCTTCAGGCAATTGAAAATAGCAGTTGTGCATGATAAACCGAATGTGTGCATCCTTCATGACAGGCATGCATGTATACTCATCGCGATCAAGACATTCTCAAATCCTCGTCCTGATAAACAATCTCCATGGCAGGACCTGCAAAGTCGTTGGCGCATGCACTATCTGGGGGCCAATTTCTTCTCGCAGTTCAGAAATAAGAACCGCATGAATCTATTCAAGAAACTCTGCAAGTAGAACCAACAGTGGAAGTACGAGCTAATACGTAACAGTCTTAATGATTGCACATAGAGACATGTTAGGGACAGGAGAGCTGCAAGAGATGCAGCTGTGAGGGAACATGTTGAAGTAGTAGCTGCACAGTTAGCAACAGGATCAGCTGCCGTGGAGGAAGAGCCCGTTGGGCTTTCAAACTTGCCATGATTTTACCCTCCTGGTACAAGGAGAAGGCTTGGGAGGACGATTAAAACCTTTGATCAGTGGATAGAGCATGAGCCTTTGTAGAGGTGGTCTGTATTGCATGACACACATGGAGCAAGGTACGGTGTCATGACTACCAATCTCGCTGAAACATATAACTTTGTCCTCGTAGGAAATAGTACTTTCCCACTTAGATCCATCGTGGAGGATATTTTCTATGTCACGGTGAAGTATTTCAGAGATGGACATCAAAGCGCTGACCTGCATATCACTAAAAACCCGAACACACGTTACTGTGAAAGGGTTATGAAGTACATGGATGGAAAGATGAAGAAAGCCCGGTCACACAGTGTTGTCACCATAAAATATCTAGAGCGAAGGTTCGAGGTCCGCTTAGCTAACAACAAATTCGGATGTGCAAATGAGGTGAGGACACATGAGGCGAAAATTGGAAACAAAGTTAGGCCAACGTGCGAGTGCACATGCAACAAACCGAAGTTGCTTCACCACTACTAGGGAAAACCCTAGTAGTAGCGCTTGAAATATGCATAGCAATAGCGCTGGGCCAAGCGCTACTTCTATCGCGCTACAGCTAAACCCTAGTAGTAGCGCTGGTATTGGCAGCCCTACTAGTAAGTAGTGTTAGCAGTAGCGCTTCCCTGTCCAGCGCTAATGATAACTATCTATGGCGCTTGTTTATATGGCGCGCTACTGCTAAGCCGCGCTACTAGTAAGTATTTTCAAGCGCTACTTCTAATATTTCTGCTTTCACAGATTTGTACCCCTCTACATATTTGTGATGTATTTATACAGGCTCTATGCAATAGTTTCATCACATCATATTAAACATACACTATTCTCACATATCATAGACATACAGTAGTCTCGTCATACCATCATCATCATCATCAGCATTCAACACAAATATCATCACATCATCTCGAAAATAGCGATACATAAGTGCGATCATGTGATGTCTCGAATAAGTGCAACTGCATGGTCATGGCACACCCACAAGTTTCATCATCTCTATCTACAACACGATGTAGAAGAGAAGAGCGATCAGCATGAGGAAGAGCGCAACTATGTAGTACCAGTGGTCCCACCCCTGCTCATGCTGGAGTGTCCACCTCAAGTAACTACTTTATGCTTCGGCTCTGCTGTCGAACCCTCTGTGGCTAGGACCCGGGTACCTGTGCACCTGGGCTTGAGCGGCTGGCCAGTGGTCGTAGACTCCTGGAACACTCCCAACGTACACGTCGTAGTAGTCCTTCGCCATCTCCGATCTAGGTACATGCATCGTGAGTTGTTGATTTGAACGATAATATGCAACATAATGTATTTAAGAAAACAAAGAGGCATGATTAGCAAAATAAAAGCAACCAATAGTAAACATAAATGACGAAGTTCCTCATACCCAAACTAATTAACTAAAGCAATCTACGCTAGTTCAGGACCACGGTTTTGTTACATCACATAGTTTCGCCGTGCATAATTTCAAAGTTTTGCCATAGAAAGACAGTAGTGATAAGGCATGCTAGTTCACGACCACGGTTTAGTTACATCACATTGTCATTGACAATCAGTCCTCCATGTCGGCATTCCAATCTTCATAGTTAGGGAGAAAGCACCCCGAGCTTCATGAAAGGCTTCAGGTCCAGACGCTGAGCGACTAGCAGTGCTCGGACATCAACCCGCGTGATTGGCCCATGGTAGAACATCCCCGTTGGTTCAAGGACTTGCTTCATGATCACTTAGGCTAGTTTACACTGTACGTGATAAAACTCTGCTCAGATTCGATGATCCAGTGTCTTTCCTATGCTTGTGGCCCAGCTGACAATCTCGGCATCTTCGGTAGTAGCTGACATGTGAAGGCGTTGATTATCCCTTATGTACTCCATCAGATGATGCATGAGTTAGAATCCATCAGCCGTACTGTTGTGCGGTTGCTGGATGCAGCATAAGTCGGTCTTATGGAGGAAAAACGGCCCGGTCTTCGTCCTCTGCCTTTTCATCTTGATATATCCACCAGTCAGGCTGAAGGTTAATAGGGCACAGTCGAGAACACTCTTTACGTGTGTGTAATCCTTTTTCTTGAGGTTCTTCGATGATTCCAAGTACATAGCATGGGAGTATTCCGGATACAGAACGATGAGGACGGCGCCGCCCCCGCTGTGCAAATTAAGTACACCTCAAATTAGCCTCCATGCTTGCAAAGGAATGATTAACATGTACAAAAGTATATGCGCGGATGACTTACAAGGGATGATAAGGCAGGAGAATCGCTTCCTTGTCCTTATTAGCGATCATGAATTCGCTCAGGTACTTGCTCACATAGTCACGGTGCTCTTTGCAAACTGCCAAGAAGCTCTCGTGCATATAGTATGGGTCCGCGACGCAGATATATTTGATGCTCTCCATCCTGATGAAGTAGTTGAGATAGAACGCATACATGCGGATGAACTAGAAATCCAGCTTGGTCATGTGGAACATGTTGTAGATGTAGTCAAATCGCAGGAGGGACTGATTCACGGTCCACGTATCGACGTACAACTTGCCACCCGGCACCTGAGCCGTGTAAAGCAGGTATCCTGGATTTTTCGCGACCAGAAGGCTTTTCTCTATGGCCAGCATTTCTTCATGGAGTCTCTTTAGGTCATTGTTCAGCATGTGATCTAGCGCTTTGGCGGGTAGGGTCGGCTCGCCCGCGACATGGAAACGCTTCTTACCTTCGACAGGTATTCTGTTTACCACTCAAGGTTTCAGAGGCGGCTGGCTGCTTGAAGCACCTATGGCACCTTTAAGGCATTTCCTGGCCGGTCTCTTCCTTTGCTTCTTGGCGGGTGTCGGTAGTGAGCCCACCATACCTTCCCTAACCACCACCCCTAGTGTCGTCAGGCTAAATAGTGGATGGGCCTCGGGGGGTTGCTGGGTAGAGGCGGCATCTGGAGGCGTCTCCTGCGAGGATGGCTTGAAGAGAGACTTTTTGTACTTCGCCTTAGGAAGTTCCGGCTCCGGCAAATCAGGCAGCATCAAGTCACCATCTCCACGCTCATATCCTGAGTCTTCGGCGTCCTGAGCCATCAATCCATCATATGCGGTATTGAAATACTTGTTCAGACCCTCATCATCATCCTCCATGTCATCATCAACATTTGCTTCTTCGACAGCGGGGACGACATGATCTGGCACTAATGGAGGCTCTCCCTCGCGTCGTACGCTACCATCATCCGCCACGACAGGTGCAGGTAATTTGGTAGGTGGGGTGGTGTTCATACCTTCTTGAGAAGGTGGCGTTGGCGTGATACTGTTGGAATTATGCCCTAGAGGCAATAATAAATGTATAGTTATTATTATAATTCCTGTATCAAGATAATAGTTTATTATCCATGCTATAATTGTATTGAATGAAGACTCATTTACATGTGTGGATACATAGACGAAACACCGTCCCTAGCATGCCTCTAGTTGGCTAGCCAGTTGATCAATGATAGTCAGTGTCTTCTGATTATGAACAAGGTGTTGTTGTTTGATAACTGGATCACGTCATTGGGAGAATCACGTGATGGACTAGACCCAAACTAATAGACCTAGCATGTTGATCGTGTCATTTTGTTGCTACTGTTTTCTGCGTGTCAAGTATTTATTCCTATGACCATGAGATCATATAATTCACTGACACCGGAGGAATGCTTTGTGTGTATCAAACGTCGCAACGTAACTGGGTGACTATAAAGATGCTCTACAGGTATCTCCGAAGGTGTTAGTTGAGTTAGTATGGATCAAGACTGGGATTTGTCACTCCGTGTGACGGAGAGGTATCTCGGGGCCCACTCGGTAATACAACATCACACACAAGCCTTGCAAGCAATGTAACTTAGTGTAAGTTGCGGGATCTTGTATTACGGAACGAGTAAAGAGACTTGCCGGTAAACGAGATTGAAATAGGTATACGGATACTGACGATCGAATCTCGGGCAAGTAACATACCGAAGGACAAAGGGAATGACATACGGGATTATACGAATCCTTGGCACTGAGGTTCAAACGATAAGATCTTCGTAGAATATGTAGGATCCAATATGGGCATCCAGGTCCCGCTATTGGATATTGACCGAGGAATCTCTCGGGTCATGTCTACATAGTTCTCGAACCCGCAGGGTCTGCACACTTAAGGTTCGACGTTGTTTTATGCGTATTTGAGTTATATGGTTGGTTACCGAATGTTGTTCGGAGTCCCGGATGAGATCACGGACATCACGAGGGTTTCTGGAATGGTCCGGAAATGAAGATTGATATATAGGATGACCTCATTTGATTACCGGAAGGTTTTCGGAGTTACCGGGAATGTACCGGGAATGACGAATGGGTTCCGGGAGTTCACCGGGGGGGGCAACCCACCCCGGGGAAGCCCATAGGCTTTGGGGAGACACACCAGCCCTTAGTGGGCTGGTGGGACAGCCCCAAGGGGGCCTATGCGCCAAGAGAAGGAAATCAAAGGAAAAGAAAAAAAAAGAGGGAGGAAGTGGGAAGGGAGGGGGACTCCTCACACCAAACCAAGTCCAACTCGGTTTGGGGGGGAGTCCTCCCCCCCTTGGCTCGGCCGACCCCTTGAGGGTCCCTTGGACCCCAAGGCAAGGTCCCCCTCCCTCCTCCTATATATATGGAGCTTTTAGGGCAGATTTGAGACGACTTTGTCACGGTTGCCCGACCACATATCTCCATAGTTTTCCCTCTAGATCGCGTTTCTGCGGAGCTCGGGCGGAGCCCTGCTGAGACAAGATCATCACCAACATCCGGAGCGTCGTCACGCTGCCGGAGAACTCTTCTACCTCTCCGTCTCTCTTGCTGGATCAAGAAGGCCGAGATCATCGTCGAGCTGTACGTGTGCTGAACGCGGAGGTGCCGTCCGTTCGGTACTAGATCGTGGGACTGATCGCGGGATTGTTCGCGGGGCGGATTGAGGGACGTGAGGACGTTCCACTACATCAACCGCGTTCTCTAACGCTTCTGCTGTACGATCTACAAGGGTACGTAGATCACTCATCCCCTCTCGTAGATGGACATCACCATGATAGGTCTTCGTGCGCGTAGGAAAATTTTTGTTTCCCATGCGACGTTCCCCAACAGTGGCATCATGAGCTAGGTTCATGCGTAGATGTCTTCTCGAGTAGAACACAGAAGGTTTTGTGGGCGGTGATGTGCGTTTTGCTGCCCTCCTTATTCTTTTCTTGATTCCGCGGTATTGTTGGATTGAAGCGGCTTGGACCGACATTACTCGTACGCTTACGAGAGACTGGTTTCATCGTTACGAGTAACCCCCTTTGCTCAAAGATGACTGGCAAGTGATGGTTTCTCCAACTTTAGTTGAATCGGATTTGACCGAGGAGGTCCTTGGATGAGGTTAAATAGCAACTCATATATCTCCGTTGTGGTGTTTGCGTAAGTAAGATGCGATCCTACTAGATACCCTTGGTCACCACGTAAAACATGCAACAACAAAATTAGAGGACGTCTAACTTGTTTTTGCAGGGTATGATTGTGATGTGATATGGCCAACGATGTGATGTGATATATTGGATGTATGAGATGATCATGTTGTAATAGAAATATCGACTTGCACGTCGATGGTACGGCAACCGGCAGGAGCCATAGGGTTGTCTTTATACTAACGTTTGTGCTTGCAGATGCGTTTACTATTTTGCTAGGATGTAGCTTTAGTAGTAATAGCATAAGTAGCACGACAACCCCGATGGCAACACGTTGATGGATGATCATGGTGTGGCGCCGGTGACAAGAAGATCGTGCCGGTGCTTTGGTGATGGAGATCAAGAAGCACGTGATGATGGCCATATCATGTCACTTATGAATTGCATGTGATGTTAATCCTTTTATGCACCTTATTTTGCTTAGAACGACGGTAGCATTATGAGGTGATCTCTCACTAAAATTTCAAGACGAAATTGTGTTCTCCCCGACTGTGCACCGTTGCTACAGTTCGTCGTTTCGAGACACCACGTGATGATCGGGTGTGATAGACCCAACGTTCACATACAACGGGTGCAAAACAGTTGCGCACGCGGAACACTCGGGTTAAGCTTGACGAGCCTAGCATGTGCAGACATGGCCTCGGAACACATGAGACCGAAAGGTCGATCATGAATCATATAGTTGATATGATTAGCATAGGGATGCTTACCAATGAAACTACTCTCGACTCACGTGATGATCGGACTTGGGATAGTGTAAGTGGATCATGAACCACTCAAATGACTAGAGAGATGTACTTTTTGAGTGGGAGTTTAGCATATAATTTGATTAAGTTGAACTCTAATTATCTTGAACATAGTCTAAGTCCACTTTGAATATATTTGTGTTGTAGATCATGGATCACGCGACAGTCATCCTGAATTTTAATACGTTCCTAGAGAAAGCTAAGTTGAAAGATGATGGAAGCAACTTTGTAGACTGGGCTCGTAATCTCAAGCTAATCTTACAAGCTGGGAAGAAGGATTATGTCCTTAATGCTGCGCTAGGAGATGAACCACCCGCTACGGCTGATCAGGATGTTAAGAACGCTTGGTTAGCACGTAAGGAGGACTACTCAATAGTTCAATGTGCAGTCTTGTATGGCTTGGAACCGGGACTTCAACGTCGCTTTGAGCGTCATGGAGCATTTGAGATGTTCCAGGAGTTGGAGTTTATCTTTCAGAAGAACGCCCGGATCGAGAGGTATGAGACCTCCGATAAATTCTATGCTTGCAAGATGGAGGAAAGCTCGTCTGTCAGTGAACATGTGCTCAAAATGTCTGGGTACTCAAATTGTCTAGCTGAACTGGGGATTGTACTCCCGCAAGAAGCTATCACTGACAGAATCCTTCAATCACTGCCGCCAAGCTATAAAGGCTTTGTGTTGAACTACAACATGCAAGGGATGAACAAGTCTCCCGGCGAGTTGTTTGCGATGCTGAAAGTCGCAGAGTCTGAACTCCGTAAAGAGCATCAAGTGTTGATGGTGAGCAAGACCACCAGTTCAAGAGAAACGGCAAAGGCAAGCGGGGCAATTCGAAGAAGAGCGGCAAGCCTGTTGCCAATCCGCCGAAGAAACCCAAAGCTGGACCTAAGCCTGAAATAGAGTGCTTCTATTGCAAGGGTATGGGTCACTGGAAGCGCAATTGCCCCAAGTATCTGGCAGATAAGAAGGCGGGCAAAGAAAAATCAGGTATATTTGATATACATGTTATTGATGTGTACTTAACCGGCTCTCGTAGTAGTGCCTGGGTATTTGATACCGGTTCTGTTGCTCACATTTGCAACTCGAAGCAGGAACTGCGGAATAGACGAAGGCTGGCGAAAGACGAAGTGACGATGCTCGTAGGAAACGGTTCCAAGGTTGATGCAATCGCCGTCGGCACAGTGTCACTTCAGCTACCATCGGGATTAGTGATGAACTTAAATCATTGTTATTTAGTGCCTGCGTTGAGCATGAACATTATATCTGGATCTTGTTTATTGCGAGACGGTTACTCTTTTAAGTCTGAGAATAATGGTTGTTCTATTTCTATGAGTAACATCTTTTATGGTCATGCACCGAATGTGAGAGGATTGTTCATATTGAATCTTGATAGCGATACGCATATACATAACATTGAGACCAAAAGAGTTAGAGTAAACAATGATAGCGCCATATTTTATGGCACTGCCGTTTAGGTCATATTGGTGTAAAGCGCATGAAGAAACTCCATGCTGATGGACTTTTGGAGTCACTTGACTTTGATTCACTTGACACGTGCAAACCTTGCCTCATGGGCAAGATGACTAAGACTCCGTTCTCCGGAACAATGGAGCGTGCAAGTGACTTGTTGGAAATCATACATACCGATGTGTGTGGCCCAATGAGCGTGGAGGCACGCGGCGCATATCGTTATTACCTCACCTTCACTGACGATTTAAGTAGATATGGTTATGTCTACTTGATGAAGCACAAGTCTGAAACATTTGAAAAGTTCAAGCAATTTCAGAGTGAAGTGGAAAATCATCGTAACAAGAATATCAAGTTCCTACGGTCTGATCGTGGGGGTGAATATCTGAGTTTCGAGTTTGGTGCTCACTTAAGACAATGTGGAATTGTTTCACAGTTAACACCGCCTGGAACACCACAGCGTAATGGTGTGTCCGAACGTCGTAATCGTACTTTATTAGAGATGGTGCGATCTATGATGTCTCTTACTGATTTGCCGTTATCATTTTGGGGTTATGCATTAGAAACAACTACATTCACTTTAAACAGGGCACCATCAAAATCCGTTGAGACGACACCATACGAACTGTGGTATGGCAAAAGACCAAAGTTGTCGTTTCTTAAAGTTTGGGGATGTGATGCTTATGTCAAAAAGCTTCAGCCTGAAAAGCTGGAACCCAAAGCGGAAAAGTGCGTCTTCATAGGTTACCCAAAAGAGACAGTTGGGTACACCTTCTATCTCAAATCCGAGGGCAAAGTGTTTGTTGCCAAAAACGGAGCTTTTCTCGAGAAGGAGTTTCTCTCGAGAGAATTGAGTGGGAGGAAGATAGAACTTGACGAGGTTGTCGAACCTCTCATCCCTCTGGATGGTGGCGCAGGGCAAGGGGAAACCTCTGTCGTTGCAACGCCGGTTGAGGAGGAAGTTAATGATGATGATCATGAAACTCCAGTTCAAGTTTCTGTTGAACCACGCAGGTCGACGAGATCACGCGCTGCTCCAGAGTGGTACGGTAATCCCGTCTTATCAATCATGTTGTTAGACAACAATGAACCTGCAAATTATGAAGAAGCAATGGTGGGCCCAGATTCCAACAAATGGCTAGAAGCCATGAAATCCGAGATAGGATCCATGTATGAGAACAAAGTGTGGACTTTGGAGATACTTCCTGAGGGCCGCAAGGCTATTCAGAACAAATGGATCTTTAAGAAGAAGACGGACGCTGACGGTAATGTGACCGTTTATAAAGCTCTACTTGTGGCAAAGGGTTTTTCACAAGTTCCAGGAGTTGACTACGATGAGACCTTCTCACCCGTAGCGATGCTTAAGTCCGTCAGAATCATGTTAGCAATAGCTGCATTTTTCGATTATGAAATCTGGCAGATGGATGTCAAAACGGCGTTCCTTAACGGTTTCCTTAAGGAAGAGTTGTATATGATGCAACCCGAAGGTTTTGTCGATCCTAAAAATGCTAACAAGGTGTGCAAGCTCCAGCGATCCATTTATGGACTGGTGCAGGCATCTCGGAGTTGGAACAAACGTTTTGATGAGGTGATCAAAGCATTTGGGTTTATACAAGTGGTTGGAGAATCTTGTATTTACAAGAAAGTGAGTGGGAGCTCTGTGGTGTTTCTAATACTATATGTGGATGACATATTACTGATTGGGAACAACGTAGATCTTTTGGAGAGCATAAAAGGTTACTTGAATAAAAGTTTCTCTATGAAGGACCTAGGAGAAGCTGCTTACATTCTAGGCATTAAGATCTATAGGGATAGATCAAAACGCCTGATAGGACTTTCACAAAGCACATACCTTGATAAAGTTTTGAAGAGGTTCAAAATGGAACAGTCCAAGAAGGGGTTCTTGCCAGTTTTACAAGGTACGAGATTGAGTAAGACTCAGTGCCCAGCAACTGATGAAGATAGAGAGCATATGCGCTCCGTCCCCTATGCTTCAGCCATAGGTTCTATCATGTATGCGATGTTGTGCACTAGACCGGATGTTAGCCTGGCCATAAGTATGGAAGGCAGGTTCCAGAGTAATCCAGGAGTGGATCACTGGACAGCGGTCAAGAATATCCTGAAGTACCTGAAAAGGACTAAGGAGATGTTTCTCGTGTATGGAGGTGACGAAGAGCTCGCCGTAAAAGGTTACGTTGATGCAAGCTTTGACACAGATCCGGACGACTCTATGTTGCAAACCGTATACGTATTTATTCTCAATGGGGGTGCAGTAAGCTGGTGCAGTTCCAAGCAAAGCGTCGTAGCAGATTCTACATGTGAAGCGGAGTACATGGCTGCCTCGGAGGCGGCTAAGGAGGGTGTCTGGATGAAGCAGTTCATGACGGATCTTGGAGTAGTGCCAAGTGCACTGGATCCAATAACCTTGTTCTGTGACAACACTGGTGCCATTGCCCTGGCAAAGGAACCAAGGTTTCACAAGAAGACCAGACACATCAAACGACGATTCAACCTCATCCGCGACTACGTCGAGAAGGAGGACGTAAATATATGCAAGGTGCACACGGATCTGAATGTAGCAGACCCGCTGACTAAACCTCTTCCACGGCCAAAACGTGATCGACACCAGAACTGTATGGGTGTTAGATTTATTACAATGTAATTCACATGGCGATGTGAGGACTAGATTATTGACTCTAGTGCAAGTGGGAGACTGTTGGAATTTTGCCCTAGAGGTAATAATAAATGTATAGTTATTATTATAATTCCTATATCAAGATAATAGTTTATTATCCATGCTATAATTGTATTGAATGAAGACTCATTTACATGTGTGGATACATAGACGAAACACCGTCCCTAGCATGCCTCTAGTTGGCTAGCCAGTTGATCAATGATAGTCAGTGTCTTTTGATTATGAATAAGGTGTTGTTGTTTGATAACTGGATCACATCATTGGGAGAATCACGTGATGGACTAGACCCAAACTAATAGACCTAGCATGTTGATCGTGTCATTTTGTTGCTACTGTTTTCTGCGTGTCAAGTATTTAATCCTATGACCATGAGATCATATAACTCACTGACACCGGAGGAATGCTTTGTGTGTATCAAACGTCGCAACGTAACTGGGTGACTATAAAGATGCTCTACAGGTATCTCCGAAGGTTTTAGTTGAGTTAGTATGGATCAAGACTGGGATTTGTCACTCCGTGTGACGGAGAGGTATCTCGGGGCCCACTCGGTAATACAACATCACACACAAGCCTTGCAAGCAATGTAACTTAGTGTAAGTTGCGGGATCTTGTATTACGGAACGAGTAAAGAGACTTGCCGGTAAACGAGATTGAAATAGGTATACGGATACTGACGATCGAATCTCGGGCAAGTAACATACCGAAGGACAAAGGGAATGACATACGGGATTATACGAATCCTTGGCACTGAGGTTCAAACGATAAGATCTTCGTAGAATATGTAGGATCCAATATGGGCATCCAGGTCCCGCTATTGGATATTGACCGAGGAATCTCTCGGGTCATGTCTACATAGTTCTCGAACCCGCAGGGTCTGCACACTTAAGGTTCGACGTTGTTTTATGCGTATTTGAGTTATATGGTTGGTTACCGAATGTTGTTCGGAGTCCCGGATGAGATCACGGACATCACGAGGGTTTCTGGAATGGTCTGTAAACGAAGATTGATATATAGGATGACCTCATTTGATTACCGGACGGTTTTCGGAGTTACCGGGAATGTACCGGGAATGACGAATGGGTTCCGGGAGTTCACCGGGGGGGCAACCCACCCCGGGGAAGCCCATAGGCTTTGGGGAGACACACCAGCCCTTAGTGGGCTGGTGGGACAGCCACAAGGGGGCCTATGCGCCAAGAGAAGGAAATCAAAGGAAAAGAAAAAAAAAGAGGGAGGAAGTGGGAAGGGAGGGGGACTCCTCACACCAAACCAAGTCCAACTCGGTTTGGGGGGGGAGTCCTCCCCCCCTTGGCTCGGCCGACCCCTTGAGGGTCCCTTGGACCCCAAGGCAAGGTCCCCCTCCCTCCTCCTATATATATGGAGCTTTTAGGGCAGATTTGAGACGACTTTCTCACGGTTGCCCGACCACATATCTCCATAGTTTTCCCTCTAGATCGCGTTTCTGCGGAGCTCGGGCGGAGCCCTGCTGAGACAAGATCATCACCAACCTCCGGAGCGCCGTCACGCTGCTGGAGAACTCTTCTACCTCTTCGTCTCTCTTGCTGGATCAAGAAGGCCGAGATCATCGTCGAGCTGTACGTGTGCTGAACGCGGAGGTGCCGTCCGTTCGGTACTAGATCGTGGGACTGATCGCGGGATTGTTCGCGGGGCGGATCGAGGGACGTGAGGACGTTCCACTACATCAACCGCGTTCTCTAACGCTTCTGCTGTACGATCTACAAGGGTACGTAGATCACTCATCCCCTCTCGTAGATGGACATCACCATGATAGGTCTTCGTGCGCGTAGGAAAATTTTTGTTTCCCATGCGACGTTCCCCAACAGATACTGGGCTCCTCGAGACGAAGAAGAGACTTCATCCAAGGCAAGAACCAGTTCTTGCATGCTCCAATCATCTTAGGGGTCTCGTTGTCATCGACTGGTATCGGAGGAGGCAAATCCTCGAAGCCCACTAAGATACTGGCCACGTTAACCTTGAAGATGCCATCGGGCATCTCTCGGTTGTGGAACATGCGATCCTTCGGCTTCATGATCGTTGCCTTTCCCACAGCCACCTTCTGGCCTTGATGTCGTAGAGTAGGGCGCACGGGGTGTCATCGGCCTACGAAGGAGACATGTCTGCGACATCAAACATCTGAAAGGCAACTGAAACAGAATACTATAGACATGCTGGTGAAAAGGGTATGACGCGTAATTACAGGGAGGGTGTCGAGCTCAGCCAGCGATGAATGCCCGCCGAAGATGCCACAGACGGAGGTCGGCTGGTATGAATAGGAACGGGACTTTTTGCGGTTGCTTGGGCAGGTGTTGGTGTTGTGGTGTTCGCCGAGTTGCTCCCGACAAAGCTGGGAAGGGGAAAGTCCTCCGGCCGTGCATTTGGATTTCTCTTCGACCAATTGAAAATTGTCGGAATCAAGCTAGCCACAGCGTTAGTGACCAACCCACTGACTACCCCGACCAACTATTCTTTGGTCTTATTGACCGCAATCGCGACCTTCTGGTCGATGCTCTCCTGAGTGACCACCAACCGTCTCTTCCTTCTTTCCTCTGGATCCTCGGGGTAGCATGTCTTCCACGAGGCGCCATCTCAGACGCCGTGCACACGTCCATAGGAGGGCGGCTTGTCCACCGGGACCTTTTTCAGTATGTTCAAGGCTCGGTTGAATGGGGTGTCCCACTTGGGCCTCGCCGAGGACTGTGACGACTCGTTGCTTTCAGCTGCCTTTTGGTGCTGCTCTTTCTCCAAAAGGAGCGTGGATGATTTACTAATGTGACAAAACTTGCAGTCAAATTTATTGGAATCTAATATGATAATGTGGTAATATAACAATTACCATAAGTATCATGAAATCCCTCGTGTTCAGGTCCGTGTAAAAGATCTTTCTGACTTTGTCCCACTTGTACCGGGCCCTGATCCAGTCATGCTCCAGTGGGTCTGTGAAATCCACCAAGGGGTCTGGGATCCAAGACTTTCACATTCAGTGTCCTCCTTGGCCCATATGTGCCTCTTCCCCTCATAACTACGGCTTCCGAGGCTGTGGGGAGGCGTGTTCCTGGCCTGGAGCGCCTTCATTTTCTTTGACTTTGCCTTGACTTCTTCTTTATCGCAATTCTCCTGGAATTTTGCAAAGTCCTCTGCCGTTATTGTCGGATTATTAGCATGAATCTTGGACCACGGTTCATTCTTCTCAATTGTTTTTTTCACCCGAACTTTCCAGGAGGACAAGTGGTTGGTGAACGTCACCATCGCCTCGTCGTTTATCTTTGTCATGGAGACATCGTCCCACGGCTCTTTAGATTTTTCTTCATCCCGGCCGGGGAACATGAACCTATTGTGCAACTTCTTTAGAAGCATGTACTCCATATGTGGTACCGGCTTCAACTTCTCATCGTTGATGTTGGCAGTTTCCCTGAGGATACATACAAGTTGATTGCCCCAGCACTTGCGCGCTTCCTCTGGCGCCGTTGGCTCTAACTTCTTGGGGTGCATCTCCGTGACCACAATTTGTCTGATGCCAAGCTCGTTTGGTCTTCGTGTCCTGTTCTTCTTCGGTGCTTTACCAGCTACGACAGCATCGTTGCCGGTCTCGGGGATGGTGTCAGTGTCGGTGCCAGTGCTGGTGCCGGTGTCAGCGCCGGGGTCGGGGTTGGGACCACTGACGCCACCATGCAAGCCCTTCTGGTGTTCTTCTAGGTAATCGAAATAGTGATTTGCTGCCTCGATGGGGTATGTGGGGCGAGCAGAACCACCCACGACTTCGGCGTTGGTAGACATGTATCTTATGCAATAATTGTAAATAAAAGATATAACAAAGAGAAAAGAGGGGGCTATATTTGGTCGGAATGGTGATTCATTCCCCTTCCGGCAAATCCCGGGTACTCCACATGTCCTAGTTTCTAGAACAAGTCATGTCAAAAATTTCGGCATGACCTTTGCTAAAAAGTGGACATATGGAGCGCCTGAAATTTGCTGGAATGGAAATGAATCAACATTCCGGCAAAACATAGGTCACTCGTACGTTCCGGCAAAACATCAATGACAAGAAGGGACATTCCGACATTATTTCATCATCTCTATCTAAATCATGTTAAAAATAAAATGTAAACAATTATATTACAGGATCAACACCTACTATTGTACTATGATTCATATTTTTTTGCTGGTACAATTATGTAAATGGAAATTCACATAGGCTAGTAGAAGACTTACGAATACTTACACTATTGAAACAATAATGAACAATGCTAATTAATCATATCCATAAATAAAAGATGCTCCCCAAAACTATTCACTTTGATATCTAATCGATTAATCCAGTCCATTTGATTATGAAATAATGTGTAACTATTTTTCATTTGAACAATTTTTTTATGTCAGTTGCACTTCTACAAACATCTTTGATGCTACTAGAGGACAAAAGGTAAGAAATCTTCTCATGGAACACTCTAAGTTCTGGTGGAAGGAACAAAACGTTTCTTCGGCAATCATTTGAGAAATGCTCCTATAAAAGTTGTTATTTGAGAAACTTCATGAACCTTTCGGACAACATTTTCGGCATAGAGGGAGTACATAGTTGTAATTTCGTAAAACTACAACACAATGCTTGACGAATTATATGATCATACATGAAAATTGCTGGTTCACCAAATAACTAAAGATTTTCTGCAGTTCTTTCAGTAGCCAAACAGACAAAGTTGTATTAAAAATCTACATACCTGCCGGCGGAAAGAAGATGGCGCGGCGGCGGTTGCCCGGCGGGACCTGCTGCGGGAGGGAGGAGGCACGGGGGGAAGCGGCAGTGGAGGCGTCGGTGGAGGGGGTGGGGGCGCCGGTGGGGGCACCGGTGGAGGGGATGGTGGGGGCGCCGATGGAGAGCGCCGGTGGAGGGGACGGTGGGGGCTGCCGGTGGATGGGACGGTGGGGGCGTCGATGGACGGCGCCTGTGGAGGGGGCGGTGGGGGCGCCGGTGGATGAGATCTGCGTGCGAGATCTGCCGCGGGATGGAGGCGGCACGGGGATTTGGTGAAAAAAACCTAGCGCGTGTGGCGGGTGGTTAACTCAAAATAGCGGTAGCGCTGGTTTTGAACCGGCGATGTAGCTAACTTACCTATAGCGCTTGTTTACAAACCAGCGCTACATCTATCGTTTCGAATTATTATTTTTTAATTGTAAAATACAAGTAGCACTAGCGCTGGTTTAATCTTGTTTTCATTATTTTCCTTTCTGTTTACTTTTCTTTTTCTTTTGTACTGCTTTCTCCCTTTTGTTTTTGTTTTTTTCTCCCAACGACGGCGTCTCCCTCTCCCCCAATGCGTGAATATCACCGGAACCATGCATGTGGTGGCAACATATCAGTTGATCGATAACGGTTACTTAAGTGCGTACACAAAATAGATACATATATATATATGTAGGTTTCTGATCAGCTGCGTCGACGACGTTTCACATTGAGCTTCTTCCCTTTATTGTTCATTGCCGAGTAATTGAGCCCCTCCTTGTGACTTTTCTGGAGCCATGGAGTATGATCTTTCTTACGTAATGTAGTGTTGATTCTTGTTTTCACGTATGCTTCATCCTCATTCATCTTCCCTCATCGGGTTTCCGTATTGGTCATAGTCTTCCTCGTTGGCAACTTCATCCATTCCGACGATGCTCCTTTTGGATCTCCTCGCGACAACACGGCTGGGATTGGTTGGGTCGGTTATGAAGAAGCATTGTGTCACGTGCTTAGCGTGTACCCATGGCTCATTTTTGGTGATGATGTTAACGTTCACGGGACTGATCTTCACGTCGGTTATAGACATGATGGTGAAATACTTGTTTTCTCTTAGGACGTCCTTGGCCCATCTGACATGGAACATCGTTGCATCGTGCATTCCAGCATAGTCAAGCTCCCAGATCTCTTCGATCCTTCTATAGAATCTTTCAGTTGTGTCGTTGGCGTCGGTCACGCATTGAATTGTCACCCCGGAGTTCTGGTAATCACTGTCCATGTCTTTGGCCTCTGTGTAGGACGTGTACCCATTGACATCGTAGGACTGATAGGTCGCGAGCTTGGGCGCAGGGCCATGTGCTAAGGCGTGTATGAGCAATCCGTCCGAACTGCCCTCTCCGGGGGGATTTTCAAGAACTTGCTCTTTGAACCAACGCAAGAAAGTAGCGTTGTGATCTACAGTACCTTGGTCGTCCGTCTTGAGCATCCCCTTATCACGGTACTTCTTTGCGATGCTTTCTTTGTCTCGTTCCACATAATCATCTACCACATCTAGGTGTTGTAGCACTACTAAGTTAGCCCTATCAAAGTTGTTTCGTCGATCCGAGTAGTCCACGTGCAATTCCCTTCTGCCATTGTTGTGACCATCTCCTTCGAGCTTCCCATCGTTCTTCTTGACGGTCAAACCAACAACAGGGTCTCCGGCGCTTATATAATTCTCGCAAAATGAGACGCACTCATGCGTTAGATACCCCTAGACGATGCTCCCTTCGGGACGGGACTTGTTACAAACGAATCCTTTGATGACCCCATTCATCCTCTCGAACGGCATGATGCTGTGAAGTAATTTCGGCCCGAGGTCGATGATGTCATCCACGATGTGGACACACAGATGCACCATGACTTCAAAGAACGCGGGCGGGAAGTACATCTCAAGCTCACATAGTATGACAACGATATCTTCGTGTAGCCTTCGGAGCTGCTTCACACTTATGGACTTTCGAGAGATAACGTTTAAGAAGTTGCAAATACCAGTAAGCGTGTCACGGACGTGCTTGTCCATTATCCCTCTAATGGCAACCGGGAGTATCTGCGTCATCATCACGTGACAGTCATGAGACTTCATCCCGCTGAACCTTTTCTTCTTGGGGTCTAGAAATCTGCTTATCTTTCCACAGTAACCAGAACAGACTTTGATTCCCATAAGGCACTTGATGAATTGATCGATCTCCTTCGCACTTAAGGTGAAGCAAGAAGGGGGGCAAGAATTCTCATCCTTCTTGTTGACTTTTCTGCCCCTTTCCCCCTCCTCTGTCTCCGTCTCCTCCATCAACTTTTTACGATGGAGGTCTTTCCTCATCTTCAAATCTTCCAAGTCTTTCCTTGCCTTCGGCCCATCCTTGGTCTTCTACGGCATGTTCATCAGTGTGCCAAGCAATCTCTCGAAGACATTTTTCGTGATATGCATTTGATCAAGGAAATGAGGCGTGTCATGATTGGGCTTGTACTCCAAGGTCCAGAAAACATACCTTGTATTCCATACCTTTAGCAGTGGCTCTGGCGCCTTTTTGATCTTTCTCGGCGCGGGGAATTGTTCCTAGTTTCTCAACAGCTCGTCGATTTTGGCGCCGCTCCTCTTACGTGGAGGTCCTCGAAGCTCAGCCAACCCATTGAATAGATCTCCACGCTTTCTCCATGGGTCATCCTTCTCGAGCCATCTACGATGCCCTGATGTCAACTGTTCTTCCCCTTTGCAACGGCTCCAGAAGAATGTTGTTAGCACTCTCCGTCAATCGAAACTAGAAGAATGTTGTTGACGCCCACCAGCGCGTGGGATCGTAGCAATTTTCGAGGGTAGAGTATTCGACCCAAATTTGTTGATCGCCAAAACAGGAGGTGAGAGAATACTCTCGAGTATTAGCAGCTGAATTTGTCAGATTCAACCACACCTGAAAGATTAGTATCTGCAAGCAAAGTAGTAACAACAAAGTAATATGATAACAACGGTGTCAGAAACGATCTGTTGATGGAAGACGATTCCTAATGATTGTATCAATGGCGCCAAGTTGCCTCATTGACGGAAATTGACAGTTCCCGTCAACGGCCAGCGAACCAAAATTGTAGCAGGTAGCAGCAGTGTAACGAGCAAGACAAGTAACAGCAGTAGCAACAGTAGTAGCAGCAGCAGGGCAAGACAAGTAACAGCAGTAGCAACAGTAGGACAAACTCGTAGGCAATGGGTTGGTGATTTGTTTGGATGATATTCATCATGCAACAGTTATAACACGGAGAGATATGTGGCTAGCTCCTGTTCGTCAATATGATGTAGGCATGCATTCTGTGTGTCGTCATACGTGCATAGGGAAAAGAACTTGCATGACATCTATTGTGCATCCCTCCCGTGGTAGCGGGGTCCAAAAGGAAACTACGGGATATTAACTTTCTCCTTTTAATAAAGAACCGGACCAACACATTAGCACTTGGTGAACACATGAACTCCTCAAACTATGGTCATCACTGGGAGTGGTTCCGGTTATTGTCACTCCGGGGTTGCCGGATCATAACACATAGTAGGTAACTACAACTTGCAAGATTGGAACTAAAACACACATATATTGGTGACAACATAATAATTTCATATCTGAAATCATGGCACTCGGGCCCTAGTGACAAGCATTAAGCATGGAAAAGTAGTAGCAACATCAATCTCCGAACATAGTGGATCCTAGGGAGCAATCCCCATCAAAACTAACTCGATTACATGATAGATCTCATCCTACTCATCACCGCCCAGCGAGCCTACGAATAGATTACTCACGAACGACGAAGAGCTTCATGGAATTAGAGAGGGAAGAAGGTTGATGATGGGATGGCGATGATTTCCCCTCTCCGGAGCCCAAGACGGACTCCAGATCTGCCCTCTAGATGAAGAACGGGTGGTGGCGGCGCCTCCATATCGCAAACGCGACGAAAACTTCTCTTTTTATTTTTTCTGGGACGAAAGTGAACTTATAGACCTGAGGTTGGGGGCGGCAGAGCCGTGTAGGCCCCACAAGCCTGCCCACCGCCACCAGGGGGGTGGTGGCGGAGCCAGGGCTTGTGGCCCACTAGCCCACCCCCTCAGGTGGAACTTGGCGCGGAAATTTTTTATATTTTCCAAAACTGCTCCCCGTAGATTTTCAGGACGTTTGGAGAACATTGATTTCTGCACAAAAATAACACCAAGGCATTTCTGCTGAAAACAGCGTCAGTCCAGGTTAGTTCCATTCCAATCATGCAAATTAGAGTCAAAAACAAGGGCAAAAGAGTTTGGAAAAGTAGATACGATGGAGACGTATCAAGTCCCCCAAGCTTAAAACCTTGCTTGTCCTCAAGCAACTCAGTTGACAAACTGAGAGAGAAAGAAAAACTTTGACAAACTTTGTTTGATCTTGTTGTTGCAACTATGTCTAACTCATAACCAGAATTTCAGCAAGATCACAAGTTAAAAACATAAGCAAATGACACAAAGGTCTCACGGTAAACTAATATCAATGGCATAATCAGCTAACGAGCGAATAATAATGAGTTTCAAATACCAACACTTCAATCAAAACAAGCATGAAGCAACATGAATAGATGGTATCTCGCTAGCTCTTTCTGAGGCTGCAAAACATAAATGCAGAGCACTTTCAAAGATCAAGGGCTGACTAAACACTGTAATTCATAGCAACGAATATCCAGTCATAGTCATACTCAATATCAATCAAAAGCAAAGCATAAAAATGACAGAGGTGCTCTCTAATTGGTGCTTATATAAGAAGAGGATGACTCAACAGGAAAATAAATAGACATGCCCTTCGCAGAGGGAAGCATTGATTTACAGAGCTGCCAGAGCTCAAGCTTTGAAAATAGAGATAATAATTTTGGGTGGCATGCTTTCATTGTCAACGCAATGGCCAAGAGTTCTCAATATCTTCCATGCTACTCATTCTATAGGCGGTTCCCAAATAGAAAAGTAAAGTTTTAACTCCCCCACCACCAATCAATCACACTCCACGGCTAGCCGAATCCTCGGGTACCGTCCATACTAACATCAATCCGGGGGGAGTCTTGTTTTACAGTTATGTTTTCGATTTAAGCGTGGAACTGGGCATTCCAATCACCGACCCTTTCTCGTGAATGACAGTGAATAAACACATGTCGAGGATAACACTACTAGCATGGAAGATACCAATAGCCCCCTGTCACCACATGAGCGGTTAGGGCACGCAAAACAGATTATTTCTTGAAGGTTTAGAGAGTGGCACATGAAAATTTACTTGGAACGGCAGGTAGATACCGCAAATAGGTAGGTATGGTGGACTCTCATGGAAAAACTTTTGGGTTTATGGAAGTGGATGCACCAGCAGTATTTCGCATAGTACAAGTGAAGGCTAGCAAAAGACTGGGAAGCGACCAACTAGAGAGTGACAACAGTCATCAAGATGCAATGAGTTTGAGTAACATTGAATGCAAGCATGAACAGGATATAAATCACCATGAACACGAACTTCATAGAGGCTATGTTGATTTCGTTTCAACTACATGCATTAACATGCGCCAAGTCAAGCCACTTGAAACATTCAAAGGAGAATGCCATCCTATCATACTACATCATAGTCATCTCAAAATCTATGTTGGCATTCAAGACAAACCATTATAAGCTCTCAGCTAAATAAGCATGGCATCAGAAACTATGATCTCTAAGTTGTCATTGCAAACATAGTTCT
Source organism: Hordeum vulgare subsp. vulgare (assembly GCF_904849725.1). NCBI lineage: Eukaryota > Viridiplantae > Streptophyta > Magnoliopsida > Poales > Poaceae > Hordeum > Hordeum vulgare. Next base: position 553,087,382 of record NC_058524.1, on the reverse strand, counting down.
CTCACAACAAAGCTAAATCTGGGTCGAGAAGCTAGTAATATTTACAAAAACAAAATAGATAGAGTTTATACCAGCTTTTCAGTCTCAGTCCTTCATCATATGTCATCATTGTTCCCTTTCATTTGCACGGTCGAACGATGAAAACGATAATAAGCGCATTGGACTAAGCTGAATCTGCAGGCAAACACAAAGGAGAAGACAAAGTAATATGGCTCTTTGAAAGCTAAACAGGTAAGCATGTAAGAACATATAAACATTGTAACCAATATCTTCTACCTTGACCCAAAGAAAAAGAAAACTATCTACACGGGAAAGCTCCCAACAAGCAAAAGAAGAAAGAAAAATATTTTTGGGTTTTCTCAAAAGGACACAAAACAAGAAAACAAGAAATTAAAAATAAACTAGCATGGATAATACAGTGGCAAAGTGTAAACACCGGCTAATAGAGTGAAAGCATAAGCATGAATGTAAAGTCGGTGAGAACACGTACTCCCCCAAGCTTAGGCTATTGGCCTAGCTTGGTCTACTCCCATGGATGATCCTGGAGAAACCCAAAGTCATAATGGGTGTTATACGGGAGTGCTGCAGCCACTTCCTGAATAGCTGCCTCACGAAGTTGAGCAGCCGTCGCCTCCCTCTCATACTCCTCTGCCTCTCCTATGGTTATGTAGTATCTTCGTTTTACCTGAAAGTCAAAGAACGCAGGAGCAGGAAGGGTAATATGGAAAACACGCTGCCAGTTAAATATCAAGCGGTATATGAGGGATCCATGATCTCTCTCAAGGAACTTGTAGCATGTTAGAGCGACACGATCAAGGTAGGCTGTACGGAGACGAGGGTCTTCTGGACGGATGGGTACTCCAAGAAAATTTGCTAAGCGTTTAGCATAAACTCCACCAAAGAAATCCCCCTCGCTGGCATTTTTTTCCAGCCTCCTTGCTATTATAGCTCCCATATTGAAGCTCCTGTCACCCGTTACTGCGCTCTTAAGGATACTAAGGTCGGAAGCGCATAGGTGACAATGTGCACCCTTGCCATTAATGCACCTACCTATGAACAGGGCAAGGTAGTGCAAGGCAGGGAAATGGATGCTTCCTATGGTGGCTTGCGTGATATCTATGGTTTCTCCAACAGTTATAATGGAGACAAAGTCTCTAACCGAAGACTTAGAAGGATCATTAATACTACCCCCATTGGGTATCTTGCAAATCCTATTGAAATCCTCCAAATCCACGGTATAGGATTTATCGTACAGATCAAAAAGTATGGATGAGTCACGGCCAACTGAAAATTTAAATCTACGCACGAAAGAGGCAGTGAGCATAGCATACTGTTCACATTTATCTGAGAGGAATTCTTCTAACCCGACGTTGCGGACAAGTGTATCAAACTCATCCTTGAAACCTGCTTCGATCATGAACTCATCGGAAGGCCATTCACATGGTTGTACCGGTGTGTCCCTGAGTTGAAAAGGTTCGGGCTCCAGAAAAGAAAGACGAGGATTTTTATTACTTGAGGAACCACCATGAAACTTTCTCCTGAACATAATTTCCTTTTGCTGAAATTTTTGAAGTTCAAGAGAAAAGTGAATGAAGATCCACCACACCTTGTAGCAACTACTCCTACTAGTGCCCAGAGACCGTATCACGCGCTAACACTACTTGGGACCAGCTAAAATCAACATTTCTAGCTCAAGAACAGGTCACCAAGGTAGCAAGAATTCGCGAAGGATAAAGCACTAGAGCAAAAACTAATTGGACCAATGGAGGAGTCACTTACCAAGGAGAAATTTCCCCAAAACAGTTCGGAGAATGGTGCTTTGAGCAAGGAGATCGAAAATCACAGCCAAATGAGCAAGAACACGGGTTTGAGCTGCGAAACAATTTTTTCTAGAGGTAGAAGAAGAGGCTGGGAGCTGGAATGAGTGGAGGGGTGCTTGTGGGCCCCACAAGCTTGCACTCCGCCACCAGGGGGTAGGTGGCGGTGGCACGGCTTGTGGCCCACTGGTCTGGCCCCCAGGCCAGCTCTCATACCCAGAAATTTTCAAAAATTCCAAAAAAATCATACTAAATTTTCAGGACCACCGGAGAACTTTTATTTTCGAGGTATTTTTCTCCGGGACGCTAAAATAGAAAACAGGAAAAACTAAACTAATTCTATCATTTTTCTTCTAAGCAACAGAAAATGAAAGCTTAAAACAGAGGTATGTGACTCTTTGATTCATCCGTTTAATCGTCATCGAAAGAAATCCGTCAATGGGGTTGATCAAATCCTTATGACAAAACTTTCTCGAATCGCAAGAGAGAACGGAGAATTTTCGAATAGTCACTAAATCACCTCAATGGGGATATGTATCTCCCCAACAAGCAAATCATACTTCATCTTGACACGAGGAATAGGGCATTCAAAGCTCCCAATGAGAATCGATGAAGTCTTTTCGATAGCATTGATGCAATGTACTTGATATCGTTTCTTCGGAAAGTGCACTGTGTGCTCATTACCGTTGACGTGGAAAGTGACATTGCCTTTGTTGCAATCTATAACAGCCCCTGCAGTGTTTAAAAAGGGTCTCCGAGGATGACAGCCATGGCATCGTCCTCAGGAATATCCAAGATAACAAAGTCTGTTAAGATAGTGGTGTTAGCAACCACAACAGGCACATCCTTGCAAATGCCGATAGGGAAAGCAGTTGATTTGTCAGCCATTTGTACAGAAGTTTCAGTGGGTGTCAACTTATCCAATTCAAGTCTATGATAAAGAGAGAGTGGCATAACACTAACAACGGCTCCAAGGTCACATAAGGCAGTTCTTACGTAGTTTCCTTTAATAGAGCAAGGTATAGTGGGCACTCCGGGATCACCAAGTTTCTTAGGAGTTCCACCTTTAAAAGTGTAATTGGCAAGCATGGTGGAGATCTCAAGATCTGGTATCTTTTGTTTATTAGTCACGATATCTTTCATGTACTTGGCATACGGAGACATTCTGAGCATATCAGTTAACCGCATCTGCAGAAAGATGGGTCTTATCATCTCAACGAAGCGCTCAAAATCCTCATCATCCTTTTTCTTGGATGGCTTAGGAGGGAAGGGCATAGGTCTCTGAACCCATGGCTCCCTTTCTTTAGCATGCTTTCTAGCAGTGAAGTCATTCTTATCGTATTTCTTAGGTTATGGGTTATCAGGATTAACCATAGGTTCAATCTCCACATCCTCGTCATTGCTAGGTTGAGCATTATTATGAACATCATTGTCCATATTGTCACCAGGCTCATGTTCATCACCATATTGTGTTTCTGCATCAAATGCAGAAATATCATTAGGTTCTTCAGGTGTGACAGTATTTGGTGAACTGGCGTGTAGGTTTCTATCATCCTTCTTCTTCTCCTTAGGATGACTGGGTGTATCAACATTGATTCCTTGAGAATCTTGATCAATTATCTTAGGATGACCTGGATACAAAGGTTCCTGAGTCATTTTGCATCCACTAGTAATGACTCTCACAGAGTTGTCATTTAATTCATTGAGCAGGTCATTCTGAGCTTTAAGTACTTGTTCTACCTGAGTAGTAATCATAGAGGCATGTTTACTCAGAAGCTTCAGATCATTGACATTTCTGTCTACACAAGCACTTAAATGGCTAAGCATACGAGTACTTTGTTCCAAATGTCTGCTAACATAATCATTGAAATTCTGTTGTTTGGCAACAAAGTTGTCAAATTCATAAAAGCATAGGCTAGCCGGTTTATCAAAAGGAATATCACTCTCATCAAACCTACGCAGAGAATTCACTTCTACTACCTGTATCGGGTTATCGAGACCATGGATCTCTTCGATAGGTGGTAGATTTTTGACATCTTCAGATCTAATGCCTTTCTCTTGCATAGGTTTCTTGGCTTCTTGCATATCTTCGGGACTAAGGAATAGAATACCTCTTTTCTTAGGAGTTTGCTTAGGAGGTCGTTCGGTAATAGTCCAAGCATTATCGTTGATCAAGATGTTATTCAGTAGGGTCTCAGCTTGTTCTACAGTTCGTTCCCTAAAAACACAACTGGCACAACTATCTAGGTGGTCTCTAAAGGCATCGGTAAGTCCATTATAGAGGATATCAAGTATCCCGTTCTTCTTAAGAGGGTGATCAGGCAAAGCATTCTATAGCTGGACGAGCCTCTCCCAAGCTTGTGGAAGACTCTCTTCTTGGAGTTGAGCAAAGTTGTATATTTCCTGCAAGGCAGCTTGCTTCTTATGGGCAGGGAAATATTTCTCACAGAAGTAATAGACCATCTCCTAGGGACTATGCACACATCCAGGAGAAAGAGAGGTGAACCTGGCTTTAGCGTCATCCTTTAGAGAGAAAGGAAACAGCTTAAGGATATAGTAGTGGCGGATCTTCTCCTCATTAGTCAAAAGGGTGGCTATATCGTGCAGTTTGGCAAGATGGGCTACGACCGTCTCAGACGCATAACCATGAAAAGGATCAGATTCGACTAGAGAGATTATCTCAGGATCGACAGAGAATTCATAATCCTTATCGGTGATAAAGATAGGTGAAGTGGCAAACTTCGGGTCGTATTTCATCTTAGCTTCCCGAGAATTTTCCGTCCACTTGAGAAGTAATTTCTCAACGTCATAGGCATCCTTACACGCAAGAAAATCCTCAGCTATCTCTCCCTCCATAACGTAACCCTCAGGTATATCAGGCAATTCATATCTAGGAGAGCTAGATCTAGCAGGAGCAAAAGTAGGTTCTATCTCAATAGTATCGGCAGTATCAGAAGCATCACGAGCATTGGCAGTAACTCTAGCAATATGAGCATCAAGGAACACTCCTAGTGGAACATCAGGCAAAGTAGCATCTCTAGCAGTATCAAGCATAGCATCATCAGGCAAAATAGCATCTCTAGCATCATCAGGCAAATAAGTATCAGGCATAGCATCTTTAGCAGTATCAGGCACAGCATCAGGCATAGTATCAAGCATAGTATCATCAGACATAGTATCAAGCATAGCATCTCTAGCAGTAGTATCACAAGCATTATCAAGCACATGCGACATATCAAGATTTCTAGCAGGAGGTGATGTCGCAAACTTACTCATAACTGAAGGTGAATCAAGTGCAGAGCTAGATGGCAATTCCTTACCTCCCCTCGTAGTTGAGTGTAACGACCAAGATGCGGTCCTTTCCGATCTGGGGATCGAGGCCCCGACTTGGAAAGGAGCGCATCTAAGCGTCTCGCAAACAGGTAACACAACACATACATAATAATAAAAGATAGACAATCAGGGGTTCAATTGCCTTCTCATAAATATATCAGAGTGCATCACGCATACAACCAAAGTAGTTCCACTACGGACTACAAAACAAGAAAAAAGGCTATGCTACCCTCCTGCTGGCCCACGATCACGACCACGCTTCAATCTTCTGGATAGTTCACATACAGGCGGTCGGTCTCCTCATCGTACTGCCACGCCAGCTGCGTGTCATCGGGATCATCTGTCTCTGGGGTACCTGAACCTGTTGGTATTGTGGAGGAATCCGTGAGCCACGGGGACTCAGCAATCTAAGACCTTGGTGCCAGAACTAGTCAAGTTATTAGGTAGGATAAGGTGAAGTGTTTAAGGTTGAAGTATCCTAAGCTTGATTAGGTGGCTAACTTACGTAGAACATTTATGAAGGTAGACTATACTAACGGTCGAGAATACTTGATCACTAAGTGATCATGAATACCTACTTACGTCATTCATAACCCCACCGTGTTCCCGACCGAAGAGAGATCTTTGAGGGGACTGTCACAGTTACGCACACGGTTGGCAACTTTATTAGCTTTTGTTTAAGTTATCTAGAACCGGATGTTAACAAAATATTCCAAATTGCCACATAACCGCGGGCACGGACTTCCGAAAGATTAAACCCTGCAGGGGTGCTCCAACTAGTCCATCACAAACGTACACAGGCCACAAAGTAATCCTCTATCCACGAATCTCGTGATCTCGTCGGATTCCTTAGAGGAAAACCTCAACTCTGGGGTGAACCAAAGCTTCACCGGGATTCCTATACGCAAGATATATCGCTAAGCTAAGGCAAGACTAGCAGGACCTCCCGACGTGTCGACGACCCTGATAAGAGCCGCGTATCTCAGTCTCAGGACACGCCGGATAAGCGAAGTGTACAGTGGCCAGAGAAATCTCCCGAGTTGCCCCGGGATGGCCCCGCACGGTGCTCTAGTTTGGACCAACACTCATGAGGAGAACTGCCCCGGGTTGTTGATTAAATTCCTCGGGTAGGCCATTCCCTATGCAGATTATTATTAAGTGATTAGCAAATTAACACCAATGTTGGGTCCTGCCGGACAAGCCTTAGCACTACGCGATTTATCGAGGGGGTCCCCATAACAACCCCGAACGTGTTAGGAGCGATCATTATGGAATCAAACACCGGTAACCGGTAACTATGGCAGCAATAACAGAACAAAGCACCCAGCAAAAGGCTAGGCCTTCCGTCATTTACCAGGTATATAGATGCATTAATTAAATAACAGAATTTAAGATAATGATATCAAGCTCATGTTATCACATGAGTCAAAGCACCTGCATCTAGCAACGCTAACATTAGTAGCTGGGCAAAGCCTACTTAGCCATTCAAGTTTGCTAGGAAAGGATCAGTGTTTGGGTTCATGGCATATCAAGAGGCAAATATTTCAGTGGTAGGCAGCGAGCATATGACAAGGAAACATAATCTAGCATAACAAGTATAGAGATGGAATCAAGGTCATATCATCTTGCCTGTGATTTCCTCAGCTTCGAATGGTTCTTGATTGTCCTGCACGTACTCTCCTGACTCCACGTATTCGTTCTCCGATCCCGGTGCTACCCAACATAATAATAGCATCCAACGAACAACAGCACCTCAAGATGCAACAAGCACATGATGCATGAGATGAAAATGAGCATGCATCACTATTTCTATCACTAACACAAGCTTAAGGAGTTAAAACAAGTTCCTGGACAGAACTGCATGCTAACCTATTTTTACATGCATGAGAATGACATGATCAGATGCGTCTTGACAAAATGATGTAAAAAACATATAAAGAACAATACAATTGGAACTACGGATCAACGGGAATCAACGAAACAAGTTATGAGGCCCTACGTGACAACATCATCACCACGCACTCAAATGGCACAAATCTGGTATTCCCAGGTTTCCAACACATAAAACAAACCATCATGGATGGGTTGGAGCAAGGAAGAACACCACAACATCAACTAAGCACTCACAAACATCAAAATGTCAAAACTACACAATCTGCCATAAACTGCATCATATCACTTTGTGAGCTACATGCAAAGCACCTATAGCCACCCAACTATGATAAATAATATATGTGGATGTAGATAGCCAAGAATACTACCATCACAAGCAAGAATCACACAAAAAGGAATTAAACATAGGAAGATACATGGCTGCAAACTTGCCCAAAACCATCAGATCACAGGGACTTAGTGAAAATTCCTGCACCTAACTTTCTGTCTTTGCTTTAAAGCCTTTTGACAGCAGCCAAAACAATATCTACAGGACTCCAAATAACATTAAATTTTACAGGGAGCTAGAAAAACATATCAGGTCCAACTTTGTAGTTGAAAGCTAAGGCTAGATCACAACACAATAACCAGCACAACCTCATCTACACGAGAAGAAAATATAAACAGATTCTCAGACTCAGAGATTTTCACTAATCTGGAATTTCAGCCACATGCCTACTTTCGATGGGCACAACTTGCACACATGGATTCCAAATCATGAATTGAAACCGACATGTGGTAGAGGGGGTCACCCTCTACTAGCACAACCAAGAAACAAACACAAGAGCACATCACAACTCATGGAACCAAGCTCTAAACATAGAAGAAAATTTAAATATGTCATCTCCAGAAAATGTTCCAATGGCAAAAATGATTTCACCATTGGATTCATGGGATCTTTCTACCCCAAAACCATATATAAAACATATGCACTTGCTTGGAGGAAGTGAGCTCAAACTAGGAAGGAAAAACTACATAGAATCCAACATAGTGAATAGTGCAACATTTCATGCCACTCTCACTAGAATAACTATCACATAGCTATGCTCATGTGCACAAAGACAATCTGAACATGAGGGTTTGGACCCCATGTTGGTGTCAAGCACATCAATAACACATACACTTCTACCAAGATAATCACTAGATCACCACACACACCCACACATCATGCCCTCTCTCATATGGACATGAGGAGGTGCACAAGTGTTGCCAAAGGGGATGTGTTCATCACATACATATCAACACCACAATATCATCACAAGCTCTAAAACCCCAAGAACAACATGAGGGGAAAGACTACCATGCAAGTAATATGGAAGCATCACTAACATGCACTTACTAGGAACCCCATGTGTGTGCATCACCTACACACACATCATCTCAACACACACACACACCTACTCATGTGCAAACCATCTAGTAGCCACCAAACCTCCTACACATGCTAGCAAAGCAAAAGATTACTAACACATGCATATGACTCAAACACACACATACATGCATACACTAGCATCACCACATGTGTGTGCAACACCTACACAAACATGCACACACCTACTGCCATATAACTAGCCACATAAGCACAATGAAACAATCCACCTACACATACTACTATACAACGGAAGCACCACACACACTACTTATGTGAGCATCACCACATGTGTGTGCACACACACACACATACACCTCACATATGAACACACATACACACATACAATCTGCCACCTCTATAGCAGCAACATGAAAATAAAATGCCACTTGTCACCTATGGATTTAGGAACAAGAATAGCAAACAAGGCAAAGGGAAAAAAATAGACAGAAGGGAAAAAGAAAAAGGGCCAGACTGGGATTGAACCCCGGTGCCCCTGGTGCACCACCACTGCACAAACCACTGCGCTACTGCTATAAGCTCGACAGAGAAAGGGAAGCTAGCAGGGTGACTTGTCCCTGTGTGCTACTGTACAGGAGCAAGCAAAACAAATAAAAGGGTGCCGAGGGGGGAATCGGACCCAGCATCTCCAACAGGCACACACACAAGCATATCCACTGGGCTCCGATACGGCGACTGTCATAACAAGGAACTATAACCAGGTAACTAGCATCTGATGACATGCCCTGCTCTGCACCAGCGAGCCGACGGCAGAGAGATCGTCGGATCTGGGCTCGCTCTATGCTACTACGTCGACGCGGGGGTACAACCTATCTACGGCACTACTACCACGAGGGGGAGGGAGCCCTCTCTGCACAACACACCCACAACCACTACATCACCCATCTACTGCACCACCTACACAACCTTGCTGCCGATCTAAATCAGACAGAGAGGCACGATGACAAAGAGATCGTCGGTTGCCTCGTCGTGCTGCTGCTGCTCCCGGAGGCCGGAGCAAAACGAGGAGAAGGGGGCCCTTAGAGATCCACTTCTATTGCACCTAGCTCTACCTAGACGCCACGGCACGACCACCACCTGCACCTGCTACTACTACTTCTCGAAACAGAGAGCACGCACGCGCACACGCCGGATCCGGGCTGATCTACGGAGGAGGAAGAAAGGAGAGGTTGATCCTCACCTTGGGGAGGAAGAAGAGGTTCGGATCGGGGAGATGGCGCCACCGAAGAGGAAGAAGAAGGCTGGAGACGACCCTGTTGCCGAACCAAAGGAGAGGAAGAAGACCACCGCGGGCGCGCCCTTGACGAGCTCGGGGCCGTTGGAGCGGTCGATCCCCGGGGCTCCTAGCGCCGGGAATGGAACGCGGGGGAACCACCCCGAGCTCCCGGACATGCTGGCCGGCGACGGAGACGACGAACGCACAGAGACCGGCGGCGATGAGCTACTGTTATCTCTCTGCTGCACCTACAGAGGCTTACCTTGGGGAGGAAGAGAGAGATGGGGAAAGGGTGAGAGGTGGCGGCGGCAAACTAGGGAGAGGAGGAATCCTAGGAGGAAGGAGAAGGCACGGACGCCAACGAATTATAAAGGGGGGCCTCGACGTTGGTGCAAACGGTGGCACTGGCTCTCTCTCAGCCTCTGACGGAAAGGAGCAGGGGGAGAGACGACGTCAGAGGAAAGAAGAAGGCATGCGGCCCTTGCGCACGCAGAGAGGGAGATGGGTCGGCCTACGTGGGAGGAGCCCACTGGAGCCACTTAGGAAGAAAAGAAATCATGTGCTTTTCTATTTTAAGAAAATGCCAGAAGGAAAATAAATAAGCAAAGCAAACTAGTGGGGATAAAATCAAAAGAAATACCCCCTGGTCATAGAAAAATATGACCTATTTAAATAAAACAAGAACAAGATTTTTAGGAGCAAGAAATATTTCACAAAACAGAATTAGATGACTCTGTTTTGTATTTATTGCACCTGTTTAAAACACTTTTAAAATCACCAAACTTGCACAACTTAACACCCACAATATTCCTTAAAGATTGGACATTTTAAAATCAGGGAAGGGATAGTTGGAGTAAGGAGCTAGAGATAAATTGAGAGAAAGGGTCTTCTTTTGAAATCTAGTGCCACCACAATACTATTACTACTAGCCACATAAAATCACAAGGTAACCACACGACATGAGAACACAATGCAAACTCAAGACAAGACATGGCATGAAATGATATGTTATGCATGCATGCAAGGGAAGGAAACAAAAAGGAACATCACATGAAGTCATGGCACAAATGATATCATCATATCCCTGACAAGGTGGACCCACGGCAATAGGTTCCAAATATGGCAATTACACTCTTGGGGCATTACAAACTCTCCCACACTACAAAGAAGATCTCGCCCTCGAGATCTAAGACTGAAATAAATCGGGAAATTCGGAACGGAGGTGATCCTCGCGTTCCCAAGTCGCCTCTTTATCGGAATGGTGTGACCACTGCACTTTGAGAAATTTGACAGACTTGTTACGGGTCTTGCGCTCAGTCACCTCGAGAACCGCAATTGGATGCTCACGATAAGAAAGGTCAGGCTAAAGGTCGATGTCTTGAAGATGCACAGTGCGCTCGGGGGTCTTGAAACACCTCCGAAGCTGAGAAACATGGAACACATCATGGACATTTGCAAAGTTTGACGGAAGCTCGAGCTGGTACGCAAGGTCACCTCTCTTGACAACCACTCTGAACGGACCAACGAAATGAGGCGCAAGCTTGCCTTTGACGCCAAAGAGATGCATGCCCTTCATCGGTGACACCTTGAGATAGATGAAGTCATCAATCTCATAAGACATGTCATGGTGCTTTCTATCATAATAGCTCTTCTAACGGGACTGAGCTGCTCTGAGATTGCCGCGAATGATCCGACACATCTCCTCAGCTTCTTCTATCATATCATTCCCAAGGATCTGATGCTCGCCGGTCTCGAACCAGTTGAGCGGGGTACGGCACTTCCTGCTATACAGAATTTCAAACGGAGCCTTGCCAGAACTAGCTTGATAACTGTTGTTATACGAGAACTCCGCGAAAGGCAGACAATCTTCCCACTTCATGCCAAAAGAGATAACACAGGCTCTCAGCATATCCTCAAGAACTTGATTCACTCTCTCCACTTGACCACTAGTTTGAGGATGGGACGCTGTGCTGAAGCGGATCTTCGTGCCCATAGCAGACTGAAAGGAGTCCCAGAACTTGGAAGTGAAGATACTTCCGCGATCTGAAGAGATCATCATAGGCACGCCGTGCAAAGAGACAATCCTGGAGGTGTACAACTCTGCCAGCTGAGCTGCTGAAATGGACTCCTTGACTGGAAGAAAATGAGCCACTTTACTCAACTTGTCGATGACGACGAAGATGGCATCATTACCCTTCTTGGACTTCGTAAACCCGGTAAAGAAATCCATCTCAATGTGGTTGAACTTCCACTCGGGAATCGGCAAAGGCTGCAAAAGGCCTGTTGGGCGTTGATGTTCTGCTTTCACTCTTCGACATACATCACACTCGTTTACGAACTGAGCAATCTCACGCTTCATACGAGTCCACCAGAAGGTCTGCTTCAAGTCATGGTACATTTGGGAGCTTCCAGGATGAATAGAGAGCAGAGAGTTATGAGCTTCTTCCATGATCACCTTCCTGGGATCACCTTTCGGGACGACAAGGCAATCCTCGAAAAACAACGTGTCCCTGGCATCAACAATGAAGCACTTATACTTGGGGAGACTCTTTCCCACGCCAATCTTGACCTTCTTCACCATAGCGTGAAGAAGATGTGCTGCTCGGACCTAATCTTCCAAGGTAGGAGAGATCTGAAGGTTTGCAAGAAATCCATGAGGTACTAGCTGAAGGTTGAGCTTCTTGAAAGACTCACAAAGACCCGGCTGGAGAGGTTGCAGAATCAGACTGTTGCAATATGCCTTCCTGCTCAAAGCATCTGCCACGACATTAGCTTTGCCTGGCGTGTACTCAACACTCGGATTAAAATCCTGGAGCATTTCCACCCAATGTGTTTGCCGAAGATTCAAGTTAGGCTGAGTGAAGATGTACTTGAGACTTTTGTGATCGGTGAAAACTTCAACCTTATGTTCCAACAAGAGATGTCTCCAAGTCATCAAGGCTTGTACCACAGCTGCTAGCTCAAGATGATGCACATGATAGTTCTTCTCTGCTCGCTTCAACTGCCTGGAGGTATAAGCAACCAACTTCTTATCTTACATCAGGACTACACCAAGACCCTGGAGAGAAGTGTCACAAAAGACCTGGTACGGCTTGGAATCATCCGGAGGGACCAAGACTGGAGTGGATGTAAGCTTCTCTTTGAGTGTATCGAACAGTTGACACTCTGGATACCAAGCATACTTAACACCCTTCTGAAGAAGACTTGAGAGCGGCTTGGAGATCTTGGAGAAGTTCTCAACGAGCCTTCTGCAATAGCCAGCAAGCTCGAGAAAGCTTCGAAGCTGCTTCACATTCTGCGGAGGCTCCCACTCAACAATGGCTTGAACCTTGGACGGATCAACTTCAATGCCCTCGGCAGAGATAATGTGCCCAAGATAAACCACTTCTTTCAGCCAGAACTCGCACTTGGAAAACTTGGCATACAGCTTGTACTCTCTCAGTTTATCAAGCACCAATCTGAGATGTACTTCATGTTCTTCCTTAGTTTCAGAAAAGACCAGAATGTCATCGAGATAGAGCAAGACAAAGTCATTCTTGAACGGAGAGAAAATGTAGTTCATCAATCGACAGAATGTCGGAGGAGCATTTGCCAGACCAAAATACATGACCGTATACTCATACGAGCCAAAACTAGTCATGAAGGCAGTCTTCGGAATATCTTCCGTGCGAATGCGAATTTGATGATAGCCCATTCTGAGATCAAGCTTGGAGAAGACCTTAGCACCTTTCAACTATTCGAACAACTCAGTTATGTTCGGAAGTGGATATTTGTTCCTGATTGTCTTCTTATTCAATGGACGGTAATCGACACACAGCCGGTCCGTGCCATCCTTCTTCTTGACAAACAGAACACCACAGCCCCACGGAGACGAGCTCGGTCTGATCAAACCCAAACGCTCCTACTCATCGAGTTGCCTCTTAAGTTCCTTCAATTCTTCTGGACCCATCTTGTACGGCCGGTTGCACACGGGCTCTATGCCTGGCTCGAGCTCAATGACAAACTCAAGTTCACAGTGCGGAGGCATGCTTGGCAGCTCTTCACGAAACACATCTTCATATTCGCAGACCACTGGAACTTGCTCAATAGGATTGATCTCACCCTTTTCATTCAAGGAGAACAGACGGATTGTATCATCGCGCGCCGCAAATATAATCACGTCCTTCGAAGAGTGGGTAAGCTTCACTTCTTTCTCTTCACAATCAATAGACGCCTTGTTCATGGCCAGCCAGTCCATACCAAGAATCAAGTCAATCTCGGAATTGCCCAAGACATACGGAGAAGCCAGAAAAGAATAGCTTCCTATCTTGACATTCACATCAGGAACTCTACAATTTGACCTCATCTGAGCACCCGGAGAAACAACACCCAAAGGTCTATGCAAACTTGTCGAGGGAAAATCATGCTTGATGACAAATGACTTTGACATAAAGCAATGCGAAGCACCAGAATCGAACAAAACTTTAGCAGGAAAATCATTGACTAAAAGATTACCCATGATCACATCAGAGGAGTTGTCTGCTTCAGCTGCGTTCACCATGTTGACTCGAGCTGATCTGGGGTTGAAGTTGACAAGAGCGTTGCTTGGAGGTTTGCCTGGAGGAGGAGGCGGCAGTCGGAGCTGAGAAGTACACTTGTTGGCATAGTGACCCGTCTGCCCACACTTGTGACAAGTGACATCTGCTGGCTGCCGGTACTGAGTCTGAGGAGGCCCTTGCTTCCGATGCCGGTATCTCTGCTGGAAGCCAGGGTTGGGTGGGTGGGAAGAACCACGACCACCTGAGTGCTTAAGCTGCTGCGAGTGACGAGGAGGAGGAGGAGAAACCCAAAACTTATGTTGCTTCTGAACCACCTGAGTCGAGGAAGAGCTGGAATCTCTGAAGCGCTTCTTGGAATTCTCCACCCTGAGCAAGGCTGCCTCTTCTCTCAGAGCTAGGTTGTAGAACTTGTCGAACTCCTCAGGATCGTGCAAGGCAAGAGCTAACTGCAAATCTTCTTTCAAGCTACCCCTGAACTGATAAATCTTGCTCTTTTGATCCGCAATATCCTACAGCGCGTAACGGACCAGCTCGTGGAACTCAACATTGTACTTGTACACGGAATTGCCACCCTGCTTCAAACGCCTGAACTTCTCACGCATCTCCTCCACAAAACTGGAAGGGGTGTAGTGGGACCTGAAGTCACGACAGAACTCATCCCAAGAAATCACCCTGGCGCCTCTGGAGTCCTTCAGCTGCTGCCACCATATAGAAGCCTGCCCCTTCAACTGAAACGTTGCAAACTTGACATAATCCTCCGGACGCACATTGCTACACTCGAAATGTTTGTTCATATCACGGATCCAATCTTCTGCATCAAATGGCTGGTCGCATGAAGTGAACGTCTTTGGCTGGTTTGACAGGAACTGACTCAGACTCGCAAACTGATTTCCACCATGTTGAAAATTGCCTTGTTGTTGGTTGGCTCTCTCTTGCAGCAACTGTATCAGCATCTGGGTGTTTGCATTAGTAGCTGCCATCACCACTTGCCAGGCCTCTACACGAGGAGGTGGCGGCGGCGGAGGGTTCTCCGGAGGAGGAGGTGGAGGCGGCATATCCTCACGCCCTGGGTTCTGACGAGTCGGTGGAGCCATCCTGAAGACGGACAGCATATTAGCCCACAGAATACTTGAAGATATTGCTGAATCAGAAGACAGGAATATCTGAACAGGAATATGCAATTGCACTCGAAGACAATAGTAAGAATGCTTCCTCAAAGTGACGGACGACAAAATTCCGATAAGGACCGCTGCAAACAAGTGTGAGCTAGAATTTCTCGGAACAAACATATGATCGAGATTTCCCCAACCTCAATCATGCGTCTGTAGGAAGATAGTCCTATAAGATACTACTTGATATCCCACCTGTGAATTCCCGAAATAACTGATCATGCAATGTGGTACATGGATACAAGGAGTATATCACACAACTCCTAAACTAACCCGTCACCTGTATCACATCCGTCAACACACAACCAGCATCTCGGACCTTCATCTACAACAGACCCGCGTGATCACAACGATACTAAGTATGGCAGTACTCCCGAACAATCCGCACCAGTATTGGGGACATCGGGGTTATCTCGCCAATACCAGTATTGAAGCAATTACGAACATCCTTCGTTCTTAGATACTCAGAAATCTGAATGATGGCGATGTGCGCAAGAATCCCGTGGCGCTCAACTCCCTGAAACTCAAAGCAGATAGGAGGCACCAGGACAGGACTCCGTCACATCGAAATCATATAGATTTCACAAATACCCGTGTGATCCTAAAAAAATATTTGAGCGAGAAAAGGAGTAGAGTTAAAGATTTCCTAAGTCGGGAACCTCCCCAGAGCATAGAAGAGGAGAAAAAAGAATCCTACTCTCTGATATAACTAAAACTCAAAACATTTTCTAGACTCGACTCGGCCAAGTACGATCACACAAAGGCTCCTATGGTCGTAAGGCTCTGATTACCAACTTGTAACGACCAAGAAGCGGTCCTTTCCGATCTGGGGATCGAGGCCCCGAATTGGAAAGGAGCGCATCTAAGCGTCTCGCAAATAGGTAACAAAACACATACATAATAATAAAAGATAGAAAATCAGGGGTTCAATTGCCTTCTCATAAATATATCAGAGTACATCACGCATACAACCAAAGTAGTTCCGCTATGGACTACAAAACAAGAGAAAAGGCTATGCTACCCTGCCTGCTGGCCCACGATCACGACCACGCCTCAATCTTCTAGATAGTTCACGTACACGCGGTCGGTCTCCTCATCGTACTGCCACGCTAGCTGTGTGCCGTCGGGATCATCTGTCTCTAGGGTACCTGAACATGTTGGTATTATGGAGGAATCCGTGAGCCACGGGGACTCAGCAATCTAAGACCTTGGTGCCACAACTAGTCAAGTTATTAGGTAGGATAAGGTGAAGTGTTTAAGGTTGCAGCATCCTAAGCTTGATTAGGTGGCTAACTTACGCAGAACATTTATGAAGGTGGACTATACTGACGGTCGAGAATACTTGATCACTAAGTGATCCTGAACACCTACTTACGTCATTCATAACCCCACTATGTTCCCGACCGAAGAGAGATCTTCGAGGGGATAGTCACGGTTACGCACACGGTTGGCAATTTTATTAGCTTTTGTTTAAGTTATCTAGAACTGGATGTTAACAAAATATTCCAAATTGCCACATAACCGCGGGCATGGCTTTCCGAAAGATTAAACCCTGCAGGGGTGCTCCAACTAGTCCATCACAAACGTACACAGGCCGCAAAGTAATCCTCTATCACGAATCACGTGATCTCGTCAGATTCCTTAGAGGAAAACCTCAAGTCTGGGGCGAACCAAAGCTTCACCGGGATTCCTATACACAAGATATATCGCTAAGGTAAGGCAAGACTAGCATGACCTCCCGACGTGTCGACGACCCTGATAAGAGCCGCGTATCTCAATCTCAGGACACGCCGGATAAGCGAAGTGTACAGTGGCCAGAGAAATCTCCCGAGTTGCCCCGGGATGGCCCTGCACGGTGCTCTAGTTTGGACCAACACTCATGAGGAGCACTGGCCTGGGTTGTTGATTAAATTCCTCGGGTAGGCCATTCCCTATGTAGATTATTATTAAGTGATTAGCAAATTAACACCAATGTTGGGTCCTGCCGGACAAGCCTTAGCACTACGCGATTTATCGAGGGGGTCCCCATAACAACCCCGAACGTGTTAGGAGCGATCATTATGGAATCAAACACCGGTAACCGGTAACTACACCCGGCAAAAGGCTAGGCCTTCCGTCATTTACCAGGTATATAGGTGCATTAATTAAATAACAGAATTTAAGATAATGATATCAAGCTCATGTTATCACATGAGTCAAAGCACCTGCATCTAGCAACGCTAACATTAGTAGCTGGGCAAAGCCTACTTAGCCATTCAAGTTTGCTAGGAAGGGATCAGTGTTTGGGTTCATGGCATATCAACAGGCAAATATTTCAGTGGTAGGCAGCAATCATATGACAAGGAAACATAATCTAGCATAACAAGTCTAGAGATGGAATCAAGGTCATATCATCTTGCGTGTGATTTCCTCTGCTTGGAATGGTTCTTGATCGTCCTGCACATACTCTCCTGACTCCACGTATTCGTTCTCCGATCCCGGTGCTACCCAACATAAGAATAACATCCAATAAACAACAGCACCTCAAGATGCAACAAGCACATGATGCATGAGATGAAAATGAGCATGCATCACTATTTCTATCACTAACACAAGCTTAAGGAGTTAAAACAAGTTCCTGGACAGAACTGCATGCTAACCTATTTTGATATGCATGAGAATGACATGATCAGATGCATCTTGACAAAATGATGCAAAACCATATAAAGAACAATACAATTGGAGCTACGGATCAACGGGAATCAACGAAACAAGATATGAAGCCCTACGTAACAAAATCATCACCACACACTCAAATGGCACAAATCTAGTATTCCCAGGTTGCCAAGACATAAAACAAACCGTCATGGATGGTGTGGAGCAAGGAAGAACACCACAACATCAACTAAGCACTCAGAAACATCAAAATGTCAAAACTACACAATCTGCCATAAACTGCATCATAGCACTTTGTGAGCTACATGCAAAGCACCTACAGCCACCCAACTATGATAAATAATATATGTGGCTGTAGCTAGCCAAGAATACTACCAGCACAAGCAAGATTCACACCAAAAGTAATTAAACACAGGAAGATACAAGGCTGCAAACTTGCCCAAAACCATCAGATCACACGGACTTAGTGAAAATTCCTGCACCTAACTTTCTGTCTTTGCTCTGAAGCCTTTTGCCAGCAGCCAAAACAATATCTACAGGACTCCAAATGACATGAAATTTTACAGGGAGCTATAAAAACAAATCAGGTCCAACTTTGTAGTCGGAAGCTAAGGCTAGATCACAACACATTGACCAGCCCAACATCATCTACAGGAGAAGAAAATATAAACAGATTCTCAGACTTTGTGAAAATCTCAGATTTTCACTAATCTGGAATTTCAGCCACATGCCTACTTTGTATGGGCACAACTTGCACACATGGATTCCAAATCATGAATTGAAACCAACATGTGGTAGAGGGTTCACCCTCTACTAGCACAACCAAGAAACAAACACAAGAGCACATCACAACTCATGGAACCAAGCTCTAAACATAGAAGAAAATGTAAATATGTCATCTCCAGAAAATGTTCCAATGGAAAAAATGATTTCACCATTGGATTCATGGGATCTTTCTACCCCAAAATCATATATAAAACATATGCACTTGCTTGGAGCAAGTGAGCTCAAACTAGGAAGGAAAAACTACATAGAATCCAACATAGTGAATAGTGCAACATTTCATGCCACTCTCACTAGAACAACTATCACATAGCTATGCTCATGTGCACAAAGACAATATGAACATGAGGGTTTGGACCCCATGTTGGTGTCAAGCACATCAACAGCACATACACTTCTACCAAGATAATCACTAGATCACCACACACACCCACACATCATGCCCTCTCTCATATGGACATGAGGAGGTGCACAAGTGTTGCCAAAGGGGATGTGTTCATCACATACATATCAACACCACAATCTCATCACAAGCTCTAAAACCCCAAGAACAACATGAGGGGAAAGACTACCATGCAAGTAATATGGAAGCATCACTAACATGCACTTACTAGGAACCCCATGTGTGTGCATCACCTACACACACATCATCTCAACACACACACACACCTACTCATGTGCAAACCATCTAGTAGCCACCAAACCTCCTACACATTCTAGCAAAGCAAAATATTACTAACACATGCATATGACTCAAACACACACATACATGCATACACTAGCATCACCACATGTGTGTGCAGCACCTACACACACATGCACACACCTACTGCCATATAACTAGCCACATAAGCACAATGAAACAAGCCACCTACACATACTACTGTACAAGGGAAGCACCACACACACTACTTATGTGAGCATCACCACATGTGTGTGCACACACACACACACATACACCTCACATATGAACACACATACACACATACAATCTGCCACCTCTATAGGAGCAGCATGAAAATAATAGCCACTTGTCACCTATGGATTTAGGCATAAGAATAGCAAACAAGGCAAAGGGAAAAAACAGACAGAAGGGAAAAAGAAAAGGGCCAACCTGGGATTCGAACCCCAGTGCCCCTGGTGCACCACCACAGCACAAACCACTGCGCTACTGCTATAAGCTCGACAGAGAAACGGAAGCTAGTAGGGTGACTTGTCCCTGTGTGCTACTGTACAAGAGCAAGCAAAACAAATAAAAGGGTGCGAGGGGGGAATCGAACCCAGCACCTCCAACAGGCACACACACAAGCAGATCCACTGGGCTCCGATACTGCAACTGTCATAACACGGAACTATAACCAGGTAACTAGCATCTGATGCCATGCCGTGCTCTGCACCAGCGAGCCGACGATATAGAGATTGCCGGAGCTAGGCTTGCTCTACGCTACTACGTCGACACGGGGGTACAACCTATCTACGGCACTGCTACCACGAGGGGGAGGGAGCCCCTCTCTGCACAACACACCCACCACTACATCACCCATCTACTGCACCACCTACACAACCTTGCTGCCAATCTAAATCACACAGAGAGGCACGGTGACAGAGAGATCGCCGGTTGCCTCGTCGTGCTGCTGCTGCTCCCGGAGGCCGGAGCAAAACAAGGAGAAGGGGGCCCCTAGAGATCCACTGCTACTGCACCTAGCTCTACCTAGACGCCACGGCACGACCACCACTTGCACCTGCTACTGCTGTTGCTCGAAACAAAGAGCACGCACGCGCACACGCCGGATCCAGGCTGATCTACGGAGGAGGAAGAAAGGAGAGGTTGATCCTCACCTTGGGGAGGAAGAAGAGGTTCGGATCGGGGAGATGGCACCGTCGGAGAGGAAAAAAAGGCTGGAGACGACCCTGTTGCCGAACCGAAGGAGCGGTCGATCCCCGGGGCTCCTAGCGCCGGGAATGGAACGCGGCGAACCACCCCGAGCTCCCGGACATGCTGGCCGGCGACGGAGACGATGAACGCGCAGAGATCGGCGGCGACGAGCTACTGCTATCTCTCTGCTGCACCTACAGAGGCTTACCTTGGGGAGGAAGAGAGAGATGGGGAAAGGGTGAGAGGTGGCGGCGGCGAACTGGGAGAGGAGGAACCCTAGGAGGAAGGGGAAGGCACGGACGGCAACGAATTATAAAGGGGGGCCTCGACGTTGGTGCAAACGGCAGCACTCGCTCTCTCTCTCAGCCTCTGACGGAAAGGAGCAGGGGGGAGAGACACCGTCAGAGGAATGAAGAAGGCACGCGGCCCTTGCGCACGCAGAGAGGGAGATGGGCCGGCCTAGGTGGGAGGAGCCCACTGGCACCACTTAGGAAGAAAAGAAATCATGTGCTTTTCTATTTAAAGAAAATGCCAGAAGGAAAAGAAATAAGCAAAGCAAACTAGTGGGGATAAAATCAAAAGAAAATACCCCCTGGTCATAGAAAAATATGACCTATTTAAATAAAACAAGAACAAGATTTTTAGGAGCAAGCAATATTTCACAAAACAGAATTAGATGACTCTGTTTTGTATTTATTGCACCTGTTTAAAACACTTTTAAAATCACCAAACTTGCGCAACTTAACACCCACAATATTACTTAAACATTGGACATTTTAAAATCAGGGAAGGAATAGTTGGAGTAAGTTGCTAGAGATAAATTGAGAGAAAGGGTCTTCTTTTGAAATCTAGTGCCACCACAATACTATTACTACTAGCCACATAAAGTCACAAGGTAACCAAACCACATGAGAACACAATGCAAACTCAAGACAAGACATGGCATGAAATGATATGTTATGCATGCATGCAAGGGAAGGAAATAAAAAGGAACATCACATGAAGTCATGGCACAAATGATATCATCATATCCCTGACAAGGTGGACCCACTCTAATAGGTTCCAAATATGGCAATTACACTCTTGGGGCATTACATTGAGGGCAAGGCTTTGTTCTTCGGATCCTTCAGATTCTTCATAGTGATCGGCAGATATAAATCCCAAGTGACTCAGAGAATATAGCAATAGCTCCCCGGCAACGGCGCCAGAAAAATGCTTGATGTCAACTGTTCTTCCCCTTTGCAACGGCTCCAGAAGAATGTTGTTAGCACTCTCCTGCAATCGAAACTAGAAGAATGTTGTTGACGCCCACCAGCGCGTGGGATCGTAGCAGTTTTCGAGGGTAGAGTATTCGACCCAAATTTGTTGATCGCCAAAACAGGAGGTGAGAGAATACTCTCGAGTATTAGCAGCTGAATTTTTCACATTCAACCACACCTGAAATATTAGTATCTGCAAGCAAAGTAGAAACATCAAAGTAATATGATAACAACGGTGTCAGAAATGATCTGTTGACGGCAGACTATTCCTAACGATTGTATCAATTGCGCCAAGTTGCCTCGTTGAAAGAAATTGTCAGTTCCTGTCAACGACCAGCGAACCAAAATTCTAGCAGGTAGCAGCAGTGTAACGAGCAAGACAAGTAACAGCAGTAGCAACAGTAGTAGCAGCAGCAGAGCAAGACAAGTAACAGCAGTAGCAACAGTAGGACAAACTCGTAGGCAATGGGTTGGTGATTTGTTTGGATGATATTCATCATGCAACAACTATAACACGGAGAGATATGTGGCTAGCTCCCGTTCGTCAATATGATGTAGGCATGCATTCTGTGTGTCGTCATACGTGCTTAGGGAAAAGAACTTGCATGACACCTATTATTGTCCATCCCTCCCGTGGCAGCGGGGTCCAAAAGGAAACTACGGGATATTAAGGTTCTCCTTTTAATAAAGAACCGGACCAACACATTAGCACTTGGTGAACACATGAACTCCTCAAACTATGGTCATCACCGGGAGTGGTTCCGGTTATTGTCACTCCGGGGTTGCCGGATCATAACACATAGTAGGTAACTACAACTTGCAAGATTGGATCTAAAACACACATATATTGGTGACAACATAATAATTTCAGATCTGAAATCATGGCACTCGGGCCCTAGTGACAAGCATTAATCATGGCAAGGTAGTAGCAACATCAATCTCAGAACATAGTGGATACTAGGGATCAATCCCCATCAAAACTAACTCGATTACATGATAGATCTCATCCTACTCATCACCGCCCAGCGAGCCTACGAATAGATTACTCACGAACGACGAAGAGCTTCATGGGATTGGAGAGGGAAGAAGGTTGACGATGACGATGGCGACGATTTCCCCTCTCCAGAGCCCAAGACGGCCTCCAGATCTGCCCTCCAGATGAAGAACAGGTGGTGGCGGCGCCTCCGTATTGCAAACGCGATGAAAACTTCTCTTTTTATTTTTTCTCGGACGAAAGTGAACTTATAGACCTGAGGTTGGGGGCGGCAGAGCCGTGTGGGCCCCACAAGCCTGCCCACCGCCACTAGGGGGTGGTGGCGGAGCCAGGGCTTGTGGCCCACTGGCCCACCTCCTCAGGTGGAACTTGGCGCAGATATTTTTTATATTTTCCAAAACTGCTCCTCGTAGATTTTCAGGACGTTTGGAGAACTTTGATTTCTGCACAAAATAACACCAAGGCAATTCTGCTGAAAACAACGTCAGTTCAGGTTAGTTCCATTCATATCATGCAAATTAGAGTCCAAAACAAGGGCAAAAGAGTTTGGAAAAGTAGATACGATGGAGACATATCTTGCCCCATGTACATGATTTTCCCAGACCCGCCATCTTCCGTTGACGTAAGCTGCTGAGACGTTGTATCATCCATGCACCTCGTGCATCCGCAGTATCCGTGGCACACCTGGCCTGAGGTGTACCGATAACCGAGATAGTCGTGCACCGTCATCATCAGCGCGGATCTCATTTGTAAATACTCTCCTTTGCTGGCGTCCCATGTCCTTGCCGGTGATTTCCATAACGTGTCTAGCTCCTCTTGCAGAAGCCCCATATACAGGTTAATACCATTTCCTGATTGTTTCGGCCCTTGAATCAGCATGCACATGTGTATGTACTTTGTCTTCATGCACTTCCATCGGGGGAGGTTGTACATCCATACAAACATGGGCCATGTGATGTGGTTGGTGTTCTGGTTTCCAAACGGATTCATGCCATCGGTGCTCGCACCAAGCACGATGTTCCTTGGATCTTATTTAGCAAATCCATATACGATGTTGAATGCTCTCCACTGGCTACCATCTACGAGGTGTCTCAGCCTCGGATCATCTCCATCGTCGAGCTTCTTCCTCTCTGCGTGCCAGCGCATGAGCTTTGCTTCCTTAGGATCTACGAAATACCACTGCAGACGGGGAGTGATCGGAAAGTACCATACAACTTTGTGAGGAGCTTTCTTTCCTGCCTTCTTGTATCGAGAAGCGTTGCACAGTGGACAGTTGGTTTTTTCGCGTGCTCCCCCCGATAAATGATGCAATCGTTGATGCATGTGTGGTACCTAATGTGCAGCAAATCAAAAGGGCAAACGGTTTTCTTGGCCTCCTCGACACTACTAGGACACAGCTTCCCCGCGGGAAGAACTTTATTATGTAGATACTTCAAATGCTCATCGAGACTTTTGTCTGTCCATTTGTTTTTGGCCTTCATCTTTACAAGTTCGAGCATGAAACTCAAGTGGGTCACCTCGGGATTGCAACCGTCATACAGTGGAGTCCTCTAGTCCACTTCAAGTTGAGCCAGCTTGTCCTCCTCTCTAGAAGCAGTTCTCTCGCTAGTCGTACTCTTGCGAAGGACGTCTTGAACATGAGGGTCTTCCACGACTGCACTTAGTAGCGTCGAAGACTGCGGCGTGACCACCTCCTCTTATCCGCCATGTTCGGACTCATCTTCTCCGTGTCCGGAATCTTCTCCACCGCTGTCATTTCCTGACTCTTCCGTGCCGCCATGTCCGACACCATTTTCTTCATGTCGGTCGGTCATCTCTTCGTCTAGCCCCATGTCATTATTCCTTGCCATTTGGACATCCTCCTCCTCATCATCTTCTTCACTTATCCACTAAGTATAGCCATCCATGAAACCATTCATCAAGAGGTGCACCTTCAAAGTACCACGATCAAAAGGGTCCAAAAGGACTCCTTCCTTGCATCTTGCACACGGACATCTAATCCTAGTCCGATTATTTGCATACATGTTCATCACCGCGGATTGCATGTACCGCTCCACCTTCCATCCACTCACCTTCACGACCGACTGCACGGTATAACAAGCAAAAGGGTTATAAAATAAATAATGCATGCATGCTTCAAAGTCATATAAAATTTTGGCATGACCTTGCCTAAAAATAGGACATATTGAGTTTGCTCGAAATTCACCGAAACGAAAATAAATCGACATTTCGGCAAAACATAAGCAACTCGAGGGCATGTCACACTCGCACAAAAATCTCCATATATATATCCTAAACACACATATTCTCATTCACACACATATTCCCATTCTTTAAATGAACAACTTTTTTACTCACATATATATCTCCCGAGAGAAACCGATCGAGAGAGATGATGAGAGAGACCGATCGAAAGAGCACGCGTGGATAGCTAAATAGCTAGCTAGATCTAGTTGTTGGGGAGGAGAGGTGATTCTAGCTATCTAACTACTGGAGAGGGATTTATAGTGGAGGGGGGCATTAATGGTGAGAGGAAGAGAGGTAGGACAAAGAGAGATGTGAGAGAGGCCATTTATGAAGGAGAGTTATGGTGGATGGGGGGTATTATTGAGGAGATAAGAGAGGTAGGAGGAAGAGAGAAGAAGAGCAACAATGGTGTGGAGACTGGAGAGGGGAAAGGAGGGGGGAGAGGTCAAAGTGGGGGACAGGAGGGGGAGGGGGTAAAAATGTGGCACCAGTCGCAACTAGCAGTAGCGCTGCATACCAGAAAGCGCTGCTGCTATGCTATTAGTAGTAGCGCTTGTCACATGCAAGCGCTACTACTAAGTGGAGCCCACTAGCAACAGTAGTGCTGCAAAACAAAGCGCTACCGCTAAACACTTAGCAGTAGCGCTGGATTTTGGGCAACGCTGCTACTACAGCTACCGTCGGTGGCATCGGCTGGTCCCACATAGTAGTAGCATGTTTTTTATAAGCAGCGCTACTACTAAGGTGTTAGTAGTAGCGCTTAACTGGATCAGCGCTAGTGCTAATTAGCAGCAGCATTTTCTTTTTTTCATCGCTACTACTGAGGTCCTGCCTACAAGCATTTCCCTAGTAGAGGATCTACCTTACTCGCATGTACTTTCTGCTTGCGGGCAGCTAGGCCTTGACGCAATCTCATTCGTGTCTCCGTACTTTTAGAGAGAGTTCGTCCTCAATACATGGACAGGTGAGTTGATGGGTTTCGATCAATGGGAAAGTTCAACACTGTTGACCCTACAGAAAGGCGATACATTCCACACCCTGAGAATATGCGTACAAGTAGAGGTAGACGGCAGTTTGAGCGCATCCGGAATGACATCGATGAATCTGAAGTTGGCGGACGCACCATGCAATGTATTCTATGCTATGAATTTGAGGATAGGGACCCTGATTGTCCCACTTTCGTCACTGCAAGGGGCACTAGGCGTGGACAAGGCAGCCGAGGAAGAAGAGGAGGAAGAGTGAGAGGAAGAGTGTAGGTTTGTATTAATTATGGCACTGTCTTTTAATTTGTACTAAGTGAGACACTATGTTTTAAGTTTGTATTAAGTATGGCATTGTCTTGTTATTTGTACTAAGTGTGGCACTATATTTTAATTGGTACTAAGTGTGGTAGTGTCTTCTTACTTGTACTAAGTTTGTATTAAGTATGGCACTTTCTTGTTATTTGTGTGGCATGTGGAACAATATTTCATTACTATAGCAATGGAGGGAATATTTTTTTCTTAAGCCGGACATTGATAGTAAGCATCGTGATGCGCTATTAAGTGAGCACAAGCTCGTACTAGTTTTCACTCGCACTGCTAAGGTGAACTGGATTATACATCCAGATTGGGTTACCAGGTACATGTTTTAATTATTTATATCCAAGCAGGTGTATTAATGGGACACACTAACTAAATTTTTATGTTCTCTGATATGTAGGCTGAAATGGGTCAGGCTTTTACCTTTCGCATGTCTAGTTGAGGCCAGTGAGACATCAAGGCACCTTAGCATTGACTCCTCTTTGCTCACTTGCTTAGTGGAACGATGGAGGCCTCAGACCCACATGTTCCACTTCCACCGGGGTGAGATGGCTCCTACTCTGGAAGATATCTCAATGTTGCTCGGACTACCATTGCGGGACCTCCCATAGGATCGTTCGAGGACCCGCGAGAGTGGAAGCAATCTTTGGGAGCACGTTTCTTGGATATATATGATCGGGCTCCGGCTCTTACGTAAGAGCCTCACGGACCTAAGTATGAATGGTTACAAAATTTCAGGGTTAGTTCCTAAGCCGCATATCTTTCATTTGGCATGCTTGAAGTTATTAATTAATACTTTCTCTTTACGTGATTACAGATCCAGAAATTTCTGGGGTATCCACAAGTCCCTTTGAATGCGACAAAGATCACTCGTAGCCTCGAGGCGTACCTAATGTGCTTTCTCGGGAAGGTGATGTTCATAGAGAACCATGTCACCACTGTAAGTGCGTGCTACATCCCTATTGCATTGGAGATCGCGAGAGCTGAGGTGTCGAATCAGATCACAATGAGGAGTTGGGGTTCGGTGGTATTAGCGGCTACATATCGAGGTAGGTGCAACGGTTGCCAGCTTTCAACGGCCAACTCGGCCTTTCTTGGATGCCCTCTGTTTTTACAGTCGTGGTCGTGGGAGAGGTTCTCTATAGGACGACCAAACATAGATGTCGGCCAGGGTTTTCCTGTGGGCAACATGTTTGATGCTGAAAACATCGACATGCCTACTTTCGGTCTGTGTTGGACACGTCGCAAGGTATGTCTCGTGGTATAATTTAATCCACCTTCTTTGCGTACACTATGGGTGAAACTCACATATCTTTTGCGAAGAGACGATTTGCTAGTGAACAGACTAGGCGAGCCTACACTGCATTAAATGAGCAGTTCGATACGTACACTGGGGTTATCTGGCAAGTGTACACGCAAGAAGCCATAGCTGCCAGATATCTCAGTAGTATTTCTGAGCTATGTGCGAGAGATCGGGGTTACTGGATGACGAAATATATGATTATCTTTGATGTCTTCGTAGAGGAGATGGTGCAGCAGCGGGTTATGAGGCAATTTGGTCTTCGGCAGCTCGAGAATCCACCCCTTACAGAGAACCAACTCCAAGGAGTAGTCCACAGGTATTATATACTTACTTAATATTACATTGTCTTTCTCTATTGTTTACCGTGAAGCACTTGTTAATTGTTAAACACCCAACTCGATTACAGGATGACAAGGAAGGGAACAAGTAGGACACAGCCTCACTGGCTATAGAGGCTTCAGTAGTACGTTACCGACTACGATATTGCTGTTGAACGTCTCTGGCATGAACAAGTCGGGATTTGATCTCGCTGGAGACAATGCCTATTTGGATCAGTACATGAGAGGGACACAATTACGCATCGTTCAGCACTCTAATGCAGATGAGATACCAGACCCTGTTACGTCGGATACGTACCCGACCTATGATACTTCGGGCTCTAGGCAGTACGCGATAATATTTATTGTCTTTATCTAATGCATCTTGTTGTTACATATTTTGTCTTCCATACTTAATAATCAGACGACAATTGTCGTTTGGACCTCTTCTGGTACCTAGGTCTCGGCTCCAGCCATGGTTCACACACATGGAGCAGAATATACGAGATGTCTACACACCTATCACGTGCACCCGCACTTCGGACGTTGTTCAGCACCATCACCAGCAGTAGCCGCGTCCCTCCATGCAACGACAGCAGCCGCGCCCACGCCTAGAAAAGCAACCGTCGCCCCATCCACCCCCTCCTGACCAGGCTGGCAGTTCGACGTGGTTGCACCCACATCATCATGCTCCCTCGTCCTGCTTCGTGTTTCAGCCACCACCACAACATCAAAGTCCCACAACGGGTTTCATGTTTCAACAACATCCAACTTGTATGGTCCCTCCTGCAGGATCCTATGCATATCAGGAGGCGTTGGCGTCCGGACCCGGGTGCGCGGGTGATAAAGAAGAACAACTATCGCGGCAAATCATTCGGCTGGACATGTTTTTGACTCCTCCACCATGGCCCACACAGGATACACAGAATGACTAGGGCGGGTCCGAGATTCCTCTTCGTAACATTAGCCCCCCCCCCACAGGTTTGGCTGGAGTAAGCCTACCACACCCCCAGAGCGTCAAGGCATACATCGTTAGTGAGGCTTCTATCTATCATTAGAGACATGACTATCTAATTATGTATGAGACATATGTCTATTTTATGTATGAGACATAGTCATGTTCCATTTCTATTTAGTTGGTTTAGCGGGGATAACACTTATACTACCAACAAATGCATCCAACGTCGTGCTTAGATAGAATATAATGGACCCATAACTTGATATTACAAACAAATAATAGAAAATACATCTGAATTAAAAGGCACGACTAAGCTTACAAAATACAGGTGAGCAACTACATGAAGGCATCATCGTCATCCTCCGTCAATGGAGAGCTCTTGCCCTTCGTCGACGCAGAGCTCTTGCCCTTCGTCAATGTAGAGCTCTTGCCCTTAGACCATGAGGTACTCTTGGCCTTGGTACTCGGCATGAAGATATCGTCTTCGTCCTCTCTATCATCCATCCATAAAAAGGAAGGATGTTTTACTCCAGTGTGTATGTGTTGGCCTTTCTTCTTCCATCTTTCATTCAACTTGATAAGTTATTTTCGTATCTCGTCGAATGTCCTTGGAGGCCATCCCTTCCTAGATAATGTCGTGAGCAACCTCATTCATTAGCATGTCACTACTGATGAGTTCGTCCCATGAAACTATTCTATTGTCTATCTTGAAATTGCTCGCTAAGCACAGAAGACATTCAGACATACCAGAGTGAAAACTACGATCAAAAGGATAATGGGACATCTTGACGAGAGTAAGCTACTAGACTACACTTCTTACCCACCTTAGTATGTAGGGGAGTTTCATAGGTGTGAGAGAGCGAGGCGGGAAAGAAATGGCAGGAAATCGAGGCGGGGAAAAAATGGCGGGAAAGCGAGGAGGGAAAATTAACATGTTCAAATTAAGATATACCTTGGTAAAATTAAGATACGACTTGCTAAAATTAAGATACAATTTTAGGATACAATAACATAAATCTACTGGGTCCAACGTGGATATTTTCCTTTTTCATCACCAGCTTCTTCTGTTGCATTTGATGCACGAACCCTTTCTTTCTTTCTCTGCCTCTCAGCCTCACGGGCCACCTATCGCTGTCGTTGCACCTCCGCCAGTCGAAGTCCCTCTTCTCGGTTTTCTTCTTCATCTTATCAATAAAACCATCTGCTTCACAAAGTACTCTTGCCACTCTCTTTTCTATTATGCTTTCTCCTCTGCTGCCGTCTTCTCGCGACGCTCTTCCGCGTACAAATTTTCCCATGCACGACCACCTCTTTCACAAATCTCGGTCACCGTCCAGTCCGGCATTTTTATGTCAATCCAATGATAGTACATGCATAGAGGCGGAGGAGACTACAACAAAAATAGAAATAGAAATAGCAAATCGACAATAATATCAACAACGTGTTTATTGTTGGTGACTGAAGCATACCGGAGGCGTGTTGTACGGTGAACTAGCAACGGGTGGATCTTCCTGATAATTGGCGCACATGAAAACTCCATGCCTAACCAATTTGAAAAATCTGTCACCTCCTTCATCTTGCAGAGATCGCCATACCAACAACGCAGTACTTCCACCCTCGGAGGAACACTCGCACTTTTCATTTTCGTAGGCCTAATGCTTTGATCCGATCAAGGCAAACTCGTAATGACTAACGCGTTGGTCTTTTCAAGTGTGGCTGGACGATGGAGGAAGAAAGTTTCAATGCCTTGTTTTACAGGCTCACATGACAAGTGCAATGGCGAGAAAAAAGGCAGGAAAAACTGCGGGAAACAAAGGAGGGAAAAACTAGCGGGAAAAATTGCTGGGAAAAAAGGCGAGAAAAATTGGCGTGAAAATATAGAGGGGCTATTTTGCTATCGCGGTCATAAAAAATTTGAAGTTAGAGAGGGAAAAAATTACATACACCTACCGACCTTGCCAACACTAGTTATTACTAATTGATCACAGCTAGGCCGATTACTACCAACCGGCCTAACCAAGGCCGATTAGTACTAATCCGCCTAACCAAGGCCGATTGGTGGCAACGTGGGAGGCCGACATGCCTATCGGACTAGCCTAGCCAATAAGACCTAATCGGCCCTGGCGTGACTGACTAGATACAGTTAGCTATGGGGTGACCAATGGTCTAATATTACTATAAAATTTTGCTCCTACGCAATATTTTTCAAATTAAATAACAAATGCAATATTTAAAAAAATTAACCGGCAAATAGGCATGGCATCGCAATTCATGTGATTTTTATTTGCTGCTATTTCTGGCCGGTTTTTTAGAGCAACTAATTAAGGAGCGTTTTTTTGGAAGCCTTCCAAGGGTCACTCTCAGCCGTTGTAACTTAGCGATCTTTCAGCCGCCGCCAATTGTCGCGTTGTGGGCGCTTTCTTCGGGGTTTTTTTCCACACATGTTTTCGGCTTTTTAACTGGGTTTTTTGGTTTTTTTTGGCCTTCGGGTTTTCAACGGTCTTTCTTAGATTTTGGTCGGAAACATAATTTTAAAGAACTTGCCTGAAAAAACTTGTTTTTATCTTCTCAAGAGGCATGGTTTTGCTTCCTCGAGAGGTACAGTCGTGCCACTCGAATACAAAAAAAAACTGTGTTTTTCCTTCCACGAGAGGCGCCTCTTGAAAACCAAAAAAAGTGAATATTTTTCCTGTCGTGAGAGGCATGGTTTTTTCATCCGGTTCTTTTATGAAAAGAGTTCATGAAAACCTATCAACATGATATTTATTTTTGAAGATTTTGATGCAAGGAATCCAACGATTAAAACAGTTCGATATTTGTATGCACGGTTTAAGAGATAAAATATTTTAAATAAATATATCTACGAAAAAAAGAGAAAACAACCGGGTTGCAACAAGTGACGCGCATGCAGTTCACCAGTTGTCACAACCTTGAGAGGTGACAGTGACGTTCACAAAGAGTACTCTTTAATTAGTAAATTCGAGCCTTTTATTCTTATTTGTTCTTTTGCATCCGGTTCTTCACTATTTCATTTGGTTTTACACTCATTTTGTTCCAGATTTTATTCCCTTGTTTTTGTTTTGGTTCCTTTTCTAATTTAGTTTTTTGTTTATTTTTATGTCTCTTTTTCTTTTTTTTGTTCTTTTTTTGTACTTCCTCCGCCCCAAAAGAAGTGTTTATATGTACTAAAACTTTATACTAAAGTTATACTAAATTAAATACCCTTACTTTGAGATGGAGGTACTATTATATAAAATGTTGACTGCACATTACACAAATGTTCACCGTATATTAAGAAAATGTCTGTCGTATATTATGAACAATTTCACAATGTATTACAGAAATGTTCGTCATGTATTAAAATATGTTCATCGTTTATTACAAAAATATTCAATGTATATTTCAAACTTATTTCACCATATATTACCAAATGTTCACTATACTCAAAAAAAATTATGATACATTAAAAAAGTTCAGCATCATTATGAAAATGTTCACCATATATTAAGAAAATGTTCAACGTACATTAAAATCTGTTCAAAATAAAAACGGACCAAAAAACATGGCAATATAATAAATCGGATGCTTCAGTATGCGTTGCTACAGTTAAACCAGATTGCTAAAGTTAAACCGTTGAAAGCAAAGATAAAAAATAAAAAATCATTCACGGGCATACTGGGCCGGCCATTCCCTCCAGGCTTGAACGGAGCCCCTACTATGGTTCGTCTGTGAGATGCATGACGACCCTCCAACATCGCTGATGGGCATCCTCGTGGATGATAGTGGATGCCTCTTAATTAACACTTCTCAACACCTCATGTAAATGAGCATATCCGATCGTGTGGTGATGTCCACATCAGGGTGTTGCGTGTGAGCCGCTATCCTTGCGAGACTGGCCATTATGACTTCTTCAAAAAGTGAGAATGGCCGAACATGGTGACTTTCATTTGCTGGTGTGTTTCATGCATAGGGTTTCGATCACCGTAGTGAAAGCGCTAGGTCTGATTTTATTGCATGTACGGGGTGTTTCTTAGCTTCATGCAAGTAATTTCTTTTTATTATTAGACAAACAAAGTTACACGGGTATTGCCAAACCTCAAGTTTCCAGCTCGGCGTTTAATTAATAAGCACGAATAACTTTCATTTTTTGTTCTTGAAAAGAAAAATCAAAAGTCGGAACTCAATGTCCTATCCAATCAAAGAACAATTCATGCATCAACCTCGGCAATGTTCACCACACAAGTGTGCGGTCGGCAAGCATGTATAACATTGTTCGTGGCACTTCTTCTCATCATCGTCGCCGGAGAGCTCCTAATGGCTCAAGAAGATGTCGAAGCATGCTTGTCCGCCTCTTTCTAAGCATGTGTACGTCGGGCAAGTGCAACTAGACGCTCTTGTATGTTTAATTTTCTCGTGCCTCGTGTTCCTAGCTAGCTAACATTTTCCCCTTCTAACGAATCTCGTTACCAACACTATATTGGAAGACACACCCACCACTTTGCTCCAATTTTCCAATGGAATATTAGAGAGGCCATGGGTTGTATAGTGGCACTGCTCAGGAACTGTGGACATCACATGTATCTCTCATGAGCTTGATCATAACTTAAAGTATTAGATAGTTCACCTAAGACGAATCCATAGTGTACGTCTGTAGGATGTACATCGAAGCTTAGTGCTAGTTGGGACGTGGGTAAAACATGCTTAGGATAAAGTTGTTGTGGCCCAATCGGCTCAAGTCATAACTACGTAGGGTGCTTCAGCAATTGAGATCAAGGTTATGTGTGAAACCTGATTTTCTTTCGGCTCTATTGATTCCTTTAAATGTGAGGAAAGTCTAGTGGCTTATGAATTGGCTTTTCAGCTGGGCAAACTTCCCAATATTAATTTGCAATAAAGTTTTAAATGTGTAGACCTTTATTTTGAAAACCTGCAGTTTCAGTGGTTGTGCTTAATGAGCAATCTTTCCAACATTAATTTCCAATAAAGCTTAATACAACAAAATATAGAAGTACAACACTTGTGTACCACATGTACTTCCGTCATCCAGGCCCTCTTGTATTTTGGATCCAATTTCGACCATCTAAATGACTAACAATATATAAAGTTTCCCGAACCAGGCTTGGCGATTTTAGAAGTGGATATTCAAAGTCGTTAGCAATCATTCGTCACAAATTTCTACCATCACTCTCTTTATGGCCATTAACCTGCATTCCTCGAAGATACAACTTACATCAATACTAGGAGTAACATGAGGTTGACGTTTTACTCTAGGCCATGATGGTAACAAGAGAAATATTGTAACAAAAATTACAATATGTCAATTTTACTGTGGCTTGTCTTTTATTTAGAAGGCTTACCTCAGTCCTCAAGGCATTGAGGACCATTGGTTCATCACTACAAATTTGGGCTAAATTTTTCAAAGTGGAACTGTCTCGGAACATTTACTACCGCGTTCTAACACCAGTGCAGGCGAAAGACTTTGTATCTCCATTGAATGGAGAAAGTGGGACAACACTTTCACAAAAATTTGATGTATTGTCTTGACCAAGTTCAGTCTAGATATCACGTTGAATCGATCTTCAAAAGTATTGAACATATACATGTTGTCATCTTGTAACTCATTTGGGCAGCGGTATCCATATGATCAACCAAATGTGTCCGTCATAGACAGTGTGGCGGCTTCGTTAAAAGTCGCGTCATCTCGTGTAAATACACAAAGTCGACTATTGATGGTGAGTCAAAGCGTGGAACTACGGAATCGCCAATGGACGGGCTTTTAGGCAATAGAGCGACCCCCCACAATGGTTTTTTGGTTTTTTTTTTGCTTTCGAGATGACCCATCACAATGGGCCTATCCTATTTGTGTCGGCAGACGACAAATAGGCATGGCTTCGCAACAAAGCCCATATACATAATTCACGTCATTTTGTTTGGTGCTATTTGTGGCGGGATCTTTGAGAGCAACTAATTAAGGATCGTTTCTTTGGAAGCCTTCCAAAGGTCAGTCTCAGCCGATGTAACTTGGCGCGCTCTGAGCAACCTCCAATCATTGCATTGTAGCTCCTTTCTCTAGGTTCTTTTTCTGCACATGTCTTCGGCTTTTTAAATGAGGTTTGGGGGGTTGGCATTCGGTTTTTCATCTGTATTTCTTAGCTTTTGGGTGAAAACACAATTTTAAAAAAATTGCACGAAAAACTTCTCTTTTTCTTCCTCCAAAGGCATGGTGTTGCTTCCTTGAGAGGTATGGCCGTACCACTCAAAAACAAAAACAAAATGTATTTTTCCTTCCACGAGAGGCACCTCTCAGAAATAGAAAAAACGTGAAAAAAAATTCCTTCCGTGAGAGGCATGTTTCTTTCGTCTGATATTTTGAGAAAAAAAGTTCATGAAAACCTATCAACCTTGACAATGTTCACCACACAAGTGTGCGGTTGGCAAGAAGGTATAACATTGTTCCTAGCATTTCTTCTTATCAGCATCGCCGGAGAGCTCCTAATGTCTCAAGAAGATGTCGAAACATGGTTGGTCGCCTCTCTCTAAGCATGTGTACGTCGGGCAAGTTGAGTTGGACTTTCTTGTATCTTTGAATTTCATGGCGCCTCGTGTTCCTAGCTAGCTAACATTTTCCCCTTCTAATGGATCTCGTTACCAGCAATATATTGGAAGACACCCCCACCACTTTGCTCCATATTTCCCAATGGAATATTACAGAGGCCGTGGGTTTTATAGTGGCATTTCTCAGGAACTGTGGACATGATATGTGACTGTCGTGAGCTTGATCATAACTAAAAGTATTGACACTTCACCTAAGACGAATCCGTAGTGTACGTCTGTAGGATGTACATCAAAACTTAGTGCAAGTGGGGACGTCTGTAAAACATGCTTAGGATAAAGTTGTTGTGGACCACATGGCTGAAGTCATACCTACGTAAGGGTGCTTCAGCAATTGAGATCAAGGTTATTTGTAAAACCTGATTTTCTTCCGGATCTATTGGTTCCTTTAAATGTGAGGCAAGTGCAGTGGCTTCTGAATTGGCTGCTCAGTTGGGTAATCTTCCCAATATTAATTTGCAGTAAAGCTTTATATGTGTAGTCCTTTATATTAAAAACCTGCAGTTCCAATGGTTGTGCTTAATGGGCAATCTTCCCGACATTAATTTCCAATAAAGCTTATACAGAAAAATATCAAAGTACAACACTTGTATATCACATGTACTTCCTTCATCCAGGCGCCCTCGTATTCTGGATCCAATTTCGACCATCTAGATGACTAACAATATATAAAGTTTCCAGAACCAGGCTTGGCGATTTTACAAGTGGATATTGATAGTCGTTAGCAATCATTCATCACAAATTTCTGTCATCACCCTCTTTCTTGCCATTAATCTGCATTCCTCGATCATACACCTTACATCAATACCAGGAGTAACAGGAGGTTGACGTTTTACTCTAGACCATGATGTTAACAAGAGCAATATTGTAACAAAATTTACAATATGTGAATTTTACTGTGGCTTGTCTTTTATTTCGAAGGCTTACCTCAGTCCTCAAGGCATTGAGTACCATTGATTCGTCACTGAAAATTAGGGCTAAATTTTTCAAAGTCGGAATTGTCTCGCAACATTTACTACTGCGTTCTAACACCAATGCAAGCGAAAGACTTTGTATCTCCATTGAACGGAGAAAGTGGGACGACACTTTCACAAAAATTAGATGTATTGTCTTGACCGAGTTCAATCTAGATATCACGTTGAATCGTTCTTCAAAAGTATTGAAGATATACATGTTGTCATCTTGTAACTCATTTGGGCAGCGGTATCCGTAGGATCAACCAAATGTGCCCGCCATAGATAGTGTGGCGACTTCGTTAAAAGTCGCGTCATCCCGTGTCAATACACAAAGTCGGCTATTGATGGTGAGTCAAAGCGTTGAACTACGGAATCCCCAATGGACAAGATTTTGGGCAATATAGCGATCCCCACAAATGTTTTTTTGTTTTTTTTTGCTTTCTAGATGACCCACCACAATGGGCCAATCCTATTTGTGCCGGCAGACGACAAATAGGCATGGCCTCGCAACACAGCCCACATACATAATTCACGTGATTTTTCTTTGCTGCTATTTGTGGTGGGTTTTTTAAGAGAAACTAATTAAAGACCGTTTCTTTGGAAGCCTCCCAAAGGTCACTCTAAGCCGCTGTAACTTGGTGCGCCCTCAGCAGCTGCCAGTTGTCGCATTGTAGGGCCTTTTTCTGGTTATTTTTCCACACATGTCTTCGGCTTTTTAAATGGGTTTTGGGGGGGGGGGTCTTTGCATTTGGTTTTTCATCGATCTTTCTTAGCTTTTGGGTGAAAACACAATTTTAAAAAACATGCGCAAAAAAACTTGTTTTTTTCTTCCTCAGGAGGCATCGTGTCGCTACCTCGAGAGGTACGGCCATACCACTCGAAACAGAAAAAACGTGAAAAAAAACCTCCCATGAGATCCATGTTTTTTCGTGTGATTTTTTGTGAAAAAAAGTTCATGAAAACCTATCAACCTTGACAATGTTCACCACACAAGTGTGCGGTTTGCAAGCAGGTATAACATTGTTCCTAGCACTTCTTCTTATCAGCATCACCGGAGAGCTCCTAATGGCTCAAGAGGACATCGAAGCATGGTTGGTCGCGTCTCTCTAAGCATGTGTACGTCGGGCAAGTCTGGCTGGACTTTCTTGTATCTTTGAATTTCCTTGCGCCTCGTGCTCCTAGCTAGCTAACATTTTCCCCTTCTAATGGATCTCGTTACCAACAATATATTGAAAGATACCCACACCACTTTGCTCCATATTTCCCAATGGAATATTACAGAGGCCGTGGGTTTTATAGTGGCATTGCTTAGGAACTATGGACATGATATGTGACTGCCGTGAGCTTGATCATAACTAAAATTGTTGACGCTTCACCTAAGACGAATCCGTAGTGTACGTCTGCAGGATGTACATCAAAACTTAGTGCAAGTGGGGACATTTGTAAAACATGCTTAGGATAAATTTGTTGTGGCCCACATGGCTCAAGTCATACCTACGTAAGGGTGCTTCAGCAATTGAGATCAAGGTTATGTGCAAAACCTAATTTTCTTCGGGATCTATTGGTTCCTTTAAATGTGAGGCAAGTGCAATGGCTTCTGAATTGGCTGCTCAGTTGGGTAATCTTCTCAATATTAATTTGCAGTAAAGCATTAAATGTGTAGTCCTTTATATTAAAAACCTGTAGTTTCAGTGGTTGTTCTTAATGGGCAATCTTCCCAACATTAATTTCCAATAATGCTTATACAGAAAAATATCGAAGTACAACACTTGTATACCACATGTAGTTCCTTCATCCACACGCCCTCGTATTTTGGATCCAATTTCGACCATCTAGATGACTAACAATATATAAAGTGTCCAGAACCAGGCTTGGCGATTTTACAAGTGGATATTGAAAATCGTTAGCAATCATTCGTCACAAATTTCTGTCATCACCCTCTTTCTCGCCATTAATCTATATTCCTCGAAGATACGCCTTACATCAATACCAGGAGTAACAGGAGGTTGATGTTTTACTCTACGCCATGATGTTAACAAGAGCAATATTGTAACAGAAATTACAATATGTAAATTTTACTGTGGGGTGTCTTTTATTTAGAAGGCTCACCTCATTCCTCAAGGCATTGAGGACCATTGATTCGTCACTGAAAATTAGGGCTAAATTTTTCAAAGTCGGAATTGTCTCGAAACATTTACTACTGCGTTCTAACACCAGTGCAAGCGAAAGACTTTGTATCTCCATTGAACGGAGAAAGTGGGACGACACTTTCACAAAATTTGATGTATTGTCTTGACCGAGTTCAATCTAGATATCACGTTGAATCGTTCTTCAAAAGTATTGAACATATACATGTTGTCATCTTGTAACTCATTTGGGCAGCGGTATCCGTAGGATCAACCAAATGTGCCCAGCATAGACAGTGTGGCGGCTTCGTTAAAAGTCGCGTCATCCCGTGTCAATACACAAAGTCGGCTATTGATGGTGAGTCAAAGCGTTGAACTACGGAATCCCCAATGGACAGGCTTTTGGGCAATATAGCGACCCCCAGAAATGTTTTTTGGCTTTTTTTGCTTTCTAGATGACCCACCATTATGGGCCAATCCTATTTGTGCTGGCAGACGACAAATAGGCATGGCTTCGCAACAAGGCCCACATACATAATTCACGTGATTTTTCTTTGCTGCTATTTGTGGCGGATTTTTTGCGAGCAACTAATTAGG
Source organism: Hordeum vulgare subsp. vulgare (assembly GCF_904849725.1). Taxonomy (NCBI): domain Eukaryota; kingdom Viridiplantae; phylum Streptophyta; class Magnoliopsida; order Poales; family Poaceae; genus Hordeum; species Hordeum vulgare. Next base: position 553,048,003 of record NC_058524.1, on the reverse strand, counting down.
GACCGTTAATTTGGAAGCCTCCCAAAGGTCACTCTCAGCCGCTGTAACTTGGTGCGCTCTCAGCAGCCGCTAATTGTCTCATTGTAGGCGCTTTCTGTGGGTTATGTTTTCGCACATGTCTTCAGCTTTTTAAATGGGTTTTTGGGGGGGAGGGTCTTGGCTTTCGGTCTTTCTTAGCTTTTGGGCGAAAACACAATTTTAAAAAACTTGCGTGAAAAAACTTGTTTTTTCTTCCTCGGGGGGCATGGTGTTGCTACCTCGAGAGGTACGGCCGTGCCACTCAAAAACAAAAAAATGTGTTTTTTCCTTCCACGAGAGGCACCTCTTGGGAAAAAAATTCCTTTCGTGAGAGGCATGATTTTTTCGTCTGTTTTTTTTGTGAAAAAAAGTTCATGGAAACCTATCAACATGATATCTATTTTTGAAGATTTTTATGCGAGAAATCCAACGGTAAAAACGGTTCGAGATTTATATGCTTGGTTTAAGAGATAAGATGTTTTGAATAAATAGATCTACGAAAAAGGGAAAACAGCCGGGTTGCGACAAGTGATGTGCTTGTAGTTCGCCACTTGTCACAACCTAGAAAGGTGGGAGTGATCTTTACAAAAAATGCTCCTTAATTAGTGATTTCGGAGCTTTTATTCTGATGTGCTGTTTTGCTTCCGGTTTTTAGCTGTTTCGTTTCGTTTTCCACTCGTTTTGTTCGTGATTTTTTCTTTTTTTGTTTTGGTTCCTTTTTTTTGTTTCTTTTTCTTTTTTCTTTTTCATTCTCCTTTATGTACTTCCTACGTCCAAAAAAGAAGTGTTTCTATGTACTAAAACTTTATACTAAAGTTGTAGTAAATTAAATACCCTTATTTTCAGATGGAGGTACTATTATATAAAATGTTCACTTCACATTATAAAGATCTTCTTCATATATTCACTATATTCAAAACATTTATGTTATATTAACAAAAGTTTAGAATCATTATGAAAATGGTCACCATATGTTAAGAAAATGTTCAACGTACATTAAAAACTGTTCAAAATAAAAACAGACCAAAAACCATTGCGATGTAATAAACCGGATGCTTCAGTATGTGTTGCTACAGTTAAACCAGATTGCTAAAGTTAAACTGCTGAAAGCAAAGATTAAAAAAAACATTCATGGGCATAGTGGGCCGGCCGTTCCTGTCAGGCTTCAATGAAGCCCCCACAATGGTTCGTCCGTGAGACGCGTGACGACCGTCCAACGTCGTTGATGGGCATCCTAGTGGATGATCGTTAGTGCCTCTTAACACTTCTCAACACCTCATGTAAATGAGCATATCCGATTGTGTGGAGATGTCCACATCAGGGTATTGCGTGTGAGTCGTTATCCTTGCGAGACTGGCCATGACTTCTTCATAGAAGTGGGAGTGGCCGAACATGCTGACTTTGATTTGCTGGTGTGTTTCGTGTGCATGGTGACTTTGATTGCCAAACCTCAAGTTTCCAAACTCAGCATTTAATTAATAAGCACGAATAACATTGATTTTTTTGTTCTTGATAAGAAAAATCAAAAGTCAGAACTCAGTGTCCTTTCCGATCAAAGAACAGTTCATATATCTCATTCATTCAAAGATTTTTTTTTTTATGTACAACAAATATTTGGATCGGATGCATCAATCTTGCCAATTGGTCATGGGACTTCTTCTTATCAGCATCGCCGGAGAGTTCCTAATGGCTCAAGAAGATATCGAAGCATGGTTGGCCGCCTCTTTCTATGCATGTGTATGTCGGGCAAGGGCAGCCGGTATGTACGTTCTTGTATGTTTGAATTTCCTGGTGCCTCATGTTTCTAGCTAGCTAACATTTTTCCCTTATGATCTAATGGACCTCGTTACAAACAATATAAATGCGGACATCACCACCACTTTGCTCCATTTTTTCTTAGAAAAGGAGGATATACCACTTTGCTCCATATTTCTCAATGGAATATTACAGTGGCCGTGGATTTTATAGTGGCATTGCTCAAGAACTGTGGACATGATATGTGCGTGCCGTGAGCTTGATCATAACTAAAAGTATTGATAGTTCACCTAAGACAAATTCGTACTGTACGTCTGTAGGATGTACTACATCAAAGCTTAGTGCAAGTGGGGACTTTTGTAAAACATGCTTAGGATAAAGTTGTTGTGGCCCACACGGCTAAAGTCATACCTACGTAGGGGAGCTTCAACAATAGAGATCAAGGTTCTTTGTAAAACCTGATTCTCTTCCGTTTCTACTGGTTCTTTTAAATGTGAGGCAAATCCAGTGGCTTATGAATTGGCTGCTCAGCTCGGCAATCTTCCCAGCATTAATTTGGAATAAAGCTTTAAATGTGTAGTTCTTTATCTTGAAAACATGCAGTCTCAGTGGTTGTGCTTGTAGTGGGCAATCTTCCCAACATTGATTTACAATCTTCCCAACACTAATTTACAATAAAGCTTTAAATGTGTAGTCCTTTATCTTGAAAACCTGCAGTTTCAGTGGTTGTGCTTGTAATGGGCAATCTTACCAACATTAATTTCCTATAAAGCTTAATACAGAAAAATACAGGAAAACAACACTTGTATACCACATGTACTTCCTTCATCCAGGCCCCCTCGTATTTTGGATCCAATTTCGACTATCTAGATGACTAAGAGCATCTCTAGCAGACCCGTAAAAGAGTGATCCATAAATGTGTTTATAGTTTGCTGCGGATCAATTTTACGGGGCGAATTCGTGCCTCAAAGATCAAACCTCGTATATTAAACTGTAAAATTTGAAACAAAACGTTCGTGGGTGAAACTTGCAAAGACATGCATGAAACTGCATCATGGTTCTTCATCAAACTACATCGTTCTTCATCAACAAACTACGACAGTTCTCAGGGTCGCGCAGCATACCCGAGCCTAGGCTACCAAAAATGAAGGGTGCGGCGGCGACGACGCGGCGGAGGAGACGAAGGAGCTCAGTCATCGTTGGAGTCGGTGTCGAGGTCGATCCAGACCTTGGCCTGCTCGACCTTCATGACGCGCAGGTCCGCCTCCTTGGACGCACTCTCCTGCGACGCTGTGATGCCTTGCTCAAGGAAGATTTGCTCGATCTCGAGCTCGCGGTGATTGCGCGTGGCGACCTCCTACGCCTTCCTCACCGAGCGTCCATGATGGTGCACATGAGGTGATCCTCCTACCCAGGGGGGTAGTCCTCGGGGCCGATGGACCCTCCACGCGGCGGGACAGTGTCCTCCTCTAGCTTGACGGCGAGCGGCCTGAGCTCCTCCGGCCTTCTCTTAACCGGAGGGATGGTCCGCGAGGACGAGGCGCCCGCGGACGGACTCCGAGTGGCAGAGAAACCGGAGGAGCCGCGACATCGGGTCACGAGCTCGCGGCGTTCGAAAGCCGGCGGCGACCGGCGGCCGTACTTCAGCCACTTCCGCGATCCCCGCTTGCATGCGGCGTCGGAGGCGCGGCAGCGACGGCGCTCAGTGTCATCCCCTCCATTTTTGTGGCTGTCCATGGTCGGGACGGCCCACTATGGGTTTCTTTGGCTTGTCGACGGCGAGAAATTAGAGTGGAGTGGGAGATGAACCGACGGAGTTGCAGCGTCGGAGGATAGGATTTGACCCGTATCCGAGCAGTGAAACGATATATATAGCGGCTGGGGGTTCTTTTTCTGGGCCATGGTAAAAAAAATTACGGGCCGGATGCACGATTCGGGGTTTGTTCTGGCTAGCAAAACGTGTTGAACCCATATACTTGCCGGAATTATCTGGGTTTGGCCCTTTTACGCGGTCCGCTAGAGATGCTCTAACAATATATAAAGTATATGCTAGAAAAGTATATTGTTTGAATTGTATTTGAAAGAGGTTACCCACAATATAATTTTTGTGACATAGAATTTACATTTATTAGTTAAATTATTGTCATACTTTGACCCAAAGTAAGAGCATCTCTAGTAGACCCCACATAATGTCCCGACCTGCAAAATAACCGCCAAAATACGGGTCGGCGTGGAAAATGTTGCCCGACGAGACCCCGCAAACGCGTCTGACCCATAAAAAAATTACGGGGCATGGCAAAAGTTCGCCCTCAACCTTCAAATTCACGGGGTGGGAGGCCGACCCGAGCTCGCCCCTGTCCGCAACAAGATTTGGCACGAGGAAAATTTTCGGGCGGCCATTCCCACTTCCCCCTCCTCGGCAGCCACTGCGCCGCCACCGCGTGCTCCGGACAATCTTCCCCGCCATTCTTCGCCGCCATGGAAGCGTCCCATCCATCCTAGGTGAACGTGGAGGTCGCGCACGCGCAATCCGCTCGGCGGATCTCGTCGCCGGCCATGTCTCCCCCGTCGTCGCCCAAGGCACCAATGCGCGTGCCCGCAAGCGGCAGGGCAACATTGTCGTGCAAGGCGGCAATCCGGCTGGCCCTGCTGGAAAGGCACACGCGCCAGGTGCAACCACTGCTGCGCTATCTGACCTGCCGCATGCGGAGAAGATGACCAAGGTTTCGGGCATGAAGCGGAAGAAGGTTCCTACGAAAAGAGTGGCGCCTTCGTCCATTCCCTCCGCCCCGGCGATATGTTCTCTGACTATGCCTTTGAATGGCGCTACTTCCACCGCACGCGAGGTGTTCGATGAAATGGTCGAAATGTATGCATCTTCCCTCCTTATACTTGCTTCGCTTTTCGCCATTATGGTAGCTTGTGACTTGATGTCCCTAAATGTAGAGGTGGTTCGAACAATGCCGGTGCCGAGTTCATGAACTTGTCGGACACCAACGTCGTCGACATTGATCAAGCCCCGATCGCTAGTTTCCATTAGAATGAATTGGAGGGTGGCGTGGATGACCACGTTGGTGAAGATGAAGTGGAGGAGGTAGATGAGGGTGCGTATCAGCAATCGCAAGCAAAAAAAGTGTGAGATCGAAGAACTGCACAATCTTGGAAGATCAAATCTTGATCAAGGCTTGAGTATAGTGTCTATGTATGCTTGCACGCGTGTGTCTTAAACCGTCAAGAGGTATTGGCAATGAATTGAAGATCAATACTTCCAATTCATGGCAAAGTATCCCAATAGGACAGAATGGAACTTTCGGTCACTCCAAGGTCGTTGGGACGCGATCAAGCCGATTTGTAGCCGTTGGGCAGCTTGCTTGGAACAAGTTCATAATGCACCTCCAAGTGGAACCCTGGAATCCGACCATGTGAGTTCGTTTTCACGTCCCATGTTTTGCACACCATTTGCATCATATGAAATGGTTGCATCATTTGACTTTATTTTAATTGTGTAGGAAAAAAATGCCCTCCAATGGTACAAGGACATGGAATCTTCTGAAGGTAAATTTTTGAAACTAGAGCATTGTTGGGAAATGCTCGAAGACCGCGACAAGTGGAAGTTGATTGACCAAGAATCCCCACCGAAGAGAGGTTTCCTTACGAACATGGATGAAGATGAAGATGATGATGGCCTAAAAAACTTGAACAAGCCTGATGGTGATAAGAAGACAAAGGAGAAGATCAAGAGGAAACATGAAGCAACGAGCTTGTGGGACAAGATAGATGCCATGGTGCAATCAAATGAGGTGATGCTGGTGAAGTCTTTGGAGACAAAGGTAGAGTTGGCCGAGAAGAAAGCACGAGAGAACCAAGAGAGGTAGAAATTGCTCAAGGACATTGAGAAGAGAAGAGCACGTGCCGGTGAGAACAAAGCCATGTCCAACCTTCTTGACGAAGAGAATAGGATCATGAGTTTTAACCGCAATGACATGGACGACATCAGCAAAGAATGGCACGATATGACAAGGAGAGACATCTTGAAGAGGAGGATGCTTGCGTGTTACAGTGGTGTCGCTATTTTCTCATCAAGGATCGGAAACAATATCACCAATGATTTCGGTGCTAGAGTTGGAACAAGTGTCGGCGATGGATTCGGGGGAGGCGATGGATTCGGGGGCAGCGATGACCTCGATGATGCAGAGTGAAGAGTGACCAAGATGCATGAAGTCCTTTTGCGTTTGTCTTTTAAAACTATGCTTTCATTTTACGCGCAAATTATGTTTTATGGTTTGAATTTGTATTCATTTGTCCGAATCGCTGTCAAATTCGCTTATTGGAGGTTTTCGGTTTGCGGGTCGACGCGGCGGCGCCCGAGAAGACCCCACATAGCCGATCCGTAAAAGAGCATCTTCTACAAATATCCTTTTTTACGGGTCCGTTTTGCGGGGTCTCACTTTGTCCGCGCCCACGCCGGCCTGCAAAACTATTTTTTTTGTGAACTGTAAACTAGTTTTGCGGGTCGGCTTTATACGGGGTCTGCTAGAGATGCTCTAAGGGGGCACCTAATAAACCCAAACGGAGGTATACATCAATACTATGTGTTACCATAAATGACTCATCTTGACTCATTTGAAAAAATATCTAATTTAATCTTTTGAAAAGGAGCATGACACCGACCTCATGTGGGAGATGCATGTAGCCATTTTGTTAACTATTCACAAAGACCTTATAAAGTAATACATCAAATATATTTGAAGGCGCGTGATACGTCTCAAACGTATCTATAATTTTTAATGGTTCCATGCTATTATCTTGTCAACTTTGGATGTTTTATATGCATGAATATGCTATTTTATATTTTTTGGGACTAACCTATTAACTCGGTGCCAAGTGTCAGTTTCTGTTTTTTCCGTGTTTTTGACCCTTTTTCAGACGGAGCCCAAATGGAATGAAACTTTACGATGATTCTTTTTGGATCAAAAGAGACCCCCGAAGCTTTGGAAGATGGCCAGAAGAGCCATGAGGGAGTCACAAGCCCTGACGCCACCACCACACCCCTAGGTGGCGCAGGGCAGGCTTGTGACCTCCTCGTGGGCCCAACCGACGTAATTCCACCGCCATAAATTCCTATAAATTCAGAAACCCCCCAAAATGAACCTATATCGGGAGTTCCGCCGCCGCAAGCCTCTGTAGCCACCAAAAACCAATCTGGAGCCTGTTCCAGCACCCTGCCAGAGGGGGAATCCATCTCCGGTGGCCATCTTCATCATCCCGGCAATCTCCATGACGAGGAGGGAGTAGTTCTCCCTCGGGGCTGAGGCTATGTACCAGTAGCTATGTGTTTGATCTCTCTCTCTCTCGTGTTCTTCAGATGTCTTGATCTCGATGTACCATGGGCTTTGCTACTATAGTTGGATCTTATGATGTTCTTCCCCCTCTCCCTCTTGTAATGAATTGAGTTTCCCCTTTGGAGTTATCTTATCGGATTGAGTCTTTGAGAACACCTGATGTATGTCTTGCACGTGTCTATCTGCTGTGATCAACTTGCGGGTTGTGACAATTGGGAACCTATGCATATGGGTTGGCACACGTGGATTCATGTGAGTACTCGATGTATATTTTGGTGATCAACTTGCGGGTTCTTGACATTAGGAACCTATCCATAGGGGTTGGCACATGTTTTGACTCTCCGGTAGAAACTTTGGGGCATTCTTTGAAGTTCTATATGTTGGTTGAATAGATGATTCTGAGATTGTGTGATGCATATCGTATAATCATGCCCACGGATACTTGAGGTGACAATGGAGTATCTAGGTGACATTAGGGTCTTGGTTGATATGTATCTTAAGGTGTTATTCTAGTACGAACTCTATGATGGATCGAACGGAAAGAATAGCTTCGTGTTATTTTACTACGGACTCTTGAATAGATCGATCAGAAAGAATAACTTTGTGGTGGTTTTGTACCCGACAATAATCTCTTCGTTTGTTCCCCGCTATTAGTGACTTTGGAGTGACTCTTTGTTGCATGTTGAGGGCTATTTATATGATCCAATTATGTTATCATTGTTGAGAGAACTTCACTAGTGAAAGTATGAACCCTAGGCCTTGTTTCCATGCATTGCAATACCGTTCGTGCTCACTTTTGTTACTAGTTACCTTGCTGTTTTTGTAATTTCAGATTACAAAAAGCTATATCTACCATCCATATTGCACTTGTATCACCATCTCTTCGCCGAACTAGTGCACCTATACAACTTACCATTGTATTAGGTGTGTTGGGGACACAAGAGACTCTTTGTTATTTGGTTGCAGGATTGTTTGAGAGAGACCATCTTCATCCTACACCTCCCATAGATTGATAAACCTTAGTTCACCCACTTAAGGGAAAATTGCTATTGTCCTACAACCCTCTGCACTTGGAGGCCCAACAACGTCAACAAGGAGAAGGTTGCGTAGTAGACATCAAGCTCTTTTCTGGCGCCGTTGCCGGGGAGGTTAGCGCTTGAAGGTATATCTTTAGATCTTGCAATCGAATCTTTTCTTGTTATTTTGCTAGAAAACTACAAAAAAATGGAATTGAGGATGCCTCATATGCTCCATCTTTTCAATGTATTTCGTGAGCATGATGGTAAGGAAAATTGTGCTCAAGTGCTGAAAGAAGAATTACATAGAATGCTTGGCCTAGAATATGTGAATGATGAACATGATTGCAATGTTCTTAGCTTGAATTCTTTGAATACCCATGATGCTAATGATATGCAAAGCCACAAGCTTGGGGATGCTATATTCAATGGAGATGATCTTTTTAGTTCTTCCACTTTGAATGATCAAAATCATTTTGATGAAAGCATGCCCCCTATCTATGATGATTATTGTGAGGATACTTATGATTTGAAGAAGAGGGATGATAAAACTTGTCATACTCTCGAGAACCCCTTTGCTAAACCTTGCTTTTTCATTGTGGACACAATTTGCAGTGCTCAAGTCTTTTACAATACTCCCACTACTATTCTTGAGAATATATTTCCTTATTTGGAGAGTAGTAAAATTTCTATGCTTGTAGATCATGAAAAGAATGCTTTAGGTGCTGGTTATATTGTTGAATTCATTCATGATGCTACTGAAAATTACTATGAGAGAGGATCATATGCTTCTACTTATTGCAATAGTATCAAGCTTCCTCTCCATATGTTGAAATTTTTGAAGCTATGCTTGTTTTGCCTTCCTATGCTAGTTGATTCTTGCTCCAATAAATTGTTTGATCACAAAATCCCTGTCGTGGGTATAAGTCTGACAGTAGATGTGTAGGGTACGAAAGGATGGGCAGAGCCTTAGCTACGGCGAGGTTGTATGAGTTCAGGCCCCTCTACGGTGGAGGTAAAAGCCCTACGTCTCAGTGCTCTTGGGAGCTTGTTGTCGAGTGGAATGTGGATTACAGTGAATTGCTAACCCCTGCACCAGTGGGGAAGGGCGGCTTATATAGAGTGCGCTACCCTTCACAACGGTTCGGTGCACAGGGGTGGAGTAGTGGTGAATAACTGCATACTTACAGGTAACGTATGTCTTAAATGCTAATAAAGGTACATGGAAACGTATGACCGTTGCCCTCCAGGGGGGTTATGATGTACAGAGTGAATCCAGTCGGTAAGTTTGATACGCTCCGAATGCTCATCTCCGACTGGATGATGGAGGAATCGTCACCGACTGGATGATGGGAAGTCCTTAATTCAGTCGGAACTCACTAAGGGCCTTATCCTTTATGAAGGGTAGTCCTTGGGTAGGACCCATAGGGCAGGCCTATGACCCTACTCTAGGACTATAACCCCATCATTAGTCCCGGAATGGATTAGGGTTGGAACAATGAAGCGATGCTTGGAGTACGGATCCGACTGGTATGGATGTGACTTCGGCATTGTCTGCCTCGATCCATTTTATCTTCTTGACCAGTGATCCGAGTGGATGTATATGTGAAACGAACCGTCAGGGACCGAGTGCTTCTGTGGAATCTTTTGACGTGACCGGTCAACTGACAGCGGCGGATTTTCTGGGATCCTCAAATTTCGGTTGCCGCGCGCTCGGCGGGGATGACGACATCGTCATCGAGTAGTAGCGCCGTCATCTCCTCCACTAATATCGCAGCAACCGGTCGGGGGATAAGATTTCAGGGCCACCTGCTAGTGACCCAGTTGGAACCTTAGTTAAACCTCTACAGCGAGGGTTTCTCGTTACACTCGCCCGATAGCTCGCACTTGCCCCGCTTCTCTCGTCATCTCCTGCGCATCCCAAGCTCCTTCCTTCCCCTTCTCCCCCGCGGATCTGCAACCTCCACCATGACGAAGGGGCAGACGAGCAAGCTCGAGGCGCGGAAGAAGAAGAAGAAGGCGGCTCCTACTCAGCGGCGGCAGCGAGCACTGCTGGCGGGTTGGATCCAGGGGGATTTCCTCCCCTCCACGGTGACGAAGGAGGACATGCTGGAGCTGGTGGAGCAAGGCATGATCGAGCACAAGACGTGGAGGCTGCCGGCGGAGGGCGAGACGGAGCCGGCACCCGAGGAGGTGGAGCGCATCTTGCTGCTCAGTCACGTGTACCGAGGCTTCTCTCTGCCTCCTCATCCCTTCTTCAGAGGTATAATGAACCACTTCGGGGCGCAGCTCCACCATTTTTCTCCCAACGCGATAGCTCATCTCTCTGCCTTCGTCGTGTTGTGCGAGTGCTTTATCGGCTGTCCTCCCCATTGGGGGCTCTTTAAGCACATCTTCTCTGCTAGATCTCAAACCATCAAAAGACTTAGCCAGTCGGACGACAAAACTCACCTCCTCCAGCTCTGGCGGAGACTTAGGCTTCCAAAAGAAAAGTAAGAGTAGCTATCCCGCTCTTCAGTTGTCCGAATCTGTTAGGAACTGGCAGTCGACTTGGTTCTACTGCCAGGACGTTGCTTGCCCGAATGCCGCAACTGGACTTTCACCTTTTAGCCTAGACCGACCGGCTCCGCCTAGGCAGCTCGCGCTCACGAAGATGGAGAAGATCCAGATCCAGCCTCTGGTCGATGCGTTGGTAGAAGTCGTCCGAAAGGGGGTCACTGGCATAGACTTGCTGGAGATTTTTCTGGGTAGGCGTATCCAGCCTTTGCAAGCTCGACACCACGCCATGTGGCACTACTCGGGGCCTGAGGACTCCACTCGGACTAACCCCGAGTGCGTGACCGGGGAGCTTGTGACGTCGTGGGTTCGCAACATCACAGGCGCCTGCGATAACCCCAGAGGAGCCCGACGAGTGAAGCCCTTCCACACGGACAACCCTCCTCCAAATGAGGTGAGTATAACTTGTCGAGTGCACACAATTGTCTTAGATTTATCGCTTTTTCTTGTATCATTGTTTGACGTCTGACGTTGTCGACTGTTACTCGTGCAGGCGTGGACCAACTGGTTTTCTCCTGTCTCGAACGGGAATCCGACCGAGGAAGAGGAAGGCAGCCAGGAGGGCAGCATGGAGAGCGTCGAGTACGTCTCCGATAGTGGGGAGACGGAGGAGGAGTCCGAAGAAGAAGAGGGGGAAGATGAGGAGCAGAACTCGCCACACCCACCTCCAGAGCCTCGAACCAAACGTCACCACGAACCCGTGGCTCCGTCGGCTCCTCCAGCGGCCTTGAGTGCCCCTCCAGCTCCTCCTGTGGTTCGGAGTGCCTTGCCAGCTTCTCCCGTGGTTCCGACTGCTCGGAGCACCAAGAAGACCAGGGACTCTGCTGCCGAACCTGCGGGCTAGCCCTCTAAGGTGGCCAAGCCGAGTGGATCCAAACCTCGGAAGGCTTTGCCGCGGATGAGGATTGTTGTTCCCGTCGCCTCAGCGTATGTGTATTGTTCTTCTATCTTCTTCCAGTATTTGATTGAACTCATGCTTATTGGTCGAGTGAATTTTACTCGACAGAGCTGCCACCTCTGCCACTTCTCTGCCACGCCAGGGGGACGATCCCATGGATACGGACAACATTGTCACATCCCAGCAAGGTACGTCGTGGCGACTTCGAGAGCTTACATTATTGTTTCACGAATTCTGTCTTTGGTCTTGTCCTTTTTCTTGTGGTCTCACGTCGTTTGGTCGGGCTTCCTTCAGAGGTGATCCATGTGGAGGAGGACGATCAGAAGAGGTCCGAGCAAGCTGCGGCGCCCGTCATTGAGGCTGTTCCGTCTGTTACCACTCCTGCCATGGAAGCACCGCCAACTGAGACGATGTCGTCGACTGACATGGCGCTCATCGTTGCTGAACCGACTGGAGCAGGACTTGGGATGCCCAAGGAGTCTCTTGTGGTGCCAGGTCCGTCGACAGTCCAGTTCGACGCCCGGCGCCTTCCGGAAGATCAGGTGGGAGCTGCCAAGGGGGCCATGGTGCAGGCGGAGTTGATGGCGGGTGATGCCAAGAGAGCGTACGACTCCATCGCGTCTGTGTACAAGCGAAGCTTGGAACTCCGGGACGATATCCGAGTAAGTGGGCTAGTAAGTATTTGCTTTCCCCTTGTAACCCACTGGGTGTTTAAGCCAGATACTCGGATACAGAATGATTAGTTTGCGGTGGGTTCACTCTTAGTGAACCCAGTGGGTGTAGTCCCCGGGACTTCTGTCGAGTGCTTGCACCGGCAGTTGTCTTTATATAAATTTTCTTTTAACTTAATCAGATCAAAACTAATCTGTTTGAATGTTACCGGTGGGGGCATTCCGAGTGCACCTACTGGATTAGTCCCGGAGAGTAATTTTACTCAGGTCGGGTAGTAGTAGCCTCATAGGCTTGTTTTTTGTTATGTATCTCAATAGGGCGGACCTGTTTGAGCGTCATGCCAGTGGGGTCACTCTTAGTGAACCCACTGGGTGTCGTCCCCGAGACCGCTGTCGATTGCTTGCGTCGACAGGGGTCTGAAGAACTTGGAGTTTGTATTGTTGTCCTTGTTGAATTTGTCTGATCGTCTCTTCACGCTGACTTGTAGAAGACTTGCGAGATGGGATCAGCGTACGACACTCTGAAAGCTGAAAAGATTCAGTTTGCTGCGGAACTGGATGCAGCAATGCTTGCCTTGGCTGGTCTGAAGGGTGTTCTGACTGAACGAGAGAAGTCCTTGGAGGAGTCCCGTTAGGCAAACAAGGCATTGGTGGCCGAAGTGGAGAAAATGGGGAAACAAAGAACTAAACTGATGGGACAGATGCAGGTGATGAACAGGTGGTGCATAGCACACGAGAAGTACGTCAGTGACTGGGCAAGGCAGATGATTGCGCTTCTCGGTGGTAAGTTCTATTTTTCCGAGTGTTTGTTGACTGTGTAGTTCATTCTGCGCTTACTTGCTGCTCGTCTTTTCTTTGCAGATTTTTTTATGGAAGCTGAGGCTGAAGCAGCTGACGTTGAGCGGTCGGTTATTCCGAATGTTCCACTCGGCGACGACGCCAATCGAGACATGCTCCGAGCGCACATTCGCCTGGGTAAAGTGGGACCTTTCATCGGTCGACTGAGAGAGGTCGTCGGCCAAATCGACAAGGAGTTGTGGCCCGAAGACGAGTCTTGGCAAGAGATGGAAGGGTTGATGACTCGGCTGGAGGAGGTCCCGAACCGAGTGCAGGCGTGGAAGAAATCCGCGGCTCGCTGCGGTGCGGACATGGCGCTGTCGCTGGTCCGAGTGCACTACAAGGAGGCTCGCGAAGAGAAGCTGAAGGCGTTGCAGGTCACAAACACCAAGAAGCTTCGATTCGAAGATTTCATGGAGACCTTCCTTGAGAGCGCCACTCGCATCGCAGACGGGATCGACCTCGACACTTTCGTGGAGCGTGCCAGTCCCAGTGCCAGTCCTGATGACTCTTGAGAAAACTTTTACCTCGGTATGCCGAGTGTTAGTTGTATGAAACTTTGGCCACTGCTGTTGGCCGTCAAATTCATGGTTCGGTGTGGATAAGCTTGATCTACACCGAACCAACTATCTTTAGACGAACTTTGAATTTGAATTGAATCTTTTGCTCTTCTTTTGCCAAAGAGTTGTTGACACGATTTTGGCTCGTGGTTTTTGTTTGGCGTTTCTTGGTGAAGCCAATGGAAAACATGCGGAGCATGTAATTGTCAGTTGTCTTGACATCTGCATGAGCCTCACTGAGGGTCTGCTGGGTCTCCGAGTGGATCTGTAGGATACACTCGAAGGCAATTGTGTACTTAGGCGATTCGTGATCGCGGCTAAGTCTTCGAGTGTGACTCTAAGGTCGTACTCGGAGCGAGTTGTTACTCATGTAATTGTCAGTTGTCTTGACATCTACATGAGCCTCAATGAGGTTCTTCTACTCATGTAATTGTAAGTTGTCTTGACATCTACATGAGCTTCAATGAGGGTCTGCTAAGCCTCCGAGTGGATCTGTAAGATACATTCGAAAGAAGCTTTCTATTTAGGCGATTCTTGATCGCAGACAAGTCCCCGAGTGCGACGTTTAGTGCACCTTCGGAGAAAATTAGTACTTAGGCGATTCTGGATCGCGTCTATGTCCCCGAGTGCGACGTTTAGTGCACACTCGGAGAAAGTTTGTACTTAGGCGATTCTTGATCGCAGCTAAGTCTCCGAGTGCGACGTTTAGTGCACACTCGGAGAAAGTTTGTTCTTAGGCGATTCTTGATCGCAGCTAAGTCTCCGAGTGCGACGTTTAGTGCACACTCGGAGAAAGTTTGTACTTAGGCGATTCTTGATCGCAGCTAAGTCCCCGAGTGTGACGTTTAGTGCACACTCGGAGAAAGTTAGTACTTAGGCGATTCTTGATCGCAGCTAAGTCCCCGAGTGCGACGTTTAGTGCACACTCGGAGAAATTTAGTACTTAGGCGATTCTTGATCGCAGCTAAGTCCCCGAGTGCGACATTTAGTGCACACTCGGAGAAAATTAGTACTTAGGCGATTCTTGATCGCAGCTAAGTCCCCAAGTGCGACGTTTAGTGCACACTCGGAGAAAGTTTGTACTTAGGCAATTCTTGATCGCAGCTAAGTCCCCGAGTGCGACGTTTAATGCACACTCGGAGAAAGTTTGTACGTAGGCGATTCTTAATTGCAGCTAAGTCCCCGAGTGCGACGTTTAGTGCACACTCGGATAAAGTTTGTACTTAGGCGATTCTGGATCGCAGCTAAGTTTTTTTTTAAACCGGAGTTTGCGACCGCCGAAGAATTTTGAATCTGCAAAAACTCAATCTGCTTTGTATTACTTCAACGATACTTGTTCTTTACATTGCTTCAGTCGACGGTCACGTGTAGAAGCGCTTCAGGAGATCTCCGTTCCATGCTCGCGGCTCGTCCGTTTCCCTGTCGAGGTTGTAGAGTCGATATGCTCCGTTGTTCAGCACCTTGGAGATGATGAAGGGTCCTTCCCAGGCGGGAGCCAACTTGTGAGGTCTCTGCTGATCCACTCGGAGCACCAGGTCGCCCGCTTGGAATGTACGACTCCTGACGTGTCGCGCGTGAAAGCATCACAGATCTTGTTGATAAACGGTTGAGCGAGTCAGTGCCATCTCGCGCTCCTCCTCTAGAAGATCCACTCCGTCTTGCCTTGCTTGCTCTGCTTCAGCTTCGGAGAAGAGTTCAACTCGTGGAGCGTTGTGAAGCAAGTCACTCGGAAGGACTGCCTCTGCTCCGTAAACGAGGAAGAACGGGGATCACCCTGTAGATCTATTTGGGGTTGTGCGGAGACCCCAAAGCACCGAAGGCAGCTCGGTGACCCATGCGCCGGCGGCATGCCCCACTTCTCGCAGGAGTCGAGGCTTCAGACCTTGCAGAATAAGTCCATTCGCCCGCTCTGCTTGCCCGTTTGTTTGGGGATGCGCCACGGATGCAAAATCCACTCGGATACCTTGGCCTGTACAGAAACCTTTGAATCTGTCCGAGTCAAAGTTTGTTCCATTGTCAGTGATTATGATGTGAGGTACCCCGAATCTGGACATGATGTCCCTCACAAACTTGATGGCTGTAAGGGCCTCGAGCTTTTTGATGGGCTTGGCTTCAATCCATTTTGTGAACTTGTCGACTGCCACCAATAGATGTGTGAATCCCCCTTGGCCTGTCCTGAATGGACCGACTGTATCTAATCCCCATACTGCAAACGGCCAAACAAGAGGGATTGTCTTCAACGCAGATGTTGGTTTGTGGGACTTGTTAGAGTAGAACTGACAGCCTTGACACCGGTCGACCATATCTTTCGCCATTTCATTCGCCTGCAGCCAAAAGAAGCCAGCTCTGAATGCTTTGGCGACGATTGCCCTTGAGGAGACGTGATGACCGCAGGTTCCCGAGCGAATTTCTTCCAGGATTAACTGTCCCTCCTCAGGGGAGATGCATCGTTGAAGGACGCCTGAAACGCTTTCTTTGTACAACTGGCCATCAATGAGAGTGAACGACTTTGACATGCGGACGATCTGTCTTGCTTGGACTTCATCTTCTGGTAATTCTTGCCTCAGGATGTATGCAATAAACGACACAGTCCAATCGGGGATGATAGCAAGAACCTCCATGATCAAATCAACCACAACAGGGACTTCGACTTCAGTCGGATCTGTCGAGCTCTTTGGTTGTACTGGTTCCTCTGTGAAAGGATCTTCTTTAACTGAGGGAAGGTGGAGGTGCTCGAGGCAGAGGTCACTCGGGACTGGTCTCCGAGTGGATCCGAGTTTTGCCAACTCATGAGCTGCTTGGTTTTTCAGTCACGGAACATGGTGGAGTTCCAGACCTTCAAACTTTTTCTCGAGCTTCCTCACTGCATTGCAGTATGTGGTCATGGTGGGGTTCCTGACGTCCCACTCCTTCATCACTTGATTAACCACCAAATCCGAATCGCCATAGACCATCAGGCGACGGACGCCGAGTGCGATGGCCATGCGCAGTCCATAAAGGAGAGCTTCATACTCTGCCTCGTTGTTGGAGGAATCAAAGTGTATCTGCAACACATACTTGAGTTTGTCACCCTTTGGCGATATGATCACAACGCCAGCGCCGGAGCCATTCAACATCTTGGACCCATCGAAGAACATTGTCCAATGAGCCGAGTAGATGTGGGTCGGTTGCTGTTGTTCTACCCATTCTGCTATGAAGTGAGCCAGAGCTTGAAACTTTATAGCTTTCTTGGCCTCGAACCTGATCTCGCAGTATAACATCTCCATTGCCCACTTCGCCACTCGGCCCGATGCATCCCGATTGTGTAGGATTTCTGACAACGGAGCATCAGAAACGACGGACACCGAGTGGTCTTGAAAATAATGAGCCACCTTCTTCACAGTCATGCAAATCCCGTAGATAAGTTTTTGATAATGGGGATACCTCTGCTTGGAAGGAGTCAGGACTTCGGAGACATAATACACTGGCCACTGAACCTTGTATGCTTTGCCTTCTTCTTCCCGTTCGACTGTGAGAACAGTGCTGACGACTTGATTTGTAGCCACGATGTACTGAAGAAGGGGTTCTTTACTGAGCGGAGCAGTAAGAACCGGCTGGGTGGAAAGTAGGACTTTGAGGTCATCGAGTGCGATTTGGGCTTCGTCTGTCCACTCGAAAGTATCTGATTTCTTCATGAGTCGGTACAGAGGAAGTGCCTTCTCGCCGAGTCGACTGATAAACCTGCTCAAAGCCGCTAGGCAACCTGTGAGTCTTTGAACATCATGTATTCTGACCGGCCGCTCCATTCGGACGATGGTCCCGATCTTTTCGGGGTTGACATCGATCCCTCGTTCGAAAACGAAGAAACCGAGTAACTTTCCGCTGGGAACACCGAATGAACACTTGGCTGGGTTGAGCTTGATATCGTACCTACGAAGGTTGGCGAATGTTTCCGCCAAGTCAGTCAGCAGGTCGGAACCTTTTGCGTGACTTGACTATGATATCATCCATATACGCCTCCACATTCCGACCGATCTGGTCGAGGAGACATTTTTGGATCATGCGCATAAAGGTTGCTCCTTCATTCTTCAAACCAAATGGCATAGTGATGTAGCAGAAGCACCCGAATGGGGTGATGAAGGTTGTTTTTAATTCATCGGGGCCATACAGACGGATCTGATGATAGCCCGAGTAGGCATCGAGGAATGACAACCGCTCGCAACCCGCAGTCGAATCGACAATTTGATCGATGCGGGGGAGCAGAAAATGATCTTTTGGGCAGACCTTATTGAGATGCTTGAAGTCGATGCACATTCGGAGCGACTTGTCTTTCTTGGGCACCATGGCAACATTGGCGAGCCACTCGGAGTGGTGTACCTCGCGAATGAAGTTGGCTGCCAAAAGTTTAGCCATCTCTTCTCCGATTGCCTTCCTCTTGTGCGCGGCGGACCGACGCAGGCGTTCTCGGATAGGCCGAGCGGCGGGATCCACATGCAGTCGGTGCTCAGCCAACTCCCTGGGTACACCTGGCATGTCAGCGGGCTTCCATGCGAAGATGTCCCAGTTCTCACGGAGGAATTGGGTGAGCTCGGCTTCCTATTTAGGATCGAGGGTGGTGGAGATGTTCGTCGGGGCAACGGTGTCGTCCATCGGGTGGATGCTGACCTTCTTCGTCTCTCCCGCCGACTGGAATGCGGACTCCGAAGCTAGCTTCTTCGAACGCATCAAGTCAGCGGGGTCGGCTATTTTCTTGTACTTGTCAAGCTCGAGGACAGCCATCTGCTGATCGGCGATCCTCGATCCCTGCTGCAGACACTCCTCGGCCCGCTGCCGATTGCCTGTGATAGTGATCACACCTTTTGGGCCTGGCATCTTCAGCTTCAGGTACACGTAACATGGACGGGCCATGAAACGCGCATACGCGGGGCGGCCCAGAATTGCGTGGTACGCACTCTGGAAGTCCACCACCTCGAACGTCAGCTTTTCCTTGCGGAAGTTCTTGTCGGAGCCGAAGACGATGTCCAACGCGATCTGGCCGAGTGACTTGGCCTTTCGTCCAGGGACGACTCCATGGAACTGCATGCTGCTCTCGCTAAGTTTGGACATCGGAATGTCCATCCCCTTGAGAGTGTCAACGTACATGATGTTCAAGCCACTGCCGCCGTCCATGAGGACTTTGCGCAGTCGGACTCCTTCCACCACCGGGTCGACGACTAGAGCTTGCCTCCCTGGGGTGGGTACATGTGCTGGATGATCCGACTGGTCAAAGGTGATCGCAGTCTGAGACCATTTGAGGAACGTGGGGTTGGTCGGTGTGGCCATGTTCACCTCCCTGTTCATCAGCTTCAGTCGACTCTTACTCTCAACGTCAGCAAAAATCATCAGTGTTGCATGGACTTGGGGGAACGGATCCTCCTTGTCCTCCTCATCCTGTTCATTGTCCTTTTCCCTTGGCTGTCCTTCGCCGAACCCCTGGATCAGGAGGCGACATTGCCGAGTGGTATGCTTTGGATATATGGCGTTGCCCTCTTCATCCATCTTCGTGTGAATTGGACATGGTTGGTCCAGGATGGGGTTTCCGAACTGCTTCTTCTTGGGGGTGAACTGAGCCTTCCCCTTGCCCTTGAACTTGGCATTGGTAACGGCTGCGGCCTCTGCCTCCGGAGTGGACGGAGCTTTCTGCTTCTGCTTCCGAGTGTTGTTCCCATCTCCGTCGCCGACTGCTTTGTGCTTGCCGCTACGAATGTGGTCCTCTTCTTCACCATTTGCATAGCGTGCCGCTATCTCCATCATCTTACTCATGGAGATGTCGCCTATTCGACCGAACTTCAGGTACAAATCTCTGTACCGCACGCCTGCCTTGAAGGCGCAGACTGCTTGGTGCTCTGTGACGTTCTCCACCGTATGGTAGAGGGTCGTCCAACGCTGAATGAAATCGTGCAGGGGCTCATTCTGCTTCTGGACACAGTGCTGGAGCTCCACGAGGCCAGCTGAGCGTTTGCACGTCCCTTCAAAGGTCCTGATGAAGACTCGGGCCAGATCTGTCCAGCTGTAGATGCTTGAGGGAGCCAACTGGTTCAACCATGCTCGTGCCGAGCCGTCGAGCATCAGAGAGAGGTGTTTCATGGCGACGTGGTCGTCCCCTCCTCCGATCTGGACTGCCACTCGGTAGTCGTCCAGCCACGTTTCTGGTTTGGATTCTCCTGTAAACTTGCTGATCCCCGTCGCCAATCGGAAGTTGGGAGGGATGTCAGCCGAACGGATGGCTCGACTGAAACACTCGGGACCAAAGACGATGGTCCTGCTTCCACTCGGACGGTCCGTATCGTGACCATCGCGGTGGGCTCGGCCCGTGTCGACCCTCCTCTGGGCGATATGTCCTCTCGCGTCGGGCCTTGGATCATAAGTGTCACCGACTGAACGCCGATCATCATGATGTCGGGGCCCGTAGGGCCCACCCCGCGGAGGGGTGCGTGAGCGGCGACGATCTTCGGGATTCATGGAATGGCTGCCTCCCCTGTGTCGCTGATGAGAACCGGGGCTGTGAACGGACCGATGCGTGTTCACGTGAACAGAACTATTGTGAATCCTGTTGTGCGACTGGGAGACTGCTGAATTTTGCTGTTGCGCCGTGTGCAGCAGGGCACGGATTTGCTCGATCCCTCTGCCAGCCTCTGAATCAGTCGGCTGGAGAGAATCGGCTATCTTGGCGGCGGCAGCCAGGTTGAGGACGGGTGTGCGGAACACCTCCACGTTGCTCCGCCGAGTGTGCCGACTGGCAGAACGGCAGGGTTCACGGCGAGCGCCGGATGTTTCGCCGACCTCGTGCTCGTTCCGGCCAGTTTGGCGGGGACTTTCCTGGGAGTTGGCCATGTGCACTTCAGCTGCAGGCCCGCGACCCAAGTACTCGGAAGGAAACTCAGTCGGAACTGAGTCCGAGCGCTGGGACGGCGGCGCAACCACAACTGACTCTAGGACCGCCACTTGTGAGGACGCGTTCTGGCGCACCTGGGCGTGATGCACCCAACGCTGGAGTCGCGGACGGCGGGACCACTTGTTGCGGCGCGTGACGGCGGCGTAGGTCGACACCGGAGCCGATTGCTGGAGAAGAAGAATACCGCGGGCGCCGGCACGGAAGTGCGTAGCCCCGCGGCTGGGGAGCGCCTCGACGTCGAGAGGAGTGTCCCGAAGCCATGCCGAATCGTCGACGATGAAGGAGAGAGCGCCGAAGAGGATCTCGTGACCCACGCTCGGATCTCCACCGGATGACATGATGAAAAGATGTAGTCGCAAACTCGCCGGAAGTCGCTTAGACGCCTGCCCCAAGGTGGGCGCCAACTGTCGTGGGTATAAGTCTGACAGTAGATGTGTAGGGTACGAAAGGATGGGCAGAGCCTAAGCTACGGCGAGGTTGTATGAGTTCAGGCCCCTCTACGGTGGAGGTAAAAGCCCTACGTCTCAGTGCTCTTGGGAGCTTGTTGTCGAGTGGAATGTGGATTACAGTGAATTGCTAACCCCTGCACCAGTGGGGAAGGGCGGCTTATATAGAGTGCGCTACCCTTCGCAACGGTTCGGTGCACAGGGGTGGAGTAGTGGTGAATAACTGCATACGTTACAAGTAACGTATGTCTTAAATGCTAATAAAGGTACATGGAAACGTATGACCGTTGCCCTCCAGTGGGGTTACGATGTACAGAGTGGAATCCAGTCGGTAAGTTTGATATGCTCCGAATGCTCATCTCCGATTGGATGATAGAGGAATCGTCACCGACTGGATGATGGGAAGTCCTTAATTCAGTCGGAACTCACTAAGGGCCTTATCCTTTATGAAGGGTAGTCCTTGGGTAGGACCCATAGGGCAGGCCTATGACCCTACTCTAGGACTATAACCCCATCAATCCCTATGCATAGGAAGTGGGTTAGACTTAAATGTGCTAGCCATTTGCTCCATGATGCTCTCGTTGTGTTTCAATCCTTACCTTTTATGTGAGCATCATTGAAATCAATGCCTAGCTAAGGGCGTTAAATGATAGCGCTTGTTGGGAGGCAACCCAATGAATAAATTTTGCTTTGCCTTTTGCTTCCTGTTTTGTTTTCTCCACACCATCATAATTCTATTATGATTGTGTCTTTTGTGTTTCTTTTTGTGTTTATGCCAAGCAAAACCGTTATGATTAGTCTTGGTGATGATTGTTTGATCATGCTGGAAAAAGACAGAAACTTTATTCTCACGAAAAGAACTTTCATTTTTATTCTGTAAGATCTTTTGAGTTTATTATTTTTGCTGCTGATTTCTATGCAATTTCTTCAGACTGTCGTAATTTTTCAGATTTTTGAAGTAACAGAAGTATGCGAAGTATACAGATTGCTACAGATTGGTCTGATGTTAACAAATTCTATTTTTGTTGAGTTTGTTGCTTATTTCGATGAAACTATGGATAGTATCGGAGGGTACTAGCCATGGAAAAGTGAAAATACAGCAACCCAACACCAACATAAGTAGAATTTAAGTTTTCTACAGTACCTAAGGAAGTGGTGATTTGCTTTCTTATACTAATGATATCACGAGTTTCTGTTTAAGTTTTGTGTTGTGAAGTTCTCAAGTTCTGGGTGAAGTTCTTATGGACAAAGAGATAAAGAGTGGAAAGAGCTCAAGCTTGGGGATGCCTAAGGCACCCCAAGTTGATTCAAGGATGCCGAAAAAGCCTAAGCTTGGGGATGCCCGGGCAAGGCATCCCCTCTTTCGTCTTCAATCCATCGGTAATGTTACTTTGAGCTATATTTTTATTCACCACATGATATGAGTTTTTCTTGGAGCGTCTTGTATCGTAGGAGTCTTTTATTTTTGTTGTGTCACATTCATCCTTGCTGCACACCTAGAGAGAGAGAGACATGCACTCACGGTGATTTTGTCGAGCTTCACTTATATCCTTTGGTAGACAATTCAGCTCACATGTGCTTCACTTATATCTTTTGAGCTAGATACTTTTGCTCTATGTGCTTCACTTATATCTTTTAGAGCACAGCGGTGCGTGGCTTGGTAGTTGATCTATGCTTTGAAAGTAGTCTCAAAAGGGGTAGTTATCCAAAGGGATACAAAAACTTCCACCTTCATGTGCATTGAATAGTTAGAGAAGTTTGATTCCTCTCAATTAGTTTTGAGATATGGTTGTGGTAATATTGAAGTTATGCTAGTAAGGTGTTGTGGATCTAGAAATACTTGTGTTGAAGTTAGTGATTCCCGTAGCATGCACGTATGGTGAACCGCTGTGTGATGAAGTCTGAGCATGATTAGTCTTTTGATTGTCATCCTTTGTGTGGCGGTCGGGATCGCACGATGGTTTATACCTACCAACCCTTCCCCTAGGAGTATGCGTTGAATGCTTTGTTTCGATTACTAATAAAATTTTTGCAACAAGTATATGAGTTCTGCATGACTAATGTTGAGTCCATGGTTTAGATACACTTTCACCTTCCACCATCACTATCTTCTTAGTGCCGTGCAACTTTTGCCGGTGCACAAAACCCACCATTAGCCTCCCTCAAAACAGCCACCATACCTACCTACTATGGCTTTTTCAAAGTCATTCCGAGATATATTGCCATGCAACTACCACCATGACATGTGCCACCACGTCTACATTGCCATTGCATGATCGTAAGATAGCTAGCATGATGTTTCCATTAATGTCTATGCCATTCTAGATCATTGTCACGGTACACTACCGAAGGCATTTCACATAGAGTCATCATTGCTCTAAGTTTTGAGTTGAAAGTGTGATGATCATCATTGATGGAGCATTGTCCCATGTGAGGAAATAAAAGAGGCCAAAGATGCCCACCAAAAAAAGAGTCCAAAGAGCCCACCAAAGAAAATTATATAAAAAATGAGAGAAAAAGAGAGAAGGGACAATGCTACCACTTTTCCACACTTGTGCATATTAAGCACCATGATCTTCATGATTGAGAGTCTTTCGTTTTGTCACCACCATATAGCTAGTGGGTCATTTTCATTATATAACTTGGCTTGTATATTCCAATGATAGGCTTCCTCAAAATTGCCTTAGGTCTTCGTGAGCAAGCAAGTTGGATGCACACCCACTAGTTTTCTTTAAGATCTTTCACATACTCTTAGCTCTAGTGCATCATTTGTATGGCAATCCCTACTCATTCACATTGATATCTATTGATGAGCATCTCCACAGCTTATTGATATGCCTAGTTAATGTGATCATCTTCTCCTTTTTTGTCTTGCAACCTCCACCACACTCCACACCACTTATAGTGCTAAAACCATGGCTCACGCTCATGTATTGCGTGAGAGTTGAAAAGGTTTGAGAAACTAAAGGTGTGAAACAATTACTTGGCCAATACCAGGGTTGTGCATGATTTAAATTAGTTGTGCAATGATGATAGAGCATAGCCAGACTATATGCTTTTGTAGGGATAACTTTCTTTTGGCCTTGTTATTTTGAAAGTTCATGATTACCTTGCTAGTTTGCTTGAATTATTATTGTTTTCACGTCAATAGCAAACTATTGTTTTGAATCCAATGTATCTGAACATTCACGTCACATAAGAGGAGTTACAAAGGACATGTATGCTAGGTAGCATAAAAGCATCAAAAATTCATTCGTTATCACTTCCCTACTCGAGGACGAGCAGGAGTTAAGCTTGGGGATGCTTGATACGTCTCAAACGTATCTATAATTTTTGATGGTTCCATGATATTATATTGTCAGCTTTGGATGTTTTATATGCATGAATATGCTATTTTATATCTTTTTAGGACTAACCTATTAACTCAGTGCCAAGTGCCAGTTTCTGTTTTTTCCGTGTTTTTGACCCTTTTTCACACGGAGCCCAAATGGAATGAAACTTTACGATGATTTTTTTGGACCAAAAGAGACCCCCCGAAGCTTTGGAAGAAGGCCAGAAGAGCCACGAGGGAGTCACAAGCCCTGACGCCGCCACCACCACCCTAGGTGGCGCAGGGTAGGCTTGTGACCTCCTTGTGGGCCCAACCGGCGTAATTCCACCGCCATAAATTCCTATAAATTCAGAAACCCCCAAAAAGAAACCTAGATCGGGAGTTCCGCCGCCGCAAGCCTCTGTAGCCACCAAAAACCAATCTGGAGCCCGTTCCAGCACCCTGCCAGAGGGGGAATCCATCTCCGTTGGCCATCTTCATCATCCCGGCGATCTCCATGACGAGGAGGGAGTAGTTCTCCCTCGAGGCTGAGGCTATGTACCAGTAGCTATGTGTTTGATCTCTCTCTCTCTCGTGTTCTTGAGATGTCTTGATCTCGATGTACCATGGGCTTTGCTACTATAGTTGGATCTTAAGATGTTCTTCCCCCTCTCCCTCTTGTAATGAATTGAGTTTCCCCTTTGGAGTTATCTTATCGGATTGAGTCATTGAGAACACTTGATGTATGTCTTGCACGTGTCTATCTGCTGTGATCAACTTGCGGGTTGTGACAATTGGGAACCTATGCATATGGGTTGGCACACGTGGATTCATGTGAGTACTCGATGTATGTTTTGGTGATCAACTTGCGGGTTCGTGACATTAGGAACCTATGCATAGGAGGTGGCACACGTCTTGACTCTCCGGTAGAAACTTTGGGGCACTCTTTGAAGTTCTATATGTTGGTTGAATAGATGATTCTGAGATTGTGTGATGCATATCATATAATCATGCCCACGGATACTTGAGGTGACAATGGAGTATCTAGGTGACATTAGGGTCTTGGTTGATACGTATCTTAAGGTGTTATTCTAGTACGAACTCTATGATGGATCAAATGGAAAGAATAGCTTCGTGTTATTTTACTACGGACTCTTGAATAGATCGATCAGAAAGAATAACTTTGTGGTGGTTTCGTACCCGACAATAATCTCTTCGTTTGTTCCCCGCTATTAGTGACTTTGGAGTGACTCTTTGTTGCATGTTGAGGGCTAGTTATATGATACAGTTATGTTATTATTGTTGAGAGAACTTCACTAGTGAAAGTATGAACCCTAGGCCTTGTTTCCACGCATTGCAATACCGTTCATGCTCACTTTTGTTACTAGTTACCATGCTGTTTTTGTAATTTCAGATTACAAAAACCTATATCTACCATCCATATTGCACTTGTATCACCATCTCTTCGTCGAACTAGTGCACCTATACAACTTACCATTGTATTAGGTGTGTTGGGGACACAAGAGACTCTTTGTTATTTGGTTGTAGGGTTGTTTGAGAGAGACCATCTTCATCCTACGCCTCCCGCGGATTGATAAACCTTAGGTCACCCACTTGAGGGAAAATTGCTACTGTCCTACAACCCTCTGCACTTGGAGGCCCAACAACGTCTACAAGGAGAAGGTTGAGTAGTAGACATCAACGCCATCTTGGCAACATCTGTTGCTGCTCATATCCATTGATGAAGGCGTGCAGAAAGTGTGAGCCGAATACCCAAACCTCTCACCTAAACCTAACATCTAAAGACGGAGGACCCAAGCAAGCCACATACTAGGCACGGCGCACAAACCGTTATAACGCACTCTCATAGGTCGTTATCATCGTCTTCCATCGACCCATCTTCACAGCAACAACTGATGCATCGACCTTGCTAGGCATGTCATCGATGCCACCACGGCGCCACATAACACCTCCTCCCTACACGCGTCCATCATCACACATCCGTCTTCGAGGCCCTGTCGCGCCACGTCGCTGAAACTCCATGTCGTCGATGCGACACATGAAACGTTGCTCTACCACAGATATGGTCACTGGTCATCGAGCCTATGGATACCTCCAAGAATGATGCCCCCAAGAGGCATACTACACAAGAACATCGCCGTAATCCGATCAACTGATCTAGGGTTTCCCCTGGAGGTAGAACATAGGGGTTTAGATCTTTTCCATGATAATGCCTTCGATAAGGGGACGACGCAGAAAACACCGCCATCACCGGCCCTCGTGACGAGCCAAGAGTAGGGTTTTCACTTGGATCCCCTCAAGAAACCTCCATCCAGCTTCGTATGAGAGGGACCATCACCGATCATCGCCATCGCGCGTGGATCAGGTCGCACCGGTCAGATCAGATCTAACTGGAGGCCAGACCACACGTATAGCCAATCCATCCACCAGGCCCTTCATGCCGCTGTTGCCAAACCAAAGATCCCGTCGGCCGTAGAGCCGCCCGCTGTCGCCATGAGGCAGGGCCAGCCGCCGCGTCACGGGACCCGACCAACTGCGCCTCCACATAGGTGGGGGCACTCCCACCCCCAAGCCGCTGGAGAGAAGGAGAGGCCCCCGCCACCGCCATGTGCCCCTAGACTTAGCCCGGCGAGGGGAGACAAGGGAGGAGATCAGGGCTCGGCGGTTGTTGGGTAGCGCGCCGCACGAGACGCCCGGTGCGTGGGCGACACAGAGGTGAGGGCAGTGCCTCCTCCTATGTCTTTCCAGCGAAGTATAGATATCTAATGCAAGCATATTATTCGGTCTTCCTCTCACTCCTCTTATATGACCACATTACGTCCTTGTTCTAGCTTTTCTCTCGGCTAGGTTGTATCCTTTATTAGTGCAGCCACATGGAACATCATATCTTTTTTGAAACGGAGGCAAAAGCTTTGCCTCGTCTCATTAATAAAGCAGAAGAGAATTGCCCAGTTAATAACTGGAAAACCGGGCGAAAACCGTCACAAACCGTTGAGCGACACACACATAATACCATGCACCCCTCACATAAAGGGTCTCGTCAACATCACACACCGATGTCATCGCCATCACTTCTCCCCAACAGGCGTCATTGCCATCCCTAATCACCGAGCAAGCGACTCCGACTTTCACGAAGACAGATGTCGACCCAACCCACACCGTAGAGACAAAGTGAAACACGAGAAGCCCCGTGCCAAACTCAGCCACCCGCGTCAAGGACAGCACAGCTTCGACTCTGAAAGATAGCTCCAAAGAAGAACTATGCAAGGCTGGCACCACGGAAGACCATCGAAAAGGCCACTTGTTGCCTGTCATCGTCGCCGCAAGGGCCTCGCCGCCACAGCTCCGACTTCACCGCAACAAAACAACCCGAGGTAATCCCACGAACACACTAGAGAAGAATCGACTACTGCAACCATTGTCACGCCTCCGACATCACACACACACATTATCCTTGTCACAGAAGTCTCGATGTCAACACCACCAACTTTCATCGGTCCCGGTTGATGATGCCTAGCTCCAATAACAAAGCCCTTACGAGGGGATACGGTGCTGGAGCATCGTCATCGTCCGATCCCATGGATCTAGGGTTTCCCTCGAAGCTGTGAAGATTGGAGCTAAGAATACCTTGACGATGCCAACAAGAAGGAAACGATGCTTGAAAGTGTCGCCACCGCCGGCTCTGGACACGCCGGAGACAAGCTTTCGCTCGGATCAACCTTTCGAACCTTACACATCATGCATCAGCAAGCCTTCCATCAATCACCAAGGTCAAATCCGTCCGGATGTGACCATTTTCACGGGTCCCCACACATCGCAACCTCCGAGCTGCTGATCCGCGCCGCCTGGCCCCTTGTGCGCCTGCATCCGCCACTACATGACCCCCTGCGTAGGCCACGCCTCAAGACTAATATCCTCGGGCATGACTACTAGTGCTTTTCCGCATGCACAAAATTAACATACTACAGTTGATGACAAATCTACATAGGAATCAAACACATCTCAACCAGCATGCCACGGTCGGTCCGGTCACTCCAACACCTAACGTTATGTTGATAAAGAGTCCAAGTGCAATCTGATATACTCGACACAAATTTCAACAACAATATTTTTCTAACAATAGAAGTACGGCGGGAGAGAAATAAAATACCGAAAATGAAGATCTAATGGAACATAAAGCAACAAAAATTCAATGAAATGAATAAAGCAATCATGCATTTATGAACCTAGACTATTATTTTTTATATTTTGTATCTTTTTTAAACTATGAGTCTAATCTTTTCGAAAAAAAGTTTTACACTTGAATTATGAAGCTTACAATTCATCAACATAGAAAATAAAATATGACCCTTTGAATCTTCCGTAGCCTTGAAATCTTTGCTATTTTTCTAGGTGCTTCTAATCCTTATGGGGAGATCTGTTCGTTTCTAGTCTTTTCTTCGTCGCAAGCTTCGTCAGACAATTTTCCTTCCAGACAGGGCAGATCTCAGTTTACCATCGCCATGGCTCCAAAATAAGGAGAATCAGCTGAAGATAAAAGGTCTCACACTCAATTGATTCGGGACTTCTGCTTGTACGGGGTATTTCTTAGCTTCATACAAACATAGTTATACGGGGGTCTTGCCAAACCTCAGGTGTCCAAATTCGGCATTTAATTAACTAACACTCTAAGAAAGACGAATAGCGTTCCTTTTTGGTTCTTGAAAAAAGAAATCAAAAATCTGAACTCAGTGTTCTATCCGATCGAAGAACAAGTCATATGTCTCATTCATTCAGAGCATTTATTTCCGGTGGAGAACAAGTATATTTGGATCACATGCATCAACTTTGGCAACGTTCACTTCACAGGCGTGTGGCCGGCGAGCAGCTATAACATTGTTCCTGGCACTGGCTCTTCTTATCAGCCGGGCTTGCTATCGAAGCTGTGGAAGCATGGCTGACGATCTCTCTGTAAACATGTGCCCCTCGGGCAAGTGCAACAAGACTGCACAGCTCCGCATGTTGGAATTTCCTGGTGCCTCATGTTCCTAGCTGATCCCTCCGTCCCGTAAAAGAAAAGCGTCAAAAACGCGCTAACTATTTTGTCCCCTTATAATCTAATTAATCCCGTTACCAACGATATACAGGAAGACACAGCACCATCACCTTGCTTCATATTTTCCAGTGGAGAGTGCTATAGAGGCCGCGGGTTTCAAAGTAGCATTTCTCGGGTGATATAGCCCTGCGGCCGGTGAGGCGAGCATGTGAGCTTGATCATAACAAAAAAAACTTTGGTAGCTCACCTAGAACCATCTGTAGTGTACGGTTTACATTAATGTTGTTTAGGGTAAAGTTGTTGTGCCCTCCCCCCGCCACACGCGGCACTGAAAATGTACCTATGTAATCAGAGTGTATGTAATACATAAGCTTCAGCCGTGTAGGAGCATATTTGTACCCCACTAGTTTTGGTGATTGATGATAATGTATTTATAGACTAATCGTATGCGTTTAGTCTTTCAGATAATTCATGTGTAGCACAAGACGATTCAAGCCCCTCCGTGGATTAGAGTGAACACGGTGTTCGTTTCAGCGTATAATTTTTGATGAAATTGAGTGGTAATACCGCTCTGGGGCGTACCGCCCAGCACTACCGGCTACCCTTTTGTTCTCATGTTTTAGGCAGAAGGCATGTGCGGTAGTAGCACGGTAGTCGTGGGCGGTAGTACAAAAAATTATTACATAACTCTCTCCCTAATAATAAAGCATCGATTGCTTTTGTCATCCGTCGTGCCAATTTTATAAAAAAGCCCCTGACGTTTCCTAAAATCAACCCGCGGTTCGGATTTAAGTCAAAAAACAAATTGTTTTTATATTTTTCAGAAAACCCCCTGATGTTTGAGGTAATCAACATGCAGTCCGGATTTAAGTCAGAAAACGAATTTTTTTTTCGCATTGTTCTATAAACCCCTGATGTTTCAGGTAATCAACCCGCACTCCGTATTTTAACAAAAAACCCTAACTTTTCAGTTAATCAATCCAAATTTTATCTAAAACAAAATTATCCATATTTTTAAACGGTAACTCCGATTTTAACATGTTATATATAAAATTTGATTAAAAAAATATGTAGAATTTAAATAGGATGTTATTTTTAGCTGTTGAATACTTCTTAAATATTATTTTTGGTGCAAACTTAATCTGTAGTGTACGGTCCTTTTTTTCTCTCTTTCCGGCGACGATACAATTGCAATAAACATCCATTAAATTAAAACCAAATTGAGAGGAAAGAAAACATCGTTAACCACACATGCACACCTTTGAAAAACCTCGTGGGGAGAAACAACATATTTCTCATCTTATTTCGAGTGACTGTATATTCAAACACGTTTTCGTTGTGTGAGCACTAAAGCCATCGTCCGCAACACAAATGTGATGCCACGTGAAAATATATTGCGTTCAGAGCGTGTGTTATTTTCTCTTCCGTTACAACGCACGAGCTCTTTTGCTAGTTATTACCAAATAAGTGATTAGCAATAAGATCACACTTGAATCATAATTATTGCATACAAAAACTTCTTACAAAAATTATTACCAAGTAAGTGCTTAGCAATAAGATGGCAGTTGAATCATGATGATTCCTTACAAAAACTTTCTAATATTTGAGCGCACCATCATAATAATAGACTTGTAGTCATGGGATAAGCTACTAGAATGTTTATGCTATCTTTGCAATGCACGAGCAATGATCTTATTCAATGCAAAATATGGTTTTCTTTCTGCTCTATTCAGTGAGGTGAATTGAGTGGCTCCTGGACCGGCCCGTCTAGTTTAAAATTCATGTGGGTAGTCCTTTATCATGGGAATATGTGGTTCGAGTGTTGTGCTTGTAATGACCTATCTGGCCAACATTAATTTGCAATAAAGCATAACCTTTAATTCAAGCCCCTACAAAAGCAGTACAATATCATATCATAATACTCAATCTTCTCCTTTCTCATTTAACTATGTGTGACATTAGCAAAAATGCCTAGTTGGCAATACTGTCTATGATATTTTCATTGTGACCAACCTAATTCCATCATATTATTGGGTCTTCCTCTCACTCCCTTTTTTGTGGGACCAGATTATATCCCTCTACTTGCTTTTATCTCTGCTTAGTCGACACCTTGCAAGAAATATAATGTCCCTTTCATTTTCTCCTTGATTCATTAGTTGTCTGTATGACATTAACACCTGGTAGAAATGCAAAAAGTCCTCAAGCGACGACTCCGACCTAGCAAGATCTCATTGAGATGATAAAAACACTAGGAAGGAGTTTGAGTTGGAGTTCAAATTTACCAACTCCATGCGGTAAAACTCCAACACATACTTGAGGAGTCGAGGATGTGGGAGATCCAGTTTTCACTTGAAGAAGTCCATAAAATTACGACACAATCACTTGTGAGGTTAGGCGATGCCTCTGTTGTCCTGACCAGGCACTCCATATCTATGGTTTATGAGAGGCCATGATTGACCAGGGTATCAAGGTCCGCCTAGCATTAGATGCTCAGACTCTAAGAAACAATGGCCATCCCGATTTGGGCAGATAATTGCTTTTGAGAGGGAAGGTAGGGGAAGATGATTGCATGGGAGGAACTTGGCTCCTATGGCACACCCACTGGCCCCTATTTTTTGTACCCTTTGAGCGTGTGGATACCTCCTTGGTTCGCAGTCACGCCCCTCCAGACTAGCAAGTAGCCTGAAACCCGGGGCAATTACAGAACCACCAACCCAAATGGAGAAGTAGACCGGTGACACTAAAAAAGAGGGAGCCGAAATGTTCATCAGCTAAACAAATTTTCGGGGAAAAGGCTTGATTGAAAAGACAGTCGGGTGATACTTCCCCATTCCTTATAGCAGCGATTGGTCATATATTATAGCCTCATTTCACGTATTGGCGGGGGCTTGTTGGTGAGTAAGAGTGCTTATTCCGAGGAGGATGCCCTACGAGCGAATCTAGACCAAGTCACCTTGCTCGTGTCTAAGGGTTTTTCAGCACTGTGCCCTGTTGCACCCTATTAGACAGTCGTAAGGGATAAGAACATGTGCCCTTCTTTGGGGATACAGTTGTTTCCTACAATTGCATGATTACCCTATTGTATCACATTCCCCAAAGATAGCTACAAAGCTACCAACCGTTGTGTATTTATATAAGGACAAATGAAGCCCCACCAACGGATAAGGTAACGAGGAAGCCTCATACTCATAACCTAGCTCGGTAGATAAAAAACATCATTGTAATTCTCTCATTGCTCAACAAAGATTTGTAAGAAGGACATGTGGCATGGGAAAACCACGGTGGCATCCTCATTGCTCATGAAATCCCTTCAGGTGCCACCCATCTTTCTACTTTCATTCATGATCGCAGGTAGATCGTAAGATTGATGGACCACTAGTGGTCGATGGGGCGGAAAAATGTGATTTGCCTCTATTGTTGGTTCGGTGGCGATATCGTTCCCTTACTAGAGGCGTCATTGCTGAAGAATCTTTCTGGCAATTAGAATGTATTTAACGACGGTGGGTAATCTTGATGGTTGGTGATGCGTGTTGTTTGGTTTGGCTTAACTTTTAGAGGTTTTGTACTTTTTTTTTCTTAAATAACTTGGTTGTATGAAACCGTTACTTCTGACATTGTGTTGTTCTGCTATGTGTCCTTTGTATGATCTTGATTTTAAGGGTTGTAATATATTGCCTTTCTAAAAAAACATTTTTATTTCTAAAGCTTCAAGCATGGGGAAATACATTTTGGTTCCTCGTTGTATATGCATCTTATGTAAAGATTTCTTTTTAATAACTAATTAAAAAGTTAAAATAATTTCGAAGTATTTTTAGATTAAACTTGACTTTGTTTTGCACTAGTACATAAATTTTCGCAAAAAAAGTCAACATTGACTTCTGAAAAAAAATTATTTGCTAATTTAGGTCACTATTCGTGCTATTTTGACAAAAAAATGTCCTTTTTGAAAAAAAGTCAAAGTGTAATTCTTTTTTATGGAATTTTTTCTTATAAGTATAATGGAAGGTCAAGTTTATTTCAAAAATATTTTCTGAATTTTTAGACTTTTTATTGAATTGCTTACTTTCTTTTGCATATATAGTGTATATACATCCAGATTCCAAAAGTTCCCCTCCTTCAAGCATGCAATTATTGTCATTATATTGAGACAAAGATAGTTACACGGGGGAATTCTCAAACCTATAGTGTCCAAACTCAGCAAACACTCTCATGTAATAAGATGAAAATCAAAAGTCTGAACTCTGGGTCTCTCATGACCTGATCGAAGAACAAGCCTTATATATAGGTCGCTCATTATTCAGAGCATGCTATCGGCTCGGGACGGCAGCCGCCGGAAGAAGTTGCTTGGCACGGCGGGCAGCTTGCTTCGGAACCGCGGGTGCCGGAGCAGGAACAGCCCGACGACGAGCGCCACCACCCGGAACGGCGTGACGTAGAGCACCACCGCGGCGATGAGGCAGAAGAAGACGAAGAGGCACGACGCCCTCGGGTCGCGCCAGCTGAGCAGCGACTGCAGCCTCTCCCCCTGAGTGGCCATGTCGCCGACAACGGTCTGTATCCTGCCGGCAACGCTCCGCAGCCGGTCGTAGCGCATGTAGACGACGTCCTGCTGCCTGGACGTCGGGAAGGTGTCGAACTCCTCGTCGAGCTCGTCCGGGTGCACGGCCTCGGCCCAGGACATCTTGGTGTCCATGTGCGGCGGGTGGCGCGGGCGTCGGCGGTAATTCCAGAGCCCGATCATGAACATGTAGAGGAAGACGGTGGGTAGGATGAGCTCCGGGTACCAGATGAGGATGAGGAGGAGCACGTGCACGAGCGCCGTGGTGGCCACGTTCTTCCAGTGGCAGACGTCGGCGAACCAGCGCGCGGCGGCGGCGGCGCCGGAGAAGAGGGAGACGGCGCGGAAGAAGTTGGCCTTGCTCCGGCGCATGCTCCACATGTGGGACTCCACGTCCAGCATGTACTCCACTACCTCGCGCCGCAGCGGCGGCTCCGCGCGGCCCAGCCGCGCCGCCACGATGCCCATCGCCTGGTAGCGGAGCGCGTCCAGCTGCGTCACCGTGAAGGGGTGCAGGTAGTGCATCTTGGGGAGCAGCGGCTGCGTGTAGAGGTGCACCATGTTCATCATCGACAGGCAGGTGAAGCGCACGGCCAGCCTGAGCTCGCCCATCTTCTTCACCCCCGACGGCGCCAGCAGGATCAGCGGGTACGCGTGCGTGTACACGCGGTCGGTCTCCAGCGTGGACAGGCGGATGCGGATCTTGCCGATGCGTGCGTCCCTCGCCGGAGGCCCTCCTCCTCCTGCTGCACCTCCTCCGCCGTTGTTTCCGTTGCCGCCGCCCAGGTGGCAATTGTCGAAGACGCCGATGGTTATGACTGTGCTCGGGTCGAACACCTCCCACGTGTACTGCTCGTTCCACGTCGGGCTGAAGGTGCCGATCATGGTGCGCGTGCGCACCCACTTCTGGCCGTACTTGGCAACGCAGTACGCGTCGGTGCTTCCGCGGCCTTCGCGGTTCTTCATCGGCTGCAGGCCGGTGGCGCTGAGGATGCCGACCTCGAGCACGCCGACCGGCGGCTTCCAGAGCTGCCGCGCCGTGGGGCGGGTGTCGCTGATGTACATGGTGGACTCGTCCATGACGTGGTACGCGCCCTCGAGACATGCTCGGAGGTGGACACGGCTGGCGAAGCGGAGCTCCCGCCGCGTCTCGCCCTCGATGGCGCCAGCGATGCCGAACTTCTCAAGGTCGAACCACCGGGACTGCACGAAGGGTCGGTGGTCGAGGCGCTTCTCGAAGAGCGTGAGCGGGAGCTGGACGCGGCCGAGGAGGTCGTCCTTGCGCGGCGACACGCGGTCTTCCACCGTCATCACCAGCTGCTCCTCGAACGGCTCGGCGACGACGAAGAGCAGGTCCTCGTTCCAGCGCGGGTTGAGCGTGGCCGCGGGCACGACGGAGGTCTTGAGGATCTGGTTGCCGACCTGCGCCTTGACGAACACCTCGGGGGCGCGGCCGCGGGACTGCGGCTGCACGTCCTGCGCCTCGATGACGTTGACGCGGAGGTACCAGAGCTTGGGCGAGACGTAGGCCTTGGAGCGGACGCTGGCGACGCCCTCGCCGCGCACGGTGGCGGCGTCGGAGTGCCAGGCCTCGGGGAAGGCCTCGTCGGCCTGGGTGCCGATCCAGACGGCGAGCATGAGCTCCCCGCGCACCTTGTAGCCAGCGTCGCCGCCGCGGCGCTCCTCGAGGCGGTACCACTGCGGGGCCAGCGGGCTGTCGGGGGGCACGCGGGTGGGCACCTCGCCGAGGTCGAAGACGACGCGGCCGACGTAGTCGTCGCGGCCGAGCATCTCCCGGTCCTTGAGGTAGACCTCGAGGGCGTTGGACTGGACACGGGACTTGGAGAAGGCGAAGACCTGGTCCCACTCCGGGTTGGCGCGGCGGTCGTAGTGCTTGGTGGTGCCCTTGTAGTTGCCAAGCTTCACCTCCACGTAGGGGTCCATGGGGGCGCCGGTGATGGGGTTCAGCGGTAGGTCCTTCGCCTTGACGACGCGCACGTAGAGGAAGAACATCTGCTCCACCAGGTCGTACGTGCTGGACGGCTTGTCCATGCCCAGCCACCCGGCGATGCCGCCGCCCACGGCGGGGCGCGCCGGGCCGGCCGCGCCCTTGGGCCACTGCTCGCCGAGCAGCGGGTTCGTGTCCTTGAGCTGGAAGTCCTCGTGGTGCGCGTCATGGTTGCCGGCCATCCTCGATCAGTCGCCAACCTCACCTCGAGCTCGATCAAGCACCACGTTTCAGGTTCGATCCTGTGTCCATCCCAACAAAACAGAGACAAGAGGCTTAATTACACAGGTCAGATCGAATAAAACACGATGAAACAAACTTGGCAACAACCGAACGATCATCTTAATTTTGACCCACTCACTCAATCTTCAAAACAGGTTCGCAGCACGCACTGTCTGTGTCTGGTCGATCAGAGCTTGCGCGTCAGCGACAGTGGCATTCATCTGGCGAGTGCTCACGGCATATATGCAGGAGCAGCAAGAAGCTAGTACCACCAAGATGAAGCTTGCGGTAGGACGCCACTCTGGCCTGTCGAACACATGCACGAAGCCACGCACGCACGCGCAGAAGCCTTGTCACGCGCTAGCAGAGAAGCTTTTGGTCAGGCCAAATGTAGCTGGGCGGGAGGGGGGGATCCCGGAAGCCTTGCCGGCAAGCAAAGCGACGGCCGGCGAAGACCCCGGCGAGAAGGAAGGTATACGCGGGGTCACGATCTACACAACTAGCTAGCCGAACCTGTCTGTCAGCATGTGTGTGTACACTACATACTTACATGGGCAGCTTAATTTGCCTTTGTGTGAGCTATGGGAGCTCCAGAGTTCTTTCAGGGAGAAGCTAAGTAGCCAGGCAGCCAACCTTTCTAGGGTTCTTTGGAGGTGAGAGGCGAGCCGGCCATGGGAAATTAGCGGGGATCGAACGGCGGACGTGATCGGAGTGGAAAGGCGATTAAAAGCGGTACGAGCGCGCTAAGTAAAGATATCATCGTCTCCACACGGGGAATCGAATCGATTCTTTGGTGTGTGGGATGGGCTTTGTTTATGCGGTTTTCTCTCCCCCGCACCGATGATCGATCGATCTTTAGCTTTGGCTCCTGGGAACCAACTTTTATAGAGCGAGTATATGTGCAGGGGAGACGGATCAAATCGGTGAGACGGTGAGCACATGCATGATGGCAGGGTAAATTTCCGGCTTCATGGTGCCGTGCTTGGTGCACTCAGGACACTGGTTGCATCGGAGGTCAGGGGAGTACGTGCGTAGGTACGTGCATGGGGTGTATCGTACAGTATAAGCTTAATTAGCAAGGAAGCGACGGAAGTTGCCTTTATTCCATGCCGGGGTGATGCTAGCAACTGGCAAGTGGCAGGTGTGTGAAACGATGGCAGGGAATATGATTCTCATCTCGCCTCCACTTGCAGCATGTTTGAAACCGGAGAGAAACAGGAAAAGGATCCCGACTCTTGTAATTAGATAGCCGGCGGATGATTTCATGATTGCATCACGCACCATTCTATGATATTAGAGTATCTCCAGAGGTTCGGCCTCCGGTCGTGAAATAGCATCGTCTGAGAACGCGGCGACGGAAAAATCGGCATACGGGGCTCGGGTTCCCAGCTGCACCCTCAAGAACGTCCGTGTCGTCGATTTTGGTTCATTTTCTATGCAAATTGACCCACTTTCGGCGTAAAATGAGACCAGTTTTGGTCCATATTCAACGTGCTTCGGCACAAATTAAACATATCCTTTATTTTTTATCACATAATTCATCACAGAAATCAATACAAATCAAAAATAGTTCAACAAATCAAAATAGTTCAACAACAAAATCTCATAATTCATCACACATCGAGCTAGGCGTTGTCCTTGAGCCTTCATAGGTGCTCCATCAAATCGTCCTGCAGTTGTTGATGAACCTGTGGGTCTCGGATCTCCTAACGCATGTGGAGGAAGGTAGTCTAGGTTGCCGGTAGATGGTGATCAACTTGGGCAAGAGAACCCTACCTGTAATATGGTTTAGTGTCAAACACTAGCTCTTCCTGCTCACTCTCAATGATCATGTTGTGCAAGATGACATAGCAAGTCACGACTTCTCATATTTGATCTTTAGACCAGGTCTGAGTGGGGTACCAAACAACAGCAAGATGAGATTGGAGCATACCAAATGCCCGCTCGACATCCTTCCTGCAAGCTTCTTGACGCTTGGCAAAGTAGTAGTTCTTGTCTCCTGGCGCAGGGTTTGAGATAGTCTTCAGAGATGTGGACCATCTCAGATAGATGCCATTTGCTAGGTAGCACTAGTAGAAAATGGGTCTTTCAGTCGAAGCCCAAAACCATATTAGCCCCGGTTCAAACTAAAACCGGGACCAATGCCAGGCATTGGTCCCGGTTGGAGCTGCCAAGCCATAGCGGGGCAATAGCCCCGGTTCGGTTCGATGCATTAGCCCCGGTTCGCGCCAAAAAACCAGGACTAAAGATCCAGCGACTGACACGTGGTGTTCCGCGGTGGTGTCAACCGTTCGTATCCTCCTTTAGTCCCGGTTGGTGGCTCAACCCGGGACTAAAGGTCTGACACGTGGCCTGCCGTAGTGGTGGCAACTGTTGGTATCCCTCTTTAGTCCCGGTTGGTGGCTCAACCCGGGACTAAAGGCCCAAATGGTTTGCATCCCGCTTCCCAAAACCACAACCGAAGCAGAGTTTCTGTCGCGTCGCCATTTCTCTGTTCTTCTTCCTCTCTCGCTCTCGCTCTGTTCTTCCCCTCTCTTCTTCCCTTCTCTTCTTCCACCATGCCAACTCGCTTTGGAGAGTTGCTCGCACATGGCAAGACCAAGCTCGATGTCGTGTACACGAACGAGAGCAGGGAGGTGCCGCATTTTCTTAGACAGTTGAAGGAACGATGGCTTGACGCCGCAGTGGACCATGAGAAGTTCTTGGGGCTTGATCTGGAGTACACGGCCGATCAACGCGGTGTTGCCATCATCCAACTATGTTTCAAACACCATGTCTTGATCTTCCAATGGGCGAGGTAAGTTTTGAGGCTTTCTTTGATCCAAGGTAATGACATTGTAAGTTTATTTGTTTCAATCATAGTTGGTTCCCTTCAAATAGTTGTAGTGAAACAATTTTGATTAGTTGAAGGGGAACACAATCTGATTGGAATAGTGTTCCATAATCTGAAAAATCTTATTAGAATCAACTAGTGTTTAATATGTTCCATTGGAATCATAGTTGGTTCGCTTCAAATAGTTGTAGTGAAACAATTTTGATTATTTGAAGGGAACACAATCTGATTGGAATAGTGTTCCATGATCTGAAAAATCTGATTGGTTCAATATGTTCCATTGAAATCATAGTTGTAGTGATACAATTTTATGCGGCGTTCTTTGATCCAAGGTTATGAAAATTGCATATAGCTAGTGATCTCTCTAGGTTCCATTGGATAGCAATATGATATGTCATAGTCATGAAAATTGCATATAGCTAGTGATCTCTCTAGGTTCCATTGGATATCTATAGTGATCTCTCTAGGTTCCATTGGATAGCAATATGCAATATGTCTAGCTTATTGAATATTTGCAAAACCGTGGGAGAATATATATATATATATATATATGTCATAGTTAATTTACAGTTTCTTGATCAATTCATAGGATATGAAAATTGCATAGGATAGCAATATGTTCCATTTGAATCCTAAAGACATTTTTCTCTTTAGTTGTAGTGAAACATGTTTCCTTATTGCAGCAGTATGTAACATTTGTTCCATTTTAATTTGTTTCTGTTGCAGTAGTGACAAGCATTGTCCAGAACTCAAGGACTTCCTTCGCAGCGGCATCATTTTTGCTACCGTTGACATAACGAACGACAAGCTGAATATGAGGTACATCTTCGGTATTGAGATACCAACTGGTTGCCTCATTGATCTCCAAACGGTATTCAGGCTTCGACATGTCAGGACTTCGATGGCTCATATGGCAGTTGCCTTGATCGACGAGGAGTATGGTAATATGAAGACCAATTTCCCAAAGTCTCAGCACAAACTTTGGGAGAAGGCCCCACTTGATCGTATCAACATTGAGTATGCAGCAAAAGATGCATACGTTTCATACGAGTTGTACCGCAAGATTCGAGTCGTCAACTATGGCCAGCGTCACCTCGAGGAAGGTGGACATTCTGATTCAGACGATTCAGACAAGTAGTGTTCTCAACGTCGAACACTTGTATATATATATATATGGTAGCTATTATTATGTACTGTTTGGACTAGTATCATGTACTACTTGGACCAATTTATATATGTCTAGTTTCTGTTTGTGCCATTATAGTTTCCAAATTTGAATGGTTTAGCCCTTTCTAACTTCATTTGCTACTTTTGAATGGTTTAGCCCTTTCTAACTTCATGGTATCATGCATTTCGACCACATATATATACAAAAAGTCTTCAGTCCAAATAAGTTCAAAAAATGAAATCACTTTTGTAACATATCTGTTTTTGATTAAAACAGTCATTTAAAAATGAAAGACCATTAGTCCCACGTGGCGTGCAGCGGAACCACGTGGCGTGCCGCGGAACCACTTTTGTTGTGGGGGTCACTTTTCCTTCTTCTCCTTGTGCTAGATATTTGTTATGCATTAGGGAAAGAAGGAGTAGCGACCATCATCGACGGTCGAAAAATCAGATGAGGGAGTGTCCACCATACATGAGAGAAGAAAAATGCCGACTGTTGTTGTGAGGGTCGCTTCTCCTTCTTCTCTTTGTGCTAGATATTTGTTATGCACTAGGGGAATAAGGAGTAACGACCATCATCGCCGGTCGAAAAATCAGGTGAGAGAGTGTCCACCATATATGAGAGAAGAAGAATGTCGACTGTTGCTGTGGGGGTTGTTTCTTCTTCTTCTCCTTGTGCTAGATATTTGTTATGCACTAGGGGAAGTAGGAGTAGCGACCATCATCGACGGTTGAAAAATGAGGTGAGCTAGTGTCCACCATATATGAGAGAAGAAGAATGTCGTCTCTTGTTGTGGGGGTCGCTTCTCCTTCTTCTCCTTGTGCTAGATATTTGTTATGTGCCTTTGAATGGTACATTTTGAACACACAAAAAGCATGGAGTTTAAATAAGTTCAAAAAAAATGAAATCCCTTTGTAACGGATGAGTTCTCGTTTTAAACCCTCATACTTCGAGAGAGATTGTCCATTTTGTACACGAAGTGCATCCAGTTTTTGCCGTAACCCTCTCAACTTTCTCGCACATGCTATTTGAGTGAAATGATGATACCATGCTAACTTGGAACCTTTTCAGAGTTCATTTCAAATGCTTTTCAATTTCATGGTCTTATAGCTCAAAATAATCAGTAAATGCATGAAAAATAACAAATGAAGTCACAAAGGGTTGTAAATTGATGATGTGCCTTTGAATGGTGCATTTTGAACACAGAAAAACTATGGAGTTCAAATAAGTTCAAAAAAATGAAATCCCTTTGTAACAGACGAGTTTCCGTATGAAACCCTCATACTTCCAAAGAGATTGTCCGTTTTGTACACGAAGTGCATCCAGTTTTTGCCGTAACCCTCTCAACTTTCTCGCACATGCTATGTGGGTGAAATGATGATACCATGCCAAGTTGGAACCTTTTCAGAGTTCATTTCAAATGCTTTTCAATTTCATGGTCTTATAGCTCAAAATAATCAGCAAATGCATGAAAAATAACAAATGAAGTCAGAATGGGTTGTAAATTGATGATGTGGCTTAGAATGGTGCATTTTGAACACAGAAAAACTATGGAGTTCAAATAAGTTCAAAAAAAATGAAATCCCTTTGTAACAAACGAGTTTCCGTATGAAACCGTGATACTTCCGAAGAGATTGTCCGTTGTGTACACGAAGTGCATCCAGTTTTTTCTGTAACCCTCTCAACTTTCTCGCACATGCTATGTGGGTGAAATGATGATACCATGCCAAGTTGGAACCTTTTCAGAGTTCATTTCAAATGCTTTTCAATTTCATGGTCTTATAGCTCAAAATAATCAGTAAATGCATGAAAAATAACAAATGAAGTCAGAAAGGGTTGTAAATTGATGATGTGGCTTTGAATGGTGCATTTTGAACACAGAAAAACTATGGAGTTCAAATAAGTTCAAAAACATGAAATCCCTTTGTAACAGACATGTTTTCGTATGAAACCCTCATACTTCCAAAGAGATTGTCCGTTTTGTACACGAAGTTCATCCAGTTTTTGCCGTAACCCTCTCAACTTTCTCGCACATGCTATGTGGGTGAAATGATGATACCATGTCAACTTGGAACCTTTTCAGAGTTCATTTCAAATGCTTTTCAATTTCATGGTCTTATAGCTCAAAATAATCAGTAAATGTATGAAACATAACAAATGAAGTGAGAAAGGGTTGTAAATTGATGATGTGGCTTTGAATGGTGCATTTTGAACACACAAAAACTATGGAGTTCAAATAAGTTCAAAAAAATGAAATCCCTTTTGTAACACACGAGTTTCCGTCTGAAACCCTCATACTTCCAAAGAGATTGTCCGTTTTGTACACAAAGTGCATCCAGTTTTTGCCGTAACCCTCTCAACTTTCTTGCACATGCTATGTGGGTGAAATTATGATACCATGCCAACTTGGAACCTTTTCAGAGTTCATTTCAAATGCTTTTCAATTTCATGGTCTTATAGCTCAAAATAATCAGTAAATGCATGAAAAATAACAAATGAAGTCAGAATGGGTTGTAAATTGATGATGTGGCTCTGAATGGTGCATTTTGAACACAGAAAAACTATGGAGTTCAAATAAGTTGAAAAAAATGAAATCCCTTTGTAACAGACGAGTTTCCGTATGAAACCCTCATACTTCCAAAGAGATTGTCCGTTTTGTACACAAAGTGCATCCAGTTTTTGCCGTAACCCTCTCAACTTTCTCGCACATGCTATGTGGGTGAAATGATGATACCATGCCAGGTTGGAACCTTTTCAGAGTTCATTTCAAATGCTTTTCAATTTCATGGTCTTATAGCTCAAAATAATCAGTAAATGTATGAAAAATAACAAATGAAGTCAGAAAGGGTTGTAAATTGATGATGTTGCTTTGAATGGTGCATTTTGAACACAAAAAAACTATGAAGTCCAAATAAGTTCAAAAAAATGAAATCCCTTTGTAACAGACGAGTTTCCGTATGAAACCCTGATTCTTCCAAAGAGATTGTCCGTTTTGTA
This sequence comes from Hordeum vulgare subsp. vulgare, assembly GCF_904849725.1. Classification (NCBI taxonomy): domain Eukaryota; kingdom Viridiplantae; phylum Streptophyta; class Magnoliopsida; order Poales; family Poaceae; genus Hordeum; species Hordeum vulgare. The sequence goes on along the minus strand of NC_058524.1, from coordinate 553,004,839 downwards.
CACGAAGTGCATCCAGTTTTTGCCTCTAGTATTACTGAAACTAAAATTATATAGAATTTTGTTACAAACTTTAATAGCAAAAAGAATTATCATAAAAGAAAATAAATAAGTAATTAGAATTTTGTTCAAATCATTAAAAGAAAAAGAATTATCATACAAGAAAATAAATAAGTAATTAGAATTTTGTTACAAACTTTAATAGAAAAAAGAATTATCGTAAAAGAAAATAAATAAGTAATTAGAAACAAAAAAGAAAGCAAAAAAACAGTATTTTTTTTAAAAAAGTGCCACCTAGAGGGCCACCACGGCCTGCATACGACTAGAAACCCATTACTAGGGCCAGGATGCAGGCCCGCAGTAGGCCCAATAGGCCCACAAGCACACAGAGTGAATTTAGGCCCGTAAGCCTGCAATAGAGAGGAGCTCGAAGTCGTTGGTTCGGCAGGGCTTATAAACCACTCCGAGCCCCTCTCGGCTAGCGAGGTGGGACTAAACATAGCACCGCACCGCGCAAGGCCTTTGGTCCCGGTTGGTGGCACCAACCGGGACTAAAGGGAGGCATTGGTACCGGTTTGTGCCACCAACCGGTACCAATGCCTCTGCTTCCCGCCCTTTGGGCTGCTGAAAAGTGACCTTTGGTCCCGGTTTGTGCCACCAACCGGTACCAATGCCTGTGCTTCCCGCTCTTTGGGCTGCTGAAAAGAGACCTTTGGTCCCGGTTGGTGCCACCAACCGGGACTAAAGGTGGGGCTATATAAGCGTCAGTTTAGAAATTTTGATCACTCCCCCTCTCTCCATTCGATCCCGACGCCGACAGGCTGTCCGTCTCGCCGTTGACGTCGTCGTCGCCCCGCGCCGTCCCGCGCCGCCCTGACGCCGTCCCGCGCCGCGCCGCCCCGCGCCGCAGCTCACCGTCGCCGTCGCCGTCCCCGACACCGTCGCCGTGAGCAAAGATTTTTTTTTCAAAAATAAGGTCAACTCAGATAGGTCCGGTGCTCTTTGTATGTTAACTCACATAGGAGATCAATCTTCAGAGTAGATGTAGGTCAACACAGGTTTACTTTATGATCCGTGCACGGTATAGATTTAGCCTGCTGAATGTTTATGGTTGATATATTAAATAAATTGACTACAATTTGAGATTTAGTTTAAAATTCATGCTTCTGGCTAGATTATGTTTCTATATTATTGTGTCTCAAGGCACTTCAATACTTATCCCGCAAAAAATACTTAAATACTTCATTTATGGATATATTTTTTATTTTTTTGCAAACGCTATTTTGAAATATAGCACGTTATTAGCGCGCTATAACTTGTGTAGCATTTGGAGAAGGGTCTCGCTATATTTTATAGCACGCTATTTGTTTCGCTGATATATATGCAAAGATCGAATATGTCAAATTTTTATAATTTTTTTATGTTCATTGAATTTTTATGATTTTTTTCTGTTGAAATTTTGTTTATAGAATTTTAATGATTTTTTGTTCTTAGTATTTTCTTTGTCAATTTATGTATATGTTCATATTGTGTATGTATAGGAAAATTGTGCATGATCAAAGTCATTTATGAATATGTTCATATTTAGAATAGAGGAAAAAGGAAAAAATAATAAGAGAAAGTGTTTAATATAATTAGTTAGAAAAATAATAGAACTATAGTTAAACTAGTTTATTTTTAGTAAGTACTACTTTATTTTATTTATAGTAAATGCTTCATATATAGTTGAACTAGCTAGTTGATTTAATAAACTACTTTATTTTACTATATATAGAAGTAGTTTGTTTTTAGTAAGTACTACTTTATTTATTTATAGTAAGTGCTTAGTAGTTGAACTAGTTGATTTAATTAATAAAACTACTTTATTTAACTATATATAGAAGTAGTTCCCGCATCGACGTAGACTTGTTGTTATATATAATCGTGACACACTTTATTTAACTATGTATGATGATGATTAATTAGTAGGACTTGTTGTTATATATGATGATGCATGATGCGAGCATGAAGAGTTATTATATATAGATATTCAATTCTTTCGATATATATAGTGTGTCACGATTATATTGTTGTTTATACACATTTACCACATTAAAACAGGAAATGTCTCACGATGGATATTGGGAGTATGAATATTGCGGCGACTCTCGGGGTATGTGCAACATGCCTCACCTGCGAGACGATAGGTTCTTCAGCATGAAGCTTGACGAGAACGGCGATATGTACCTCCCTTGCCATGCAAGAAGATATGTGTTGGAGAGGCTCGGTTTCGAAGACCACGAGAGAATTGAGACGAGGAGCGCTAAGCTGAAGACTATACATGGTCACACATTTGTTATCCAAGTATTTAATTCAGTTTTTCGAACAGAACTTGGGTGCCCAAAGTGGGAAGATCTTTGCATGGCATATGGACTTCAGAAGGGAATGGAAATCACCTTCGATCTTTGTCCTAAAGATAATATGCCAGACAACATCGACATTTGGGTGGTTGTCGATGATATGCTTCCTGTTTTACCTCCATGTTAGTTTCTCAACCATATTTGTCAAGTAATTTGCATTTATATTTATAAATAGTTGGTGTAGTCAACCTGTTTTCCTCTCGCAATTTACATGTCATGTGGTGTTCATCGTCTATTAAAACTTTGGCCACACGTTGCAGGTTCCTAGTTATTGGGCCATAGTTATAATTATATCATGTTACATGTTGTACAAACAACAACAACAACCCAAATTGTCCTCTGAATGATCGTAGCACATGTGGTCGTTTTGAATGGTTTATATAATGCCCACGTCTTGTGGACAATTACAAAATTTCTAAGTATTTTTGAAACATTAAATTATTACAAAATTTGGGTGGTTGTTGATGATATGCTTCCTGTTTTACCTCCATGTGAAGTAATTTGCATTTATATTTAGAAATAGTTGGTGTTCATCTATATACTAAATTTGTTAAATTATAATTTACAGCTTATTTCGTTGCTTCGACTGAATTACGAAAATTAATTGACACGACACACTACATGTATGAATCACATCTAACTTGGGAGGAGAAGGACCATCTTCTCCACTTTCTTGTTGCCGGTGTTCTGGCTTCTAGGGATACCTTCCCGTATCATTTTGGAATTGGCCAAAATTATTCATTTTACATGCCACTAGTGCATAGGTTGAGTCCGCATGACATTCGCCGAAATGTCTCGGTAAGAGTTTCCTAATTAAGTACGCTCCACTATTGCATAAATGGTGTTGATTACATTGCTAACTAGGTTATTATTATGTTCTTCAACAACAACTGCCACATGATGTAGTGCCTCCGTGAATGGACTCAGAAGGTCAAATGAGAATTAGAAGCCCGCTAAGGGTTGAGTTCTATGCTCCATACTTGATTAACTTCAAATCAAGATAAAAAGACTCCAAATTGAAGCATGGAGAGAAATAAAGAAGGTTCGCAAGCCACAAGCTGGAGACCGTTGGATCTCTGTGATTCATCATGGAGCCATAGGTGTTATTCTATTTTATGACATTATATCTAAGAGCGAGGACTAGGTCTTATGAGAGACAAGTTATTCTAGTTTATATTATTACTTGACATGATCGATTAATTAGGATGCATGATGCATATGATGACTATATATATATATTATGATGTTTCTCTGTTTTATTTTATGTGTATCATATGATAACTTGGTATATTATTAAGTTGATGATGAGTTGTTAGATGATCGATTAGAATACTATTGCCATTCGACAAAAATGATATAGTGTAAAAAAGATGCATATATGTGCATGTAACTCGTGTCTACATTTTGTAAATATGTTCGACAAAGCACGACGGATGACCAAGCACGGAGATATATAAGAGAGGATACTTTTCTCTATTAGCTAGCTAATAACAACCTAAATTAACCCCTAAACCAGTCCCTTTAAAAAACCTCAGCTCCAGCCAGGTGCTGACGCGTGGATGCCTTTTGGTCCCGGTTGGTGTCATCAACCGGGACTAAAGGCCCCCCTGCCTAGGCCGCAGCGGCCACGTGGAGGCCCACCTGTCCCGGTTCGTGTAAGAACCGGGACTAAAGGCAAAGGGCATTAGTAACGACCTTTTTGTCCCGGTTCCAAAACCGGGACAGAAGGCCCTTATGAACCGGGACAAAAGGCCCTTTTTCTACTAGTGTAATATCCCTTGTTGTAGTGGTGCCCATTGACCTCGTAGTTAACTAGAGGAGCATGACCTTCAACAAGCTTGGCAAAGACATTCCGGCACTGCAGCACATTGATATCATTGTGAGTTCGTGGCATACCAAAGAAGGGGTGCCAAATTCAGAGGTCATGTGTGGCCACTACTTGGACTACCATACTGTAACCTCCTTTGGCGCCTTTGTACATCCCCTGCCAACCTCGCAGAGGCTTTGCATTACTCGCGAACACGCGAGCCAGAGCGGCGAGGACCATGAGAAGCTCTTCATCCTGGGCATCGGCATCGGCTTCCTCCTCGAGCAACGCCGCGAACGCCTCCTCGTCCTCGAAGTCCATCGCTGAGGCAAATCGCCAAACATTTGGCGGACGTGTTAGACGCGCAACCGCATGCGTGGCCGGAGCGCCAGAAAAACTTGCTAAGAAGCAGGTGCGAAGCCGCGACGAACCCTTCCTTCGTCGCCGGGGAGATGGCCTTTGTAGCGATGGTAGGTAAGTGGGCGGCACCGGGATCGGCATGGCGGTGAAAGGTGTAGTGCGCGAGGGGCGGATCTGGAGGAGGAAAATCGTTTTTCTGCCTGACACGGGTGCCCACGCGCCATTTTCCCTTCCACCGAAGCCCGCAAGCGCCCCCAGCGCGCTGGGTTCGGCCTGGGATCGCCGGGCCTAAAAATGGGCCCAATCGCGAAAATTGGTGTCCTAGGGGCGCGGCTGGGGCAATTTTTCAGGGTCGGCGCTAACAAACACGCTCTGGGGGGCTGTTGGGGGCGTGACTGGAGTTTCTCTTGTATAACATCTAAAGCCGTACCCCTCATACCTTCCTCAAGCTCCCAGACATATCTGAAGTGACCGGTCACGAAAAAGCGATCCAGACGGATTTCTCAATCCGTCCTCAAACTTCCGGACAGACCGACACTCCTCAAACCCGTCTCAAATATGAGGACGACATGAGGTTGCCCGGTCACGTCCGGGCACGCCCGGGCACCCTCCTGCACGTCAAAGCTATCTCAGGTTGTCTAAGATGCAGTCACACACCGAAGCTCGCCCGTGACGGCCAAGCCGGGACATTGTAATTCTGCCTGTCGGGGCGTTGTAATTTTTAGTCGGTCATCGAGGCGTCGTAATTTCGCGTGTGAGGGCGTCTTTATTTTGCGTCGGTCACCGGGACATCGCAATTTTGTGTGCCGGGCATTGTGATTTTGCATCGGTTGCCGGGCGTCGTAATTTTGTGTGTCGGGGCGTTGTATTTTTGCGTCGGTCTCCGGGACATCATAATTTTGCATGCTAGTATGGCTATGAGCAACCAGATATAAGATACACAAATGTGGATCACGGGATTTGAGGAGTGCCCAGTCAGTGTGTGCGGATACGCCCGGGCGCATCCGCGAACGTTTGAGGGCCTGAATTTGTAAGTCGTGGCTGAAGATGTTCTTATTGCAATTAAAATTGACGTGTTCCTGCAAAAGAAACACTGAAAATTGTGTCGTAAGGGCATCTCCTACACAGATGCTCAAAAAGTCCCGTAACTGTCCGGACTGAGTTGTTTGGATGCATTTTGCGATCCACACAGTCGTGCATTGGTTCGCCGATGCGTTCGGCTGTCCGTTTTCTTGCAAATCGGAAGAAAATTGGAGGGGTGCTTCGCATTAGTACGGACCGCCGCTATGTAGGACTCTGACAACCCCGGCTCACTCAAATCCCGATTCACTTTTCTTCCACTTGCTCCTTGCGTTCATCCGTACCCTCCTCATTCGACGTAGTCGTTGTATCTATTTAGCCGTCGTCCAGGCATCTGAGATGAATGGAAGCGATGTGGCCATCGGGCTCGTCAATCATGAAAACCGTAAGTTTTGCTTCTTATTGCTCTAGATGTTGGTCAATTCATTGATTCACTCAATTTTGTAAACTTGACAATCATTATGGTGTACAGTCTGGACGTGGTACCGTGTTGTACTAGAGGACGAAGAGCACGCCATTTACACTCATACATTGTTGAACGAACCTCAAGAAGAGCTATGTGTGGGACGACACGTGTCGGCTTTCACTTTAGTATCGTCGAATTTGGAACCAATGAATTCCAAAAACTTCTTGAACACCGTGTTATCTTGGATATAATATTTACACTTGAACTATGGTTGTACTAGGATATTTTCATGTTATTTATGGATGAATTTTGCTATTTTCATAATTATTTTGAGTGTTGTGGACTTAAGGGTTAAGAGTGAGAAAACGAAGGTACACATATAGGGGACATGGTTGGATGCCCGAGTAACGTATCTGTGTCCGTAGACTGGTTCATACTAGTCCGTGAACAAATAGGATGTCCGATTTTTAGGTGAGATGTGTGGGGAATGTTGCATGGGAAACAAAAAATTTCCTATGCACACGAAGACCTATCATGGTGATGTCCATCTACGAGAGGAGATTTGGATCTACGTACCCTTGCAAACATAGAATTTATCGAAGGTCTCATACCTCTCGATCCGGGCGTTCTTCTGAAAGATAGACTTCAACTCCTAGAACATCTCAAATGCTCCATGACGCTCAAAGCGACATTGAAGTCCCGGTTCTAAGCCATACAAGACTGCACATTGAACTACTGATTAGTCCTCCTTACGTGTTAACCAAGCGTTCTTAACATCTTGGTCAGCCGTAGCGGGTGGTTTCATCTCCTAGCGCAACATTAAGGACATAATCCTTCTTCCGAGCTTGCAGGAGCAACTTAAGATTACGAGCCCAGTCTACAAAGTTGCTTCCATCATCTTTCAATTTAGCTTTCTCTAGGAACATATTAAAATTCAGGGTGACTGTCGCGTGAGCCATTGATCTACAACACAAATATTTCAAAGTGAACTTAGACTATGTTCAAGATAATTAGAGTTTAACAAATCAAATTACTTGGTAAACTCCCACTCAAAAAGTACATCTCTCTAGTCATTTGAGTGGTACATGATCCAAATTCACTAACTCAAGTCCGATCATCACGTGAGTTGAGAATAGTTTCAGTGGTAAGCATCTCTATGCTAATCATATCAACTATACGATTCATGCTCGACCTTTCGGTCTCATGTGTTCTGAGGCCATGTTTGCACATGCTAGGCTTGTCTAGCTTAACCCGAGTGTTCCGCATGTGCAACTGTTTTGCACCCATTGTATGTGAACGTTGAGTCTATCACACCCGATCATCACGTGGTGTCTCAAAACGACGAACTGTAGCAACGGTGCACAGTCGGGGAGAACACAATTTCGTCTTGAAATTTTAGTGAGAGATCACCTCATAATGCTACCGTCGTTCTAAGCAAAATAAGGTGCATAAAAGGATTAACATCACATGCAATTCATAAGTGACATGATATGGCCATCATCTTGTGCTTCTTGATCTCCATCACCAAAGCACCGACATGATCTTCTTGTCACGGGCGCCACACCATGATCTCCATCAACGTGTCGCCATCGAGGTTGTCATGCTACTTATGCTCTTACTACTAAAGCTGCGTCCTAGCAATATAGTAAACGCACCTGCAAACACAAACGTTAGTTTAAAGACAACCCTATGGCTCCCGCCGGTTGCCATAGCATCGACGTGCAAGTCGATATTAACTATTACAACATGATCATCTCATACATGCAATATATCACATCACGTCATTGGCCATATCATATCACATGCATACCCTGCAAAAACAAGTTAGACATCCTCTAATTTGGTGTTGCATGTTTTACGTGGCTGCTATGGGTAACTAGTATGATTGCATCCGACTTACGCAAAAACCACAACGGAGATGTGCAAATTGCTATTTAAACTCTCCAAGGACCGCCTCGGTCAAAACCAATTCAACTAAAGTTTAAGAAACCAACACCTGCCAGTCATCTTTATTTAACAAGGGTGCATGTTAGTCGATTTAAACCAGTCTCTCGTAAGCGTACGAGTAATGTCGGTCCGGGCCACTCCAATCCAACAATACCGCTGAATCGAGAAAAGACTAAGGAGGGCAGCAAATGGAACATCACCGTCCACAAAACCTTTTGTGTTCTACTTGAGATAACATCTACGCATGAACCTAGCTCATGATGGTACTGTGGGGAACGTTGCATGGGAAACAAAAAATTTCCTATGCACGGAAGACCTATCATGGTGATGTCCATCTATGAGAGGAGATTTGGATCTATATACCCTTCTAGATCGCACAGCAGGATGCGTTAAGAAACGGGGTTGATGTAGTGGAACATCTTCACGTCCCTCGATCCTCCCCACGAACCGTCCCAAGAACCATCCCACGATCCGTCCCACGATCCGTTCCGATCTAGTGCCGAATAGATGGCACCTCCACGTTCAACACACGTACAGCTCGACGATGATCTCGGCCTTCTTGATACAACAAGCAAGACAGAGAAGTAGATGAGTTCTCCGGCAGCGTGACGGTGCTCCGGTGGTGGTGAGGATCTACTCCTGCAGGGCTCCGCCCGAGCTCCGCAGAAATCCGATCTAGAGGTAGAACTATGTGGTCTAGGGTTGAGTTGGACGTTACAAAAGTTGTATCAAATCATCCCTAAAAGACCACTATATATAGGAGGGAGAGGGAGGTGGCTTGCCTTGACGGCCAAGCCCTCAAGGGGTGCACCAGCCAAGGAGGAGGAGGACTCCTCGTCCAATTCGGTTTCGGGAAGGAGGAGTCCCCCCCTTTCTTACCACCTCCCCTTTTTCCTTTTCCTTTTATTTTATTTTTGGAATTTCTTTAAGTGGCTCCATGGGCCCTTTGGGCTGACTCGACCAGCCCACTAGGGACTTGTGGAGCCACCCTATGGCGTTGGGCTCACTCCCAGGTGGGTGGGCCCCTCCCGGTGAACTCCCGGAACCCATTCGTCACTCCTAGTACACTGCCGGAATTGCCCGAAACTTTCCGGTAACCAAATGAAACCATCCTATATATCAGTCTTCGTTTCCGAACCATTCCAGAAACCCTCGTGACGTCCGTGATCTCATCCGGGAATCCAAACAACATTCGGTAACCACACATATAACTCAACTATACTAAAACATCATCCAACCTTAAGTGTGGAGACCCTGCGGGTTCGAGAACTATGTAGACATGCCCCGAGGTACTCCTCGGTCAATATCCAATAGCGGGACCTGGATTCCCATATTGGATCCTACATATTCTGCGAAGATCTTCTCGGCTGAACCTCAGTGTCAAAGATTCATATAATTCCGTATGTCATTCCCTTTGTCCTTCGGTATGTTGCTTGCCCGAGATTTGATCATCGGTACCCGCATACCTATTTCAATCTCGTTACCGGCAAGTATCTTTACTCGTTTGGTAATACAAGATCCTGTGACTTACACTTAGTTACATTGCTTGAAAGGCTTGTGTGTGATGTTGTATTACCGAGTGGGCCCCGAGATACCTCTGCGTCACACGGAGTGACAAATCCTAGTCTTGATCCATACCAACTCAACAGACACCTTCGGGGATACCTGTAGAATAGCTTTATAGTCACCCAATTACATTGTGACGTTTGATGCACACAAGGTATTCCTCCGGTGCCAGTGAGTTATATGATCTCATGGTCATAGGAACAAATACTTGAGACGCAGAAAACAATAGCAATAAAACGACACGATCAATATGCTACGTTCATAGTTTGGGTCTAGTCCATCACATGATTCTCCTAATGATGTGATCCAGTTATCAAGTGACAACACTTGCATATAGCCAGAAAACCTTGACTATCATTGATCAACTGGCTAGCTAACTAGAGGCTTGCTAGGGACATTGTTTTGTCTATTTATCCACACATGTATCTATGTTTTCATTCAATACAATTATAGCATGGATAATAAACGATTATCTTTAAACAGGAAATATAATAATAACTATTTATCATTGCCTCTAGGACATATTTCCAACAAGATGCCCTTAGTTTTCAACCAGATTTCTCCAAGTAGTTGAAAACATTGGCACCTTAGTTGGTAACCTTTAGGTAAAAAGACTTGAACTTTGGAAATTTGATTCATGGACGCGCGCATTAGGCGTAGAAAATGATAGAAATTAGGCAAGTTCATGATTAATTTCAATAAAAAATTCATGACTAAAACATAAACTAGCATGCAACAATCTAGCAAACTAGATGAACATCAAAACATGCACATCTTCATTGTACCGGAAGTAGGAACTGCAAAAGGGGACATGAACATATCACGAAGAATATATTGTTCGTTAGCTGTTGCAGGAACGACTGTGTCGATGATGATGTTGATGATGACCTGCTGTTGATGGAGATGGAGACGAAGATGAGTAGCACCGCTCGACTTGGACGGTAGGCGACCTGTGATGACGAATTTGAGCAGTCATGTACGGCGCTTCCCAAAAACATAATTCTTCCTCTCCGTGTGTAGGATCGCAAGGAAGAACGGTTCCATAGACCTACTCTCCTACACGCCGATACACTCCGACGTTCGAGATGTGGTGGAGTACGGTAGCATCACAAGTTGCGAGATGAGGGAAAACCCTAAATGTTTTCGGTGTATCTTTGGCCGTAGGGGGTAGCAGTATATATATTAGGATTAGAGGCAGTATCATGTCATGATTACGACCTCAAACCATTTTGGTTTCTAAGTCCTATACTTACCAGACAAGAAATAAATAACTTGTCTTGAAAGACATAAAAAATAAAATGACAAAAGGAAGTCACACCCCCGCAACGCAACGAACCGGATTTCGACAGCCATTCACGCGCATGTGGCATGCACGCCCCGCCCTGCCCCGTCAGGCGAGGCGAGGCGAGGCGAGACGTGCGAGCGCATGTGTGGTCTTCCCTTTCTCTTCTCAACACACATTTAGAATAGTGGAGAGAACCCACTATCTACAGAGGTCTAAATCTTACACAACTAGCGGTATGGGACTAAACTTTTGCACCATTACACCACCACTTGCCATTTTATTCATGAGCTCATTTGAGATTTCGGAATTTGTACAAGGGCCCAGCCAATTTGTTCTAACAACACCCCACAAAATCTCAAATACCCATTTGGAGATTTGCCTTTCCTCACCACTTGTTTAATATGATAGTGGTTCAGGAGAGGCTGTTAAGTTGAACTTATGCCTAGAACTTTAAACTACATCCATCCACAACTTGACAATGAACTATGCCTTGAATTGCTAGTTTTGTGTGAGTAGATTTCATTCAAAGTCTTAACCAGTACGTGGTTGGTAGTAGGCTACCCCACGGATTGGAGTATATATGTCATACTCCCTGGTCTTTTCGTGAGCTTACTAGAAATCACCCAAGTCTCATACACTGCGACGTTTACAATCCAAGCTCATATAGTTGCGTTCTTTCAAGACTGCTTTGTTGCAGGAAAACATCTTTGCTACAATATACACTAGAACCACATTAAGATATGTTGCCAACCTGCCTTACAACATTAAGCCTTACAACTCTAAGAGTATCTCCAATAGAAGATGTATATGCAAAAATGACTACCTTTTTATCTCAGAGGCCAAAAAACACCGCTCCAACAATTGGTGTAGATGCAAAAAAGAATACATCTCTGCCCCCCGCAGATGTAAAGTACAACACCTCGCGGTGCAAATTGACATCTCCACCTACAAAAGATGTAAAGGTAGAGGTTGTGCTCCAACCGCCAACTGCTTTGCATTTCATTTCGCTCCCCCATTCCTCTTCCTCCCGGTCCTCGAATGCACTACCGCTGCCGTCTGACAGACACCATGCCACGATGTCGCTGTCCCAAACCACCTACGGCCTATCCACCATCATCCCGTGCCACCTCTGGTCCGTCCATCGCCCCCGCCTTTGCTCTAATGCACCTACGCCGCCGCCCTGACTCGTCTCACCTATTGTCGCCCTGCCTCCTGCCGCCTGTTGGGGAACATTGCATGGGAAACAAAAAAATTTCTATGCACACGCAAGACCTATCCATGGTGATGATCATCTACGAGAGGAGAGATTTAATCTACATGCCCTCGTAGATCGCTAAGCGGAAGCGTATATAACGCGGTTTATGTAGTGGAACATCTTGGTGATGCAAATCACAACCCGTCCCGCGATCTCATCATGATCCGTCCCACGATCCCATCACGATCCATCCTGATCTAGTGCTGAACGGACGACACCTCCGCGTTCAACACACATACAACTCGATAACGATCACCGCCTTCTTGATCTAGCAAGAGGAGCGGAGAGGTAGATGAGTTCTCCATCATGACGGCGTGGTGGTGGTGGTTGTGGTGAACTAATCCAGTAGGGCTTCGCCAAACTTTTGCGGAACTAATCTAGAGGAGTAAACGATCTAGATGAAGTAGAGGGAGCACGTGAAAATTAGGGTTAGCTATTCACTCTAAATCCTCTAGTATATATAGGAGGGAGGGAGGGGAGGAGGCAGCCTCAAACCCTCAAGGTTTGGTCGAAATTGGAGGTGGAGGAGTCCTACTCCAATCCTACTAGGAGTAGGATTCCTCCTCACCACTTGGAAACCCTTTCCACCTTTTCTACCTTCGGTTTTTTTGCGTTATCCCTCCACTCTAGCCGCATGGGCCCTTGGGGGAGGCTTCGGCCAGCCCACTAAGGGCTGGTCCACCTCTTCTCACAGCCCATCAAGCCCTTGGGTCGTGTCACCTCTTGAGCTTGCGTTGGTTTTTCCCTTGAAGAGGAAAGGGTGATGCAACACAGTAGCAGTAAGTATTTCCCTCAGTTTGAGAACCAAGGTATCAATCCAGTAGGAGTATCAAGCCAAGTCTCCAAAAGTACCTACGCAAAAACAGCAAACTTGCACCCAATGCTACAAAGGGGTTGTCAATCCCTTCACGATTGATTGCAGGGTGAGATCTGAAGGCGGAAAGTGTAACAAAGTAAAAGTGTAAGGCTGAAAATATGATGTGAAGTAGACCCGGGGGCCATAGTGTTCACTAGAGGCTTCTCTCATGATAGCAAATATTACGGTGGGTGAACGAATTACTGTCGAGCAATTGATAGAACCGCGCAAAGTCATGACGATATATAAGGCAATGATCATACATGTAGGCATCACGTCGAGACAAGTAGACCGATACTTTCTGCATCTACTACTATTACTCCACACATCAACCGCTATCCAGCATGCATCTAGTGTATTGAGTTCATGACAAAGAGAGTAACGCCTTAAGCAAGATGACATGATGTAGAGGGATAAATTCATGCAATAGATATAAACCCCATCTTTTTACCCTTGATGGAAACAACACGATGCATTCCTCGCTACCCCTTCTGTCACTGGGTGAGGTCACCGCACGGTATGAACCCAAAACCAAGCACTTCTCCCATTGCAAGAACTGTAGATCAAGTTGGCCAAACGAAACCCACAACTCAAAGAGAATTACAAGGATAAAAAATCATGCATATAAGAGATCGGAAGAAACTCAAATAAGATTCATAGATAATGTGATCATAAATCCACAATTCATCGGATCTCGACAAATACACCGCAAAAAAGATTAGATCGGATAGATCTCCATGAAGATCATGGAGAACTTTGTATTGAAGATCCAAGAGAGAGAAGAAGCCATCTAGCTACTAGCTATGGACCCAAAGGTCTATGGTGAACTACTCACGCATCAGCGGAGAGGCAATGGTGTTGATGAAGAAGCCCTCCGTATCTGAGTCCCCCCTCCGGTAGGGCACCAGAACGTACCCCAGATGGGATGTTGCGGAGACAGAAACTTGCGGCGGCGGAAAAGTATTTTCATGCCTCTCTCCCGTGGTTTTCGATTTTTCGGGGATTTATAGGCGGAAGAAGTAGGGCAGAGGAGCCACAGGGGGGCCACAAGCCTGCTAGGAGCGGCCTCCCAGGCCGCGGCTAGGGGGCTTGTGGCCTCCCCTGGTGCCCTCTGCCTTGGTTCTCAAGCTTCCTGCGTATCTTTTGTTCCGAAAAAAATATTTTCGGAGGTTTTATTCCGTTTGGACCCCGTTTAATATTCTCCTCCGAAAAAGGTCAAAAACACAGAAAAACAGGAACTGACACTTGGCACTCAGTTAATAAGTTAGTCCCAAAAAAGATATAAAAGGCATACAAAACATCCAAAGTTTGACAAGATAATAGCATGGAACCATAAAAACTTATAGATACGTTGGAGACGTATCAAGCATCCCCAAGCTTAACTCCTGCTCGTCCTCGAGTAGGGAAGTGAATTTTTGATGTGGAATGATACCTAGCATATTTGTCCTTTGTAACTTCTTTCATGTGACATGAATGTTCAGATCCGTAAGATTCAAAACAATAGTTTGCTATTGACATGAAAACAATAATACTTCAAGCAAACTAGCAAGGTAATTGATAACCCACAAGTATAGGGGATCGCAACCGTTTTCGGGGGTAGAGTATTCAACCCATATTTATCGATTCGACAAAAGGGGAAGCCAAAGAATATTCTCAAGTATTAGCAGTTCAGTTGTCAATTCAACCATGCCTGAAAGATTTAGTATCTGCAGAAAAGTATCAGTAGCAGAGTAGTATGATAGCAATAGTAGCAACAGTAACCAGTAGCAGCAGAGTAACAACAGTAGCAACAGAGTAATAATAACATCAGTGACAGCAGTAGCAGCAAAGTAACGTAGCAAGGACCGGTAGGAAAAACTCGTAGGCATTGGATCGGTGATGGATAATTATACCAGATGTTATTCATCATGCAACAGTTATAACACACAGAGATATGTAACTAGCTCCAGTTCGTCAATGTAATGTAGGCATGTATTCCATATGTAGTCATACGTGCTTAGGGAAAAGAACTTGCATGACATCTATTGTCCATCCCTCCCGTGGCAGCGGGGTCCTAATGGAAACTACGAGATATTAAGGTTCTCCTTTAAATAAAGAACCGGACCAACACATTAACACTTGGTGAATACATGAACTCCTCATACTATGGTCATCTCCGGGAGTGGTTCCGGCTATTGTCACTCCGGGGTTGCCGGGTCATAACACATAGTAGGTGACTACAACTTGCAAGATAGGATCAAGAACACACATATATTGGCGACAGGATAATAGGTTCAGATCTGAAATCATGGCACTCGGGCCCTAGTTACAATCAGTAAGCATGTCAAAGTAGTAGCAACATCAATCTCAGAACATAATGGATACTAGGGATCAATCCCCGTCAAAACTAACTCGATTACATGATAGATCTCATCCAACCCATCACCGTCCAGCAAGCCTACGATGAGATTATTCACGAACGGTGAAGAGCATCATGGAATTGGTGATGAAGGAAGGTTGGTGATGACGATGGCGATGGTCTCCCCTCTCCGGAGCCCAAAACGGACTGCAGATCTGCCCTCCAGAGGAATAATAGGAGGTGGCGGTGCCTCCGTATCGTAAAACGCGATGAAATCTTCTCCTTAATTTTTTTCTCGATGAAAGGGACTAAATAGTGCTGAGATTGGAGGCGGTGGAGCTTCGTGGGCCCCACAAGCCTGTCAGGCGCGGCCAGGGGGGACCGCGCCCGCTGGGCTTGTGGGTTCACAGCTCCACCCCTCTGGTTGATTCATGCGCCAATATTTTTTATATATTCCACAAAAAATCCCCATAAATTTCCAGGTCATTCCGAGAACTTTTATTTCTGCGCAAAAACAACACCATGGCAATTCTGCTGAAAACAATGTTATTCCGGGTTAGTTCCATTCAAATCATGCAAATTAGAGTCCAAAACAAGGGCAAAAGAGTTTGGAAAAATAGATACGATGGATACGTATCAACTCCCCCAAGCTTAAAACCTTGCTTGTCCTCAAGCAATTCAGTTACAAATTGAAATAGACAAAAGAAAAACTTTTAAGAACTCTGTTTGATCTTGTTGTTGCAACTATGTCTAACTCATATCCAGAATTTCAGCAAGATCACAAGCTGACCACATAAGCAAATGACATGTAGGTCTCATGGTAAACTCATATCAATGGCATAATCAACTAGCGAGCAAATAATGACAAGTTTCAAACATCAACACTTCAATCAAAACAATCATGAAGCAGTATGAACAGATGGTATCTCGCTAGCTCTTTCTGAGACTGCAAAAAATAATTGCAAAGCACCTTCAAAGACCAAGGGCTCACTAAACATTGTAATTCATGGCAATGAAGATCCAGTCACAGTCGTACTCAATCACAGTTGAAAGCAAAGCCTAAAAATGATAGGGGTGCTCTCTAATTGGTGCTTTTATATGAAGAGGATGACTCAACAAGAACATAAATAGACAGGCCCTTCGTAGAGGGAAGCATTGATTTGTAGAGGTGCTAGAGCTCAAGCTTTGAAACAGAGATAATAATTTTGGGTGGCATGCTTTCATTGTCAATGCGATGACCAAGAGTTCTCACCATCTTCCACGCTACACATGCTATAGGCGGTTCCCAAACAGAAAAATAATTTTTTGACTCCCCCATCACCGATCAATCACACTCCACGACTAGCCGAATATTCGGGTGCCATCCATACCAACATCAATCCAGGGGAGTTTTGTTTGCAACTATATTTTTGATTTGAGCATGGAACTAGGCATTCCAATTACCGGCCCCTTTCTCGTGAATTATAGTGAATAGACACATATCTAGGATAACACACCTAGCATGGAAGATACTGATAGCCCCCTGCCACCACATGAGCCGTTCGGGCATGCAAAGCAGATTATTTCTTGAAGGTTTAGAGAGTGGCACATGCAAATTTACTTGGAACGGCAGGTAGATACCGCATATAGGTAGGTATGGTGGACTCAAATGGAACAACTTTGGGTTTATGGAAGTGGATGCACAAGCAATATTCCCGCTTAGTACAAGTGAAGGCTAGCAAAAGACTGGGAAGCGACCAACTAGAGAGAGACAACAGTCATCAAAATGCATTGATATTAACCAACATTGAGTGCAAGCATGAGTAGGACATAAATCACCATGAACATGAATATCATAGAGGCTATGTTGATTTTGTTTCAACTACATGCGTGAACATGTGCCAAGTCAAGCCACTTGAATCATTCAAAGGAGGATACCATCCTATCATACTACATCATAGTCATCTCAAAGTTCATGTTGGCATCCAAGACAAACCATTATAAGCTCTTAGCTAATTAAGCATGGCATCAGAAACTATGATCTCTAAGTTGTCTTTGCAAACATGTTTCTCTCACAACAAAGCTGAATCAGGAACGACGAGCTATTCATATTTACAAAAACAAAATAGATCGTGTTCATACCAGCTTTTCCAGGCTCAGTCACTTCATCATATATCGTCATTATTGCCTTTCACTTGCACGACCGAATGATGTGAACAATAATAAGAGTTCTCGTGCATTGGACAATGCTGGAATCTGCAGGTAAACACAAAGGAGAAGACAAAGTAATATGGCTCTTTGACAGATTAAACAGATATGCATGTGAGAGCCAGTAAACATTCTAACCATGGTCTTCTACCTTGACAGAAAGAAAAAGAAAACTATTTACACGGGAAATCTCCCAACAAGCAAAAGAAGAACAAGAAAATCTTTTTGGGTTTTCTCAAACTAGACAAACAAACGAAAAGAAAACGAGAAAAAGAAAATAAACTAGCATGGGTGATACAATGGCAAAGTGTGAACACCGACTAACAAAGTGAAAGTGTAAGCAAGAATATAAAGTCGGTGAAAAACACATACTCCCCCAAGCTTAGGCTTTTGGCCTAAGTTGGTCTACTCCCATGGATGGTCCGAGCGATACCCAAAATCATAATGGGGGTTATATGGGAGCACTGCAGCCACTACGTGAATAGCTGCCTCACGGAGACGAGCAGCCTTTGCTTCCCTCTCATACTCCTCTGCCTCTCCTCTGGTTATGTAATATCTCCAGTTTACCAGAAAGTCAAAGAAGGCAGGAGCAGGAAGGGTAATATGGAAAACACGCTGCCGGTTAAATATTAAATGGTATAGGAGGGATTCATCATCCCTCTCAAGGAACTGATAGCGTGTCAAAGCGGCGCGATCAAGAAAGCTGTATGGAGTGGGGGTTCTCCTTCGCGGATGGGTACTCCAAGAAAATTTGCTATGCGAGTGGCATAGATCCCACCAAAGAAATCCCCTTCATTAGCATTATTATTCAGCCTCCTTGATATTATAGCTCCCATGTTGAAACTTCAATCACCCTTTACTGCGCTCTTAAGAATACTAAGGTTTGGTGCACGGAGGTGACAATGCTCAATCTTGCCGTTAATGCATCTACCTATGAAGAGGACAAAGTAATGCAAGGCACGAAAATGAATGCTCCCCATGGTAGCCTGCGTAATATCTCTAGTTTCTCCAACAGTTATACCAGAGAAAAAATCTCTAACCGAAGATTTAGGAGGATCATTGAGACTACCCCAAACATGTATCTTGCAAATTCTATTGAAATCCTCTAAATCCATGGTATACGATTTCTCATAGAGATCAAACAGTATAGATGTATCACGGCCAGCTGAAAATTTGAATCTACGAACAAAATAAGCAGTGAGAGTAAAATACTGTTCACATTTATCGGAGATGAATTCTTCGAGTCCGACGTTGTGAACAAGTGTATCAAACTCGTCTTTGGAAACTGCCTCAATCATGAATTCATCAAAAGGCCATTCACATGGTTGTACGTGTGCGTTCCTCTGTTGGTAAGGATCGGGCTCCCGAATCGTGAGACGGGGACCTCTCTTTCTTGAAGAACCACCATGATAATTTCTCCTGAACATCTTCCTTTTCTGAAATTTTCAGTGACTCAAAGGAAAAGTGAACAAGGCTCAACTAAACTCGTAGCAACTACTCCGACAAGTGCCTAGAGGCTATATCACGCATCAAACTACTTGGGACAAACTAAAATTAGCATGCAAAGCTCAAGAACAGGGTCACCAAGGCAGCAAAAATACGCAACGTATAGGGCACTAGAGCAAAAACTAATTGGACCAATGGAGGAGTTACATACCAAGGAGAAATTTCCCCAAAGCAGTTTGGTGAATGGTGTGTTGCACATGGAGGTCCAAAATCGCAGCAAGAAGAGCAAGATCACGGGTTTGAGCTGCGAAACGATTTTTTCTGGAGGTAGGAGAAGCATATGGGAGCTAGAATGAGTGGAGGGGGTGAACGTGCCCCCCAAAATCCTGGTAGGCTGCTGCGAGGGGGTCCCCGCGCCTCCAGGGCTTGTGGCCCACTGGTGCAGCCCCCTGACTAGCTCTCCGTCTCAGAATTTTTCAAAAATTCTAGAAAACATCATACTTGAACATCAGGACATTCGGAGAACTTTTATTTTCGGGGTACTTTTCTACAGGACGCTAAGACAGAAAACAGGGAAAACTAAACTAAATCTATCATTTTGCTTCTAAGCAACTGAAAGTGAAAGCATGGAATAGAGGTTTGTGACTCCTCGATTCATCCATCTCATGGTCATCAAAAGAAATCCATCAATGAGGTTGATCAAGTCTCCTTGACAAACTTTTTTGAATCGCAAAAGAAGACGAAGAATTTTCGAATTGTCACTAAGTTACCTCAATGGGGATGTGCATATACCCAACAAGCAAATCATACTTCATCTTAAAAGTAGGTATAGGGCATTCAAAGCTCCCAATAAGAATCGATGAAGTTTTTTTGATAGCATTGATGCAATGTACTCGATATTGTTTCTTCGGAAAGTGCACCGTATTCTCATTACCGTTGACATGGAAGGTGACATTGCCTTTGTTGCAATCAATAACAGCCCCTGTAGTGTTTAAAAAGGGTCTTCCGAGGATGACCGCCATGACATCGTCCTCGGGAATATCCAGAATAAGAAAGTCTGTTAAGATAGTAACGTTTGCAACCACAACAGGCACATCCTTGCAAACGCCGATAGGGAAAGTAGTTGATTTGTCGGCCATTTGCAGAGAGATTTTAGTGGGTGTCAATTTATCCAGTTCAAGTCTACGATAAAGAGATAGAGGCATAACACTAACACCGGCTCCAAGGTCGCATAAAGCAGTTCTAACATAGTTGCCTTTAATGGAGCAAGGTATAGTGGGCACTCCGGGATCACCTAGTTTTTTAGGAGTTCCACCCTTGAAGGTGTAATTAGCAAGCATGGTGGAAATCTCAACCTCAAGTATCCTCCTCTTATTAGTCACAATATCCTTCATGTACTTAGCATACAGAGACATTTTGAGCATATCTGTCAAACACATTTGCAGAAAGACAGGTCTAATCATTTCAACAAATCGCTCAAAATCCTCATCATCCTTTTTCTTGGATGGTTTGGAAGGAAAGGGCATGGGTTTCTGAACCCATGGTTCCCTTTCTTTACCATGCTTCCTAGGAGCGAAGTCGTTCTTATCGTATCTCTTATTCTTAGGCTGTGGGTTATCAAGATCAGGTTCAATCTCCACATCCCTATCATTGCTAGGTTGAGCATCAACATGAACATCACTATTGATATTATCATTAGGCTCATGTTCATCACTAGATTGTGTTTCGGCATCAGAGGCAGAGACATCGTTTGGACTCTCAGGTGTAACAACATCAGGGTTGCTAGCGTGCAAGTTCCTATCATCTTTCTTCTTCTTTCTAGGATGACTAGGTGCATCAGTGCTAACTCCTTGAGAATCTTGTTCAATTCTCTTAGGATGACCCTCACGATACAAAGGTTCCTGGGTCATTTTACCGCCTCCAGTGACGACTCTGACAGAATTTTCATTCAACTCATTGAGCAAGTCATTTTGAGCCTTAAGTACTTGTTCTACGTAAGTAGTAACCATAGAGGCATGTTTACTCAAGAGCTTAAGATCATTGACGTTTCTGTCCACACAAGCACTTAAATGACTAACAATACGAGCATTCTATTCCAATTGTCTGCTAACATAATCATTGAAACTTTGTTGTTTGGCAACAAAGTTATCAAATTCATCCAGGCATAAGCTAGCAGGTTTATCAAAAGTAATATCACTCTCATTGAATCTATGAAGAGAATTTACCTCTACTACCTGTATCGGGTTATCAACACCATGGATCTCTTCGATAGGTGCTAGATTTTTGACATCTTCAGATTTAATGCCTTTCTCTTTCATAGGTTTCTTAGCTTCTTGCATATCTTCAGGACTAAGGAGTAGAATACCTCTTTTCTTCGGAGTTGGCTTAGGAGGTGGTTCAGGAATAGTCCAAGCATTCTCATTGCACAAGATGTTATTCAATAGGATCTCAGCTTGTTCTACAGTTCGTTCACTAAAAACACAACCAGCACAACTATCTAGATGGTCTCTAGAAGCATCAGTAAGTCCATCATAGAAGATATCAAGTATTTTATTCTTCTCAAGTGGGTGATCAGGCAAAGCATTCAGTAGCTGGATGAGCCTCCTCCAAGCTTGTGGGAGACTCTCTTCTTCAACTTGCGCAAAGTTGTATATTTCCTGCAAGGCAGCTTGCTTCATATGGGCAGGGAAATATTTCTCAAAGAAGTAGTAGATCATATCCTAGGGGCTACACACACAACCAGGAGCAAGAGAGGTGAACCAAGTTTTAGCATCATCCTTTAACGAGAAAGGAAACTGCTTAAGAATATAGTAGTGGCGGATCTTTTCCTCACTAGTGAATAGGGTGGCTATATCGTGCAGTTTGGTAAGATGGGCTACAACCATTTCAGACTCATAATCGTGTAAAGGATCAGATTCGACCAGAGTGATTAACTCAGGGTCGATAGAGAATTCATAATCCTTATCGGTTACAAAGATAGTCGAAGTAGCAAACTTTGGGTCATATTTCATCCTAGCGTTCAAAGATTTTTCTTTCCACTTGCATCGTAATTTCTCAACATCATAGCTATCCTTACAAGCAAGAAAGTCCTCAGCTATCTCTCCCTCCATAACATAACCCTCAGGCATATTAGGCAATTCATATCTAGGAGAGCTAGTTCTAACAGGAGAAATAGAAGGTTCTACTTCAATAATCTCAACAGTTTTAGAAGTATCATCACATCTAGCAGCAACTCTAGCAATTTGTGCATCAAGGAATGCACCTAGTGGCAAAGAAGTATCTTGCATAGCATCATCATAAGCATCATGGGCAGCAGAAGTAGCATCATCAAGCACATGCGACATATCAAGATTTCTAGCAGGAGGTGGTGTCGCGAACTTACTCATAACTGAAGGTCAATCAAGTGCAGAGCTAGATGGCAGTTCCTTACCTGTCCTCGTAGTTGAGGGCAAGACTTTAGTTCTTGGATCTTTCGGATTCCTCATAGTGACTGATTGCAATCTCTGGCGATAGCTAGACGAATGCTGATGACAACAAACCTTCCCTTGCAACGGCACCAGGAGAATGCTGCTAGCACTCCCCGGCAACGGAACTAGAAGAATGTTGTTGATGGCCCACCAGCGCGTTGGTTCACAGCAGTTTTCGAGGGTAGAGGATTCGACCCAATTTGTTGGTTTGCACGACGGGAGGTGAGAGTATACTCTCAAGTACTAGCAGCTGAATTTGTCAGATTCAACCACACCTGAAAGATTAGTATCTGCAAGCATAGTAGTAACAACAAAGTAGCGAGTAACGGCAATGTAACGAGCAATAGCAGCGGCAAGGAACAACAGTAGTGACAGCAGTAGCAAGTAGCAACAGTAGCAAGCGACAGTAATAGCAACAATAGCAGCAGAGCAAGACAAGTAACAACAGTAGAAACAGTAGTAGCAGCAGCAGAGCAAGACAAGTAACAACAGTAGCAACAGTAGTAGCAGCAGCAGAGCAAGACAAGTAACAACAGTAGGACAAACTCGTAGGCAATGGGTCGGTGATTTGTTTGGATGATATTCATCATGCAACAACTACAACACAGAGGGATATGTGGCTAGCTCCCGTTCGTCAATGTGATGTAGGCATGCATTCCGTGTGTCGTCATACGTGCTTAGGGAAAAGAACTTGCATGACATCTATTGTCCATCCCTCCCGTGGCAGCGGGTCCCAAAAGGAAACTACGGGATATTAAGGTTCTCCTTTTAATAAATAACAAACAAACGCATTAGCACTTGGTGAACACATGAACTCCTCAAACTATGGTCATCACCGGGAGTGGTTCCGGTTATTGTCACTCTGGGGTTTCTGGATCGTAACACATAGTAGGTAACTACAACTTGCAAGATCGGATCTAGAACACACGTATACTGGTGACAACATAATAATTTCAGATCTGAAATCATGTCACTCGGGCCCTAGTGACAAGCATTAAGCATGGCAAAGTAGTAGCAACATCAATCTCAGAACATAGTGGATACTAGGGATCAATCCCCATCAAAACTAACTCGATTACATGATAGATCTCATCCTACTCATCACCGCCCAACGAGCCTACGAATAGATTACTCACGAACGACGAAGAGCTTAATGGAATTGGAGAGGGAAGAAGGTTGATGATGATGATGGCGACGATTTCCCCTCTCGGGAGCCCAAGACGGACTCCAGATCTGCCTTCCAGATGAAGAACAAGTGTTGGCGGCGCCTCAGTATCAAAAACGCGACGAAAACTTGTCTTTTTATTTTTTTGGGACGAATGGGATCCTATAGACCTGAGATTGGGGGTGGCAGAGTCGTGTGGGACCCACAAGCCTGCCCACCGCCACCAGGGGGGTGGTGGCGGAGCAAGGGCTTGTGGCCCACTGGCCCACCCCATGAGGTGGAACTTGGCGCATATATTTTTGATATTTTCCAAAACTACTCCCCGTAAATTTTCAGGACGTCTGGAGGACTTTGATTTCTACACAAAAATAACACCAAGGCAATTCTGCTGAAAACAACATCAGTCCAGGTTAGTTCCATTCAAATCATGCAAATTAGAGTCCAAAATAAGGGCAAAAGAGTTTGGAAAAGTAGATACGATGGAGACGTATCAAGTCCCCCAAGCTTAAAACCTTGCTTGTCCTCAAGCAACTCAGTTGACAAACTGAGAGAGAAAGAAAAACTTTGACAAACTCTGTTTGATCTTGTTGTTGCAACTATGTCTAACTCATAACCATAATTTCAGCAAGATCACAAGTTAACCACATAAGCAAATGACACAAAGGTCTCACGGTAAACTAATATCAATGGCATAATCAACTAACGAACAGATAATAATGAGTTTCAAATACCAACACTTCAATCAAAACAAGCATGAAGCAATATGAATAGGTGGTATCTCGCTAGCTCTTTCTGAGACGGCAAAACATAAATGCAGAGCACTTTCAAAGATCAAGGGCTGACTAAACATTGTAATTCATAGCAATGAAGATCCAGTCATAGTCATACTCAATATCAATCAAAAGCAAAGCATAAAAATGACAGAGGTGCTCTCTAATTGGTGCTTATATAAGAGGAGGATGACTCGACAGGAAAATAAATAGACACGCCCTTCGCAGAGGGAAGCATTGATTTGCAGAGGTGCCAGAGCTCAAGCTTTGAAAACAGAGATAATAATTTTGGGTGGCATGCTTTCATTGTCAACACAATGACCAAGAGTTCTCAATATCTTCCATGCTACTCATGCTATAGGCGGTTCCCAAACAGAAAAGTAAAGTTTTAACTTCCCCACCACCAATCAATCACACTCCACGGCTAGCCGAATCCTCGGGTACCGTCCATACTAACATCAATCCCATGAGAGTATTGTTTTAAAGTTATGTTTGCGATTTAAGCGTGGAACTGGGCATTCCAATTACCGGTCCCTTTCTCGTGCATGACTGTGAATAAACACATGTCGAGGATAACACTCCTAGCATGGAATATACCAATAGCCCTCTGTCACCACATGAGCGGTTCGGGCATGCAAAACTGATTATTTCTTGAAGGTTTAGAGAGTGGCACATGCAAATTTACTTGGAACGGCAGGTAGATACCGCAAATAGGTAGGTATGGTGGACTCTCATGGAAAAACTTTTGGGTTTATGGAAGTGGATGCACAAGCAGTATTCCGCTTAATACACGTGAAGGCTAGCAAAAGACTGGGAAGCGACCAACTAGAGAGCGACAACAGTCATCAAGATGCAATGAGTTTGACTAACATGGAATGCAAGCATGAACATGATATAAATCACCATGAACACGAACATCATAGAGGCTATGTTGATTTTGTTTCAACTACATGCATGAACATGCGCCATGTCAAGCCACTTGAAATATTCAAAGGAGAATACCATCCTATCATACTACATCATAGTCATCTCAAAATCTATGTTGGCATTCAAGACAAACCATTATAAGCTCTCAGCTAAATAAGCATGGCATCAGAAACTATGATCTCTAAGTTGTCATTGCAAACATGGTTCTCTCACAACAAAGCTAAATCTGGGTCGACAAGCTAGTCATATTTACAAAAACAAAATAGATAGAGTTCATACCAGCTTTTCAGTCTCAGTCACTTCATCATATATCATCATTACTGCCTTTCATTTGCACGATCGAACGATGTGAACAATAATAAGCGCATTGGGCTAAGCTGAATCTGCAGGCAAACACAAAGGAGAAGACAAAGTAATATGGCTCTTTGAAAGCTAAACAGGTAAGCATGTAAGAACCACTAAACATTATAACCAATATCTTCTACCTTGACACAAAGAAAAAGAAAACTATTTACACGGGAAAGCTCCCAACAAGAAAAAGAAGAAAGAAAATCTTTTTGGGTTTTCTCAAAAGGACACAAAACAAGAAAACAAGAAAACGAAAAGAAACTAGCATGGATAATACAGTGGCAAAGTGTAAACACCGGCTAACAAAGTGAAAGCATAAGCATGAACGTAAAGTCGGTGAGAACACGTACTCCCCCAAGCTTAGGCTTTTGGCCTAGCTTGGTCTACTCCCAAGGTGGGAAATAACCAGCTCCAGGATACTCCGGAGCAGACTGTGGATGCCACTCCTGTGTGAGCTCCTCCGGCTCCCACTGATAAACTGGCATCTGGTACTCGCCTAGCGGCTCGGGCACAGGCGCCTGTGGTTGGGCCAAGCCCCAATATGCGTAGATGTCCGCGGGCATAATAGTGTACCTGCCTGCATGAACATCAAACAAAGAAGGAGCAGGCAAATTAATAGTCGCTCGAGTACGCTGACTAAACACCAGGTTATAAATCATCCGTCTACTAGCATCTCTATCCAGAAAATCATGGCGAACCATGCTGTCATAATCCAGATATCTCTCAGGGAGAAGCATCTCTCCTTCCTCTCCCAGTCTAATGGGTATCTCAAAGTGTGTGGCAAGACGGGTAGTGCAGATACCTCCATAGACGACACCCTTGGAACGGTTCAGGTTCAACCATTGAGCTTCTATAGTGCCCAAGCTATAAGTCTTATCGTTATAAAGGCCTAAGCGCTGAACCACAAGGTCTGGAGAACTAAGTGATCCAGCCTCCCCACGGCCAATCAAAATTTTTCCCACAAATAGTGAGAAGTACCGAAGCACAGGAAAATGTATGCTAGCAATTCTAGCGCGAGACACTCCTCTCTCCTCTCCAACAGCAATAGAACCAATGAAATCCTCCAAGTCCCGTGGATGAGGGTCACAGATATCCCCAACATAAGGTAATTTGCATATATTGCAAAAGTCCTGCAACGTCATGCACTGGGGGACATCGTATATCATGAACTCAACCATGGGAGGATTCTTCCTCGGGTAAAAGTTGAAGCTTTGAACAAAAATATTGGTGAGGAGGAGGTATTGTGAGCACTTATCTTCAACGATCGCAGTAAGACCTGCGTTCTCCACCAAGAAATAAAAGTCTTCATAAAGTCTGGCGGCACGCAAAAATTCATCACTTGGCCACTCGCACGCTCGAACTTCTGTGACTCGAGGGGCTACGTACTTGGGGTGGTTCTTCTCATCCTCCATGGGTTTACGGCTTGAAGAGCCTCTCAAGAACCTCGTCATGTTTTCCCTTTTCTAGCTCTGAAAAATTCTGCAATTTTTAGAGACTTCGAAAGGAAAGTGAATAAAGATTAATCCAACTTGTAGCAACTAGTCCTACTAGTGCCTAGAGACCGTATCACGCGCTAAAACTACTTGGGACCAGCTAAAATCAACATTTCTAGCTCAAGAACAGGGTCACCAAGGTAGCAAGAATACGCGAAGGATAAAGCACTAGAGAAAAACCTAATTGGACCAATGGAGGAGTCACTTACCAAGGAGCAATTTCCCCAAACCAGTTCAGAGAATGATGCCTTGAGCAAGGAGATCGAAAATCACAGCCAAATGAGCAAGAACACGGGTTTGAGCTGCGAAACAATTTTTTCTGGAGGTGGAAGAAGAGGCTGAGAGCTGGAATGAGTGGAGGGGGTGCCTGTGGGCCCCACAAGCTTGCACCCCGCCACCAGGGGGGTAGGTGGCGGTGGCATGGCTTGTGGCCCACTGGTCTGGCCCCCAGGCCAGCTCTCAGGCCGAGAAATTTTCAAAAATTCCAGAAAAAATCATACTAAATTTTCAGGACCATCGGAGAAATTTTATTTTCGAGGTATTTTTCTCCAGGACGCTAAAACAGAAAAAAGGAAAAACTAAACTAATTCTATCATTTTTCTTCTAAGCACGAGAAAAGGAAAACTCAAAACACAGGTATGTGACTCTTTGATTCATCCGTTTCATGGTCATCGAAAGAAATCCGTCAATGGGATTGATCAAGTCCTTATGACAAAACCTTCTTGAATCACAAGAGAGAACGAAGAATTTTCGAATAGCCACTAAGTCACCTCAATGGGGATACATATCTCCCCAACAAGCAAATCATACTTCATCTTGACACGAGGAATAGGGCATTCAAAACTCCCAATGAGAATCGATGAAGTCTTTTCGATAGCATTGATGCAATGTACTGGATATCATTTCTTTGAAAAATGCACTGTGTGCTCATTACCGTTGACATGGAAAGTGACATTGCCTTTGTTGCAATCTATAACAGCCCCTGTAGTGTTTAAAAAGGGTCTTCCGAGGATGATAGCCATGGCATCGTCCTCGGGAATATCCAAGATAACAAAGTCTGTTAAGATAGTGGTGTTAGCAACCACAACAGGCACATCCTCGCAAATGCCGATAGGGAAAGCAGTTGATTTGTCGGCCATTTGCAGAGAAATTTCAGTGGGTGTCAACTTATCCAACTCAAGTCTACGATAAAGAGAGAGTGGCATAACACTAACACCGGCTCCAAGGTCACATAAGGCAGTTCTTACGTAGTTTCCTTTAATAGAGCAAGGTATAGTGGGCACTCCAGGATCACCAAGTTTCTTAGGAGTTCCACCTTTGAAAGTGTAATTGGCAACCATGGTGGAGATCTCAAGATCTGGTATCTTCCGTTTATTAGTCACGATATCTTTCATGTACTTGGCATACGGAGACATCTTGAGCATATCAGTTAACCGCATCTGCAGAAACACAGGTCTTATCATCTCAACGAAGCGCTCAAAATCCTCATCATACTTTTTCTTGGATGGCTTAGGAGGGAAGGGCATAGGTCTCTGAACCCATGGCTCCCTTTCTTTACCATGCTTCCTAGAAGTGAAGTCATTCTTGTCGTATTTCTTAGGTTGTGGATTATCAGGATTAACCGTAGGTTCAATCTCCACATCCTCATCATTGCTAGGTTGAGCATTATTATGAACATCACTGTCCATATTGTCACCAGGTTCATGTTCATCACCAGATTGTGTTTCTGCATTAGATGCAGAAACATCATTAGGTTCTTCAGGTGTAACAGTATTTGGTGAACTGGCATGCAGGTTTCTATCATCCTTCTTCTTCTCCTTAGGATGACTAGGTGTATCAGCATTGATTCCTTGAGAATCTTGATCAATTCTCTTAGGATGACCTTCATGATACAAAGGTTCCTGAGTCATTTTGCCTCCTCTAGTAATGACTTGTCATTTAATTCATTGAGGAAGTCATTCTGAGCTTTAAGTACTTGTTCTACCCGAGTAGTAATCATAGAGGCATGTTTACTCATAAGCTTGAGAGCATTGACATTTCTGTATACACAAGCACTTAGATGGCTAAGCATACGAGTACTTTGTTCCAAATGTCTGCTAACATAATCATTGAAACTCTATTGTTTGGCAACAAAGTTGTCAAATTCATCAAAGCAAAGGCTAGCAGGTTTATCCAAAGGAATATCACTCTCATCAAACCTACGCAGAGAATTCACTTCCACTACCTGTATCGGGTTATCAAGACCATGGATCTCTTCGATAGGTGGTAGATTTTTGACATCTTCAGATCTAATGCATTTCTCTTGCATAGATTTCTTGGCTTATTGCATATCTTCGGGACTAGAATAGAATACCTCTTTTCTTCGGAGTTGGCTTAGGAGGTGGTTCGGGAATATTCCAAGCATTATCGTTGATCAAGAGGTTATTCAGTAGGGTCTCAGCTTGTTCTACAGTTTGTTCCCTAAAAACACAACCGGCACAACTATCTAGGTGGTCTCTAGAGGCATTGGTAAGTCCGTTATAGAGGATATCAAGTATCTCGTTCTTCTTAAGAGGGTGATCAGACAAAGCATTCTGTAGCTGGACGAGCCTCCCCCAAGCTTGTGGAAGACTCTCTTCTTGGAGTTGAGCAAAGTTGTATATTTCCTGCAAGGCAGCTTGCTTCTTATGGGCGGGGAAATATTTCTCACAGAACTAATAGACCATCTCCTGGGGACTACGCACACATCCAAGAGCAAGAGAGGTGAACCAGACTTTAGCGTCATCCTTTAGAGAGAAAGGAAACAACTTAAGGATATAGTAGTGGCGGATCTTCTCCTCATTAGTGAAAAGGTTGGGTATTTCGAATAGTTTGGCAAGATGGGCTATGACCGTCTCAGACTCATAACCATGAAAAGGATCATATTCGACTAGAGAGATTATCTCAGGGTCGACAGAGAATTCATAATCCTTATCGGTGACAAAGATAGGCGAAGTGGCAAACTTCGGGTCATTTTTCATCCTAGCTTCCCGAGATTTTTCCTTCCACTTGAGAAGTAATTTCTCAGCGTCATAGGCATCCTTACACGCAAGAAAATCATCAGCTATCTCTCCCTCCATAACGTAACCCTCAGGTATATCAGGCAATTCATATCTAGGAGAGCTAGATCTAGCAGGAGCAAAAGGAGGTTCTATCTCAATAGTATCGGCAGTTTCAGAAGCATCACGAGCATTGGCAGTAACTCTAGCAATATGAGCATCAAGGTACACTCCTAATGGAACATCAGGAAAAGGAGTATCTCTAGCAGTATCAAGCATAGCATCATCAGGCAAAATAGCATCTCTAGCATCATCAGGCAAAGCAGTATCAAGCATAGCATCTCTAGCAGTATCACGCATAGTATCACACATAG
The DNA here is from genome assembly GCF_904849725.1 of Hordeum vulgare subsp. vulgare. Classification (NCBI taxonomy): domain Eukaryota; kingdom Viridiplantae; phylum Streptophyta; class Magnoliopsida; order Poales; family Poaceae; genus Hordeum; species Hordeum vulgare. The sequence continues at coordinate 552,974,349 of NC_058524.1, read as the reverse complement.
CATCTCTAGCAGTATCAGGCATAGTATCAAGCATAGTATCATCAGGCATAGTATCAAGCATAGCATCTCTAGCAGTAGTATCACAAACATCATCAAGCACATGGGACATATCAAGATTTCTAGCAGGAGGTGATGTCGCAAACTTACTCATAACTGAAGGTGAATCAAGTGAAGAGCTAGATTGCAATTCCTTACCTCCCCTCGTAGTTGAGGGAAAGACTTTGGTATTCGGATCCTTCAGATTCTTCATAGTGATCAGCAGATATAAATCCCAAGTAACTCAGAGAATATAGCAATACCTCCCCGGCAACGGCGCCAGAAAAATGCTGATTGCAATCTCTGGTGATAGCTAGACGAATGCTGACGACAACAAACCTTCCCTTGCAACGGCACCAGGAGAATGCTGCTAGCACTCCTCAGCAACGGAACTAGAAGAATGTTGTTGATGGCCCACCAGCGCATGGGTTCGCAGCAGTTTTTGAGGGTAAAGTATTCGACCCAATTTGGTGGTTTGCACGACGGGAGGTGAGAGTATACTCTCAAGTATTAGCAGCTGAATTTGTCAGATTAAACCACACCTGAAAGATTAGTATATGCAAGCACAGTAGTAACAGCAAACTAGCGAGTAACGGTAGTGTAACGAGCAATAGTAGCGACAAGGAACATCAGTAGTGACAGCAGTAGCAAGTAGCAACAGCAGCAAGCGACAGTAATAGCAATAGTAGCAGCAGAGCAAGACAAGTAACAGCAGTAGCAACAGTAGTAGCAGCAGCAGAGCAAGAAAAGTAACAACAGTAGCAACAGTAGTAGCAGCAGCAGAGCAAGACAAGTAACAACAGTAGGACAAACTCATAGGCAATGGGTCGGTGATTTGTTTGGATGATATTCATCATGCAACAGCTATAACACGGAGAGATATGTGGCTAGCTCCCATTCGTCAATGTGATGTAGGCATGCATTCCGTGTGTCGTCATACGTGCTTAGGGAAAAGAACTTGCATGACATCTATTGTCCATCCCTCCCGTGGCAGCAGGGTCCAAAAGGAAACTACGGGATATTAAGGTTCTCCTTTTAATAAAGAACCGGACCAACGCATTAGCACTTGGTGAACACATGAACTCCTCAAACTATGGTCATCACCGGGAGTGGTTCCGGTTATTGTCACTCCGGGGTTGCCGGATCATAACACATAGTAGGTAACTACAACTTGCAAGATCGGATCTAAAACACACATATATTGCTGACAACATAATAATTTCAGAACTAAAATCATTGCACTCGGTCCCTAGTGACAAGCATTAAGCATGGCAAAGTAGTAGCAACATCAATCTTAGAACATAGTGGATACTAGGGATCAATCCCCATCAAAACTAACTCGATTACATGATAGATCTCATCCTACTCATCACCGCCCAGCGAGCCTATGAATAGATTACTCACGAACGACGAAGAGCTTCATGGAATTGGAGAGGTAAGAAGGTTGATGATGGCGATGGCGATGATTCCCCCTCTCCGGAGCCCAAGACGGACTCTAGATCTGCCCTCTAGATGAAGAATAGGTGGTGGCGGCGCCTCCGTATCGAAAACGCGACAAAAACTTCTATTTTTATTTTTTCTGGGACGAAAGGGATCTTATAGACCTGAGATTGGGGGCGACAGAGCCGTGTGGGCCCCACAAGCCTGCCCACCGCCACCAGGGGCGTGGTGGCGGAGCAAGGGCTTGTGGCCCACTCGCCCACCCCCTAAGGTGGAACTTGGCGCAGATATTTTTGATATTTTCCAAAACTACTCCCCGTAAATTATTAGGACGTTTGGAGAACTTTGATTTCTCCACAAAAATAACATCAAGGCAATTCTGCTGAAAACAGCATCAGTTCAGGATAGTTCCATTCAAATCATGCAAATTAGAGTCCAAAACAAGGGCAAAAGAGTTTGGAAAAGTAGATACGATGGAGACGTATCTGTGACCAGCAGACGTAAATGCCAAGTGACTCAGAGAATATAGCTATGCTTCCCCGGCAACGGCGCCAGAAAAAGGTCTTGCTAACCCACAAGTATAGGGGATCGCAACAGTTTTCGAGGGTAGAGTATTCAACCCAAATTTATTGATTCGACACAAGGGGAAGCCAAAGAATATTCTCAAGTATTAGCAGTTGAGTTGTCAATTCAACCACACTTGAAAGATTTAGTATCTGTAGAAAAGTATCAGTAGCACAGTAGTATGATAGCAACAGTAGCAACAGTAACCAGTAGCAGCAAAGTGACAGAAGTGGCAGTAGAGTAACAGCAGTAGCAACAGAGTAACAGTAGCAACAGTGACATCAGTAGCAACAAAGTAACGTAGCAAGGACCAGTAGGAAAAACTCGTAGGCATTGGATCAGTGATGGATGATTATGCCAGATGTTATTCATCATGCAACAGTTATAACACGGAGAGATATGTAACTAGCTCCAGTTCGTCAATGTAATGTAGGCATGTATTCCGTATGTAGTCATACATGCTTAGGGAAAAGAACTTGCATGTCATCTATTGTTCATCCCTCCCATGGCAGCGGGGTCCTAATGGAAACTACAGGATATTAAGGTTCTCCTTTTAGTAAAGAACCGGACCAACACATTAACACTTGGTGAATACATGAACTCCTCATACTATGATCATCTCCGGGAGTGGTTCCGGCTATTGTCACTCCGGGGTTGCCGGGTCATAACACATAGTAGGTGACTACAACTTGCAAGATAGGATCAAGAACACACATATATTGGCGACAACATAATAGGTTCAAATCTGAAATCATGGCACTCGGGCCCTAGTGACAAGCATTAAGCATGGCAAAGTAGTAGCAACATCAATCTCAGAACATAGTGCATACTAGGGATCAATCCCCGTCAAAACTAACTCGATTACATGATAGATCTCATCCAACCCATCACCGTCTAGCAAGCCTACGATGAGATTACTCACGAACGGTGAAGAGCATCATGGAATTGGCGATGTAAGAAGGTTGGTGATGACGATGGCGACGATCTCCCCTCTCCGGAGCCCAAAACTGACTCCAGATCTGCCCTCCATAGGAAGAACACGAGGTGGCGGCGCCTCCGTATCGTGAAACGCGATGAACACTTCTCCTTGATTTTTTCGGACGAAAGGGACTAAATAGAGCTGAGATTGGAGGCGGTGGAGCTTTGTGGGCCCCACAAGCCTGCCAAGCGCGGCCAGGGGGGCCCGCGCCTGGTGGGCTTGTGGGCTCACAGCTCCACCCCTCCGATTGATTCTTGCGTCAGTATTTTTATATATTCCACCAAAAATCCCCGTAAACTTCCAGGTCATTCAGAATACTTTTATTTCTGCACAAAAACAACACCATGGCAATTCTGCTAAAAACATCGTTAGTCCGGGTTAGTTCCATTCAAATCATGCAAATTAGAGTCCAAAACAAGGGCAGAAGAGTTTGGAAAAGTAGATACGATGGACACGTATCAGTAATCATGAACTTTCGAAATAACAAGGCCAAAGAAAGTTATCCCTACAAAATCATATAGTCTGGCTATGCTCCATCATCCCCACACAACGAATTTAAATCATGCACAACCCCAGTATTGGCCAAGTAATTGCTTTCGCACTCTTACTTTCTCAAACCTTTTTCAACTCTCACGCAATACATGAGTGTGAGCCATGGATATAGCACTATAGGTGGAATAGAGTGTGGTGGAGGTTTTGAGGCAAAAACGAGGAGATGGTCACATCGACTCGGCGTATCAAAGGGCTATGGAGTTGCCCATCAATAGATATCAATGCGAATGAGTAGGGATTACCATGCAACGGATGCACTTAGAGCTATAAGTGTGTGAAAGCACAAAATGAGAACTAGTGGGTGTGCATCCAACTTTCTTGCTCACGAACACCTATGGCAATTTTGAGGAAGCCCATCATTGGAATATACAAGCCAAGTTACATAATGAAGATTCCCACTAGTATATGGTGGTGACAAAACAAGAGACTCTCAATCATGAAGAACATGGTGCTATTATGAAGCACAAGTGTGGAAAAATATAGTAGCACTGTCCCTTCTCTCTTTTTCTCTCTCTTTTTTTGGGCTCTTCGGCCTCTTTTTTTTCATTTTTTTGGTGGGAAACTTTGGCCTCTTTTCATTACTCCTCACATGGGATAATGCACTAATAATGATGATGATCACACTTTTATTTTCTCACAGCTCAATGCTTAGAACGATGATGACTCTATAGGGAATTCCTTCGGTAGTGTACCGAGATGTGCAACGATCTAGCTTAGCGTATGACTCGCTAGATATCGTACGATCATGCAATGGCAATATGAAAGTGACGGCACAAGTCATGAGACGGAACGACGGGAGTTGCATGGAAATATATCTCGGAATCGCTATGAAAAGGCCATGATAGGTAGGTATGGTGGCTGTTTTGAGGAAGGTCTATGGTGGTTTTGTGTACCGCTGAAAGTTGCGCGGCACTAGAGAGGTTAGCAATGGTGGAAGCTGAAAGTGCATCTATACCATGGACTCACATTAGTCATGAAGAACTCACATACTTATTGCGGAAGTTTTTATTAGTAATCGAAACAAAGTGCTAAACGCATACTCCTAGGGGAAGGGTTGGTAGGTGTTAACCATCACGCGATCCCGACCGCAACACAAAGGTTGACAATAATAAATCAATTATGCTCCGACTTCCTAACATAGCAGTTCACCGTACGTGCATGTTACGAGAATCACTAACTTCAACACAAGTATTTCTAGATTCACAACACCCTAGTAACATGACTCTTAATATTACCAAATCCATGTCTCAAAACTAATTGAGAGGAATCAAACTTCTCTTTACTAATCAATGCACAAGAATACGGAAGTTTTATTGTATCCTCTTTGGATGGCTATCATCTTTAGGACTACTTTCATAGCACAAGCCAACTACCAAGTTACTCAGAGAGAGCACTCTCAAAAAGATATAAGTGAATATCGAGAGTTCTTATTTCTCCAAAATATGATACTGTCGTGCTCTAAAATATCTAAGTGAAGCACTTAGAGCAAAATTATCTAGCTCAAAAGATATAAGTGAAGCACATGTGAGCTAAATTGCCTAACTCAAAAGATATAAGCGAAGCTCAATGAGTATTCTAGCAAATCCATGATGAGTGCATGTCTCTCTCAAAAGGTGTGCATCAAGGATGATTGTGACACAACAAAAATAAAAGACTCCTATAATACACGACGCTCCAAGCAAAATACATATGATGTGGTGAATAAAAATATAGCTCCAAGTAATGTTACCGATGGATTGAAGACGAAAGAGGGGATGCCTTCCCGGGGCATCCCCAAGCTTAGGATTTTTTATGTCCTTGAATTTGGCTTGGGATGCCTTGGGCATCCCCAAGCTTGAGCTCTTTCCACTCTTTATCCCATTGTCCATGAGAACATCACCCAAAACTTGAAAACTTGAGAACACAAAACTTAAACAGAAACTCGTGATATCATTAGCACAAGAAAACAAACTACCACCTCTTTAGGTACTGTAGAAAACTTGATTTCTATTTATATTGGTGTTAGATTACTGTATTCTCACTTTTCCATGGCTAGTACCCCCCAATACTATCCATAGTTTCATCAAAATAAGCAATCAACACAACAAAAACAGAATCTGTCAAAAACAGACTAGTCTGTAGCAATATGTATACTTTGTATACTTCTGGTATCTAAAAAATTCTTAACAATTACGACAATTTGGGCAATTGGAATATCAACTAGCAGCAAAAATAATCAACTAAAAAGCTCTTTCTGGATAAAAATGAAAACTAATTTCGTGAGCGAAAAGTTTCTGTCTTTTTCCAGCATGATCAAACAACCATCACCAAAACTAGTCATAAATGTTTTACTTGGCTCAAAGACCAAAAATAAACACAAAAAACACAATCATAACAGAATTATGATGGTGTGGACACAACAAAACATAAATCAAAGATAAATTCATTGGGTTGCCTCCGAACAAGCGCCGTTGTTCAACGCCCTTAGCTAGGCATAAGGCGATAGAATCACGTATCGTCGTCTTTGGTGCTCAAACCATAAGTAGCCCTCATCATGGATTCATAAGGCAATCTTATTTTCTTTCTAGGAAAATGTTCCATTCCCTTATTTAATGGAAATTTAAATCTAATATTCCCTTTCCTTCATATCGATGACAACACCAATAGGTCTTAGGAAAGGTCTACCAAGAATGATAGGACACGTTGGATTGCAATCAATATCAAGCACAATGAAATACAGGGGTACATAGTTCCTATTTGCAATAATAAGAACATCATTGATACTTACCATGGGTTTCTTAACAGTAGAATTCGCAAGATGCAAATTAAGAGAGCACTCATCAATCTCATTGAAGCCTAGAACATCACATAAAGACTTTGGAATCGCGGAAACACTAGCACCCAAATCAAACAAAGCATTGAATTCATAGTTTTTTATCTTGATTTTGATAGTAGGTTCCCACTCATCATGAAGTTTTCTAGGAATAGAAACTTCCAATTCAAGTTTCTCTTCAAGAGATTTCATCATAGCATCGATGATATGATCGGTAAAGGCCTTGTTTTGGCTATAACCGCGTGGAGAGTTTAGCATGGATTGCATCAAGGAAATACATTCAATCAAAGAGCAACTATCATAATTGAATTCCTTGAAATCCAAAGTAGTAATTTCATTACTATTCAAAGTTTTGGTATCCTCTACTACACTTTTAATGCTTTTAGCATCAAGATAGATAGACTCTAAATCATTGGTGCATTTTTCAACCAAAGTGGATTCATATCCAGCCCCATCGTCATTAGGGTTGACACTAGAAAACAAGGATTCAATGGGAGTCACACCAAGCACTGTAAGATGTTCGTGATTCTCATAACGAGAACACGCCTTTTTAAGCCATTCATGTCTAGCACGAATTTTGGCGGTTCTTTCTTTACTCTCATTCATGGAAACACACATAGCTTTGAAAGTTTCATCCATATTGATCTTGGAGGAGCACATCTCACTTTCAAAGCATCAATATCAAGAGACATTCTATCAACGCTCCTAGCCAAATCATCAATTTTGAGTAGTTTTTCTTCCATGGATGCATTGAAAATATTTTGCGAGTTGATAAACTCTTTATTACTCTCTAGATCAGAGGGTAATTTTATTTAATTTCCATGAGCATTGTTGTAGGAATTGCCAAAGTTATTAGAGGGATTACTAGGAAAAGGCCTAGGAATATAGTTTCCTCTAAAAGCATTGTTGTTGCCAAAATTATTCCTACCAACAAAATTAACATCCAAGCTTTCATTGCTACTCTCAATCAAGGAAGACAAGGGCGTATCATATGGATCTAAAGGAGCACCTTTACTAGCAAACAATTTCATTAACTCATCCATCTTAGCACTCAACGAGTTAATTTCTTCTATAGCGTGTACTTTTTTACTAGTAGGTGACCTTTCAGTGTGCCACTGAGAATAGTTTGTCATGATATTGTCTAGGAGTTTTGTGGCTTCTCCTAATGTGATTTCCATGAAAGTTCCACCGGAGGCGGAGTCCAAGATATTTCTAGAAGCAAAATTAAAACCATCATAGAAGATTTGTATAATCATGCAAAGACTCAAGCCATGAGTGGGACAATTTCTAATCATCAATTTCATTCTCTCCCAAGATTGTGCAACATGTTTGTGATCTAGTTGCTTAAAATTCATGATATAATTACGGAGAGAGATAATCTTAGCCGGTGGAAAATACTTGGATATATAAGCATCTTTGCACTTGTTGCAAGAATCAATACTAGTTTTGGGCAAAGATGAACACCAAGTTTTTGCTCAATCTCGCAATGAGAACGGAAAGAGCTTCAGTTTAATCACATCATTATCCACATCTTTCTTCTTTTGGATATCACATAATTCAATGAAGATATTAAGATGGGATGCGGAATCTTCACTAGGAAGGTCGGAGAATTGCTCTTTCATAAGAAGATTCAGCAAAGCAGCATTGATTTCATATGATTCCGCACTAGTGGCGGGAGCAATCGGAGTACTAATAAAATCATTATTATTAGTATTCGAGAAGTCACAAAGTTTGGTGTTTTCAGTCATGGTGACTTCAGCAAGCAAGACAAGCACACAAGCAAGCAGAAAGCAAGCGAAAGAAAAGGGCGAACAAAAAAGGCAAATATTTTTGTAAATTTTTGTTTTTCAGAAGTGGGGGAGAGGAAAACGAGAGGCAAAAAAGTAAATGCAAGAGATGAGTTGGCGAAGGTTACTTGGATAAGCTTCACTTAGAATAATCCCCGGTGCCAGAGATTGACACGTTGGAGGAAGACTATTCTTGACTTGATGCTCCCCGGCAACGGCGTTGGTTTTTCCCTTGAAGAGGAAAGGGTGATGCAGCACAGTAGCAGTAAGTATTTCCCTCAGTTTGAGAACCAAGGTATCAATCCAGTAGGAGTATCAAGCCAAGTCTCCAAAAGTAAGTGCGCAAAAACAGCAAACTTTCACCCAACGCTACAAATTGGTTGTCAATCCCTTCACGATTGATTGCAGGGTGAGATCTGAAGGCGGAAAGTGCAACAAAGTAAAAGTGTAAGGCTGAAAATATGATGTGAAGTAGACCCGAGGGCCATAGTGAACGAGGCTTCTCTCATGATAGCAAATATTACGATAGGTGAACGAATTAGTGTCGAGCAATTGATAGAACCGCGCAAAGTCATGACGATATATAAGGCAATAAACATACATATAGGCATCACGTCCGAGACAAGTAGACCGATATTTTCTGCATATACTACTATTACTCCACACATCGACCGCTATCCAGCATGCATCTAGTGTATTGAGTTCATGACAAATAGAGTAACGCCTTAAGCAAGATGACATGATGTAGAGGGATAGATTCATGCAATAGATATAAACCCCATCTTTTTACCCTTGATGGCACCAACATGATGCGTGCCTCACTACCCCTTCTGTCACTGGGTGAGGTCACCGCACGGTATGAACCCAAAACCAAGCACTTCTCCCATTGCAAGAATTGTAGATCAAGTTGGCCAAATGAAACCCACAACTCGAAGAGAATTACAAGGATACGAAATCATGCATATAAGAGATCAGAAGAAACTCAAATAAGATTCATAGATAATCTGATCAAAAATCCACAATTCATTGGATCTCGACAAACACACCGCAAAACAAGATTACATCGGATAGATCTCCATGAAGATCATGGAGAACTTCGTATTGAAGATCCAAGAGAGATAAGAAGCCATATAGCTACTAGCTATGGACCCGAAGGTTTATGGTGAACTACTCAAGCATCATCGGAGAGGAAATGGTGTTGATGAAGAAGTCCTCCATGTTCGAATCCCCTCTGGCAGGGCACCAGAACGTGCCCCAGATGGGATCTTGCAGAGACAGAAGCTTGCGGCGGCGGAAAAGTATTTTCATGGATCTCTCCCGTGGTTTTGGATTTTTTGGGGATTTATAGGCGGAAGAAGTAGGGCAGAGGAGCCACACGGGGCCCACAAGCCTGCTAGGCGCAGCCCCCCAGGCCGTGGCTAGGGGGCTTGTGGCGTCCCCTGGTGCCCTGTGCCTTGGTTCTCAAGCTCCTTGCGTATCTTCTGTTCCGGAAAAAATATTTTCGGAGGTTTTATTCCGTTTGGACTCCGTTTAATATTCTCCTCTGAAAAAGGTCAAAGACACGAAAAAACAAGAACTGGCACTTGGCACTGAGTTAATAAGTTAGTCCCAAAAAAGATATAAAAGGCATACAAAACATCCAAAGTTTGACAAGATAATAGCATGGAACCATAAAAAATTATAGATACGTTGGAGACTGATACGTCTTCGTCGTATCTACTTTTCCGAACTCTTTTGCCCTTGTTTTGGACTCTAATTTGCATGATTTGAATGGAATTAACCCGGACTAACGTTGTTTTCAGCAGAATTGCCATGGTGTTGTTTTTGTGCAGAAATAAAAGTTCTCGGAATGTCCTAAAAATTTACGGAGATCTTTTCTGGAATAAAAGAAAAATACGTGCGCAAAGATCCACCACAGGGGGCGTGCCAGTGGGCCACAAGCCCACAGGCCGCAGCCACCCCCTAGGCCGCGCCGTGAGGGCTTGTGGGGCCCACGTGGCACCACCGCCCCCAAACTCAGCTCCATATCTTCCGTCTCGCCCAGAAAAAAATCAGAGAGAAGGTTTCATCGCATTTTACGATACGGAGGCGCCGCCACCTCGTGTTCCTCATCTGGAGGGCAGATCTGGAGTCCGTTTCGGGCTCCAGAGAGGGGAAATCGTCGCCATCGTCATCATCAACCTCCCTCCATCGACAATTCCATGATGCTCTTCATCGTTCGTGAGTAATCTCATCGTAGGCTTGCTGGACGGTGATGAGTTGGATGAGATCTATCATGTAATCGAGTTAGTTTTTGACGGGGATTGATCCCTAGTATCCACTATGTTCTAGATTGATGTTGCTACTACTTGGCTATGCTTAATGCTTGTCACTAGGGCCCGAGTGCCATGATTTCAGATCTGAACCTACTATGTTGTCGCCAATATATGTGTGTTTTAGATCCTATCTTGCAAGTTGTAGTCACCTACTATGTGTTATGACCCGGCAACCCCAGAGTGACAATAGCCGGAACCACTCCCGGAGATGACCATAGTATGAGGAGTTCATGTATTCACCGCGTGTTAATGCGTTGGTCCGATTCTTTATTAAAATGAGAACCTTAATATCCCGTAGTTTCCATTAGGACCCCGCTGCCACGGGAGGGATGGACAATAGATGTCATGCAAGTTCTTTTCCCTAAGCACGTATGACTACATACAGAATACATGCGTACATTAGATTGACGAATTATGCATCATGCTGCTACTGTTGTTCCTTGCTACTTCGCTGTTACTTGTTGCAAGATCCTTTTTCGACAGTGTTGTCCGGGAAGAGTAGTTACTCGCCCACATGCAACCTACTGGCGCCATTGATACAACAGTTAGGAATAGTCTGGCATCAACACATCGTTTCTGGCACCGTTGCTATCATACTACTTTGCTACTGATACTTTGCTTGCACACACTAATCTTTCAGGTGTGGTTGAATATGACAAACTCAGCTCCTAATACTTGAGAATATTCTTTTGCTTCCCTTTTGGTGAACCAACAAATTTGACTTGAATACTCTACCCTCGAAAACTGTTGCGATCCCCTATATTTTTGGGTTATCACAATCGTATCAGGTCGTCACACCCCTCCCGGTGGTCCCCCGGTACCCTCCCGGCACTCCCCGCACACTACCGATGAGCCCGAAAATTTTCTGGTGACCAAAACAGGACTTCCTATATATCAATCTTTACCTTTGGAACATTACGGAGCTCCTCGTGACGTCCTCGATATCATCTAGGACTCCGAACAACCTTCGGTCACCAGCACCTATAAATCATCTATACCGAAATGTCACAGAACCTTAATTGTGCAAACCTTACGGGTTCGAGAACTATGTAGACATGACCTGAGACACTCTCTGGTCAATATCCAATATCAGGACCTGGATGCCCATATTGGATACTACATATTCTACGATTATCTCATTGGTTGATCCTCTATGTCAAGGATTCAGTTAATCCTTTATATCATTCCCTTTGTCCTTTGGTATGTTACTTGCCCGAGATTCGATCGTCGGTATCCCAATACCTATTTCAATCTTGTTACCAACAAGTCTCTTTACTTGTTCCGTAATACAAGATCACGTGCCTAACTCTTTAGTCACATTGCTTGCAAGGCTTATTTGTGATGTTGTATTTCCGACTGGCCCCCGAGATACCTCTCCATCACACGGAGTGACAAATCCCAGTCTTGATCCATGCTAACTAACGGACACCTTCGGAGATACTTGTAGAGCACCTTTATAGTCACCCAGTTACATTGCAACGTTTGATACACACAAGGTATTCCTCCGGTGTGAGTGAGTTACATGATCTCATGGTCATAGAAATGTATACTTGACATGCAGAAAACAATAGCAACGAAATTACACAATCACATGCTAGGTTTATAGTTTAGATCTTGTCCATCACATCATTCTCTTAATGATGCGATCCCGTTATCAAGTGACAACACTTGTCTATGGCTAGGAAACCTTAACCATCTCTGATCAACGAGCTAGTCGACTAGAGGCTTACTAGGGATAGTGTTTTGTCAATGTATCCACACATGTATTTGAGTTTCCAATCAATACAATTATAGCATGGATAATAAACAATTATCATTATCAAGGAAATATAATAATAACCAATTTATTATTGCCTCTAGGGCATATTTCCAACAGTCTCCCATTTGCACTAGAGTCAATAATCTAGTTCTCATCACTATGTGATTGTAATAAATCTAACACCCATAGAGGTTTGGAGTTTAATCGTGTCTTGCTTGTTAGAGAGGTTTTAGTAAACGGGTCTGAACCTTTCAGATCTTAGTGTGCCTGTAGGTGATGCTACCAATGTGTCATTTGGAACTATTCCAAATGACTGCTCTACTATACGAATCTGGTTTACTTCTCAAAGTCATTCGGATTAGTGTCAAAACTTGCATCGACGTAACCCTTTATGACGAACTCTTTTATCACCTCCATACTCAAGACAAATTCCTTAGTCCACTAGTTACTAAGGGTAACTTTTGACCGATGTCCAGTAATCCACTCCTGGATCACTTTCGTACCCCTTGACAGATTCATGCCAAGGCACACATCAGGTGCGATACACAGCATAACATACTATAGAGCCTACGACTAATGCATATGGGACGACCTTCGTCCTTTATATTTCTTCTGCCGTGGTCGGGCTTTGAGTCTTACTCAAATTCACACCTTACAACACATCTAAGAACTCCTTCTTTGCCGATCTATTTTGAACTCCTTCAAAAACGTGTTAAGGCATGCACTTCATTGATAGTTTTATCAAGCGTCTTGATCTATCTCTATAGATCTTGATTCTCAATGTTCAAGTAGCTCAATCCAGGTTTTCCTTTGAAAACCCGTTTTTCAAACAACCCTATATGCTTTCCAGAAATTCGATATCATTTCCAATCAACAATATGTCAACCACATATACTCATGAGAAATTCTATAGTTCTCCCACTCACTTCCTTGGAAATACAAGTTTCTCATAAATTTTTTATAAACCCAAAAACTTTGATCATCTCATCAAAGCGCATATTCCAATTCCGAGATGCTTACTCTAGTCCTTAGAAGGATCGATGGAGCTTGCATGCTTGTTAGCATCCTTAGGATCGACAAAACCTTCCGGTTGTATCACATACAACCTTTCCTGTAGGAAACCGTTGAAGAAACAATGTTTTGACATGCATCCGCAAGATGTAGCAACTGCTAACATAATTCCAACAGACTTTAGCATCGCTATGAGTGATAAAGTCTCATCATATCAACTCCTTGAACTTGTCGGGAACCTCTTTGCAACAAGTCGATCTTTTCTTAAACGATGACATTCACCATCATCGTCTCTCTTCCTTTTAAAGATCCATCTACACTCAATAGTCTCACGACCATTGAGTAGTTCTTCCAAAGTCCACACTTTGTTTTCGTACGTGGATCCTTTCTCGAATTTCATGGCCTCCAGCCATTTGTCGGAATCCGGGCCCACCATCGCTTCTCCATAGGTGGTAGGTTCATCGTTTTCCAGTAACATGACCTCCAACACAGGTTACCGTGCCACTCTGGAGTAGTGCGTATTCTTGTCGACGTACGAGGTTTGGTAGTGACTTGATCTGAAGCTTCATGATCACCATCATCAGCTTCTACTTCAACTGATTTAGGCGCCACATGAACCACTTCCTGCGCCCTTCTACTATGTGCTTAAAGTGCTGGTTCAAAACCTCATCAAGTTCCACCATCTTCCCACTCAATTCTTTTTAGAGAAACTATTTCTCGAGAAAGGACCCATTTCCTGAAACAAACACTTTGCTTCTGGATCTGAGATAGGAGGTATACCCAACTATTTTGGGTATCTTCTGAAGATGCATTTATCTGCTTTGGGTTTGATCTTATCAGGCCGAAGCCTTTGGAGATAAGCATAGTAGCCCCAAACTTTTAAGAAACAACAGCTTAGGTTTCTCCAAACCATAGTTCATATGGTGTCATCTCAATGGAACTATGCGGTGCCCTATTAAAGTAAATGTTGTTGTCTCCAATGCATAACCCCAAAACGATAGTGGTAATTCGATAAGAGACATCATAGTATGGACCATATCTAATAGGGTGTGTCTATGTTGTTCGGACACACCATCACACTATGGTGTTCTAGGTGTCATGAGTTGGGAAAACAATTTCCACATTGTCTTAAATGTGTGCCAAACTCGCAACTCAGATATTCATCTCTGCGATCATATCATAGAAATTTCATCCTCTTGTTACGATGATCTTCAACTTCACTCTGAAATTACATGAACCTTTCAATAATTGAGACTTGTGTTTCATCAAGTAAATATACCAGTATCTATTCAAATCATCTATGAAGTGATGTCTACGCATGCTTCTATTCTTGTAGACTATGTTGGGCCTCCAAGCGCAGAGGTTTGTATGATAGCCGCAATTTCCCTCATGTGGATGATCTAAGGTTTATCGAACTCAGGGAAGTAGAAGTTGAAGATGGTCTCTCTCAAGCAACCCTCCAATTAAGAAACAAGAAGTCTCTTGTGTCCCCAACACACCTAATAGAATGGTAAATTGTATAGGTGCACTAGTTCAGCGGAGAGATGGTAAAATATGGGTGTCGGGGGGATAACCCTGGGGTAGGCTCAACGAGCCTGCTCCTTTACCTTCAGTCCAGAAGGAATGACCAAAACAATTCTACAAAGCCCAAGTCCCCTCGCCGGCTAGGAAACAACTACCGGCTGGGGGCGAGGCGGCCAACTCTCTGGCTAGCCAGGAAGCACCTGCCGGCTAGAGACGAGACGGCTACCTCTCCCTGGCCGCCTAGGCCAATCTAGCCGGCTAGGTACGAGGCGGTCGTGCCAGACCGGCTAGTTGAGCAAGCTAGCCGGCTGGGGATCTCAAGTCATATCAGATCGTAGGTCATGACGAAACCCTATGATTAAAGGTGGCTACGCGTTAGCAAAGGTACAGGATCGGAATGCATGACGTGTACCCTGCACAGTGTCGGCCCATCAAACTCCCACTCCATTACAACACTCGGCGTGGGAACAGTTAAGGCGGCCGTACTGTCTGCCCATGACGAATCTCGCTGGACAATGTCGGACGTACCATACGTGTCCTATGTCAACCTTACGCGAGAGCCTCATTGGCTAGCCGGCGGGTCCCACATCCAGACAGGACCTCGCAGCCGGCGGGCTCCTCCAGCGACAAGAGAAGACCCCCGTGGGCCCCCTGGCCAGCCGGCAAGGCTTCGAGCCAGGTCCCACTCTTGTACCCTTTATCCATATTTTAGGCCGGTGGGTTCGTCTATAAACCCCCCGGCCCCGCTCCATGCAGAGGCTCGGTCAACTTAGCACACGCACCAACCACATAGGAGAGGCAGAGACGAGCCGGCTGCTCCTTCTTCCTCCTCCGCAATACAACTCCACGAGCATTTTGTAGTCCCATTCATACATCATACACTCCGGCAGGACTAGGGGTATTATCTCTACGGAGAGCTCTGAACCTGGGTACATCGTGCGTTCCATGCTTGTACCAACCTCGCCCCTAGCGCCCTCTGGTGCCACTTTGGTTCCTACCATCTTTAGCCTACCCATGGCTTATGTTATGAGTATTCACCGACATTTGACGCCCACCATGGGGCCAATCGCGGCATCGGTTGGATTTATGCGCTAGGCGGGGCCCCACACCTACGCAACCGGATGCATCGCGTCTGGACCAATCTGCTTGCCCGTGGAGCCTGCCTTCGATGAGGCAACACCGATGATGATTGACATCCCTATCCGCCATGCGGATTTGGACGGGGAGTCCGATGACGAGGCGCCTCCCAGCGTTGTCGTCGCTACTATGTAGAACCTCATTGTTCCCTTTAGCGACCTGCGCCTCAACGATGGTCCTCGCTACTTCGGCGAGGACTTCGATGTCGAGGCTATGTGCGCGAGCTTCAGTAGGCTCTCTATCGCTGAGAGGCCTACACACGACGTGTACCCGAACAATGTACTCGTCTTCGATGGTCCTCCGCCGTCTGTGGGGTTCTTCACCCCATACCATGTCACCACCGTCTCCAATGTCGTGGAGGTGATGGTTATCGCCGCTGGCACCAGCACGGTGATACGTCTCCAACGTATCTATAATTTTTGATGGTTCCATGCTATTATCTTGTCAAACTTTGGATGTTTTGTATGTCTTTTATATCTTTTTTGGGACTAAGTTATTAACTAAGTGCCAAGTGCCAGTTCCTGTTTTTCCGTGTTTTTGAGCCTTTTCATATGAGAATTTTAAACGCTGTCCAAACGGAATAAAACTTCCAAAACGATTTTTTCCGGAATAGAAGATACGCACGGGACGTGAGAACTAAGGCAGAGGCCACCAGGGGAGGCCACAAGCCCCCTAGGTGCGGCTAGGGGGCCCGCGCCTAGCAGGCTTGTGGGCTCCCTTGTGGCTCGTCTGCCCTACCTATTTCGCCTGCAAATTCACGAAAAATCCAAAACTACGAGAGAGATACACAAAAATATTTTCCGCCGCTGCAAGCTAGTGTCTCTGCAAGATCCCATCTGGGGCACGTTCTGGTGCCCTGCCGGAGGGGGGATTCGGATACGGAGGACTTCTTCATCAACACCATGGCCTCTCCGATGATGCGTGAGTAGTTCACCATAGACCTTCAGGTCCATAGCTAGTATCTATATGGCTTCTTCTCTCTCTTGGATCTTCAATACAAAGTTCTCCATGATCTTCATGGAGATCTATTCGATGTAATCTTCTTTTGCGGTGAGTTTGTCGAGATCCGATGAATTGTGGATTTATGATCAGATTATTTATGAATCTTATTTGAGTTTCTTCTGATCTCTTATATGCATGATTTCATATCCTTGTAATTCTCTTCGAGTTGTGGGTTTTGTTTGGCCAACTTGATCTATGATTCTTGCAATGGGAGAAGTGCTTGGTTTTGGGTTCATACCGTGCGGTGACCTCACCAAGTGACAGAAGGGGTAGCGAGGCATGCATCGTGTTGTTGCCATCAAGGGTAAAAAGATGGGGTTTACATCATTGTTTTGAGTTTAAACCTCTACATCATGTCATCTTGCTTAACGCATTACTATGTTCGTCATGAACTCAATACACTAGATGCATGCTGGATAGCGGTCGATGAGTGGAGTAATAGTAGTAGATGCAGAAAGTATCGGTCTACTTGTCTCGGACGTGATGCCTATATGTATGATCATTGCCTTAGATATCGTCATGACTTTGCGCGGTTCTATCGATTGCTTGACAGTAATTTGTTCACCCACCGTATTATTTTCTATTTTGAGAGAAGTCGCTAGTGAACACTACGGTCCCCGGGTCTAATTCACATCATATTTTCAGTCTTACACTTTTACTTCGTTGCGCTTTCCGCCTTTAGATATCACTTTGCAATCAATCTTGAAGGGATTGACAAGCCCTTTATAGTGTTGGGTGCAAGCTCGTTGTGTCTGTGAAGGTATTCTGGACACTTGTCTTGATTCTCCTATTGGATTGATACCTTGGTTCTCAAACTGAGGGAAATACTTACTGCTCTTGTGCTGCATCACCCTTGCCTCTTCAACGGAAAACGAACGCAAGCTCAAGAGGCAGCACACGGCTCATGGCAAGGCGTCAGCAGACGCTGGTGAGCCTGTTGTTGCCACCGCTGCCACTCTTCAGGTTGTGCTTACTGGCCTGAAGACGCCCATCGCCGCCTCCACCAACCTTGTCGGAGGAGGCTCGCAGGCAGATCTTGGAGGAGGGCATCACCATTGCTCCGGCGAAATGCCGGATGGAGGCCACGCATGGATGCAGTATAACTCCGCATACGGCCTCACTCCGGTTTTCGAGGCCCCTAGCCGGCTAGGCTCGGTCCGCGGCCGCGGCTGGGTCATCGCCGAGATTCTTGGCGGCAAGCAGCCCATCTACGAGACTCCTGCAACAAATTTGCGGGCGACCAGGCGGCCATGGCAGAAATGCCAAGTTTGGAGGGAGAGGAGCGCGCCTTCCAGGATAAGCGAGTCAAGGATCTCCTTGACGCCGCCAATGAGCAACAGACACGGCTTAACCCCGGTCAAGCCCAATCGGAGTCTCCGGGACCCAACTCCGGAGCGCGTCGCAACCCCAGCGGTCATCAGCACGCCGAAGGATCTTCCTCGCATCGCACTTCCGGCCGGAAGGTTGAAGGCAGCCATGACAGGCGCTCCCAGCGCCAGAGCGAGCATACTTCGAGTCGGCGTCATGGAGATGACGAGAGCGACTCGGTGTATGAGGTTCCTCTTCCGGGGAGGACCCATGCCACCGGTTCGCAAGGTGCCCTTCCGATCGCGGCTCGGATCGGCGCTCGTGTTCCCCAGGGAGACCACGACGCCGTGGCGCAGTCAGCTCTTCTGGAGGAGGACGGTCCCGTCGGTCCGGCCTGCTTCGGCCCCCGGATCCGAGGGGAGCCGTTTCCCCGAGGTTTCACCCTGCCTCGGGATACTCCCAAGTACAATGGCACCACCAAGCCAGAGGATTGATCGACTACACCACCGCCGTTGGCATTGCTAGGGGCAACAAGCATGTAGCAGTCCGCTACGTGCCGCTCATGCTGGCCGGCTCGGCTCGGACATGGCTTAACAACCTTCCAGCCGGTAGCGTCAACTCATGGGTTGACTTCGAGGAGGCATTCGTCCGCAACTTCACTGGCACCTACAAGCGCCCTGGCCGGCCTCGCGAGCTGGCCATGTGCGTCCAAAGGCCCGGCGAACCCCTTCGCGACTACATCACGCGCTGGACGGAGCTCCGCAACTCCTGCGAGGGAGTGCATGAGGTACAGGCCATCCATTACTTCATCGACGGCTGCCGAGACGACACTCTCGTCAAGCACAAGCTCGTGTGCTCCGAGCCCACCTCTCTGGCGGTGCTCATGGCCAAGGCGGATAACTACGCCACCGTCGACTCCGGGATGCAGGTCAAGGTGACCGCCTCGGACAAGGCTGTACCCATGTCGGCTACTCCTAAGCGGGCTAGAGACAATCGAGGCGGTCAGAACAACAACAAGCGCAAGGTGGATCTGCTAGATTCGCGCTCCAACAAAAAGTTGGTAGCCAACGTGAAGGGTGAGGCGCCGGCTACTCAGGCCGGCTCCCAATGAAGGCGGCCCAACAAGGGTAACTGACAGCCCAAGCAGACATTTGAGAAGATGCTTGACGCGCCCTGCAAAATGCATTCTAGGGCACAACCCTCTACCCACACCCTTCGATAGTGCAGCTTTGCACGACGGTTGTCGCAAGGGGAGGGCCTGCCGGCTGCCCCAAGTGAACAGGTTGCGCCTCAAGCTCCGGCTCCCGGTCCCACTCCGGCTCCACCACCGCCGCCTCACGACGACGGTCGCCTCCACGACGACTACCCCCACCAAGACGGAGCATTCGTCATCTTCACTTGTGAAGGCGACGACAAGCATAGCCTGTGCCAGCGACGGCATGAGGTGAATGCCACGCTCCCCGGTTCCCCAATACATGCACTGGTCTGAAAAGCCCATCACATGGAGCTGGGTCGACCATCCTGCGGTGATGCCGAGCCCGAGCTCATACGCGCTCGTCCTCGACCCTACCTTCGCCTCCCATAGGCTGACCTGCCGGTTCTCCCGGGTGTTGGTCGATGGCGGCAGCAGCATCAACATCCTCTACCTCGACACCCTCCTCAAGCTCGGACTCAAGGAGACGAACGTCTTACCGACCAGCACTGTCTTCCACGACATCGTGCTGGGACAGTCCTGCTTGCCGATCGGCAGAATCCAGCTGGACGTCCTCTTCGGTGACAAGGCTCACTTCCGCCACGAGTCTATATGGTTCGAGGTGGTGGACCTCAGCAGACCGTATCACGCGCTGCTGGGCAAACCGGCTCTGGCCAAGTTCGTGGCTATACCCCACTATGCCTACCTGAAGATGAAGATGCCGGGTCCAAAGGGCATCATCACCATTGCCGGCAACTACGAGAAGTCGCTTGAGTCTGCGCAGGACAGCACCCGCTTGGCCGACGCCATGGTGATTGATGAGGAGAGGAGGCAGATTGACCGGCTCGTGGCTTAGGCTACCCAGAAGTCGGCGATCCCTTCTCCTCCATCCCAGTCGGCCAACGAAGGCTCCTTCAAGCTCGCTGGAGAAACCAACTAGGTGCCACTCGAACCTGCAAACCCCAAGCAGTGCGTCACCATCGGGGCTGGCCTCAGCCCCAAATAGGAAGGCGAGCTCGTCGACTTCCTCCGTGAGAATCGGGACATCTTTGCATGGTCCCCCAAAGACATGTCGGGTGTTCTGAGGAAGTATGCCGAGCACAAACTTCACGTGTGACCGGATGCAAAGCCGGTGAAACAACCTTTGTGCCACTTCACTGAGGGGAAGCGACACACAATTGGAGAAGAGATTATCCGGCTCCTTGCAACCGGCTTCATCATGGAGGTTTTCCACCCGGACTGGTTAGCCAATCCAGTCGTGGTGCTGAAGAAAAACAACACCTGGCGAATGTGTATTGACTACACAAGCCTGAATAAGGCATGCCCGAAAGATCCTTTCGCGTTGCCTCGGATAGATCAAGTGATCGACTCCACTACCGGCTGCGAAATGCTGTCGTTTGTAGATGCTTATTCAGGCTACCATCAGATCAAGTTGGATCCAGCTGATCGCCTGAAGACCTCCTTCATCATGCCCTTCGGGGCCTACTGCTACACCACCATGACGTTTGGTCTGAAGAATGCTGGTGCAACATTCCAACGCTGCATGCAGCAGTGCTTACTGCCACAGATTGACAGAAACATCCACGTCTATGTGGATGACATCATCATCAAGACCAAGCAGCACTTCAGCCTTCTTGACGACTTGCGGGAGACGTTCGCCAACCTGCGCGAGTACAAGATCCGGCTCAATACAGAGAAGTGCATCTTTGGGGTTCCAGGCGGCAAGCTCTTGGGGTTCTTTGTGTCCGCTCGTGGCATCAAAGCGAACCCCGAGAAGATCGGCACCATCGAGCGGATGGTGAAGCCGGCTCGAATCCTAGACGTCCAGAAGTTCGCCGGCTGCCTGGCGTCCCTTAGTCGGTTCGTCAGCCGGCTCGGCGAGAAGGCCCTTCCACTCTATCAGCTCATGAAGAAGACGATGTAGTTCAAGTGGAATGACCAAGCAGACTAAGCCTTTCGCGACCTCAAGCGGATCATCTCGAGCCTGCCAATCCTGGCACTGCCGACTGAAAGGGAACCCATACTCATATACATTGCAGCGACTACTCGCGTGGTTAGTGTAGTGCTGGTAGTTGAACGCAAGGAGGAGGGCAAGGTACTGCTACTGCAACACCCTATCTACTACCTCAGCAAGGTCTTGTCCGCCTCCAAGCAAAACTACACCCACTACCAAAAAATGTGTTATGGTGTTTACCTTGCCGCAAAGAAGTTGAAGCAATACTTCCGAGAGCATGCCATGACTATGGTGAGCACTGCTCCACTTTCAGAAATCATGGGCAACCGTGACGCGACTAGCAGGATCGCCAAATGGTCGATCTCCAAGGCGGACCATGACATCCGCTACGAGCCTCGTACTGCCATAAGGTCTCAGGTGGTGGCCGACTTCCTAGTCGGCTGGGCTGAAACCCAGTTTGAGCCACCACCTCGAGATTCCACTCATTGGCGGATGCACTTTGACGGCTCGAAGATGCGAACTGGTCCGGGAGCCGGCATTGTCTTGACGTCTCCAAAAGGAGACCAGCTCAAGTACACTCTCCAGGTCCACTTCGCCGCTTCCAACAACGTCGCCAAGTACGAAGCATTCGCTCACGGCCTCCGGCTCGCCAAGGAGATTGCCATCCGGCGGCTCCTCTACTTCAGCGACTCGGACCTCATCGTGCAGCAAGTTTCTGGTGAATGGGACGCCAGGGACGCCAACATGGCAAGCTACCGCTTCCTCATCCAACATCTCAGCGGCCCTTTTGAGGGTTGCGAGTTTCACCACGTCCCCAGGGCAGACAACGAGGCGGCCGATACATTGGCCAAGATTGCCTCCACGAGACAGGCCATCCCAACCGGCGTCTCCCTCGAGCAGCTGCACAAGCTGTCTATCAGGCCGTCTCTAGAGTCGGCATCAATTTTCGCGCCGGCTGATTCCTCAGTGCAAGCACCGTAGGCTACACCAGCTACGGCGGCTACAGCTCATGTGTCGGCTGCACTGGCTGTGCCGACTGCAATTATGGCACCGGCTAGAACCGCTTCGCCGGCTACAACTACTTCGACGGCTACAACAACAAATCCGGCTCCGCCAGGCCTCGAATCGCATTGGCCAACGTCATGGAGGTAGATGATAACCAACAAGTATAGGGGATCGCAACAATTTTCGAGGGTAGAGTATTCAACCCAAATTTGTTGATTCGACACAAGGGGAAGCCAAAGAGTATTCTCGAGTATTAGCAGTTGAGTTGTTAGTTCAACCGCACCTGAAAGACTTAGTATCTGCAGCAAAGTTTCAGAAGCAAAGTAGTGTGATAGCAACGGTAGCAACGGTAACAGTAGCAGCAGTGACAACAGTGGCGGTAACAGTAGCAGCAGTGACAGCAGTAGCGACAAAGTAACATAGAGAGGACCAGTAGGAAAAACTCGTAGGCATTGGATCGGTGATGGATAATTATGCCGGATGACATTCATCTGCAACAGTTATAACATGGGGAGATATGTAACTAGCTCCAGTTCGTCAATGTAATGTAGGCATGCATTCCGTATATAGTCATACGTGCTTACGAAAAGAACTTGCATGACATCTATTGTCCATCCCTCCCGTGGCAGCGGGGCCCTAATGGAAACTACGGGATATTAAGGTTCTCCTTTTAATAGAGAACTGGAACAAAGCATTAGCACATAGTTAATACATGAACTCCTCATACTATGGTCATCTCCGGGAGTGGTTCCGGCTATTGTCACACCGGGGTTGCAGGGTCATAACACATAGTAGGTTCAGATATGAAATCATGGCACTCGGGCCCTAGTGACAAGCATTAAGCATAGCAAAGTAGTAGCAACATCAAGCTCAGAACATAGTGGATACTAGGGATCAATCCCCATCTAAACTAACTCGATTACATGATAGATCTCATCCAACCCATCACCGTCCAGCAAGCCTACGATGTGATTACTCACGAACGATGAAGAGCATCATGGAATTGGCGATGGAGGAAGGTTGATGATGATGATGGCGACGATCTCCCCTCTCCGGAGCCCGGAACGGACTCCAGACTCCCCTCCAAAGGAAGAACAGGTGCTGGCGGCGCCTCCGTATCATAAAACGCGATGAACTCTTCTCCTTGATTTTTTTCCGGTCGAAGGAGAATATATAGAGCTGGAATTGGAGGCGGCGGAGCCCCGAGGGGCTCACAAGCTTGCCAGGCCCGACCAAGGGGGGCGGGTCTGGTGGGCTTGTGTGATCCTGGCTCCGTCCCTCTAGTTGATTCTTGTGCCAGTATTTTTTTATATATTCCACAAAAAATCCTTGTAGATTTCCAGGTCATTCCGAGAACTTTTATTTCTACGCAAAAACAACACCATGGCAATTCAGCTGAAAATAGCGTCAGTCCGGGTTAGTTCCATTCAAATCATACAAATTAGAGACCAAAACAAGGGCAAAAGAGTTTGGAAAAGTAGATACGATGGAGACGTATCAACTCCCCCAAGCTTAAAGCCTTGCTTGTCCTCAAGCAATTCAGTTGACAAACAGAAAGAGACAAAAGAAAAACTTTTACGAACTGTGTTTGATCTTGTTGTTGTAATTATGTCTAACTCATAAGCTAACCACATAAGCAATGACATTTAGGTCTCAAGATGTACTCATATCAATGGCATAATCAACTAGCGAGCAATAATAATAAGTTTCAAACGTCAACACTTCAATCAAAACAATCATGAAGCAATATGAACAGATGGTATCTTGCTAGCTCTTTCTGAGATTGCAAAACATAAATGCAGAGCACCTTCAAAGACCAAGGGCTGATTGAACATTGTAATTCATGGCAAAGAAGATCCAGTCACAGTCCTACTCAATACCAATTAATAGCAAAGCATGAAAATGACATAGGTGCTCTCTAATTGGTGCCTTTTATAAGAAGAGGATGACTCAACTGAAAGTAAATAGATAGGCCCTTCGCAGAGGGTAGCATTGATTTGCAGAGGTGCTCGAGCTCAAGCTTTTAAAACAGAGATAAATAATTTTGGGTGGCATGCTTTCATTGTCAACGTGATGACCAAGAGTTTTCACCATCTTCCATGCTACACATGCTATAGGCGGTTCCCAAACAGAAAAGTATAGTTTTGACTCCCCCACCATCGATCAATCACACTCCACGGCTACCCGAATACTCGGGTGCCGTCCATACCAACAACAATCCCGAGGGAGTTTTGTTTGCAATTATCTTTTTGATTTGAGCATGGAACTGGGCATTCCAATTACCCGCCACTTTCTCGTCAGTGATAGTGAATAAACAGATATCGTGGATAACACGCCTAGCATGGAAGATACTGATCGCCCCTTGTCACCACATGAGCGGTTCGGGCATACAAAACAGATCATTGCTTGATTTAGAGAGTGGCACATGCAAATTTACTTGGAATGGCAGGTAGATACCGTGTATAGGTAGGTATGGTGGACTCATATGGAACAACTTTTGGTTTATGGAAGTGGATGCACAAGTAGTATTCCTGCTTAGTACAAGTGAAGGCTAGCAAAAGACTAGGAAGCGACCAACTAGAGAGCGACAACAGTCATCAATATGCATCGAAATTAACCAACATTGAGTGCAAGCATGAGTATGATATAAATCACCATGAACACGAATATCATAGAGGCTATGTTGATTATGTTTCAACTACATGCGTGAACATGTGCCAAGTCAAGCCACTTGAATCATTCAAAGGAGGATACCATCCTATCATACTACATCATAATCATATTGAAATTCATGTTGGCATCCAAGACAAACCATTATAAGCTCCTAGCTAATTAAGCATGGCATCAGAAACTATAATCTCTAGGTTGTCATTGCAAACATGTTTCTCTCATAACAAAGCTGAATTAAGAAGGATGAGCTAGTCATATTTACAAAAACAAAATAGATCAAGTTCATATCAACTTTTCCAGGCTCAGTCACTTCATTATATATCGTCATTATTGCCTTTCACTTGCACGACCGAATGATGTGAGTCATAATGAGAGTGTTCATGCATTGGACTAAGATGGAATCTGCAGGCAAACACAGAGGAGAAGACAAAGTAATATGGCTCTTTGACGGATAAACAGATATGCATGTGAGAGCCACTAAACATTTTAACCATGGTCTTCTACCTTGACCCAAAGAAAAATAAAACTATTTACTCGGGAAAGCTAACAACAAGCAAAAGAAGAAAGGGAAATATTTTTGGGTTTTCTTTTTAAAACACCACTAAGCAAGCAGAAAAGTAAATTTACAACTAATTTTTTTTTGTTTTTCTCAGTCTAAACAAACACACGAGAAGAAAGCGAGAAAAAGAAATAAACTAGCATGGATGATACAATGGCAAGGTGTGAACACCGACTATCAAAGTGAAAGTGTGAGCATGAATATAAAGTCGGTGAGAAACACGTACTCCCCCAAGCTTAGGCTTTTGGCCTAAGTTGGTCTACTCCCAAGGAGGGCAGTAACCATCTCCGGGGTACTCCGGGGTGTACTAAGGGTGCCACTTTTCTAAGGGACGGAGAAAGCAGAAAACTAGGAATAACTAAAGCTAAATCTATCATTTTTCTTCTAAACAACCAAAGGTAAAAGTTTGGAAAAGAGGGTTGTGACTCCTAGATTCATCCATCTCATGGTCATCAAAAGAAATCCATCAATGAGGTTGATCAAGTCTCCTTGACAAACTTTTTTCGAATCGCATAAAACCGGAGAATTTTCAAATAGTCACTAGGTTACCTCAATGGGGATTTGCATATCCCCAACAAGTAAATCATACTTCATCTTGACAGTAGGTATAGGGCATTCAAAGCGCCCAATAAGAATCGGTGAAGTTTTTTCAATAGCATTGATGCAATGTACTCGATATTGTTTCTTCGGAAAGTGCACCGTGTGCTCATTACCGTTAACATGGAAAGTGACATTGCCTTTGTTGCCATCAATAATAGCCCCTGAAGTGTCTAAAAAGGGTCTTCCAAGGATGACCGCCATGGCCTCATCCTCGGGAATATCCAGAATAACAAAGTCCGTTAAGATAGTAACGTTAGCAACCACAACAGGCATGTCCTCGCAAATGCTGATAGGGAAAGCAGTTGATTTGTCGGCCATTTTCAAGGAAATTTCAGTGGGTGTCAACTTATCCAATTCAAGTCTACGATAAAGAGAGAGAGGCATAATTATACATCTCCAACGTATCTATAATTTTTGTTGGCTCCATGCTATTATCTTATCAAACTTTGGATGTTTTGTATGCCTTTTATATCTTTTTTGGGACTAACTTATTAACTCAGTGCCAAGTGCAAGTTCCTGTTTTTTGTGTGTTTTTGACCCCTTTGAGAGGAGAATATTAAAAGGTGTCCAAACAGAATAAATCTTCTGAAAAGATTTTTTACGGAACAGAAGATACACAGGGGACGTGAGAACCAAGGCAGAGGCCACCAGGGGAGGCCACAAGCCCCCTAGGCGCGGCCAGGGGGGCCGCGTCTAGGAGTCTTGTGGGCCCCCTGTGGCTCGTCTGCCTTACCTCTTGCACCTATATTTCCTGAAAAATCCAAAACTGCCGAAGAGATCCACGAAAATACTTTTCCGCCGCCGCAAGCTTCTGTCTCTGCAAGACCCCATCTGGGGCATGTTCTGGTGCCCTGTCGGAGGGGGGATTCAGATACAGAGGGCTTCTTTATCAACACCATGACCTCTCCGATGATGCGTGAGTAGTTCACCATAGACCTTTGGGTCCGTAGCTAGTAGCTAGATGGCTTCTTCTCTCTCTTGGATCTTCAATACAAAGTTCTCCATGATCTTCATGGAGATCTATCCGATGTAATCTTCTTTTGCGGTGTGTTTGTCAAGATCCGATGAATTGTGGATTTATGATCAGATTATCTATGAATCTTATTTGAGTTTCTTCTGATCTCTTATATGGATGATTTCATATCCTTGTAATTCTGTTCGAGTTTTGGGTTTTGTTTGGCCAACTTGATCTATGATTCTTGCAATGGGAGAAGTGCTTGGTTTTGGTTTCATACCGTGCGGTGACCTCACCCAGTGACAGAAGGGGTAGCGAGGCACGCATCGTGTTGTTGCCATCAAGGGTAAAAAGATGGGGTTTACATCATTGGTTTGAGTTTATCCCTCTACATCATGTCATCTTGCTTAAGGCGTTACTGTGTTCGTCATGAACTCAATACACTAGATGCATGCTGGATAGCGGTCGATGAGTGGAGTAATAGTATTAGATGCAGAAAGTATCGGTCTACTTGTCTCGGACGTGATGCCTATATGTATGATCATTGCCTTAGATATCGTTATGACTTTGCGCGGTTCTATCAATTGCTCTACAATAATTTGTTCACCCACCGTAATATTTGCTATTTTGAGAGAAGCCTCTAGTGAACACTATGGCCCCCGGGTCTACTTCACATCATATTTTCAGCCTTGCACTTTTACTTCATTGCACTTTCTGCCTTCAGATCTCACTTTGCAATCAATCTTGAAGGGATTGACAACCCCTTTATATCGTTGAGTGTAAGATCATTTGTCTTTGCGCAGGTACTCTCGACATTTGGCTTGATTCACCTACTGGATTGATACCTTGGTTCTCAAACTAAGGGAAATACTTACTGCTCCTGTGTTGCATCACCCTTTCCTCTTCAAGGGAAAAACCAACGCAAGCTCAAGAGGCAGCAAAAGGATTTCTGGTGCCGTTGCCGGGGAGGATCAAGTCAAGAATAGTCTCCCGTCAACGTGCCAATTTCTGGTGCCGTTGTCGGGGAGGATCAAGTCAAAGAATAGTCTCCCGTCAACGTGTCAATCTCTCGCACCGGTGTAGCGACCCGACTCAAGATGAGTCAAGCCTCTGGTGTTTCCGTATCATCCCAAGATCATGCTGGTACACACTCAGTACATTAATGTATATATTCAAGAGTTCAATCACACAGTTTTATTAATTGAAATCTCATAACGAGTACTTTATTACAAGAATGGATTACAATAAGGTGGCTGAAGGCCATCTCATGAGATATCTAACGAAGACTAGCGGAAGCATCAGGTAGACGAGTCCATCCGACTCCAGGGCATGTCGCTGAGCGTAGATCGTAGCCTCACTCCTGGTCAGAAAAGTACTCTGCAATATGATACGTTGCAGCCGTGTAGGTCAGCATATGGAATATGCCGGCAAGTCATCAAAGAGAGGGGTAAAAATAATAATGAACTATCTCTACATGCATATTTGGCAGGTGGGGCTATAAGTTTTGCATAAAGCCAATTTTATCCTACAACAAGAGGGGCTGAAAGCAAAATATTACTACATTGTTTGTTGTTAACGAGATGGTTCCGCCAACCAATTCTCGTATCCGCGTTGTTGTTAATACCCACATCATGATTAAGTTGTGTCGAGAGTTCAGGGGAATTTCAATGCCTTCGGCTCAAGTTGTCCATGACCGTGGACACGGCTAATCGATTAGGTTGGGCACTCTGTAGAGTTTTGTACACGTTCCCCACAAGATTTGATCGCCTCCGTGTATGTCCTCGCACTTCAAGGTGTTTGAAGACCGGATGATCAAAACATGGTCTTTCAACGGGTCCCTCTGAATCCCTGTCGGTGCCCATCCATTCCTACCGTTCTTCTACATCTGCTAGCACCGCCTGTCCAGAGTCGCCGCGTTGTCCAACCAAGCCAGAGCCCATAATGACTTGTGGCTGTGCAGGTAAGCCTTGGGTCTTGAAGCCTCCATCCGTCTCTTCGAGCCTGGGTGAAGCTTTCCGCAAGATTTCATGGCCGTCTCCAGCATCCCGGGTCATCCACTGGTTTCTCCAGGGAGCCGATCAACCGTCCTTCACCCAGAGTTGCATTGCATCCGAAGTCTTGAAAATCTTGTCTTAATCGGTCTTGGTTATTTAATCAACCTCGCATCACTCGTGTTATGCACTCAACCGAAATCCCGTCTACTCAAGCATAGCAATATGAAATTTGTCGTCCCGGGGCCAAGTATCACGGTTGTTGTGTGCCTACCACATGATACTACAACCTATACTACAATTTCCAAGTACCTAAGCAGCATGCAATTGGGCAAAGAAAGGTGAAACTACCATGCATCAAAAAACATAGGAAATAGTATGATCAAAATGACTTGCCTTGATGATAGTTGTCTTGATCGAGCGCTTCTAAGTAACAAGCTTCGCACTCCGGGTGATCTACCGATACAAACAAATACACACCATAAGCACTACAATCAAACAACAAGTACAAATAACATCACAAGTAAAAAGTTGCTATGGCCTAAGTGAAAGAATTCACTCTACGTCACTAAGGCAGAAACTTGTTTCTGTTAAAAACCCAAGTAAAAATATTCAAATTTTTTTTGAAACTTATACCACAGTAAGATATAATCACTAGGAAGCAGTAGCAAAAAGAATCAAATCAAAATCATTTTTTAAACTCCTGGAATAAGAAAAACAAGGTTTAAACTAAATCTGATCTAATTCAAATTTTAAAATTTCCAACATACAAAAATTATCTGTTTTTAGAAACTACAGAAAAATTATGATCTACTGGAACAAGTTTCAACTCCATTGGAATTCGAGATCAAAAGCTATGCTCAAAAGAAAATTGAAACTTTTCTGTTTTGGAATTAAACAGAAAAAGGAAAACAGATTCTAACCGATACGTGGCAGTCCCTGATTGGTTAAGGGGTGTGAGTGCTGCAGGAAACTTAACAAACGGCCGAAACATAAGAAAATCTACGGCCAAAAATAAGTGGGGCAGAAAACCGTTCGGGTTTTTTATTTAAAAACCGAAGGGGTACCTCGTTTCTAATCTACAGCGTTGGTTCTTGATCTAACATTGGAGGAGGGTGGGTGCTCACCGGCGAGGGCTTGACGGCGGCGGCGGCTCGGGTGTGGACGTGGGTGGCGCTCCAGGGGGTCTCCGGTGGCGGCGGAAGCTCCAGTCGATGCAGACGAGGGCGGCGGGCACGCTGGTGGCGCGAGGAGAGGTCGGGGATGTCGGGGAGGAGTGGGGTCGTGGCAATGGTGCGGTGGCTGTGGCGAACTTCGGCGAGGTCTGGCGGCGAGCTCACGGCACGACGAGGGTGTCTCAGGGGTGGAACGGGTCGAGGAGGGGTAGGGGAGCTTTTATAGGGGGAGATGAGTGCTCGGGAGGGAAGGGCCAGGGAGATCGAGGAGGATCCGCTGGCGGTCCGGCGAGGGAAGGAAGGAGCTCGGCTCGAGGGAAGGAAGGAGCTCGGGGAAGATCGGGTCGGCGCTGGGGCCCACGGGTCAGCGATAGGAGAGAGGGGCGCAGGGGATCGGCCACCCGATCCTGAAAGGATTCGGATCCGGCGAGTGGGATTCGGCCCACACACCCTATCTCGCGCCGGTGCGGTTTCTAAAAAAAAACTAACTTTCCTATTTTTCTAAAATAGGAAGTAAAACAAATAAAAAGGCAGGTAAATAAAATCCTAAAATAGGGGTATTATATACCGAAAAAATCAGAAAAATATCCTCTACTCGATTAACATTTTTCCAAGGCAAAAATAAAAACTTAAAAAAAAATGTTTTTCAGAAAAATCCCCTAAATGCTTTATTTCTTTTTGGCAATTATTTTCACGATAAAACTTTGGCTTTCTTGGCTCCAAATATTTGAGAGATGCCTCACATTTTGGAGGGTCATTTTCCTCCGCTCTCTCTCTTGCGTGCAAGATATTATTTCCCGGCATTTCTCATGTGAAGAAAGATAGAAATGCAAAAGCAAAAGTCGAAAGAATTCAAATGCAAACTTTATTTAAAACGATATGCATAGATGCTTAGCTACAATGTAAAAGATTCCCAATTAGGAAAATTGGGATGTTACAAACCTACCCACCTTAAGATGAATCTCGCCCTCGAGATTCGGGTTGGCTACAAAATAGGTGCGGGTGGTCTCGACGAAGATCCTCTTCTCGTTCCCAGGTGGCTTCTTCCTCGGTGTGGTGGCTCCACAACACCTTGCAGAACTTGATGATCTTGCTGCTGGTAACTCTTTTGGCAGTCTCGAGAATCCTGACGGGTTTCTCCTCATACGTGAGATCACTGTCAAGCTGTATGGCCTCTAGGGGCACTGTATCTCTCAACGGAACATCGGCCATCTCAGCGTGGCATTTCTTCAACTCGGAAACATGGAAGACATCATGAACTCTGGACAATCCTTCCAGCAGTTCCTATTTATATGCAACTTCGCCTCTACGTTCAAGAATTTTGTAGGGGCCAATGAATCGGGGTGCTAAATTTCCTTTCACACCGAATCTCTTGATTCCTCGAAGTGGAGACACCCGAAGATATGCTCGGTCTCCCACTTCGTATGTTACTTCCTTGCGTTTGTTGTCAGCATAACTCTTCTGCCTGGACTGATCTATCTTGAGTCGGTCACAAATTAGCTTGACCTTCTCTTCTGAATCTCGGATAAGGTCGGGACCAAAAAGTTGTCGGTCTCCAACTCCATCCCACATCAACGGTGTTCTGCACCTCCTTCCGTATAGAGCTTCGAAAGGGGCCATCTTCAGACTGGTCTGGTAGCTGTTGTTGTATGAGAACTCGGCATAAGGCAAATTGTCATCCCAACTAGACCCATAGTCTAGTGCGCAAGCTCTCAACATGTCCTCCAGAATCTGATTGACTCTCTCGGTCTGTCCATCTGTCTATGGGTAAAAAGCTGTACTGAACTCCAATCTCGTTCCGAAGGTTTCATGCAGTCCCTCTATCTGACACAATACTCTTCGGTACTCCGTGCAGACATACGATCCTGGTCATATATATCTTGGCCAGCTTGGTACTCGTGTAAGTAGTCTTCACAGGAATGAAGTGAGCTACCTTGGTCAAACGATCGACCACAACCCAAATAGAATCATAGCCAGAACGGGTCCTGGGTAATCCTGTGATGAAGTCCATACCAAGCTTTCCCATTTCCACTCAGGTATCGGCAGAGGTTGGAGCAAACCTGTTGGCTTCTGATGCTCGGCTTTTACTCGCTGACAAACATCGCATATTGCTAGGAACTCGGCAATGTCTTTCTTCATTCCTGTCCACCAGAAACTTTCTTTCAGATCCAGATACATCTTGGTGTTGCCGGGGTGTATCGAGTACGGGGAATCATGGGCCTCCTGAAGTATCAACTTCCTGAGTTCGGGATCATTGGGCACATAAATGCGATCCTCAAACCGTAAAGTTCCGTGTTCATCCTCACGAAAACCTTTAGCCTTCCCGTCTTTCATTTTCTGCTTAATCTCAGCTATCTCCTTGTCTGATTTCTGTGGTTCGCGGTTCTGTCAAAGTGGACTGAATTTCTAGTGTGGCAACAAATCCTCTTGGAACTATTTCCAATTTGAGCTCTCGGAGATCATCGGCTAACTCCTGGGGTAACCCTCCTGCTATGAGTGTGTTCACATAACTCTTGCGGCTCAACGCATCGGCTACAACATTTGCCTTGCCTGGGTGATAATGAAATCTCATGTCATAGTCCTTGATCAATTCTAGCCATCACATCTGTCTGAGGTTCAAGTCCTTCTGCATGAAGATATATTTCAGGCTCTTGTGATCAGTGTAAACATCACAACTATTTCCGATCAAGAAATGTCTCCAGGTCTTAAGAGCGTGCACTACGGCTGCTAGTTCCAAGTCATGTGTGGCGTAATTCAACTCATGGGGTCTGAGCTGTCTGGATGCATAGGCTACAACTTTACCTTCTTGCATGAGCACTCCTCCGAGTCCTTGACGAGAAGCGTCACAGTAAACTTGGAAATCCTTCCGAATGTTCGGCAATATCAGCACTGGGGCTGTAACCAGGCGTTTCTTCATCTCTTGAAAACTGGTTTCACATTCCTCAGTCCAAACATACTTGGACTCCTTCTTCAACAACTCTGTCATGGGCTTGGCGATCTTTGAGAAATTCTCAATGAACCTCCGGTAATATCCGGCAAGTCCGAGGAAACTGCGGATCTCTTTGACTGAAGTAGGTGCTACCCATTCGGTGACTGCTGCGACCTTGGCAGGGTCCACTGCTATTCCTTCTCCTGAGATGACATGTCCGAGGAATCCGACTTCCTTCAACCAAAACTCACATTTGCTAAACTTTGCATACAGGTTATGCTCTCGAAGTTTCTCTAGAACTAGTCATAGATGTTCCTTGTGTTCCTCTTCGTTCTTGGAGAATATCAGTATGTCATCGATGAACACCACGACAAACTTGTCCAAGTATTCCATAAATACCTTGTTCATCAGATTCATAAAATATGCCGGAGCATTAGTCAGTCCAAATGACATGATCGTGTACTCATACAAGCCGTACCGAGTGGTGAAGGCTGTCTTGGGTATATCCTGTTCACGAATCTTGAACTGATGATACCCGGATCAAAGATCGATATTGGAGAATATTCGGGCTCCAACTAACTGGTCAAACAGATCATTGATCATCGGCAAGGGGTACTTGTTCTTGATGGTCACCTCATTCAATGCACGATAATCGACAACCATTCTCAATGACTTATCCTTCTTTTCAACCAAGAGCACTTGGGCTCCCCAAGGTGAAGAACTTGGGCGAATATACCCTTTCTCCAACAACTCCTTAATTTGCTTCTTGATTTCTACCAAGTCATTTGCGGGCATCTGATAGGGTCTCTTGGATATCGGGGCTGTTCCGGGAAATAGCTCGATCAGGAACTCAATCTCTCTATCAGGTGGCATGCGCGGCAATTCCTCCGGAAATACATCTGGGTACTCTTGTACAATCGGTACTTCCTCCTGGACTACTCCCGTGAGAGAGTTTACTCGCTTACTCCGTGTCGGGCGCTGAGACACGTACTTAATCCGCTTTTGCTCGGGGGTGGTGAGAAAAATAGACTTAAGGGCACAATCAATATTCCCTTCATACTTGGCCAACCAATCCATGCCTAGGATTACATCCAATCCCTGGGACTCTAATACAATGAGGTCGGTGGGAAAATTATGGTTCCCGATGTTGAGACTCAAAGCATGGCATCCTATCCCGGCTGTCATCATGCGTCCTGGGCAACTGACCTTAATAGGCTGGCTGAGGGTTCTAGTTGGCAAACTATACTTTTCCACAACTACCCTTGATATGAATGAATGCGTTGCACCGGAATAAAAAAGTTCCAATACTAGACGTGAATTTAGCAAAAACTTACCAAGCACAGTATCGGGGTGATCATAGACCTCTTCAACATCAATGTGATTCACCTGAGCTCGAGGAAAAGGATTGGGCTTCTTTGCTGCAGAGTTGCCGTTGCCGTTTCCATTTCCCTGCTTGTTCTGGGGACATTCAGTGGCATAGTGTCCCATCTTCTGACACTTGAAGCAAGTGATGTGATTCAGATCCTTCTGAGCTGGAGCTGAATGCTGCTGAGTGCCAGTACCGCCATTCTTGAAGTTGTTGTTGTTGCGGTGGTTCCCATTTCCTCCATGGTTGTGGCCTCCATGGTTGTGCACTGGGTGGTTATGCTGGACATGTCCTCCAAACTTACCGGATCCAGTCCCAGTATTCCCTGAATAGGGGGTTTAGCGAGGCTTCTGCTGAGTGCCGGAGTTGAACTTTCCATTCCCATACTTCCGCTTGCGGTTCTCCATGTGCTGGTGTTTCCCCTCCAAGATGAGGGCCTTATCTACCAGCTCCTGGTAGTTGTTGAAGGTGGCTACAGTCAGCTGAATGCTCAGCTCATCATTGAGTCCCTCCAAGAACTTTTCCTGCTTGGCCGCATCATCGGCCACATCTCCAGGTGCATAACGGGCGAGCATGCTGAATTCATCGACATACTGAGCCATAGAGCGATTTCCCTAGCGAAGTTGCGAAACTCATGCTTCTTCAGACTCACTGCACCAACTGAGACATGTGCAGTACGGAAGGCTTGCTTGAACTAATCCGAAGTGACTCCAGCAATGGGGTATGTGGTGGTGTAGTTCTCCCACCATGCAGCTGCAGGGCCTTCAAGTTGATGTGCGGCAAAGTGCACCTTCTCAGCTTCAGTACAACCAGCAGTGATAAGTTCCCGCTCCATCTTGCGGAGCCAATCATCTGCCACAATGGGCTCAATGCTGCTGGAGAAAGTCGGAGGGTTCAACCTCAGCAAACGGGTGAGATTGTCGGCCTGGGGTGGATGATGGTTGTTGTTATTGTTCTGGTTCTGGATGATCAGCTGCATCAGGGTATTCTGTTGCTGAATCAACTGGGTGAGTTCCGGCAGAAACTTGGAGGTAGGGGCACGTCTCGGAGGCATCTGATGTTTGTAGAGGGGTGAGATTAGCATAGAATAATGGTCTAAGAGTAATTACACTACCCATATGAAATGCAACAAACAAGTATCACACCACACATTTTATTCAATACCATCACAAAGGTTCACACAGGGATACAAAATTCGATAACCTAAACATCGGCCTAAGCGTTTAACGATAAAATAAATTTGGTGGTCTAGTCTAAGTGTCCTCCTCAGAAAAGCATGGTGATGGGTCCTTCGGTGGAGCTTTCTTCATAGTCCTCGTCATTGCTGATCAAGGGGGCTACGTCACCTTCGGGATGAAGGTTCTCGCCCATGTCCAGTTCCTCCTCCAGGTATGCAACTCGATCTTCAGCTTCTCGATCCTCTCCAGAAAGTCCTTCACCTCCAGTTCGTTCTCATAGTGGGCTTCCCGGGCTGCTTCTTCGAGTTCGCGGAGCGACAGTTGCTTGATCTTCCTGGCGTCCTTGATCAGACGATGCTCCAGAGTCCCACTGTGCTTCTCCAAGGTTTGGGCATAAGACAGGAGAGCGTCCTTGGTCTTGCTTGAGATGATTTCTCCGTCTTCTCTTCTCCGGGATATCCTGAATAGGTCTGGGGAAATAGGGCAGCCTCTGTACAATGGACCACCATGTCCCTTCCAAGAATCCAGTTGGGTGCGATGAACTTGAAATCCACCGGCTTAGTGCGCGGCTCGAATGTCCTTCCGGGAACGTGCACCTCGATCCTGTAGTGTGAATCCTCCGGGTAAGACGAAGTCGGCTTCCCTGTGATAGTCGGCAGAGCAATCCTCAAGTCCTTGGTGATCTATACCAGCTCCTTTCCGAAAGGCATATTGGCGTCGGGCTGGCAAAACTCCGTGAACTTAACGGGGATGAAGGTGGCCATCTAAAACATTGGAAAATCGGAGAGAAGTCAGAAATGATCATAAGAGGAAATAGAGGATTTATAGACATAAGAAAATAGTTTTCTTCCTAAGGCTTTTACATTCCTAGAGGTTACGTCCTACGGTCACCCTGGCTCTGATACCATTCCTGTAGCGACCCGACTCAAGACGACTCAAGCCTCTGGTGTTTCCGTACCATCCCAAGATCATGCTGGTACACACTCAGTACATTAATGTATATATTCAAGAGTTCAATCACACAACTTTATTAATCAAAATCTCATAACGAGTACTTTATTACAATAATGGATTACAATAAAGTGGCTGAAGGCCATCTCATGAGATATCTAACAAAGACTAGCGGAAGCATCAGGTAGACGAGTCCATCCGACTCCAGGGCATGTCGTTGAGCGTAGATCGTAGAGTCACTCCTGGTCGGAAAAGTACTCTGCAACATGATATCTTGCAGCCGTGTAGGTCATCATATGGAATATGCCGGCAAGTCATCAAAGAGAGGGGTAAAAATAATAATCAACTATCTCTACATGCATATTTGGTAGGTGGGGCTATAAGTTTTGCATAAAGCCAATTTTATCCTACAACAAGAGGGGTTGAAAGAAAAATATTACTACATTGTTTGTTGTTAACGAGATGGTCCCGCCAACCAATTCTCGTACCCGAGTTGTTGTTAATACCCACATCATTATTAAGTTGTGTCGAGAGTTCAGGGGAATTTCAATGCCTTCGGCTCAAGTTGTCCATGACCATGGACACGGCTAATCGATTAGGTTGGGCACTCTGCAGAGTTTTGCACACGTTCCCCACAAGATTTGATCGCCTCCGTGTATGTCCTCGCACTTCAAGGTGTTTGAAGACCGGATGATCAAAACATGGTCTTTCAACGGGTCCCTCTGAATCCCTGTCGGTTCCCATCCATTCCTACCGTTCTTCTACATCTGCTAGCACCGCCTGTCCGGAGTCGCCGTGTTGTCCAACCAAGCCAGAGCCCATAATGACTTGTGGCTGTGCAGGTAAGCCTTGGGTCTTGAAGCCTCCGTCCGTCTCTTCTAGCCTGGGTGAAGCTTTCCGCAAGATGTCATGGCCGTCTCCAGCATCCCGGGTCATCCACTGGTTTCTCCAGGGAGCCGATCAACCGTCCTTCACCCAGAGTTGCATTGCATCCGAGGTCTTGAAAATCTTGTCTTAACCGGTCTTGGTTATTTAATCAACCTCGCATCACTCGTGTTATACACTCAACCGAAATCCCGTCTACTCAAGCATAGCAATATGAAATATGTCGTCCCGGGGCCAAGTATCGGGGTTGTTGTGTGCCTACCACATGATACTACAACCTATACTACAATTTCCAAGTACCTAAGCAGCATGCAATTGGGCAAAGAAAGGTGAAACTACCATGCATCGAAAAACATAGGAAATAGTATGATCAAAATGACTTGCCTTGATGGTACTTGTCTTGATCGAGCGCTTCTAAGTAACAAGCTTCGCACTCCGGGTGATCTATCGATAAAAACAAATACACACCATAAGCACTACAATCAAACAGCAAGTAAAAATAACATCACAAGTAAAAATTTGCTATGGCCTAAGTGAAAGAATTCACTCTACGTCACTAAGGCAGAAACTTGTTTCTGTGAAAAACCCAAGTAAAAATATTTAATTTTTTTTAAACTTATACCACAGTAAGATATAATCACTAGGAAGCAGTAGCAAAAAGAATCAAATCAAAATCATTTTTAAACTCCTGGAATAAGCAAAACAAGGTTTAAACTAAATCTGATCTAATTCAAATTTGAAAATTTCAAACATAGACAAATTATATGTTTTTAGAAACTACAGAAAAATTGTGATCTACTGGAACAAGTTTCAACTCCATTGGAATTCGGGATCAAAAACTATGCTCAAAACAAAATTGAAACTTTTCTGTTTTGGAATGAAACAGAAAAAGGAAAACAGATTCTAACCGATACGTGGTAGTCCCTGGTTTGTTAAGGGGTGTGAGTGCTGTGGGAAACTTAACAAACGGCCGAAACTTAAGAAAATCTAAGGCTAAAAATAAGTGGGGTAGAAAATCGTTCGGGTTTTTTATTTAAAAATCGAAGGGGTACCTCGTTTCTAATCTACATCGTTGGTTCTTGATCTAACGGTGGAGGAGGGTGGGGTGCTCATCGGCGTGGGAGTTCTCCGGCGAGGGCTTGACGGCGGCGGCGGCTCGGGTGTGGTCGTGGGTGGCGCTCCAGGGGGTCTCCGGCGGCGGCAGAAGCTCCAGTCGATGCGGACGATGGCGGCGGGCACGCTGGTGGCGCGAGGAGAGGTCGGGGATGTCGGGGAGGAGTGGGGCCATGGCAATGGCGCGGTGGCTGTGGCGAACTTCGGCGAGGTCTGGCGGTGAGCTCACGGCACGGCGAGGGTTTCTCGAGGGTGGAACGGGTCGAGGAGGGGTAGGGGAGCTTTTATAGGGGGAGATGAGTGCTCGGGAGGGAAGGGTCAGGGAGATCGAGGAGGATCTGGTGGCGGTCCGGCGAGGGAAGGAAGGAGCTCGGCTCGAGGGAAGGAAGGAGCTTGGGGAAGATCGGGTCGGCGCTGGGGCCCACGGGTCAGTGATAGGAGAGAGGGGCGCAGGGGATCGGCCACCCGATCCTGAAAGGATTCGGATCCGGCGAGTGGGATTCGGCCCACACGGCCTATCTGGCGCCGGTGCGGTTTCTAAAAAAAAACTAACTTTCCTATTTTTCTAAAATAGGAAGTAAAACAAATAAAAAGGCAGGTAAATAAAATCCTAAAATAGGGGTATTATATACCAAAAAAATCAGAAAAATATCCTCTACTCGATTAACATTTTTCCAAGGCAAAAATAAAAACTTAAAAAAAATGTTTTTCAGAAAATCCCCTAAATGCTTTATTTCTTTTTGGCAATTATTTTCACGATAAAACTTTGGCTTTCTTGGCTCCAAATATTTCAGAGATGCCTCACATTTTGGAGGGTCATTTTCCTCCGCTCTCTCTCTTGCGTGTAAGAGATTGTTTCCCGGCATTTCTCATGTGAAGAAAAATAGAAATGCAAAAGCAAAAGTCGAAAGAATTCAAATGCAAACTTTATTTAAAACGATATGCATAGATGCTTAGCTACAATGTAAAACATTCCCAATTAGGAAATTTGGGATGTTACAACCGGGGATTTTTCTAACTGAAGCTCATCCAAGTAATTGTCACAAACTTATCTCTTGCATTTACTTTTTTGCCTTTTGCCTCTCGTTTTCCTCTCCCCCACTTGGGAAAAATAAAAATTTACAAAAATATTTGCCTTTTTCGTTTGCCTTTCCTTTGCTTGTGTGCTATATGCCTTCAATATGCTTGCATCTTCGCTTGCTGAAAATCTATTGATATGGATCCTCATCCACTTGCTAGTCTTTTCAAAATACCAAACTATGATGGACAATTTCCTAGTGAGTTGAGTGCACTTGACTATCTCTATGGAGTTTTTCTTGAGATGCGTGAATCTGAAAATCGTGATTGACGAGGGCTTCTTGAATGAAAAGCATGATTGCAATGGTTTCACTATAAATCCTATTAGTGTCAATCATGCTAAAAATATGCAAAACCCTAAGCTTGGGGATGCTAGTTTTTCTTTGTCCACTACTTATTGCAATGATCATG
The DNA here is from genome assembly GCF_904849725.1 of Hordeum vulgare subsp. vulgare. Lineage (NCBI taxonomy): Eukaryota > Viridiplantae > Streptophyta > Magnoliopsida > Poales > Poaceae > Hordeum > Hordeum vulgare. Next base: position 552,934,112 of record NC_058524.1, on the reverse strand, counting down.
ATTGGGGTAATGATTTTTCTTATGATCCTGAAAGTTTGTCTAAGCCTCATGATGAATATGATATTTGCAATAATATTGAAAGTGGGTTTGGAGAAGTCATGACTTTAGTTGATGATAATCCCACTATTTTTGAAGAGCGTCAACTTTGCATGCATGTGGATCATGAAAAGAATATCCTTTGTGATAGCTATATTGTTGAATTTGATTACGATCCCACATAAAATTGTTATGAGAGAGGAAAATATTGTGGTAGAAACTTTCATATCACTAAATCACCTCTCGTTATGTTGAGATTGCTATTGTTTCTTTCTTCTTCCTTGCATATGGTAACTATTGGTTGTCTTGACAATCTGTTTTCCTATAAAATGCTATGCATAGGAAGTATGTTAGACTTAGATGTGATTTTCACATGGTTTATGATGCTCTCGTTGTGCTTCAATTCTTGTCTTTTATGTGAGCATCATTGAAATCGCCTTATGCCTAGCTAAGGGCGTTAAACAATAGCGCTTGTCGGGAGGCAACCCAATGAATTTATCTTTTCTTCTTACATTCTGTTGTGTTGCTTCCACACCATCATAATTCTGTTATTATTGTGTCTTTTGTGTTTCTTTTTTTTGTTTGAGCCAAGCAAAACCTTTATGACTAGTTTGGTGTTGGTTGTTTGATCCTGCTGGAAAAAGACAGAAACTTTTCGCTCACGAAATTATTTTTATTTTTATCCAGAAAGAGCTTTTGAGTTGATTATTTTTTCTGCTGGTTGATATGCCTTTTTCCCAGGCTGCCGTAAGTTTTAAGAATTTTTGAGGTACCATAAGTATATGAAGTATACAAATTGCTACAAACTGGCTGTTTTTGATAGATTCTGTTTTTTGTTGTGTTGGTTGCTTGTTTTGATGAAACTATGGATAGTATCGGGGGTACTAGCCATGGAAAAGTGATAATATAGTAATCTAACACCAATATAAATAGAAATCAAGATTGCTACAGTACCTCAAGTGCTGGTAGTTTGTTTTCTTGTGCTAATGATATCACGAGTTTCTGTTTAAGTTTTGTGTTGTCAAGTTTTCACGTTTTGGGTGATGTTCTCATGGACAAAGGGATAAAGAGTGGAAAAAGTTCAAGCTTGGGGATGCCCAACGCATCCCAAACCAAATTCAAGGACACCACAAAGCCTAAGCTTGGGGATGCCCCGGGAAGGCATCCCCTCTTTCGTCTTCAATACATCGGTAACATTACTTGGAGCTATATTTTTATTGACCACATGATATGTGGTTTGCTTGGAGCGTCTTGTATCGTAGGAGTCTTTTCTTTTTGTTGTGTCACAATCATCCTTGCAGCACACCTTTTGAGAAAGACACGCACTCATCGTGAATTTGCTAGAATACTCTTTGTGCTTCACTTATATCTTTTGAGCTAGACAATTTTGCTCTATGTGCTTCACTTAGTTCTTTTAGTGCACGGCGGTGCGTAACTTGGTAGTTGGCTTGTGCTATGAAAGTAGTCCCAAAGGTGATAGGTACCCAAATAGGATACAATAAAACTTCCATCTTCATGTGCATTGAGTAGAAAGAGAAGTTTGATTCCTCTCAATTAGTTTTGAGAAGTGGATTTGGTAATATTAAGAGTTATGTTAGTAGGGTGTTGTGAATCTAGAAATACTTGTGTTGAAGTTAGTAGTTCCTGTAACATGCACGTATGGTGAACCGCTATGTTAGGAAGTCGGAGCATAATTGATTTATTGATTGTCATCCTTTTTGTTGCGGTCGGGATCGCGCGATGGTTAACATCTACCAACCCTTCCCCTAGGAGTATGCGTTTAGCACTTTGTTTCGATTACTAATAAAAACTTCCGCAACAAGTATGTGAGTTATTCATGACTAATGTGAGTCCATGGTATAGATGCACTTTCACCTTCCACCTTTTCTAGCCTCTCTAGTGCCGGCAATTTTCGCTGGTGCACAAACCCACCTTATGCCTTCTTCAAAACAGCCAGCATACCTACCTACTATGGCATTTTCATAGCCATTCCGAGATAATATTGCCATGCAAATCCCACCGTTCCGTCTCATGACTTGTGCCGTCACTCTCATATTGCCATTGCATGATCGTAAGATAGCTAGCGAGATGTTTCAATGTCATACGCCAAGCTAGATCGTTGCACATCCCGGTACACTACCGGAGGCATTCCCTATAGAGTCATCATCGTTCTAAGCTTTGAGCTGTGAGTAAATAAAAGTGTGATGATCACCATTATTAGAGCATTGTCCCATGTGAGGAAATAAAAAAAGAGGCCAAAGTTGCCCACAGAAAAAAATGAAGAGAGATATGGAAAGAGGCCAAAGAGCCAAACAAAAAAAGAGAGAAAAAGAGGGAAGGGACAATGCTACTATCTCTTTCCACACTTGTGCTTCATAATAGCACCATGTTCTTCATGATTGAGAGTCTCTTGTTTTGTCACCACCATATGCTAGTGGGAATATTTATTATATAACTTGGCTTGTAGATTTCAATGATGGGCTTCCTCAAAATTGCCCTAGGTCTTCGTTAGCAAGCAAGTTGGATGCACACCCACTAGTTCTCCTTTTGAGCTTTCACATACTTATAGCTCTAGTGCATCCATTGCATGGTAATCCCTACTCTTTCACATTGATATCTATTGATGGGAATCTCCATAGCCCTTTGATATGCCGAGTCAATCTGACCATCTCCTCCTTTTTGTCTCACAACCTCCACCACACTCTATTACACCTATAGTCCTATATCCATGGCTCACGTCATGTATTGCGTGAGAGTTGAAAAAGGTTTGAGAAAGTCAGAGTGCGAAAACAATTACTTGGCCAATACCGGGGTTGTGCATGATTTAAATTCGTTGTGTCAGGATGATGGAGCATAGCCAGACTATATGGTTTTGTAGGGATAACTTTCTTTGGCCTTGTTATTTCGAAAGTTCATGATTACCTTGCTAGTTTGCTTGAAGTATTATTGTTTTCATGTCAATAGAAACTATTGTTTTGAATCTTACGGATCTGAACATTCATGTCACATGAAAGAAGTTACAAAGGACAACTATGCTAGCTAGCATTCCACATCAAAAATTCAGTCTTTATCACTTCCCTACTCGAGGACGAGCAGGAGTTAAGCTTGGGGATGCTTGACACGTCTCCAACGTATCTATAATTTTTGTTGGTTCCATGCTATTATCTTGTCAAACTTTGGATGTTTTGTATGTATTTTATAACTTTTTTGGGACGTGAGAACCAAGGCAGAGGCCACCAGGGGAGGCCACAAGCCCCCTAGGCGCGGCCAGGGGGGCCGCGTCTAGGAGGCTTGTGGGCCCCCTGTGGCTCGTCTGCCTTACCTCTTGCACCTATATTTCCTGAAAAATCCAAAACTGCCGAAGAGATCCACGAAAATACTTTTCCGCCGCCGCAAGCTTGTGTCTCTGCAAGACCCCATCTGGGGCACGTTCTGGTGCCCTGTCGGAGGGGGGATTCAGATACGGAGGGCTTCTTCATCAACACCATGACCTCTCCGATGATGCGTGAGTAGTTCACCATAGACCTTCGGGTCCATAGCTAGTAGCTAGATGGCTTCTTCTCTCTTGGATCTTCAATACAAAGTTCTCCATGATCTTCATGGAGATCTATCCGATGTAATATTCTTTTTAGCTGTGTTTGTCGAGATCTGATGAATTGTGGATTTATGATCAAATTATCTATGAATCTTATTTGAGTTTCTTCTGATCTCTTATATGCATGATTTCATATCCTTGTAATTCCCTTCGAGTTGTGGTTTTTTTTTGGCCAACTTGATCTATGATTCTTGCAATGGGAGAAGTGCTTGGTTTTGGGTTCATACCATGCGGTGACCTCACCCAGTGACAGAAGGGGTAGCAAGGCACGCATCGTGCATCAAGGGTAAAAAGATGGGGTTTATATCATTGGTTTGAGTTTATCCCCCTACATCATGTCATCTTGCTTAAGGCGTTACTCTGTTCGTCATGAACTCAATACACTAGATGCATGCTGGATAGCGGTCGATGTGTGGAGTAATAGTAGTAGATGCAGAAAGTATCGGTCTACTTGTCTCGGACGTGATGCCTATATGTATGATCATTGCCTTAGATACCGTTATGACTTTGCGTGGTTCTATCAATTGCTCGACAGTAATTTGTTCACCCACCATAATATTTTTTATTTTGAGAGAAGCCTCTAGTGAACACTATGGCCCCCGGGTCTACTTCACATCATATTTTCAGCCTTACACTTTTACTTCATTGCACTTTCCGCCTTCGGATCTCACTTTGCAATCAATCTTGAAGGGATTGACAACCCCTTTATAGCGTTGGGTGCAAGCTCGTTTGTGTTTGCGCAGGTACTCTGGACACTTGGTTTGATTCTCCTACTCGATTGATACCTTGGTTCTCAAACTGAGGGAAATACTTACTGCTCCTATGCTGCATCACCCTTTCCTCTTCAAGGGAAAAACCAACGCAAGCTCAAGAGGCAGCACATAACACTAACACCGGCTCCAAGACCGCATAAAGAAGTTCTAACATAAATTCCTTTAATGGAGCAAGGTATAGTGGGCACTCTGGGATCACCTAGTTTCTTAGGAGTTCCACCCTTGAAGGTGTAGTTGGCAAGCATGGTGGAAATCTCAACCTTAGGTATCTTCCTTTTATTGGTCACAATATCTTTCATGTACTTAGCATAAGGAGACATTTTGAGCATATGTGTCAAATGCATTTGCAGAAAGACAGGTCTAATCATTTCAACAAAGCACTCAAAATCCTCATCATCCTTTTGTTGGATGGTTTGGGAGGAAAGGGCATGGATTTCTGAACCCACGGTTCTCTTTCTTTACCATGCTTCCTAGCAATGAAGTCATTCTTATCGTATCTCCTATTCTTAGGTTGTGGGTTATCAAGATCAGCACTAGGTTCAATCTCCACATCCTTATCATTGCTAGGTTGAGCATCATCATGAACACCACCATCGATATTATCACTAGACTCATGTTCATCACCAGATTGTGTTTCGGCATCAGAAACAAAGATAACGTTTGGATTCTCAGGTGTAACAGCAGTTGGTTTGCTAGCATGCAAGTTCCTATCATCTTTCTTTTTCTTCCTATCACTAGGATGACTAGATGCATCCGTGCTAACTCCTTGAGAATCTTTTTCAGTTCTCTTAGGATGACCCTCAGGATACAAAGGTTCCTGGGTCATTCTACCATCTCTAGTGACGACTCTAATAGAGTTGTCATTCAACTCATTGAGCAAATCATTTTGAGCCTTAAGTACTTGTTCTACTTGAGTGGTGACCATAGAGGCATGTTTACTCAAAAGCTTAAGATCACTGACATTTCTATCCACACAAGCACTTAAATGACCAAGCATACGAGCATTTTGTTTCAATTGTCTGCTAACATGATCATTGAAACTTTGTTGTTTGACAACAAAGTTATAAAATTCATCTAAGCATAAGCTAGCAGGTTTATCAAAAGGAATATCACTCTCATTGAATCTACAAATAGAATTTACCTCTACTACCTGTGTCGGGTTATCAAGACCATCGATCTCTTCGATAGGTGGTAGATTCTTGACATCTTCAGATTTAATGCCTTTCTCTCGCATAGATTTCTTAGCTTCTTGCATATCTTCAGGACTGAGGAATAGGATACCTATTTTCTTCGGAGTTGGCTTCGGAGGTGGTTCGGGAATAGTCCAAGCATTCTCATTGCACAAGATATTATTCAATAAAATCTCAGCTTGTTCCGCAGTTCATTCCCTGAAAACACAACCAACACAACTATCTAGGTGGTCCCTAGAAGCATCGGTTAGTCCATTGTATAAGATATCAAGTATTTCATTCTTATCAAGAGGGTGATCAGGCAAAGCATTCTGCAGCTGGACAAGCCTACCCCAGGCTTGTGGGAGACTCTCTTCTTCAACTTGCACAAAGTTATATATTTCCTGCAAGGCAGCTTGTTTCTTATGGGCAGGAAAATATTTCTCAGAAAAGTAGTAGATCATATTCTCGGGACTACGCACACAACCAGGAGCAAGAGAAGTGAACCAAGTCTTAGCATCATCCTTTAGCAAGAAAGGAAACACCTTAAAGATATAGTAGTGGCGGATCTTTTCCTCACTCGTGAATAGGTTGGCTATATCGTGCAGCTTAGTAAGATGTGCTACAACCGTTTCAGAATCGTAACCATGAAAAGGATCAGATTCGACCAAAGTGATTAACTCAGGATCGACACAGAATTTATAATCCTTACCGGTCACAAAGATAGGCGAAGTAGGAAAGTTAGGGTCGTATTTCATCCTAGTGTTCAGAGATTTTTCTTTCCACTCGCGCAGTAATTTCTGAAGATCATAGCTATCCTTACAAGCAAGAAATTCCTCAACTATCTCTCCCTCCATAACATAACCCTCGAGTATATCACTCAATTCATATGTAGGAGAGCTAGTTCTAACAGGTGAAATAGCAGGTTCTACTTCAATAATCTCAGCAGTCTCACAGGTATCATCACATTCAACAACAACTCTAGGAATTTGTGCATCAAGGAATGCACCTAGTGGCAAAGCAGTATCAAACAAAGCATCATCACAAGCATCATGGATAGCAGAAGTAGCATCATCAAGCATAGGCGACATATCAAAATTTCTAGCAGGAGGTGGTGTCGCAAACTTACTCGTAACTGAAGGTGAATCAAGTGCAGAGCTAGATGTGTTGGAAATATGCCCTAGAGGCAATAATAAATTAGTTATTATTATATTTCTTTGTTCGTGATAATCCTTTATTATCTATGCTATAATTGTATTGATTGGAAACACAGTGCATGTGTGGATACATAGACAAAACACTGTCCCTAGTAAGCCTCTAGTTGACTAGCTCGTTGATCAAAGATGGTCAAGGTTTCCTGACCATAGGCAAGTGTTGTCACTTGATAACGGGATCACATCATTAGGAGAATCATGTGATGGACTAGACCCAAACTAATAGACGTAGCATATTGATCGTGTCATTTTGTTGCTACTGTTTTCTGCGTGTCAAGTATTTGTTCCTATGACCATGAGATCATATAACTCACTGACGCCGGAGGAGTGCTTTGTGTGTATCAAATGTCGCAACATAACTGGGTGACTATAAAGATGCTCTACAGGTATCTCCGAAGGTGTTCGTTGAGTTAGTATGGATCAAGACTGGGATTTGTCACTCTGTGTGACGGAGAGGTATCTCGGGGCCCACGCGGTAATACAACATCACACACAAGCCTTGCAAGCAATGTGACTTAGTGTAAGTTGCGGGATCTTGTATTACGGAATGAGTAAAGAGACTTGCCGGTAAACGAGATTGAAATAGGTATGCGGATACTGACGATCGAATCTCGGGCAAGTAACATACCGAAGGACAAAGGGAATGACATACGGGATTATATGAATCCTTGGCACTGAGGTTCAAACGATAAGATCTTCGTAGAATATGTAGGATCCAATATGGGCATCCAGGTCCCGCTATTGGATATTGACCGAGGAGTCTCTCGGGTCATGTCTGTGTAGTTCTCGAACCCGCAGGGTCTGCACACTTAAGGTTCGACGTTGTTTTATGCGGATTTGAGTTATATGGTTGGTTACCGAATGTTGTTCGGAGTCCCGGAAGAGATCACGGACATCACGAGGGTTTCCGGAATGGTCCGGAAACGAAGATTGATATATAGGATGACCTCATTTGATTACCGGAAGGTTTTCGGAGTTACCGGGAATGTATCGGGAATGACGAATGGGTTCCGGGTGTTCACCGGGGGGGGGGGGGGGGGGGGGGGGGCAACACACCCCGGGGAAGCCCATAGGCCTTGGGGGTGGCGCACCAGCCCTTAGTGGGCTGGTGGGACAGCCCAAGAAGGCCCTATGTGCCATAGGAAGAAAATCAAAGAGAAAAGAAAAAAAAGAGGAGGTGGGAAAAAGGGAAGGACTCCTCCTTCCAAACCTAGTTGGACTCGGTTTGGAAGGGGAGGGTTGCCCCCCTTGGCTCGGCCGACCCCCTTGGGAGTCCGTGGACCCCAAGGCAACGCTCCCCCTCCTCCCCCTATATATACGGAGGTTTTAGGGCTGATTTGAGACAACTTTGCCACGGCAGCCCGACCATATATCTCCACGGTTTTACCTCTAGATCTCGTTTCTGCGGAGCTCGGGCGGAGCCCTGCTGAGATAAGATCATCACCAACCTCTGGAGCGCCGTCACGCTGCCGGAGAACTCTTCTACCTCTCCGTCTCTCTTGCTAGTTCAAGAAGGCCGAGATCATCGTCGAGCTGTACGTGTGCTGAACGCGGAGGTGCCGTCCGTTCGGCACTAGATCGTGGGACTGATCGCGGGACGGTTCGCGGGGCGGATCGAGGGACGTGAGGACGTTCCACTACATCAACCGCGTTCACTAACGCTTCTGTTGTGTAGTCTACAAGGGTACGTAGATCGAATATCCCCTCTCGTAGATGGACATCACCATGATAGGTTTTCGTGTGCGTAGGAAAATTTTTGTTTCCCATGCGACGTTCCCCAACAGTGGCATCATGAGCTAGGTTGATGCGTAGATGTCTTCTCGAGTAGAACACAAAAGTTTTTGTGGGCGGTGATGTGCGTTTTGCTTCCCTCCTTGGTCTTTTCTTGATTCCGCGGTATTGTTGGATCGAAGCGGCTCAGAACGACATTACTCGTACGCTTACGAGAGACTGGTTTCATCGCTACGAGTAACTCCGTTGCTCAAAGATGACTGGCGGGTGTTAGTTTCTCCAACTTTAGTTGAATCGGATTTGACCGAGGAGGTCCTTGGATGTGGTTAAATAGCAATTCATATATCTCCGTTGTGGTGTTTGCGTAAGTAAGATGCGATCCTACTAGATACCCATGGTCACCACGTAAAACATGCAACAACAATTAGAGGACGTCTAACTTGTTTTTGCAGGGTATGCTTGTGATGTGATATGGCCAACGATGTGATGTGATATATTGGATGTATGAGATGATCATGTCGTAATAGTTAATATCGACTTGCACATCGATGGTACGGCAACCGACAGGAGCCATAGGGTTGTCTTTAAACTAACGTTTGTGCTTGCAGATGCGTTTACTATATTGCTAGGACGTAGCTTTAGTAGTAATAGCATGAGTAGCACGACAACCCCGATGGCGACACGTTGATGGAGATCATGATGATGGAGATCATGGTGTGGCGCCGGTGACAAGAAGATCGTGACGGTGCTTTGGTGATGGAGATCAAGAAGCACGTGATGATGGCCATATCATGTCACTTATGAATTGCATGTGATGTTAATCCTTTTATGCACCTTATTTTGCTTAGAACGACGGTAGCATTATGAGGTGATCTCTCACTAAAATTTCAAGACGAAATTGTGTTCTCCCCGACTGTGCACCGTTGCTACAGTTCTTGGTTTCAAGACACCACGTGATGATCGGGTGTGATAGACTCAACGTTCACATACAACGGGTGCAAAACAGTTGCACACGCGGAACACTCGGGTTAAGCTTGACGAGCCTAGCATGTGCAGACATGGCCTCGGAACACATGAGACCGAAAGGTCGAACATGAATCGTATAGTTGATATGATTAGCATAGAGATGCTTACCACTGAATCTATTCTCGACTCACGTGATGATCGGACTTGAGATAGTGGATTTGGATCATGTACCACTCAAATGACTAGAGAGATGTACTTTTTGAGTGGGAGTTCTTAAGTAATATGATTAATTCAACTAATTTTCATGAACATAATCTAATGGTCTTTGCGAATTACGATGTAGCTTGCGCTATAGCTCTACTGATTTTATATGTTCCTAGAGAAAATTTAGTTGAAAGTTGATAGTAGCAAACTTTGCAGAGGATTGTCCTCGTTGCTGCGCAAAAGGCTTATGTCCTTAATGCACCACTCGGTGTGCTGCACCTCAAGCGTCGTCTGTGGATGCTGTGAACATCCGACATACACGTTTCTGATGACTACACGATAGTTCAGTGCAAAATACTTAATGGCTTAGAAGCAAGGTGCCGAAGACGTTTTGAAACGTCACGGAACATAAGTGATGTTCTAAAGAGATGAAATTGTGATTTCATGCTTGTGCCCTTGTTAAGAGGTACGAGACCTCCGACAGATTCTTTGTCCACAAAGTAATGGAGAAAAGCTCAATCGTTGAGCGTGTGCTCAGATTGTTTGAGTACGGCAATCGCTTGAATCAAGTGGGAGTTAATCTTCCAGATGAGATAGTGATGGTTCTCCAAAGTCACTGCCACCAAGCTGTGAGAGCTTCGTGATGAACTATAACACATCAAGGATAGATACAATGATCCTTGAGCGATTCGCGATGTTTGACACTGCGAAAGTAGAAATGAAGAAGGAGCATCAATAGTTGATGGTTTGTAAAACCACTAAGTTTCAAGAAAGGCAAGGGCTAGAAGGGATACTTCGTGAAACGGCAAAACAGTTGCTGCACTAATGAAGAGACCCAAGATTAAACCCAAACCTGAGACTAAGTGCTTCTGTAATAAGGGGAGCAGTCACTGAGGCGGAGCAACTCTAGATACTTGGTAGATAAGTAGGCTGGCAAAAGTCGAAAGAAGTATATTTGATATACATGATGTGTACTTTACTAGTACTCCGAGTAGCATGAGGGTATTGGATACCGGTTCGGTTGCTAAGTGATTAGTAACACGAAATGATAGCTACGGCATAAACGGAGACTAACTAAAGGCGGGGTGACGATACGTGTTGGAAGTGTTTCCAAGATTGATATGATCAAAACGTCGCACGCTCCCTCTACCATCGGGATTGGTGTTAAACCTAAATAATTGTTATTTGGTGCTTGCGTTAAGCATGAACATGATTGGATCGTGTTTATTGCAATACGATTATTCATCTAAAGAGAATAATAGTTACTCTATTTGCTTGAATAATCACCTTCAATGGTTTATTGAATCTCGATCGTAGTGTTACACATGTTCATGATATTGGTGCCAAAAGATACGAGGTAATGATGATAGTACCACTTACTTGTGGCACTGCCGCTTGAGTCATGTTGGTATAAATTGCATGAAGAGGCTCCATGCTGATGGATCTTTATACTCACTTGATCTTGAATCACTAGTGACATGCAAATCATACCACATGAGCAAGGCCTTGTTTTCATTGAGATGAAACAAGATAGTAACTTGTTGGAAGTGATACATTTTGATGTATGCAGTCCAATGGGTGCTGAGGCACGCAGTGGATATCATCATGTTCTTACTTCAATGACGATTTGAGTAGATACAAGAGTATTTACTTAATGAATCACAAGTCCGAAATATTGAAAACTTCAATTCTGTTTCAGAGTGAAGTTCATCGTAACAAGAGGATAAACTGTCTACAATGTGATCATAGAAATGAATATCTGAGTTACGAGTTTTGGTACGCAGTTAAGACAATGTGGAAATTGTTTCGCAGTTCATGCCACCTGGAACATCATAGTGTGATGATGTGTCTGAATGTCACAGCCACGCACTATTTGGTATGGTGCATGCTATGATGTCTCTTATCAAATTACCACTATCGTTTATGGATTATGCATTAGAGACAACCACATTCACTTTAAATAGGGCACCGCGTATTTCCGTTGAGATGACACAGTGTAGACTGAGGTTTAGAGAAATCTAAACTGTCGTTTCTTGAAAGTTTGGGGCTTCGACACTTATGTGAAAAAGTTTCAATCTGATAAGCTCGAACCCAAAGCGGATAAATGCATCTTCATAGGATATCCAAAACAGTTGGGTACATCTCCTATCTCAGATCTGAAAGCAAAGTGTTTGTTTCTAGAAACGGATCCTTTCTCGAGGAAAGGTTTCTCTCGAAAGAATTGAGTGGGAGGGTGGCAGAACTTGATGAGGTTATTGAACCATCACTTCAACCAGTGTGTAGCAGGGCGCAGGTAGTTGTTCCTGTGGCGCCTACACCAATTGAAGTGAAAGCTGATGATGGTGATCATCGAGCGTCGGATCAAGTTACTACAAGCCTCGTAGGTTGACAAGGTCGCGTACTACTGCAGAGTGGTACGGTAACCCTGTTAGGGAACGTCACATGGGAAACAAAAAATTTCCTACGCGCACGAAGACCTATCATGGTGATGTCCATCTACGAGAGGGGATTTCCGATCTACGTACCCTTGTATATCGCACAGCAGAAGCATTAGTGAACGCGGTTGATGTAGTGGAATGTCCTCACGTCCCTCGATCCGCCCCGCGAACCGTCCCGCGATCAGTCCCAAGATCTAGTGCCGAACGGACGGCACCTCCGCGTTCAGCACACGTACAACTCGACGATGATCTCGGCCTTCTTGATCCAGCGCGTGACGGCGCTCCGGAGGTTGGTGATGATCTCGTCTCAGCAGGGCTCCGCCCGAGCTCCGCAGAAACGCGATCTAGAGGTAAAACTGTGGAGATATGTGGTCGGGCTGCCGTGGCAAAAGTTGTCTCAAATCAGCCCTAAAACCCCACTATATATAGGAGGAGGAAGGGGGAGCCTTGCCTTGGGGTCCAAGGACTCCCAAGGGGTCGGCCGAACCAAAGGGGGAAGGTCTCCCCCCCCCACCAAACCGAGTCCTACTTGGTTTGGAAGGTGGAGTCCTTCTTCCCTTTCCCACCTCCTCCTTTTTTTCTTTTCTCTTTGATTTTTCTTCCAATGCGCATAGGGATCTTTTGGGCTGTCCCACCAGCCCACTAAGGGCTGGTGCGCCACCCTCAATGCCTATGGGCTTCCCTAGGGTGGGTTGCCCCCCCGGTGAACTCCCGGAACCCATTCGTCATTCCCGGTAACTTCGAAAACCTTCCAGTAATCAAATGAGGTCATCCTATATATCAATCTTCGTTTCCGGACCATTCCGGAAACCCTCGTGCCGTCCGTGATCTCATCCGGCACTCTGAACAACATTCGGTAACCAACCATATAACTCAAATACGCATAAAACAACGTCGAACCTTAAGTGTGCAGACACTGCGGGTTCGAGAACTATGTAGACATGACCCGAGAGACTCCTCGGTCAATATCCAATAGCTGGACCTGGATGCCCATATTGGATCCTACATATTCTACGAAGATCTTATCGTTTGAACCTCAGTGCCAAGGATTCATATAATCCCGTATGGCATTCCCTTTGTCCTTCGGTATGTTACTTGCCCGAGATTCGATCGTCAGTATCCGTATACCTATTTCAATCTCGTTTACCGGCAAGTCTCTTTACTCGTTCCGCAATACAAGATCCCGTGACTTACACTAAGTCACATTGCTTGCAAGGCTTGTGTGTGATGTCGTATTACCGAGTGGGCCCCGAGATACCTCTCCGTCACACGGAGTGACAAATCCCAGTCTCGATCCATACTCAACGAACACCTTCGGAGATACCTGTAGAGCATCTTTATAGTCACCCAGTTACGTTGAGACGTTTGATACACACAAAGCATTCCTCCGGTGTCCGTGAGTTATATGATCTCATGGTCATAGGAACAAATACTTGACACGCAGAAAAACAGTAGCAACAAAATGACACGATCAACATGCTACGTCTATTAGTTTGGGTCTAGTCCATCACATGATTCTCCTAATGACGTGATCCCGTTATCAAGTGACAACACTTGCCTATGGTCAGGAAACCTTGACCATCTTTGATCAACGAGCTAGTCAACTAGAGGCTTACTAGGGACAGTGTTTTGTCTATGTATCCACACATGCACTGTGTTTCCAATCAATAAAATTATAGCATGGATAATAAACGATTATCATGAACTAAGAAATATAATAATAACTAATTTATTATTGCCTCTAGGGCAAATTTCCAACAAACCCTGTCTTGGAGGTCATGTTGTTGAGCAACAGTGAACCTACGAGTTATGGAGAAAGCAATGGTGGGCCCGGATTCCGACAAATGGCTGGAAGCCATGAAATCTGAGAGAGGATCCATGTATGAAAATGAAGTGTAGACTTTGGAAGAACTACTTGATGGTCATAAGACTATTGAGTGAAGATGGATCTTTAAAAGGAAGACAGACGATGATGGTGATAAGTCACTGTTAAGAAAAGCTCGACTTGTCGCAAAGATGTTTCCGACAAGATCAAACAGTTGACTATGATGAGACTTTCTCACTCGTAGCGATGCTAAAAGTCTGTTAGAATTATGTTAGTAGTTGCTGCATTATTTATGAAATATTGCATGTAGGATGTCAAAACATTGTTTCCTCGACGGTTTCCTTGAGCAAACATTGTATGTGATACAACCAGAAGGTTTTGTCGTTCCTAAAAATACTAGAAAGTATGCAAGCTCCAGTGATCCTTCAATGGACTCGTGCAAGCATCTCGGAGTTGGAATATACACTTTGATGAAATGATCGAAGATTTTGGGTTTGTACAAGGTTTATGAGAAACTTGTATTTCCAAAGAAGTGAGTGGGAGCACTATAGAATTTCTAATAAGTATATGTGGTTGACATATTGTGTATCAGAAGTAATATTGAATTTCTGTAAAGCATACAAGGTTGTTTGAAAGGAGTTTTTCAAAGGAATACCTGGATTGCGCTACTTGAACGTTGAGCATCAAAAATCTATGGAGATAGATCGAAAGCGCTTAATGGAAGTTTCAACAAGATGCATGCCTTGACAAGTTTTTGAAGGAGTTCAAAATAGATCAGCAAAGAAGGAGTTATTGGTTGCGTTGTAAGGTGTGAATTTGAGTAAGACTCAAAACCCGACCACGGCAGAATGAAGAGAATAGACGAAGGTCGTCTTGTATGCCTTAGCCATAGACTCTAAAGTATGCCATGCTGAGTACCGCACCTGATGTGTGCCTTGCAGCAAGTCTGTTAAGAGGTACACAGAGTGATCCAGGATTGAATCACTGATCAACGGTCAAAGTTATCCTTAGTAACTAAATAGACTAAGGAATTTTTCTCGATTAGGGAGGTGGTTAAAGAGTTCGTCGTAAAGGGTTACGTCGATGCAAGCTTTGACACTAATCCGAATAACTATGAGTAGTGAAACGGATTCGTATAGTAGAGTAGATATTTGGAGCATTTCCGAATAGCACGTAGTAGAAGCATCTATAAGATGACATAAAGATTTGTAAAGAACGCACGGATCTGAAAGTTTGAGAACCGTTGACTAAAACCTCTCTCACAAGCAAGACGTGATCAGACCCCAGAACTATATGGGTGTTGGATTCGTTGGAATCACATGGTGATGTGGACTAGATTATTGACTCTAGTGCAAGTGGGAGACTGTTGGAAATATGCCCTAGAGGCAAAAATAAATTAGTTATTATTATATTTCTTTGTTCGTGATAATCGTTTATTATCCATGCTATAATTGTATTGATTGGAAACACAGTGGATGTGTGGACATAGACAAAACACTGTCCCTAGTAAGCCTCTAGTTGACTAGCTCGTTGATCAAAGATGGTCAAGGTTTCCTGACCATAGGCAAGTGTTGTCACTTGATAACGGGATCACATCATTAGGAGAATCATGTGATGGACTAGACCCAAACTAATAGGCCCCTCTGCGGTGGAGGTAACAGCCCTACGTCTCAGTGCTCTTGGAGCTTGATGTCGAGTGTAATATGGAATACAATGATTTGCTAACCCCCTTACCAGTGGGGGAGGGCGGCTTATATAGAGTGCGCTGCCCTCCACAACGGTTCTGATTCAGGGGCGGAGTAGTGGCGATTGAATGCGTACGTTACGGGTAACGTATGCCCTAAATGCTAATAAATGCACCCGGAAACGTACGGCAGTTTCCCTCCAGAGAGGTTACGATGTATCGAGTGTATCCAGTCGGTTAGCCTGGTATCCTCCGAATGCTAGTCTCCGACTGGATTATTCGGGACCTATTACCGACTGGATGATGGGGACTCCTTAATTCAGTCGGGGCAGACTTAGGGTCCTGTCCTTTGTGTGGGGTAGTCCTTGGGTAGGACCTGTATGGCAGGCCTATGACCCTACCGTAGGACTATGACCCCATCACCATGCGATGTACCCCAACAAGATGGCTGTTCCTTACCTGTCCTCATAGTTGAGGGCAAGACTTTAGTTGTTGGATCTCTAGGATTCCTCATAGTGATCAAAAGACGTAAATCCCAAATGACTCAGAGAATAGAGCTATGACTCCCCCGCAATGGCGCCAGAAAATAGTCTTGATAACCCACAAGTATAGGGGATCGCAACAGTTTTTGAGGGTAGAGTATTCAACCCAAATTAGTTGATTCCACACAAGGGGAAGCCAAAGAGTATTCTCGAATATTAGCAGTTGAGTTGTCAATTCAATGACACCTGAAAGACTTAGTATATGCAGCAAAGTTTCAGTAGCAAAGTAGTGTGATAGCAACGGTAGCAATGGTAACACTAGCACCAGTGAGAGCAGTAGCGGTAACAGTAGTAGCAGTTGCAGTAGTAGCGAGGACCAATAGGAAAAACTCGTAGGCATTGGATCGGTGATGGATAATTACGATGGATGACATTCATCATGCAACAGTTATAACATAGGGAGATATGTAACTAGCTCCAGTTCGTCAATGTAATGTAGGCATGCATTCCGTATAGAGTCATACGTGCTTATGAAAAGAACTTGCATGACATCTATTGCCCATCCCTCCCATGGTAGCGGGGTCCTAATGGAAACTACGAGATATTAAGTTTCTCCTTTTAATATAGAAACGGAACAAAGCATTAGCACATAGTGAATACATGAACTCCTCATACTATGGTCATCTCCGGGAGTGGTTCCGGCTATTGTCACTCCGGGGTTGCCGGGTCCTAACACATAGTAGGTGACTACAACTTGCAATATAGGATCAAGAACACACATATATTGCTAAAAACATAATAGGTTCAGATCTGAAATCATGGCACTCGGGCCCTAGTGACAAGCATTAAGCATAGCAAAGTAGTAGCAACATCAATCTCAGAACATAGTGGATACTAGGGATCAATCCCCATCAAAACTAACTCGATTACATGATAGATCTCATCCAACCCATCACCGTCCAGCAAGCCTACCATGAGATTACTCACGAACAATGAAGAGCATCATGGAATTGGCGATGCAGGAAGGTTGGGGATGACGATGGCGACGATCTCCCCTCTCTGGAGCCTAGAACGGTCTCCACATCCGCCCTCCAGAGGAAGAACAGGTGGTGGCGGCACCTCCGTATCGTAAAACGCGATGAATTCTTCTCCTCGTTTTTTTCGGTCGAAGGAGGCGGCGGAGCCCCGAGGGGCTCACAAGCCTGCCAGGCCTGGCCAGGGGGGCGGGCCTGGTGGGCTTGTGAGCTCCTGGCTCCGTCCCTCCAGTTGATTCTTGCGCCAGTATTTTTTATATATTCCACAAAAAATCCTCGTAGATTTCTAGGTCATTCCGAGAACTTTTATTTCTGCGCAAAAACAACACCATGGCAATTCTGTTGAAAACAGCGTCAGTCCGGGTTAGTTCCATTCAAATCATGCAAATTAGAAACAAAAACAAGGGAAAAAGAGTTTGGAAAAGTAGATACGATGGAGACATGTGAGTAGACGGCGAGCCGGCTTCCACGACGGCATCAGAGACAGAGCGTCTTGAGCCCGCGACTACTTCATCAAGCGCGGGGGCTGCAAAAGCCCCCGACACTCAGGTCGAGACGGAGCCAACCCTTGTGTCGGCTCCGTCATGGGCTCAAGCCATCCTGGCCTGTCTTCTTCGCGGCGAACTTCCTCAAGAGGAGGCGGAGGCGAGGCAGATCCAGCGCCGATCTGCAGCCTATGCCATCATCAATAGCGAGCTGGTTCGACGTAGCGTGACTGGCGTGTTCCAGCACTGTGTCGAATCAGAAAAGGGACAGGAGATCCTCAGAGACATTCACGAGGGGGAGTGCGGGCATCATGTCGCCTCTAGAACCCTGGTGGCCAAGGCATTCCGCCATGGATTCTACTGACCCACGACCCTCGAGGAGGCTGTGGACATGGTCAACAAATGCGAGGACTGCCAACGCTTTGGCGTGCAGAGCCGCATGCCGCCTTCGGCCCTCAAAACCATCTCTTCGTCATGGCCTTTCGCCATCTGGGGGTTGGACATGGTGGGGCTTTTCAAGATGGCTCTCGGTGGCATGACTCACTGATACGTCCATTTTGCATCATGCTTTCATGTTGATATTTATTGCTTTTTGGGCTGTTATATTACTTGTGGTACCATATTTATGCCTTTTCTCTCTTGTTTTAGAAGGCTTATTTGAAGAGGGAGAATTGAGGCAGCTGGAATTCTGGACTAGAAAAGGAGTAAATCTTAGTCCACTATTCTGCACATCTCCAAATGCCCTGAAAAGTTACGTGGATTTTTTTGGGATTATATAAAAAATATTGTGCGAAAGAAGTACCGGAGGGGGGCTGCCAGGGCGCCACAAGCCCTGCCACCGCCACCACCCCCCTAGTGGCGGAGTGGGGGCTTGTGGGCTCCCCGACGGCCCACTAGCCCCCCTCTTTTGCTATATGAAGGGTTTTGGTCCAGAAAAATCATTCAGGAGCTTTTTCGTGGTTTCGCCGCCGCCACGAGGCGGAACTTGAGCAGATTCAATCTAGGGCTCCGGCAGGACGATCCTGCCGGGGAAACTTCCCTCCCGGATGGGAAAATCGTCACCATCGTCATCACCAACACTCCTCTCATCGGAGGGGACTTGTCACCATCAACATCTTCATCAGCGCCATCTCATCTCCACACCCTAGTTCATCACTTGTAACCAATCTTCGTCTCGCGTCTCCGATTGGTACTTGTAAGGTTGCTAGTAGTGTTGATTACTCTTTGTAGTTGATGCTAGTTGGATTACTTGGTGGAAGAGTTTATGTTCAGATCCTTGATACTATTCATTACACCTCTGATCATGATTATGATTATGCTTTGAGAGTAGTTACTTTTGTTCCTGAGGACATGGGATAAGTCATGCTGATAATAGTCATGTGAATTTGATATTCGTTTGGTATTTTGATATGTTGTATGTTGTTTTTCCTCTAGTGGTGTTATGTGAACGTCGACTACATAACACTTCACCATATTTGGGCCTAGAGGAAGGCATTGGGAAGTAGTAAGTAGATGATGGGTTGCTGGAGTGACAGAAGCTTAAACCCTAGTCTATGTGTTGCTTCGTGAGGGGCTGATTTGGATCCACTAGTTTAATCCTATGGTTAGACTTTGTCTTAATTCTTCTTTTGTAGTTGTGGATGCTTGCGAGAGAGGTTAATCATAAGTGGGATGCTTGTCCAAGTAAGGGCAGTACCCAAGCGTCGGTCCACCCACATATCAAACTATCAAAGTAACGAACGCGAATCATATGAACATGATCAAACTAGCATGACAGAAATTCCCGTGTGTCCTCGGGATCGTTTTTCCTCCTATAAGACTTTGTTCAGGGTTGTCCCTTGCTACAAAAGGGATTGGTCCACTTTCTGCACCGTTGCTACTACTTGTTATTTGTTACTTTTCGCTTGCTACGTTTCACCTCGCTATACAATCACTTGTTACCGCTACTTTCAGTGCTTGCAGTTATTACCTTGCTGAAATCCGTTTATCAGAGCCTTCTGCTCCTCGTTGGGCTCGACACTCTTACTTATCAAAAGGACTACGATTGATCTCCTATACTTGTGGGTCATCAAGACTCTTTTCTGGCGCCGTTGCCAGGGAGTGAAGCGCCTTTGGTAAGTGGAAATTGGTAAGGAAACATCTATATACTGTGCTGAAATTTATTGTCACTTGTCCCTATGGAAACTGTTCCTTTGAGGAGTTTGTTCGGGGTATCTTCACCACGAACGGAAGCACGAGGAGTTGTTCCTCAACCTGAGGTACCTACTGATAATGTCTTTTATGAAATTCCTTCGGGTATGCTTGAGAAACTGCTGGCTAATCCTTTTACAAGAGATGGATCTTCACATCCAGACTTGCATCTAATCTATGTAGATGAAGTTTGTGGTCTATTTAAGCTTGTAGGTTGGCCTGAGGATGAGGTAAAGAATAAATATAAAGGATAAGGCGTTGACATGGTATAGACTATGTGATGATACTGGATCATGGGGCTACAATCGGTTGAAATTGGAATTTCATCAAAAGTTCTACCTATGCATTTAGTACATCGTGATCGGAACTTTATTTATAACTTTTGGCCTCATGACAGGGAAAGCGTAGCTCAAGCTTGGGGGAGGCTTAAATCAATGCTATATTCATGCCCCAATCATGAGCTCTCGAGAGAAATCATCACTCAAAACTTTTATGCTCGCCTTTCTCATGAAGATCGTACCATGCTTGACACTTCTTGTACCTGTTCTTTTATGAAGAGGGATATTGATCACAAGTGGAATCTATTGGAGAGAATCAAACGCAACTCTGAAGATTGGGAGCTGGAGGAAGGTAAGGAGTCAGGTATAAATTTCCAGTTTGATTGCGTTAAATCTTTTGTTGAGACAAATACTTCTAGAGATTTTAGCGCTAAGTATGGACTTGACTATGAGATAGTAGCTTCTCTATGTGAATCTTTTTCTACTCATGTTGATCTTCCCAAAGAGAAGTGGTTTAAATATCATCCTCCTGTAGAAAGCAACATAGCCAAAACCAATCTAGTTGAGGAGAAAGTCATTGCTTTTAGTGATCCTGTTGTTCCTTGTGCTTACACTAACAAACCACCATACCCTGCTAGGATAAAAGATTATTCTAAAGCTCCAACTGTGATACGTAGGGGTTACATTAGACCACTTGCACCCCCTGAGGAGATTAGAGTTGAACCTAGTGTTTCTATTATCAAAGATCTCTTAGCCGGAGACGTAGACGGGCAAGTTATCAAATTCTGTGAGGACTCCGCTAGAATTGCTAAACCTCACGCAAAAGACAAACACGGACCAGTAGTTGGCTTGCCCGTTGTTTCTGTCAAGATAGGAGATCACTGTTACCATGGTTTACGTGATATGGGAGATAGTGTTAGTGCGATACCCCATTCTCTGTATGATGAAATCAAAGATGAGATTGCACCTGCTGAGTTAGAACCCATTGATGTCACTATTACGCTAGCTAATAGAGACACTATCTGCACTTTGGGAATTGTGAGAGACGTAGAAGTCCTGTGTGGTAAGACGAAGTATCCTACTGATTTCCTCGTCCTTGGTACTGCACAAGATAGCTTTTGTCCCATCATATTTGGTAGACCCTTTCGCAACACTGTCAATGCTCACATTGATTGCATTAAGCAGACCATCACAGTTAGTTTCGAGGGTGTGTCTCATGAATTTAACTTCTCCAAGTTTGGAAGACAACCCCATGAAAGAGAGTCGTCTGGTAGGGATGAAACCATTGCTCTTGCCTCTATTGCCGTACCTCCTACGGATCCTTTAGAGCAATATCTTCTTGAGCATGAAAATGATATGCATATGGAGGAGAGAGATGAGATAGATTAAATTGTCTTAGAACAATATCCTATTCTCAAGAATAATCTGCATGTTGAACTGCTTGGGGATCCTCCCCCACCAAAGGGTGATCCTGTGTTCAAGCTTAAACAGTTGCCTGATACTCTTAAGTATGCCTATCTTGACGAGAAGGAGATATATCCTGTCATTATTAGTGCCCTCCTTTCAAAGCATGAAGAGAAGAAGTTACTAAGAACTCTGAGGAAGCACCGTGCTGCTATTGGATATACTCTGGATGATCTTAAGGGTATTAGTCCTACTCTATGTTAGCACAAGATTAAAATTGATCCTGACTTTAAACCAGTTGCTGATCATCAAAGGAGATTAATTCCTAAGATGAAAGAGGTCGTGAGAAAAGAAATATTAAAGCTTCTAGAAGCAGGAATCATTTATCTTGTTGCTCATAGTGATTGGGTAAGTCCAGTACATTGCGTACCTAAGAAGGGAGGTATCACCGTCGTTCCTAATGATAAGGATGAACTAATCCCACAAAGGATTATTACCGGCTATAGGATGGTGGTAGACTTCCGGAAACTGAACAAGGCAACCAGGAAAGTTCATTATCCTTTGCCATTTATCGACCAAATGCTAGAAAGGCTATCAAAACACACACGCTTTTGCTTTGTAGACGGTTATTTAGGTTTCTCGCAAATACCTGTTGCACAATCTGATCAGGAGAAAACCACTTTCACCTTCCCTTTCGATACCTTTGCCTATAGATATATGCCTTTTGGCCTATGCAATGCACCTGCCACCTTTCAAAGATGTATGATGGCTATATTCTCTGACTTTTGTGAAAAGATTGTCGAGGTTTTCATGGATGACTTCTCCGTTTACGGGTCTTCCTTTGATGATTGCCTCAGCAACCTTGATCGAGTCTTAGACAGATGCAAAGAAACCAACCTCGTCTTGAATTGGGAGAAGTGCCACTTTATGGTTAATGAAGGTATCGTCTTAGGACACAAAATCTCTGAAAGAGGCATTGAAGTTGATAAGGCTAAGGTTGATGCAATTGAGAAAATGCCTTGCCCCACAGATATCAGAGGTATACGAAGTTTCCTAGCTCATGCTGGTTTCTATAGAAGGTTCATTAAAGACTTCTCTAAGATTTCTAGGCCTCTTACCAACCTCTTGCAGAAGGATATTCCTTTTGTTTTTGATGAGGATTGTGAGGAAGCCTTCGAAATACGTAAGAAGGCTTTGATATCCGCACCTATTGTTCAACCACCTGACTGGAACTTGCCCTTTGAAATCATGTGCGATGCTAGTGATTATGTTGTTGGTGCTGTTCTAGGACAAAGAGTTGACAAGAAGTTGAATGTTATTCACTACGCTAGTAAAACTCTAGACAGTGCCCAAAGAAACTATGCCACTACGGAAAAGGAATTTTTAGCAGTCGTTTTTGCATGTGAAAAGTTCAGATCTTACATAGTTGACTCCAAAGTCACTATTCACTCTAATCATGCTGCTATTAAGTACCTTATGGAGAAGAAGGACGCTAAGCCTAGGCTGATCAGATGGGTTCTACTGCTACAGGAATTTGATTTGCACGTCATTGACCGAAAGGGTGCGGATAACCCTGTAGCAGATAACTTGTCTAGGCTAGAGAATCTCCTTGATGATCCACGACCTATTGATGACAGCTTTCCTGATGAGCAATTAAGTGTCATCCGCACTTCACATAGTGCACCGTGGTATGCCGATTATGCAAACTATATCGTAGCCAAATACATACCACCCAGTTTCACCTATCAGCAAAAGAAGAAATTCTTCTTTGATTTGAGACACTACTTTTGGGATGATCCTCACCTTTATAAGTAAGGAGTATATGGTGTTATTAGATGTTGTGTGCCTGAACATGAACAGGGACAGATCTTGCAGAAGTGTCATTCTGAAGCCTACGAAGGACACCACGCTGGAGATAGAACTGCCCACAAGGTATTGCAATCAGGTTTCTATTGGCCCACTCTCTTGAAGGATGCCCGTAAGTTTGTCTTGTCTTGTGACGAATGCCAAAGAATTGGGAATATCAGTAAGCGTCAGGAAATGCCTATGAACTATTCACTTGTCATTGAACCATTTGATGTCTGGGGCTTTGATTATATGGGACCCTTCCCAAGTTCCAATGGGTACACTCACATCTTAGTTGTTGTGGATTACGTCACTAAGTGGGTAGAAGCTATCCCCACTAAAAATGCTGATCACCACACCTCTATTAAGATGCTTAAAGAAGTCATATTCCCAAGATTTGGAGTCCCTAGATACTTGATGACTGATGGCGGTTCACACTTCATTCATGGTGTTTTCCGCAAGATGCTAGCTAAGTATGATGTCAACCATAGAGTTGCATCTCCTTATCATCCTCAGTTTAGTGGTCAAGTGGAGTTGAGTAATAGGGAGATCAAGTTGATCCTACAAAAGACCGTCAATAGATCTCGGAAGAATTGGTCTAGCAAACTTGACGATGCACTATGGGCCTATAGGACTGCTTATAAGAATCCCATGGGCATCTCGCCGTATAAAATGGTTTACGGTAAAGCCTGTCATTTACCTCTTGAGCTAGAACACAAAGCTTATTGGGCAATCAAAGAGCTCAACTTTGATTTCAAACTTGCCAGTGAGAAGCGGTTGTTTGATATCAGCTCGTTAGATGAATGGAGAGCCGAGGCATATGAGAATGCCAAGTTGTTCAAGGAAAAGGTTAAGAGATGGCATGACAAACGAATACAGAAACGAGAGTTCAATGTAGGTGATTATGTCTTGCTATACAATTCTCGTTTGAGATTCTTTGCAGGCAAGCTTCTCTCTAAATGGGAAGGTCCCTATGTTATCGAGGAAGTATATCATTCTGGTGCCATCAAAATCAATAGCACGGAAGGAAATTTTCCTAGAGTGGTAAATGGGCAGAGAATAAAGCATTACATCTCTGGCACTCCCATAAATGTTGAGACCAATATCATCAATGTCATAACTCTAGAGGAGTACATAAGGGGGTGTTTATCAACCTGTTTCAGACCCTGAAAACGAAGAAGTATTTGTTTCGGTAAGAAATTGGACTCCGATGCTTTTCCAGTAGGAAATTTCCTCCGTTTTGGATTTCTTGGAAAATTAGAAAAATAAGAAGCAGTCCGCAGAGCGAACGAGGCGGCCACAAGCCCTGCCACCGCCCCTACCCCCTGGTGGCGGAGGGCAAGCTTGTGGGAACCTCGTGTGCCTCCCGGACTCCGTTTTTTTGCGGAGCACTCCTTCTGGTCCAGAAAAAATCAATATATACTCACCCGAAGGTTTTGATCTCCGTATCGCGCAGTTTTCCTCTGTTTTCGTTTCGAGCTTGTGTCTGCCGCAGATCTAGGTCAAAATGTCTTCTCAAGATTTAGAAGAAGAGATCTATGTGGCCGATGATCGTGCTAACTCTAGGATTAGTGGGGACTTGGAACCATATGGTTGGACCACTGATGAGGAAGAGGACTATGAGCCCAAAGGGAAGGAGCAAACGAGTTCCGATGAAGAGGAGGCTCCTCTACCTCAACCTGAAAACACCCATGTGGAGTTCAAGAAGTCAAGGCTCCCTGACCATAGGAAGAAGCCTAAGACCTTGTTTATCCCTTCTCGTTTCTTGCAGGAGAGTAAGCAGGAACTTTGCCATATATTCTTGAAACTTGAGGAAGAAAATGACGATCTGAGGGAGCAGAACTTTTTGCTCAAGTGGAAATTAGAAAAGCTCAAGACTACGACAACAACACCACCATCACCGCAAAAGGAAGAGAACTAAGCATTGGTATGGGCAATCCCCTTGGCTTATGCCAAGCTTCGAGGAGTTGCCCTGGTATCATATCACCTTTATATCTTTTGCTTTTACCTTTGTTTTAGTTCTCTCCTTTTCAGTTTTTATTTCTTCTCTTAGAGGAATAAGTCTTTAGTATTTAGTTTGAGTCTTTTGCTTTTGTCTCACCCCCGATGTATTCGAGCTTACGAGCTATATAATAAAGAGTATCTTAGTCAAGGGCTTTGCTTTGTGCCATGATCAATAGTATGAAAAGAACGATAGCATGAAAGATCATGAGACGATCTTATGGAAAGTGATAACTTCACTTATGACGCGTATGATGATTGAAACTTGTTGAGAATAAATCAACATAGACCTCAGTCATTGTTGCAATTAATAAGAATTAATAAGTAAAGAGAGGTTCACATATAAATATATCATCTTAGACACTTTTTACAATTGTGAACACTCATCAAACTATTGCATGCTTAGGACTAGATGTTGGACAAGGAAGACAACATAATGAATTGTGTTTGCTTGGTTCCAATCAATGTTATATGATTAGAGATCCCTTAGAATGTGACGATTGCTTCCACCTCATATTAGCCAAAAATCCCGCACCAAGTAGAGACACTACTTGTGCATCCATAAACGTCCAACCCAGTTTTGCCATGAAAGTCCACCATACCTACCTATGGATTGAATAAGATCCTTCAAGTAAGTTGTCATCGGTGCAAGTAATAAAAATTGCTCTCTAATATGTATGATCTATTAGTGT
The DNA here is from genome assembly GCF_904849725.1 of Hordeum vulgare subsp. vulgare. Lineage (NCBI taxonomy): Eukaryota > Viridiplantae > Streptophyta > Magnoliopsida > Poales > Poaceae > Hordeum > Hordeum vulgare. The sequence continues at coordinate 552,908,066 of NC_058524.1, read as the reverse complement.
GTGGAAAATAAGCTTTGTACGAACCTGTGATGAGGAAGACATAAAAGCGACAGACTACATAATAAAGTTCTTTATCACAGGAGGCAATATAAAGTGACGTTCCTCCGCAGTAAGAGGACAGGCATTCAAACCTCAAAAGTGCATGACAACCTCTGCTTCCCTCTGCGAAGGGCCTATCTTGTACCTTTACTTTTTGCCCTTGTAAGAGTCATGGTGATCTTCACCAATTCCCTATTTTTGCCTTTGTCTTGGCTGCCGTCACATGCTTGGGAGAGATCTATATTCATATATGAACTTGGAGTTGAGTACTTATGCTTTATTATTGTTGACTTTACCGTTGAGGTAAATCGTTGGGAGGCAAAAACTATAAGCCCCTATGTTCCTCTGTGTCCAGCTGAAACTTTGACACCATGGGTACCACGTGAGTTGTAACAATTTTGGAAAATAAAAGAGATGATTGAGTATGTGGTTTGCCTTACAAGCTCTTATTTGACTCTTTCTGATGTTGTGATAAATTGCAATTGCTTCAATGACTATGGATTATTGATGGTTACTTCTCGGTAAGGTCTTTGCTTCATGCTTTGCTTTGTAAAGGAATAGTTACTTTCCTATAAGAATCTTTATGATGTATTATTGTTCTATGTGTGATCATGATGCCCTTACGTCCGTCTTATGTTTTATCGACACCTTCGTCCCTCAACATGTGGACATGTTTATGGAACTTGATTTTCGCTTGAGGACAAGCGAGGTCTAAACTTGGGGGAGTTGATACGTCCATTTTGCATCATGCTTTCATGTTGATATTTATTGCTTTTTGGGATGTTATATTACTTGTGGTACCATATTTATGCCTTTTCTCTCTTGTTTTGCAAGGTTTACTTGAAGAGGGAGAATTCAGGCAGCTAGAATTCTGGACTGGAAAAGGAGCAAATGTTAGTCCACTATTCTGCACATCTCCAAATGCCTTGAAAAGTTACGTCGATTTTTTTGGGATTATATAAAAAATACTGGGCGAAAGAAGTACGGAGGGGGGCTGTCAGGGCGCCACAAGCCCTACCACCGCCACCACCCCCCTGGTGGTGGAGTGGGGGCTTGTGGACTCCCTAATGGCCCACTACCCCCCTCTTTTTCTATATGAAGGGTCTTGGTCCAGAAAAAATCATTCGGGAGCTTTTTCGTGGTTTCGCCGCCGCCACGAGGTGGAACTTGAGCAGATCCAATCTAGGGCTCCGGCAGGACGATCATGCTGGGGAAACTTCCCTCTTAGAGGGGAAATCGTCGCCATCGTAATCACCAACACTCCTCTCATCGGAGGGGACTCATCACCATCAACATCTTCATCAGCGCCATCTCATCTCCTAACCCTAGTTCATCTCTTGTAACCAATCTTCGTCTGGCGACTCCGATTGGTACTTGTAAGGTTGCTAGTAGTGTTGATTACGCTTTGTAGTTGATGCTAGTTGGATTACTTGGTGGAAGAGTTTATGTTCAGATCCTTGATACTATTCATTACACCTTTGATCATGATTATGATTATGCTTTGTGAGTAGTTACTTTTGTTCCTGAGGACATGGGATAAGTCACACTGATAATAGTCATGTGAATTTGATATTCGTTTGGTATTATGATATGTTGTATGTTGTTTTACCTCTAGTAGTGTTATGTGAACGTAGACTACATAACACTTCACCATATTTGGGCCTAGAGGAAGGCATTAGGAAGTACTAAGTAGATGATGGGTTGCTGGAGTGACAGAAGCTTAAACCCCAGTCTATGTGTTGCTTCGTGAGGAGCTGATTTGGATCCACTAGTTTAATGCTATGGTTAGACTTTGTCTTAATGCTATGGAGTGTTGGTGATGATGATGGCGACGATTTCCTCCTCCGGGAGGGAAGTTTCCCCAGCAGGATCGTCCTATCAGAGCTCTAGATTGGTTCTGCTCAAGTTCCGCCTCGTGGCGGCGGAAAAACCACGAAAAAGCTCCACCTTGATTTTTTTTCTGGACGAAACCCTTCATATAGCAAAAGAGGGGGGCAAGTGGGCCAACAGGTATCCCACAAGCCCTCATGGCACAGCCTGTGAGGTGGCCGCACCGTGCAGGCTTGTGGCCAACCCGTGGCGCCCCTCTAGCACTTCTTCGGCCCTGTATTTTTTATTAATCCAGAAAAAATCCTCGTTGATTTTTACGGCGTTTGGAGTTGCGCAGAATAGGTATCTCAACTTTGCTCCACTTTTAGGCCAGAATTCCAGTTGCCAACATTCTCCCTCTTCATGTAAACGTTGCAAAATAAGAGAGAAAAGGCATAAGAATTGTACCGTGAAGTGAAATCACAGCCAAAGAAGTGATAAATATCAACATGAAAACATGATGCAAAATGGACGTATCAGCTCCCCCAAGCTTAGACCTCGCTTGTCCTCAAGCGAAAGCCTAGCTCAATAAATATGTCCACATGTTTAGGGAGAGAGGTGTCGACAAAACAAGAAACGAACATGCATGCATCATGATCAAGATCAGAACAGCAATACCAACATATAATCTCTCATGCTAAAGTGATAATTCCTTCACAAAGTAAAGCATGGATCAAGAATCTTACCGAGAAGTAACAATCGATAGCCTTTATTCATTGAAGCAATTGCAATTTATCACAACATCAGAAAGAGTCAAATAAGAGCTTGTAAAGCAAATTCACATACTCAATCATTCTTTCCTTCTCTACAATTGCTACTACTCACGTGGTACTCATGAGATCAAAGTTTCAGCTGGACACAGAGAAAGATAGGGGCTTACAGTTTTGCCTCCCAACTGCTTTCCTCAAGGGTAATGTCAACAATAATAATTCATGAATACTTACCTCCAAGTTGACATATGAATATAGATCTTTCCCAAGCATATGACGTTAGCCAAGACAAAGGTGAAATAAGGAATTGGTGAAGATCACCATGACTCTTTCAAGGGCAAAAAGTAAAGGTACAAGATAGGCCCTTTGTAGAGGGAAGCAGAGGTTGTCATGCGCTTTCGAGGTTTGGATGTGTGCCCTCTTAGTGCGGAGGAACGTCACTTTATATTGCCTCTTGTAATAAAGAACTTTATTATGCAGTCTGTCGCTTTTATGTCTTCCTCATCACAGGTTCGTATAAAGCTTATTTTCCACACACTAATAGATCATACATATTAGAGAGCAATTTTTATTTCTTGCACCGATGACAACTTACTTGAGGGATCTTATTCAATCCATAGGTAGGTATAGTGGACACTCATGGCAAAACTTGTTTGAAGGTTTATGAATGCACAAATAGTATCTCTACTTGGTGCGGGAGGTTTTGGCTAATGTGAGGTGGAAGCAATCGCCAGATGCTAAGGGATCTCTAATCATATAACATTGTTCAGAGCCAAGCAAACACAATTCATTACGTTGTCTTCCTTGTTCAACATCTACTTCTAGGCATGTAATAGTTTAGTGAGTGTTCACAATCATAGATGGTGTCAGAGATGATATATTTATGTGTGAACCTCTCCTTCCTTATCACTTCCTATTAATTGCAACAATGACCAAGGTCTACATTTGCCTACCCTCAAAAAGTTTCAATCCTCATTCTTTTTATATATGAAGCCATCACTTCCCATAAGATCATTACATGATCTTTCATGCTTTTGTTCTATTCTCACTCTTTTGATCATGGCAAGAGGCAAAGCCCTTCAACTAAGACACTATTTATTATACGGCTCACGAGCTCGAATACATCGGGGGTAACACAAAGTAAAACTCAAAACTAAAACACTAAGACTTTTAATCTACTAGAGAAAAAGAAAATTAAAACAAAGGTAAACGCAAAAGATGTGATGGTGATACGATACCGGGGCAACTCCCCCAAGCTTGGCACAAGCCAAGGGGATTGCCCATACCAATGCTCAGTGGTCTTCCTTTGGTGGTGAAGGTGGAGGAGTTGTTGCAATCTTTGACTCCAAGAGGGACATCAGTCTTTGATTTATACCTTGGAGATCTGTGATATGTTTCTCCAGCAAAACAACTTCACGAGTGAGACAAGTATTACGAGCACGAGTTGTTTCACAAAACCTCAAGAGTTCAATCAAAGATGGAGATAGTAGGTGGAGGTAAGGTTGGAGGAAATCCACTTCTTCAACTTCTTCCTTGCTGTGCACAGATTGCACTTCGTCCCATGCCTGATCCTTCTCCTTAGCCTCCATGACCTCCATCCTTTTCAGATCAGCATGAACTTATCCATAGATTTGACGGAGGTTGTTCTCCCCCACAGATTCCTGGGACAACATCTTGACCTAGATCTGCGGCAAAAAAACAGGCTCGAAACGAAAACAAAGGAAATCTGCGTGATGCAGGGGTCAGACCAAACGGGAGTATATATGATGATTTTTTCAGAACAGAAGGAGTACCGTGCACGAAAACGGAGTCGGGGAGGCGCACGAGGTGGCCACAAGCCTTCACGGTGCGGCCAGGGCATGGGCCCATGCCGTGCAGGCTTGTCGCCTCCTCGCGCACTTTCCGGACTACTTCCAATTTTTGTATTTTTTCAAATATTCCAAAACGGAGAAAATTTCCCACCGGAAAAGTTTTGGACTGTGTTTTCTTACCGAATCACATGCCTCTTCGTTTTCGGAGTTTGAAACAGGCTTATAAATATCCCTTAGGTATTCTTCCGGAGTTATGGTAATGTAATATTGCTTTCAACATTTATGGGATTACCTGAGATATAATGCTTGATTCTGTGCCCATTTACCACTCTCGGACAATTACCTTCCGTGTTGTTGATCTTGATAGCACCGGAACGATATACTTCCTCAACAACATAGGGACCTTCCCATTTAGAGAGAAGCTTGCCTGGAAAGAATCTGAAATGAGAGTTATATAGCAAGACATTATCACCTACATTGAACTCATGCTTTTGTATCCTCTTATCATGCCACCTCTTAACCTTCTCTTTGAACAGTTTGGCATTCTCATATGCCTGAGTTCTCCACTCATCAAGCGAGCTAATATCAAATAACCTCTTCTCACCGGGAAGTTTGAAATCAAAGTTGAGCTCTTTGATTGCCCAATAAGCTTTATGCTCTAGCTCAAGAGGTAAATGACAAGATTTACCGTACACCATTTTGTACGGAGACATGCCCATGGGATTCTTATAGGTAGTTCTATAAGCCCACGGTGCGTCATCGAGCTTCTTAGACCATTCTTTCTAGACCTCTTGACAGTCTTTTGCAGAATCAGTTTAATCTCTCTATTATTTAGCTCTACTTGACCACTGGACTGAGGGTGGTAGGGAGACGCAATTCTATGGTTGACATCGTACTTAGAGCGTTTTACGGAAAGCACCATGAATGAAGTGTGAACCACCATCGGTCATTAGATATTTAGGGACTCCAAATCTAGGGAAGATAACTTCTTTCAGCATCTTGATAGAGGTGTTGTGATCAGCACTACTAGTGGGGATAGCTTCTACCCACTTAGTGACATAATCAATAGCAACTAGGATATGAGTATACCCGTTGGATTTTTGAAAAGGTCCCATATAATCAAATCCCCAAACATGAAATGGTTCAATGACAAGTGAATAGTTCATAGGCATTTCCTGACGTTTGCTAATATTACCTATTCTTTGACATTCGTCACAACAAGACAAACTTACGGGCATCCTAGAAGAGAGTGGGCCAATAGAAACCTGATTGCAATAGCTTGTGTGCAGTTCTATCTCCCGCATGGTGGCCTCCGTAGGCCTCGGAGTGACACTTCTGTAGGATCTGTCCCTGTTCATGTTCAGGTACACAACGTCTAATAACACCATCTACTCCTTCCTTATAAAGGTGAGGATCATCCCAAAAGTAATGTCTCAAGTCAAAGAAGAATTTCTTCTTTTGCTGGTACGTGAAACTAGGTGGTATATATTTGGCAACGATATAGTTTGCATAATCAGCATACCATGGTTCACTACGTGAAGCATTGATGACATTCATTGCTCATCGGGAAAGCTATCATCAATAGGTTGTGGGTCATCAAGAACGTTCTCCAACCTAGACAAGTTATGTGCTGCGGGGTTATCAGCACCCTTTCTGTTGACAATGTGCAAATCAAATTCTTATAGCAAGAGAAGCCATCTGATAAGTCTAGGTTTAGCGTCCTTCTTCTCCATGAGGTACTTAATAGAAGCATGATCAGTGTGAACAGTGACTTTGGAATCAACTATGTAAGACCTGAACTTTTCACATGTAAACACGACTCCTAAAAATTCCTTCTCCGTAGTGGCATAGTTTCTTTGGGCACTGTCTAGAGTTTTACTAGCATAGTGAATAAAATTCAACTTCTTATCAACTCTTTGCCCTAGAACAGCACCAACAACATAATCACTAGCGTCACACATGATCTCAAAAGGTAAGTTCCAATCCGGTGGTTGAACAATAGGTGCAGTTATTAAAGCCCTCTTAAGTATTTCGAAGGCTTCCTCACAATCATCGTCAAAGACAAAAGGAATATCCTTTTTCAAGAGATTGGTAAGAGGCCTAGAAATCTTTGAGAAGTCTTTGATGAACCTTCTACTGAAACCAACATGACCAAGGAAACTTCTTATACCTTTGATATCTGTGGGGTATGGCATTTTCTCGATTGCATCAACCTTAGCTTATCGACTTCAATACCTCTTTCAAAAATTTTATGTCCTAAGACGATGCCTTCATTAACCATAAAGTGGCACTTCTCCCAATTCAAGACAAGATTGGTGTCTTTACATCTCTGTAAGACTCGATCAAGGTTGCTGAGGCAATCATCAAAGGAAGAGCCGTAAATGGAGAAGTCATCCATGAAAACCTCAACAATCTTTTCACAAAAGTCAGAGAATATAGCCATCATACCTCTTTGAAAGGTGGCAGGTGCATTACATAAGCCAAAAGGCATACCTCTATAAGCAAAGGTACCGAAAGGGTAGGTGAAAGTGGTTTTCTCCTGATCAGATTGTGCAACTGGTATTTGGGAGAAACCAGAATATCCGTCTAGAAAGCAGAAGTGTGTGTGTTTGGACGGCCTTTCTAGCATTTGGTCGATAAAATGCAAAGGGTAATGATCTTTCCTAGTGGCTTTATTCAATTTCCTAAAGCGATCACCATCCTATAGCCAGTAATAATCCTCTGTGGGATCAATTCTTCCTTATCTTTAGGGACAACGGTAATGCCTCCCTTGTTAGGGACGCAATGCACCAGACTCACCGAATCGCTATGAGCAACAGGATAGATAATACCCACTTCCAGGAGCATTAGAATTTCTTTTCTCACTACTTCTTTCATCTTAGGATTTAATCTCCTTTGATGATCAGCAACCGGTTTGAAGTCAGGATCAGTTTTAATCTTGTGCTGGCATAGGGTAGGACTAATGCCCTTAAGATCATCAAGAGTATATCCAATAGCAGCACGATGCTTCCTCAGAGTTTTTAGTAACTTCTTTTCTTCATGCTCTGAGAGGCTAGCACTAATAATGATAGGATATATCTCCTTTTCATCAAGATAGGCATACTTAAGAGTATCAGGCAACTGTTTAAGCTCGAACACATGATCGCCCTTTGGTGGGGGTGGATCCCCAGAGAGTTCAACATGCAAGTTATTCTTAAGGATAGGATATTGTTCTAAGACAACTCTATCTATCTCATCCCTTTCATCCATATGCATATCATTTTCATGCTCAAGCAAGTATTGCTCTAAGGGATCAGTAGGAGGCATGGCAATAGAGGCTAAGGCAATAGTTTTATCCCTACTAGGCAACTCCATTTCATGAGGTTGTCTACCAAACTTAGAGAAACTGAACTCATGTGACACACCTTCAAAGCCAACAGTGACAGTTTGCTTCTCACAATCAATATGAGCATTGACAGTATTGAGAAAAGGTCTACCAAATATGATGGGACAAAAGCTATCTTGTGTAGTAGCATGTACGAGGAAATCAGCAGGATACTTCGTTTTACCACACAAGACTTCAACATCCCTAACAATTCCCACACGGCAGATAGTATCTCTATTGGCAAGCTGAATAGTGACATCAATGGGCTCTATCACAAAAGGTGCAATCTCATCTTTGATTTCATCATATAAGGATTGAGGTATTGCACTAACACTAGCACCCACGTCACATAAGCCATGATAACAATGATCTCCTATCTTAACACAAACAACATGCATGCCAACAACAGGCCTATGTTTGTCTCTAACGTGAGGTTTAGCAATTCTAGCAGCATCTTCACAGAAGTGAATATTATGTCCCTCAACATCGTCGGACAGAAGATCTTTGATAATAGCAATGCTAGGTTCAACTCTAATTTGCTTAGCGGTGTAGGTGTTCTAATATAGCTCTATGTATCATAGTTGAAGCTTTAGAATGATCCTTCATCCTAAGAGGGAAGGGTGGTTTCTCAATGTAAGCACTGGGAACAACAGGATCATTATAGGAAATGACTTTCTCTTCAACTGGAGTGGGTTTAACTACATTGACTTCTAAAGGAGGATGATATTTAAAACACTTCTCTTTGGGGAGATCAATATGAGAAGCAAAGGATTCACACAATGAAGCTACTATCTCAGAGTCAAGTCCATACTTAGCGCTAAAATGACTAAAGGTATTTGACTCAACAAAGGATTTAACGCAATCAAACGTGAAATTCATACCTGAATCCTTACCTTCTTCAAGCTCCTAATCTTCAGAGTTGCGTTTAATTCTCTCCAAGAAATTCCATTTGAAGTCAATATCGCTCTTCATAAAAGAACCGGTACAAGAAGTGTCAAGCATGGTGCGATCATCATGAGAAAGCCAAGCATAGAAGTTCTGAATGATAATTTCTCTCGAGAGCTCATGATTGAGGCATGAATATAACATTGATTTAAGCGTCCCCCAAGCTTTAGCGATGCTTTCTCTGTCACGAGGCCAAAAATTGTAAATATAGGTTCGATCACGATGTACTAAATGCATAGGATAAAACTTTTGATGAAATTCCAATTTCAACCGATTGTAGTCCCATGATCTAGTATCATCACATAGCCTATACCATGTCAACGCCTTATCCTTGAAAGATAAAGGAAAGACCCTCTTCTTGAACTCATCCTCGGGCAAACCTGCAAGCTTAAATAAACCACAAACTTCATCTACATAGATTAGATGCAAGTCTGGATGTGATGTTCCATCTCGTGTAAAAGGATTAGCCAGTAGTTTCGCAAGCATACCCGAAGGAAATTCAAAGAAAATATTTTCAGTAGGTGCAGCAGGTTGAGGAGCAACTATTTGTGCTTCCGTTCGAGGTGGAGATACCCCGAACAAGCCCCTCAAAGGATTAGTATCCATAGTGACAAGTGACAATAAATTTCAGCACAATATATGAATGTTTCCTTACCAAGTTCCACTTACCAAAGGCGCTTCACTTCCCGGCAACGGCGCCAAAAAAGAGTCTTGATGACCCAAAAGTATAGGGGATCAATCGTAGTCCTTTCGATTAGTAAGTGTGTCGAACCAAACGAGGAGCAGAAGGATCTGACAAGTGGTTTTCAGCAAGGTAAAATCTGCAGGCACTGAAATTGTCGGTAACAAGTGATTGTGTGGTGAGATGATTCATAGCAACCAACAAGTAACAAAAGTAGCAACGGTGCGGCAAAGTGGACCTATCCCTTTTGTAGCAAGGGACAAGCCTGGACAAAGTCTTATAGGAGAAAAAACGCTCCCGGGGACACACGGGAATTTCTGTCATGCTAGTTTCATCATGTTCATATGATTCACGTTCGTTACTTTGATAGTTTGATATGTGGGTGGACCGGCGCTTGGGTACTGCCCTTACTTGGACAAGCATCCCACTTGTGATTAACCCCTCTCACAAGCATCCACAATTACGAAAGAAGAATTAAGAAAAAGTCTAACCATAGCATTAAACTAGTGGATCCAAATCAGCCCCTTACGAAGCAACGCATAAACTAGGGTTTAAGCTTCTGTCACTCTAGCAACCCATCTTCTACTTACTACTTCCCAATGCCTTCCTCTAGGCCCAAATAATGGTGAAGTGTTATGTAGTCGACGTTCACATAACACCACTAGAGGAAAAACAACATACAACGAATCAAAATATCAAACGAATACCAAATTCACATGACTACTATTAGCATGACTTATCCCATGTCCTCAGGAACAAAAGTAACTACTCACAAAGCATAATCATATTCATGATCAGAGAGGTAATGAGTAGCATCAAGGATCTGAACATAAACTCTTCCACCAAGTAATCCAACTAGCATCAACTGCAGAGAGTAATTAACACTACTAGCAACCTTACAAGTACCAATCGGAGTCGCGAGACGGAGATTGGTTACAAGTGATGAACTAGGGTTTGGAGATGAGATGGTGCTGATGAAGATGTTGATGGTGACGAGTCCCCTCCAATAAGAGGAGTGTTGGTGATGACGATGGCGACGATTTCCCCCTCCGAGAGGGAAGTTTCCCCGGCAGGATCGTCCTGCCGGAGCTCTAGATTGGTTCTCGTCAAGTTCCGCCTCGTGGCGGCGGCGAAACCAAGAAAAATCTCCTCCTTGTTTTTTTGGACGAAACCCTTGATATAGCAAAAGAGGGGGGTAAGTGGGCCAGCAGGTTGCCCATAAGCCCTCATGGCGCGGCCTGGGGGATGGTCGCGCCGTGCAGGCTTGTGGCCAATTCCTGGCGCACCTCTAGCACTTTTTCGGCCCAGTATTTTTTATAAATGCGGAAAAATCCTCGTTGATTTTTACGGCATTTGGAGTTGCGCAGAATAGGTATCTCAACTTTCCTCCACTTTCAGGCCAGAATTCCAGTTGCCGGCATTCTCCCTCTTCATGTAAACCTTGCAAAATAAGAGAGAAAAGGCATAAGAATTGTACTATGAAGTGAAATAACAGCCGAAGAAGCTATAAGTATCAACATGAAAACATGATGCGAAATGGACGCATCAGCGGCAAACAAGAAAATTCAAGACAAAACAAAGAGGACTCACGGTCGAAGTGGTCGTCAGTCTCGTGGGCATTATGTAGGGCCTCGAGCTCCCGCACCTTGTTCGCTTGGGTGACGCGGGAGACTTCTTCCTAGAGGGCCACGGCCGTCTCCAGCGCCTTGGCCAGCTACTCCAGCCTCTGGATCAGGGCTTCCTCCTTCTCCTTCAAGGCAGCGTCCTTGAGCTTTATCTCCTCGAGATGAACCGTCTCAAGACGCTCCATGTCGGCAGCATGAGAGTTGTCCTTCTCCTATAGGGCAGCGCGCAGCTGCTCCAGCTCGGCCTATCGGGCCACCTCGAGTTCCTTCTTCTCCGTCTGGAGAAGAGCCAGCTGCTGCTGGAGCCGGCCGTCCGCCTCGCGCAACGCGTCCCACTCAGCGACGGCCTCGCCCAGCCGGACCTGAAGTTCGGCGACCTGGCCGTCAGCCGCCTGTTTCTGAGCGCGCAGCACATTATATGCCTGCAGCTGGGCATCATAAAGATCCTACGAGCAAAGGAAGGAAGAAGCAAAGTAAGATTTGGCCTGGTTAATTCATAACCAGCCCGATTCTCGGGGGCTACACCCAGTGGGTGCGCTAGCGCGTCCCCACTAAAAAAGCAAAACAAGAGATAAGCTTGAAGAGATTCGGCCCGATTCTCGGGGGCTACACCCAGTGGGTGCGCTGGCATGCCCCCACTGATTCAAGAAGAAGAAGAAGAAAAATCAAAAACCAAGACAAAGAGGAGGCAAAGGACGAAGCACTTACCCTGGTGCTCTCCTCCAAACACTCCAGATCGCTGCCCGCCACGCGGGCTTCCTGCTCCATCTTGTACCGGTTGTTGGCAAATAGCGATACCAGCTTCAGGACGCCTTGAAGTATGGTGCCAGCGGGCAGCGTCTTGCGCTCATGGTTGGCCGCTCGCCAAGCCTTCATAGGCCGGCTCCCGGCTCTGGGGTCGGCTCGTGGAGCAGCCGGGCCACGATTGGAGAGGACGATGGTACCGTCTCCAGTCATCGGTACGGCTCCCGGCTCCGTCGACGTCCCAGCCGGCGCCGTCTCCACAGCAGGAGGGGATCGGCCGCATCCGGCACATCCATGGCCACCTTCGACGCGTCCAAGTTTAGTTCCGGCGCGTAGGCCGCCACCTCGGCCTCCGGCGACTCAGGGATCTCCTCGAGGTCCACTTGTGCAGAGACGTCCGGTTCGGATGGCCTGGCCGCCTCGGCCGTCTGGGTACACCTCGGGGCCGCCTCGCTAGCTGGCTCCTCCACGTGAACACGCGTGGGGGGGGTCATGTCTAGACTTCCTACGCCTCTTCGTAGGCTTCTCGGCTCGGCCGGGCCGAGATCGGCCTTCGGCCAACTCCCAGCAGTGGGCAGATTGTTCCTCAATTTCCTTCTGGGCAGCGTCAGCCGCTGTCAAGCCGGCTCGCTCAGTGGTGGAGGCGGTGTCTTCCTCTACGTCCTGTGCCTCCCTGCCAAGCAACACTTTGAGGAACATGTCTTCATGAAAAAATAAGCAAAAGATAATGAAAGGGAACCCTTACCCCGCGACGATGGGCACATGCCTCCTGCCGGCACCAGCACGATGCTTCTTAGCGCCGCGTGCTCGTACTCCAGCTGGAGGACCCGTCGCGACCCGCTTGGGATCCGGCCTGGAAGCTGTGGCACCATTGCCTTTCTTACGGGCCGCCTCGCCAAGACCGGCCGCCTCAGCCTTATGACGCCTTCCGTGCGTCAAAGGGGGGCTGGTGACTTCCTCCACCCCGTCGGAGTCTTCCTCGAAGGCCGCATCAGATAGGGAGGGCGGAGTCTCATCATCATCCGTCCAATCAACAATGGAGGGCTTCAGGTGCTCACCAGACGGCTCCGTGCCCTCCAACTCCAGCGCATCCTACGAACCCTCGGAGGCGGCAGAGCACGACTCGATCATGCCTTCGTCCTCGCTCTGCGAGGCGTCGGACGTTACCACGTCGGTGGCAGGCGGGTTGAGTGCTTGCAGCTTCTTGAACACATGCGCAACAGAGTCGGTGGCCGGCTCAAAAAGATGACCGACTATAAGAAAAACAACAAGAACCGCCTCAATAAGAGTGCTTACCATCGGAGGCGGACGTGACATGTCGTAAGGGGCCAGCTCCCACTCCCAGTTCCCACCATCGTCCATGTGTGCGGTGGAAATCTGGTCCACACCCCACACCACCGCGCCGGCTGTGAAGTTCTTGGTGGAGATCCGGCAAGGATCATACCAGCCGCTCATCTAGCAAACCATATGGGGCTGCCTCTGCAGGGGCAAGATCCTGCGGGTAATCATGGCGGTAAGCAGGCCGCTGCCCTGGAGGCCGCGACCCTTCAAGTTGTCGAGGTAGGCGCTGATCTGCGCTACCTCGGGAATCAGCTTCGGATACTTCGCCTGCAAGTTCAACCTTGCCATTGCAGGATCGATGTTGAACTGGGCATGTTGAGGGCGTTGTGTGTGGGGCTGGCGTTCTTCACATAGAAGAAGCCTTTCTGCCTCTGCTTGATGGATTCTTGTAGTGGCATCTAGGGGAAGCCGGACTTCGACCGATGATGCACCAGCGCGGCTCCGCACGGCGTCATCGGCAAGGGCCGTCCAGCTTCTCCAGCTCGGCCTTCTCCATCTTCTTGGACTGCTGCTTGAGGAAGAATAAGATCTGCTAGAGGTCGAGGCGAGACTCGATCCCTAGAAAGCCCTCGCATAGGACGACGGAGGAAGACAGCTGGAGAATGGCGTTCGTTGCCAAGTTGTGCGTCCGCAGGCCGTAGAAGGTGAGCCAGTTGGAGAAGAATGTGCTCGCCGAAAGCCCAACGCCCGTGTAGAAGTGCTCGTCGAACACGATGATCTCTCCCTCCAGCGGCGTCGGGGATCCGCACCGTCACCAGAGAGGCAGGAGGCAACATCCGGCGGTGGCGGAGTGCCTCGATGTGGCCGTTGTAAATGTCGCTGCTGAGCCAAGCTCCATGGGACGAGCTCTTCTTCGAAAAGGAGCCGCTCGCCATGACTACGGGCGACGGGTGCTCGGGAAGACTAGCGCCAGCGGGTGGCGCAAAGGCGACGGAGAGGATGAAGGCGAAGAGAGACGGTCTCTTTCTCTCTCGGCTCAGGGAGGAAGAGGGCGTCGATGCGGGGCGAGAAGGGTGCGAATGGCCTCCTCGGTACCCCCGCACCCCATTTTGACCCCACGAAGGAACCTGGGGAGGGGGTCCGGTGCGTGGAGAGCCCCACTAATCCCGTGTATTACGGGTGGTAACGTTTCCCGAGACCCAACCGCCACGGAGTAAATCTGCAGAGGATCCTCTACATGGCGGCCGAGGGGGCGTCGTGGCGGGACCCAGGGCCCAGGCCCGGTCCCGTCACCTGCGTAAACCATCATCAAGTCAGGCCGGGCCTGGCACGTGGCATGGTTTATGCAGCCTACGATGAAGCCGAGGCGTCGCTTGGAAGCCAGCCGGCTTTCAAGCTGGCGTCCCCTACCGCAGGCGGCGGCAGGAATACAACGGCAAACAATCAAGTCAGTGAGGCCACCCGCTCCTAAGCGACGAGCCTCCCGAACTTTGGGGACTACCGTCGGGGGGATAACCCTGGGGTAGGCTCAACGAGCCTGCTCCTTTACCTTCAGCCCAGAAGGAATGACCAAAACAATTCTACAAAGCCCAAGTCCCTTGGCCGACTAGGAAACACCTACTGGCTGGGGGTGAGGCGGCGGACTCTCTGGCTGGCCAAGAAGCAACTGCCGGCTAGAGGCGAGACGACTACCTTTCCCTAGCCGCCTAGGCCAAGCCAGCCGGCTAGGGACGAGGCGGCCGTGCCCAGACCAGCTAGTGGAGCAAGCTAGCCGGCTTGGGATCTCAAGTCTCATCAGATCATAGGTCATGACGAGACCCTACGATTAAAGGTGGCCACGCGTCAGCAAAGGTACTGGATCGGAAAGCACGACGGGTACCAACGTAGGCGGCCACGCCACTGACTACCCCCAGCTCTGATCCACCACCCTGCACAGTGTCGGAGGCGGCCGTACTGTGTGCTGATGACGAATCTCGCTAGACGATGCCAGACGTATCATACGTGTCCTCCGTAAACCTTATGCGAGAGCCTCATTGGCTAGCCGGCGGGTCCCACAGCCAGACGGGACCTCGCAGCCGGCTGGCCTCTCAAGCGACAAGACAAGACCCCCGTGGCCCCCCTGGCCAGTCGGCGAGGCTGCCAGCCGGGTCCCACTCTTGTACCATTTATCCATATTGTAGGTCGGTGGGTTCGTCTATAAAACCCCCCTGCCCCCTCCATGCAGAGGGCCGGTCAACTTAGCACATACACCAACCACATAGGAGAGGCAGAGATGAGCCGGCTGCTCCTTCTTCCTCCTCCGCAATACAGCTCCACGAGCATTTTGTAGTCCCATTCATACATCATACACTCCGGCATGACTAGGTGTATTATCTCTACGGAGAGCCTTGAACGTGGTACATCGTGCGTTCCATGCTTGTACCAACCTCGCCCCCAGCACCCTCCGGTGCCACTTTGGTTCGTTCCATATTTAGCCGACCCATGGCTTATGTTGTGAGTATTCACCCGCAATGGGTGATAGGTGTGGCAAAGCACGGTAATATAAATCTGTAATAAAAAATTACAGCAAGGTAGCAAGTGACAAAAGTGAGCAGAAATGGTGTAACAATGTTGAGAATCAAGGCCTAGGCTTCATACTTTCACTAGTGGCAACTCCCAACAACATTAACATACTCTAATCACATGATATTTCCACTAAAACGTGCAATGGAGACATACTCGGAGGTCATTCCTTTGGAGACGTACTCTCAAATTTCAATCAATTCACAAAAGAGGAAATCACTCATGAAAATATTCTTCTAATCCATGTCCAATAGATCGCAGTCACCATGGTCTCAGAGATTATACAAGATAAAATCAAGTGAGCACATCAATCCAATACATAGAAGAGGGGAAACATCATGGGATCACTCTAGATTAACATAGCCTATGATCACAATCAAGATCACATCATGGGAGAGAGAATCAACCACATAGCTATTGTAGAAGACCTTAGCACCGAGGAGGAACTACTCCCGCTTCATGGAGGGAGGAAGCAACGTCGATGAAGATGAATCCGGGGGCACTTCCCCTTCCTGGTAGGGCGCCGACACAAGAATTATGGTTCCCCAAAACTTGTTGGCGATGCTGGCGGAGATTGGAATTGCTTCTGGAGAAAACTGTTCTGGAATCAAGGATTCCTCCACGGGGGTAACAATAGGGCCAAAGGGGGGCACCATGGGAGATCCCACTCGCCCAGGCGGCCTGGTGGCGCGGCCTCCCCCTAGGCCGCGCCAGGTGGCCGCCTGGGTGGGGGGTGGCCCCCATCTGGCTCTCCTTCGGGCGTATGGAGTCTTCTGGAATGCTGATTTTTTATATAATTTCTCTGGAATTTTTCGAGCACTGTAAATATGGGTATAAACCTGCAATTCACAAACATCAGCAGACAGAAACTGGCACCGGGTGCACTGAGTTAGTAGGTTAGTTCAAATATGTTGAAAAAGGTATGAAAGTGTACAAAACACATAGCAATATCACCCAAAACTTGCATGGAGCAAGCAGAAATTATAGATACGTTTGGGACATATCAACATCCCCAAGCTTAATTCCTACTCGTCCTCGAGTAGGTAAATGATAACAAGCATACTTTCTGTGGTGACATGCTAACACACATATAAGAACTTCAAAGTAAAGCAAGTAAGATATGCAATTCAATTCAATACAATAACAAGCAAGAGTCAGTATCTAGTATTGAAACTAGCAAAATAAGAACATAAAGGTGCAAGAGCTCTCGCTGTCCGTGACTCGAATGTCTCCAAATGGTGTTTGCGTGCAAGAAGTGGGAGATGAGTTTAGAGCATAAAAATACTATATAGTTTAATTTAGAACTCAATCTACTACAACTTCACACTTGGTCTCCTTCGGAATCTTATTTTGACTCGTCCCCATACCACTAGTCAAGCACAAGTCAAACTGATCCTCTCCCTTTCGACTTTGAGCACTCATGCAATGGATGAGCGCAAGCAAGATAATTGGCACTTAGGATGGCAAATAGAAAAATGATGGGGAAGGAAGACAAAAAAGGTTTGAAGGGCTCACATCAATGAGGACAATCATAGGTGAGAGAAAGCCAAATGATAGATATGATGTGAGGAGTAGAGATTGCCATGCAACGGATGCACATATGAGCTAAGGTAAGCTCTCCAATGGAAATAGTGGGGGTGCATCCAACTTGCTTGCTCATTAAGACCTAGATCTCATTTGAGGAGGCTCATCATTGGAATATACAAGCCAAGTTTTATAGTGTAAGGGTCCCCACATAGTTATGCATAAATGATAATCTCTATGGAGTACAAATATGATAATGGAGTACGAGTGTGGATCTTTCAAAAGGAATAGTAGTGTTGCCCCTTTCTCTCTTTTTTTTATTTTTTTATTTTTTTGGTATTTTTGTGGCCTCTTTGGCTCTTTCTATTCATCTCTCATTTGTCCTCTTTGGGATATTTTAATTTGTCCTCTTTTGGGATATTTTGTTTTGTCCTCTTTGGGACATTTTCCTCACTTAAGGGCAACACTCTATATTTTACAAGAAATAAAAAGAAGATGTTCACATTTTATAAGATGTACTCAACATAAATATAAATGAACATTATCATGATTTATGCAAATGTATGCCTCTGCCAGTGTAGCAAAAGCATGTATGACATGAATATCAAGTCGTGAGATGGTGGATGTTGCATGGCAATGTATCTCCGAAAGGCTGTGGAAATGCCTTAATAGGTAAATATGGTGGTTGTTCTGAGGAAGGATATAATGAGGCTTATGATGACAGAGCGTATCATACCAAGGGTTTGGATGCACTGGCGAAGTACGCACCAACTCTCAACATGAGAAAGGCAATGCACGGCATCGAAGAGGCTAGCAAGATATGGATGGTGTAAGTGCCAACAATCGAATACTCACATTAGTCCGAAGAGCTCATGCACTTATTGTGGGTAACTCTCTATCTAGTCAGGAGATTCACAAAGAGACAAGTACCCCAGGGAGGAGTGTTTGGGGGTATGGTTACCCCTGCGCATCCTCGACCCATGATAACGTGAGGGTACTCTATATATTCCAACCCCTCTAGAAGTTAGAGATCCATCTAGTAGCTAGAGTTCTCAACTGTAGCGACCCGACTCAAAACTTATCAAGCCTCTGTGTATCTGTGCCATCCCTGGATTAGTATGCTGGCACACACAGTACATCAATGTATATATCAAAGTGCAATCACATGGAAATAGCGTAAACCTGATATATACCTTAAATATCTCAGCGGAAACAATCAAGGGAGTGGAGTCCCAATAAACACCAATGGCAAGTTGAGTGCGGACCGTAACCCTGAACGTACTCTTACTCGTCGAGGAAAATATCTGCAACATAAGACGTTGCAGCCGTGTAGGTCAGCATATTGAATATGCCGGCAAGTCACATAAGAGAGCGGTGAAAAGTAATCATCTATACTATATGCATATATGGCAGGTGGGGCTATAAGTTTTTAGCGAAAAGCAAGTTTTCTCCTACATCAAGAGAGGGTTAAAAGAAAAATGTTACTACGTTGTTTGTTGTTAACGAGATGGTTCCGCCAACCAATTCTCGTACCCGAGTTGTCAATAATTCCCACATCAATATTATTATTTGTGTTGAGAATTTCAGATAACTTCAGTTCCTTTGGCTCAAGTTGTCCATGACCATGGACATGGCTAATCGATTAGGTTTGAGTACTCTGTAGAGTTTTGCACACGTTCCCCACAAGATTTGATCACCTCCGTGTATGTCCTCGCAATTCAGGCTATTTGAAGACCGGATGATCAAAACATGGTCTTTCAACGGGTCCCTCTGAATCCCTGTCCGTGTCCATCCAATCCTACCGTTCTTCTACATCTGCTAGCACCGCCTGTCCAGAGTCGCCGCGTTGTTGAACCAAGCCAGAGCCCATAATGACTTGTGGATGTGCACGTAAGCCTTGGGTCTTGAAAATATCCGTTCGTCTCTTTGAGCCTAGGTGAAGCTTTCCGCAAGATGTCATGGCACGTCTCCAGCATCCCGGGTCATCCACTGGTTTCTCCAGGGAGCCGATCAACCGTCCTTCACCCAGAGTTGCATTGCAACACGTGGACTTGAAAAGTCTTGACTTAACCGGTCTTGCTTATTAAATTATTCTCGCATCACTCGTGATAAACTCTCAACTAGAATCCCGTCTACTCAAGCATAGCAATATGAAATTTGTCTTCCCGGGCCAAGTAACGGGGTTGTTGGGTGCCTACCACATGATACTACAATATGTAACCATAATTTCCAAGTACCTACTCAGCATGCAATTGGTCATAGGATGGTAGAACTACGATGCATAAAACATAGGTGATACATGATCAAATGACTTGCCTGGTGATGTTGACGAAGAAGAATTTTCGTTCTCGAGGAATAACTTGATACACTACTCGTCACTCTCCGATGAAATCTATATAACAACCATATCATTCACGTAAGCACTCATACTAGCAATCATTCTAGCAATCAAAACAAAAGAGAGAGCGAATAAGAATCCGAAAGAAACTTCAACTAAAACTAGGAGTCTTCTACTACATCAAACACTAAATAGTTTTCTTTTTCTCACTGAAAATAAAATATTAAATAACAGAGAACTAAGATATAAATTTAACCTAGATAAAATAAATTATTTTAGATAAAACTATTTTGAAAGTATTTTCGAATGGGAGTTGAAAGAGTAGAGAAATCAATTGCAAGTTACTAGAGAACTAGAATTGATTTCATGATAACAAATAAAATAAAAATAGAAACTTGTTGAGAACCTACTGTTTAACTAACAGAAACTAAACATAAACTTTCTGAAATATAAAAAAAATTAATTTAAAAACAATTATAGAAAAAGAAATAGCCATAATCCTAAAAGAACTAAAACAGAATCTGTTTTGGTAAAAACTACAAGTAAAATTATTTAAAAAAATTGAGATTTAAAATACTGAAATATATGATCACTAGGAAACAACAGCAAAAATAATTAAATTAAAATCTATTTTTAAACTCTCAAAATAAGCAAAACAAGGTTTAAACTAAATCTGGTCTAATTCAAATTTCAAAACTTCAAACATAGGCAAATAATATGTTTTCAGAAACTACAAGAAAAATTGTGATCTAACGCAAAAAGAATCACCTAATTCGGAGTTATAGAATAATAGATATGAATTTTATAAATTTGCTCTTTTTCTGAAAAAAACTGTGACGGGATTTCTATGAAGCTCACCGTGGCTGACACAGAGGAAGAACTCCGGCGAGGTGGCTGCTCCGGCGAGGTGGGGAGGTCACCGGCGGGGTGGGGGTCGGCGGAGGAGAAGCACGGCAGGGGGTGGGGCGCTGGAGAGGCTCGGCAGGGGTGATGGGGAAGCGCCACGAGACCTACTGTACTCCGTTCTTGACAGGAAGATGAGGATGGTGGCGCCGTGGCTACGAGCAGGGAGAAGGCGAGGTGATGGGGAAAATGGAACGAGGAGAGTCGGGGCTCTCTTATAGGGGTCGTGGGAGGCGAGGGGAGGCAACATATCTCGCAAATCGGGGGAGGGAAGCTTCCACGAAACTTCTGCCATTGCGTGGGAAGGATGGGAACGAGAGGAGGAAGAAGAGAAGGGGTATCTCGGCCTGATGCGTTTCCTAACGTGGCCCAAGTATATTCCTAAAATAAGAGATGTCTTTCCCTTTTTATTAAAATAGGAATTAATACGATTAAAAGGAAATACAATATACTCGGAATATAGGGGTATAATATATTAAAATTTTCAGAAAAATAAATCCAAAAAGATGGGCATTTTTCCACTACCAAAATAAATACTTCAAAAAAATGTTTTTTAGAAAATCTCTAAATAGGTTTATTTTCTTTTTGCAAATATTTTTCAAATAAACCTTGGGTTTTATGGTCCAAATATTTCAAAGGAATATCCCCGGTTTGGAGGGTCATGTTCCTCCTCTCTTTCTTGCTTGGCAAGAATTATTTTCGGGGTATTTCTCGGGGAAGAAAAATATAGAAGCAAGGGCAAATATTTGAAAGGATTCAAATGCAAACTCCGCTCAAATTCTTTATAGTTGAAGAAGTCATGTCATCTTCTCTCTTTTCTTTTAAATGAATGAATTTGAATTCACCGGAGAAGGGGAAAGTCATTTTATTCCCTCTCATTCAAAAGTTTTGAAAAGTTTTCAAATTTCACTCAAGCTTTCAATCACTCAAGCAACCAAACATTCATTCTAATAATTATATTAACATTCCAAAATTTGGGATGTTACAAACCTACCACACTTAAAATGAATCTCGTCCTCGATATTCGAAGAGGCTAGAAAGAAAGGTTAGGGTTTTGGAGGTCTTCAAACAAATCCAATCTCGTGTAAAGTGTGATGCTACCACACTTAAAATGAGAGTTACTGGTCCCTCAAAATTTTAGAAATCCTCTCGGGTTTTGGCATCTGACTCCTCACATTCTTCATACTAACTGCTTTGGTGATGCTCTTCCGTTATATTCATAATGTTTTCCATCCAAATCGAGTGCTCTTTTGTTGATATAAGCTTCTTCTATCACTGACTCTTCTTTACTAACAGTCTCGTGGTCAATTCTGAATAACCTATCGACGATTCTCATGGTGGTCCACCATTTGTGGTTATCCTGTAGAGAGAGGGGTCTTGTCTTCATCATCATCGTAAAATTTTCTACGCGTGACAACAAATGCCATGTACATGGGGCTTTCATCATACCATTCTAAGGCTTAAACAAAAACTTCAAAGAACGTCATCTCTCACTATAGGTAAGTCTCTCAGATTTACCATTCCGAATAGCAAGAGAATGATAATAGTAAGTCGTCATGCTGGCCAAGCCATGTCGCACTGAAATCATTACCTTGTATAAGGCGTAGTGAATCTCGTATTCTAACACTTGGGCATCCTCACAAGCATTGCAGAATTCTCTTGTCCATGAATGAAGTTATGATAATCCATTGGTTCTGCAAGCTGAACAAAACATCTATCGTTTCTTCACCACTCTCGGGTTTTCGTATGCTCCTAAGAAAACGTTTGCTGAAACAAGTTTCATTCTCCAAAACGATAGTACTTGATCCTTATTAGTCCTGAGGTCTGTGGGTTTTCAAGCATACTTGGAATTACTCCGCCTTTAAATTCCCTAATGTTTCATTCCATCCTATTCTTGGGGTAACCATCATATAATAATAATTCTCGGACTTATTTTTGGTACACGTTCCATTCTGTGGGATACTTTCCATTGGTGTGTTTACCATGAAAAGGTATTGGTTCATCCATAAATCATATTCATTTCATAATCAATCCTTTATTACATCCTTAATTTCTTATCAAAAACTCCAATTCAAAAGTACTCTATTACAAATGCTGCCATCCACATTGTTCGGTATGGTCGAGCATTTCTGCCAACATTATTCATTCGTCTCCCTTGGAGATATTTTAGTCCCACTGGAACTTTCCGAGGTGCTCCTTGAAATCATCCATCTTTTGCTTCATCATGGTAGCCATTAGCTTCATCTCCATCATCTCCGCATGCACTTCACTCAGGTATCCCGGGATATGATGGAGTCTTGCTTCAAGTATTTCTCCAATCTGACGTATGGCTTCCATGGCAGCTTCACGAACAACATCAAAGAAGGTTGCTCGTGGTACACGTGAAATGAAAAAGTATTGCCCCATAGTCTTTGGACAAACTCCTTTCACATGGTGGAGGTGTACTTCCACATACCAAAGTTCTACTCCACTTTCCATGAATGGGTAGCCTTTGTAGACTGCATCTCCTTCAAGATGAATGTGCTTCATCATGTCCTTCAGGATTTTCGGGTAATCATGATCACTGGTCAGGGTCATGATCGATTCTCGGCCCTTGAGGATTGACTCGTAGAGAGTTGTCATCTGCAGGTGTTAGTAAATAGGTACTCAGAGGAATGTATATGTCTCCTTGGTAGTTATGGTACATTCCTACTTAGTGGATCCTGTGGGTTTACCAATTACTACCACACTTAAAATGAATTATACTCATGCCTCCATAGACCATATTTTCTCATACCTCATAATTGTTCAGAGATCTTTGTTCGAAGAGAAACAACGCATACAATTTCAACATAGGCAATCGTGAGACAATAAATTCCATTTATTCATGATGTTATTACAATCTTAGGGACTTCTGTTACAAAAAATTTCACTCCATGATCTCATAAAAAACAAGAGTTCTTCAGATTACACTAATTGCCGCGGTCAAACTTAACTACTCCTTTTTAGCTTTCTTCCTTTGTGGACAATCGTTAGCAAAATGTCCTGCTTCCTTGCAACGAAAGCAAATGAGTTCTGACAAGTCTCGACGCGTCTTAGTGTTTGCTTTTGCTCCTTGGGTTTCCGGCTTCCTTCCTGAGCACATGTATTTTTGGTGGCCAAATTACATACACTTGTAACATCTGACATGACTCAGGTCTATATCTGCAGAGATTTGGCTCTTCCAAGGGTACCTTTTTTTCTTTCTAGACTCCTTTATTTTGGCCAGTTCTTCTATTTCAAGTGGATCAAACTCCACTTTTTCCGTCGGGAAGTTTCCCAGATACTCTTGGCTTCCCTTCGTGCAATCCTGTGAATAATGTCCTTCTTCTACACATGAGTAGCATGCATTGGAGAAAAATCTGGTCAGACCTTGTCCATCAGGGTCTTCAATATTTTCGTTCATCACCGGTTCTTCTAGAATCTTCTTCTTGAGGGTTTCCTTCACTGCATCTTTCTGCTGCTTGACAACTTGTTGCACCTTGGGGTAAATGTGACACTGAGCTGGGTAGTGGGTGGTTCCTTCACAAAGGAAACAAGTCACCTGACTACTTGGGCACTCCTCAGCTGGGTGTTTTTCTTCACAATGAATGCATCCATCCTGGTGTTCTTCCTGGGTGTGTCCTATTTCTCCACAGATCTTGCATGCACAAGTCTTCTCCTTCGGATTATCATAGCACTTTTGAATAAGACGTGATCTTAACAAAGTCTTCTTGAATTCGTCCCAGGTTTCTGCCCCACTAAATCCTTGTATGGCATGATGCATTTTCCACCAGATTGCAGCACTTTGTGTAAAGTACTGAAGAGCGTGTTCCACTTCATACTTCCTTGAGATCAAGTTGCTCCCGTAGTGGTTCTCCATGTTTTTAATCCATATATCAGCCTCCAGCTGGGTCATTGGTCCAGAGACTACAAGTCCAGCTTCATACTCCATCTGGTAGGGTTGAGGTTTTGGGGATCAGACGGGTAAGAGAGGGAGGAAGATACACACAATACAAACAATATTTTTGAGAATAGGTTTTAGTTGTGGCCGTCGGAAAACACACACCAATGACAACTCACAAATCATCGTATCTAACGTGGGTATGTAACAGGGGTTTGGACTTCTAATGGTCATATAAATATTCGAATGCTTCAGGGTCTTTGAATTCTTCGGGTCTTGAGAGTCTTCAATGGGTGTAGGTTCAATTCTTCAAATGCATGGTGAAATCCTCTTTACTTTGAAGTAGAACTCCGTTGATTCTTCATGAGGTCAAAGGGGTAAGGGTATTGTCTAACTATTGGAGGTGAGAGAGAACATTTGATGAAGTCAGAAGAGATGAGAGGTAAAGAATGTTCTTGGAAATAAAATTTTAGAGAGATCCTTTTCTAAGAGATTTCCAGTTTCTAGGGTCACGTCCTACAGTCAACATGTGCTCTGATACCATTTCTGTAGCGACCCGACTCAAAACTTGTCAAGCCTCTGTGTATCTGTGCCATCCCTGGATCAGTATGCTGGCACACACAGTACATCAATGTATATATCAAAGTGCAATCACATGGAAATAGCGTAAAACTGATATATACCTTAAATATCTCAGTGGAAACAGTCAAGGGAGTGGAGTCCCAATAAACACCAACGGCAAGTTGAGTGTGGACCGTAACCCTAAATCGTACTCTTACTCGTCGAGGAAAATATCTGCAACATAAGACGTTGCAGCCGTGTAGGTCAGCATATTGAATATGCCGGCAAGTCACATAAGAGAGGGGTGAAAAGTAATCATCTATACTATATGCATATATGGCAGGTGGGGCTATAAGTTTTTGGCGAAAACAAGTTTTCTCCTACATCAAGAGAGGGTTAAAAGAAAAATGTTACTACATTGTTTGTTGTTAACGAGATGGTTCCGCCAACCAATTCTCGTACCCGAGTTGTCAATAATTCCCACATTAATATTATTATTTGTGTTGAGAATTTTAGATAACTTTAGTTCCTTTGGCTCAAGTTGTCCATGACCGTGGACACGGCGAATCGATTAGGTTTGAGTACTCTGCAGAGTTTTCCACACGTTCCCCACAAGATTTGATCGCCTCCGTGTATGTCCTCGCACTTCAGGGTGTTTGAAGACCGGATGATCAAAACATGGTCTTTCAACGGGTCCCTCTGAATCCGTGTCGGTGCCCATCCAATCCTACCGTTCTTCTACATCTGCTAGCACCGCCTGTCCAGAGTCGCCGCGTCCAGAGCCCATAATGACTTGTGGTTGTGCACGTAAGCCTTGGGTCTTGAAAATATCCGTCCGTCTCTTTGAGCCTCGGTGAAGCTTTCCGCAAGATGTCGTGGCACGTCTCCAGCATCCTGGGTCATCCACTAGTTTCTCCAGGGAGCCGATCAACCATCCTTCACCCAGAGTTGCATTGCATCACGAGGTCTTGAAAAGTCTTGACTTAACCGGTCTTGGTTACTAAATTATTCTCGCATCACTCGTGATAAACTCTCAACCAGAATCCCGTCTACTCAAGCATAGTAATATGAAATTTGTCGTCCCGGGCCAAGTAACGGGGTTGTTTGGTTCCTACCACATGATACTACAATATGTAACCATAATTTCCAAGTACCTACTCAGCATGCACTTGGGCATAGGATGGTAGAACTACAATGCATAAAACATAGGTGATACATGATCAAATGACTTGCCTAGTGATGTTGACGAAGAAGAATTTTCGTTCTCGAGGAATAACTTGATAGACTACTCATCACTCTCCGATAAAATCTATATAACAACCATATCATTCAAATAAGCACTAATACTAGCAATCATTCTAGCAATCAAAACAAAAGAGAGAGCGAATAAGAATCTGAAAGAAACTTCAACTAAAACTAGAAGTCTTCTACTACATCAAACACTAAATAGTTTTTTTTGTTCTAACTAAAAATAAAACATTAAATAACAGAGAACTAAGATATAAATTTAACCTAGATAAAATAAAGTATTTTACATAAAACTATTTTGAAAGTATGTTCAAATGGGACTTGAAATAGTAGAGAAATCAATTGCAAGTTATTGGAGAACTAGAATTGATTTCATGAGAACAGATAAAATAAAAATAAAAACTTGTTGAGAACCTACTGTTTAACTAACATAAACCAAACATAAACTTTCTGAAATATAAAAGAAATTAATTTAAAAACAATTATAGAAAAAGAAATAGCCATAATCCTAAAAGAACTAAAACATAATCTGTTTTGGTAAAACCCCAAGTAAAATTATTTAAAAAAAATTGAAACTTAAACTACTGAAAGATATGATCACTAGGAAACAGCAGCAACAAGAATTAAATTAAAATCTATTTTTAAGCTCCCAGAATAAGCAAAACAAGGTTTAAACTAAATCTGGCTAATTCAAATTTTAAAATTTCAAACATAGGCAAATAATATTTTTTCGGAAAATACAAGAAAATTGTGATCTAACGCAAAAAGAATCACGTAATTCGGAGTTATAGACTAATAGATATGAATTTTATAAGTTTGCTCTTTTTTTGAAAAAAACTGTGACGGGATTTCTATGAAGCTCACCGTGGCTGACACAGAGGAAGAACTCCGGCGAGGTAGCTGCTCCGGCGAGGTGGGGAGGTCGCCGGCGGGGTGGGGAATCGGCGGAGGAGTAGCACGGCAGGGGGTGGGGCGCTGGAGAGGCTCGGCAGGGGTGATGAGAAAGTGCCACGAGACCTACTGTACTCCGTTCTTGACAGGAAGATGAGGATGGTGGCGCCGTGGCTACGAGCAGGGAGAAGGCGAGGTGATGGGGAAAATGGAACGAGGAGAGTCGGGGCTCTCTTGTAGGGGTGGTGGGAGGCGAGGGGAGGCAACATATCTCGCGAATCGGGGGAGGGAAGCTTCCACGAAGCTTCTGCCATTGCCTCGGAAGGAAGGGAACGAGAGGAGGAAGAAGAAGAAGGGGATCTGGACCTAATGCGTTTCCGAACGTGGCCCAAGTAGATTCCTAAAATAAGAGATCTCTTTCCCTTTTTATTAAAACATGAATTAATACGATTAAAAGGAAATATAATATCCTCGGAATATAGGGGTATAATATATTAAAAATTTCAGAAAAATAAATCCAAAAAGATGGGCATTTTTTCACTACCAAAATAAATACTTCAAAAAAATGTTTTTTAGAAAATCCCTAAATTGGTTTATTTTCTTTTTGCAAATATTTTTTAAATAAACCTTGGGTTTTATGGTCCAAATATTTCAAAGGAATATCCCCGGTTTGGAGGGTCATGTTCCTCCATTGTACAAAACTAACCCTAACCCTATCTCCAGACCCGTCCCCCAGAAAAAGTCCATTTTAAACCCTGAATCTGTAGAGGTTCGATGAAATGAACCTCCAACTCGAAATCCCTGTCGATTGCACCCTGAACTATGTAATCCTGGTCTAAAAAGAACCCTGGATTCGTTTGGCAAACTGGGATTGCTGACTTGACCGGGATTGGGCTGTGCACGTGTGGAAAAGACTGGGCCAGACCAGTCACGCCCATCTCGCTATCGGACATCACAATATTTACGGAATTAAAAAAGTGAGAAAAAAAGTTCACGAATTTTGAATAAATAACCACGGATATAAAAAAGTTCAACGATTTTGAAAACAAGTAAATGGATTTTCAAAATTAAAATTCAGGGATTTTCAAAAACATTGTGAAGTCCATGGGTTATTTTATAGTACGTAGGAAGCACCTTAAAATGGTTTTTAACATACGATTAACATTTTTTAAAATACATGTTAAAAATAATAATACATCATATACATTTTTTTAATTGTCCCCAACACTTTTTTGAAATGTATGAACATTTTCTAAATGCAATAATTTTAAAATTACACACATATATATTTTTATAATTTTGAAATATATTTTGAACCTCAGCACTAGGTTGTTGGCTCTAACATTATTTGACAGTCATCAATTAATGACCGTGTACATTCCCGACACATTAGTTTCAAACAATGAAGTGCCCTTTTCACGGCAACGCGTGCTACGCATTGTTTTGCTTCAGGTTTTCGTTTGTTATTTATTTTTTATATTTTTGTTTTCTGCTTCTTTTTTTCCTTTCGTTTTTAGTTTTATTTTTATTTTCTGTTTCAATTTATATTTTATACTTTTATACTTTTTGATTTCTTTTTTTGTTACTGTTTATTTTCTCTTATATTATATAGAGTTCATTGTGTGTCGTCAAAATATTTATTGTATATTACGTGTGCATGTACGTGTATGTGTGGGTTGTCATGGTGTGTATTACGCCTACCTGTAGGCTATTCGGCGTTCATTGTCGGACCGGATTTGTCCCAACACACTGTAAGAAATATTTGAAAAAAGGTTCGTCATTTTCGAAAAAAAATAACAAATTGAAAAAAATGCTGACGAGGTAGAGCTTAAGCTGCAGTCTTAATATACTCACAACTACAAGAACAAATGCATGCATCACTCCACAACTACAAGAAAAAATGTTCGCGCATCCAAAAAATATTTTCAAATTTGAAAAATGTTCCGATTTTGAAAACTTCACGTTTTCTATTTTTGAGAGATTTTATAAAATGGTTCACATATTATAAAAAATGTTCATATTTTAGGGAAAAAAATATTTGTTTGTAAAATGTGTTGTCTGTTTTGAAATATGTTCTAAAAATATTAAATATGTTCGTGATTTTAAAACGGGTCGGCCTAAAAAATGAATCCTGGTTGACATGGTGCGAGGGTTTGATTTAGACCGGGATTGCATATTCAGGGTGCAATCGACCGGGATTTCGAGTTGAGGGTTTATTTTGTCCGACAAATACAAATTGAAGGTTGAAATTGGACTTTTTTCCCGTCATCCTTGACTCCCCCCACCCCTCCCGCCGCAGCCTTCCCCTCCCACCCCTCCTGCCGTAGCCTTCTCCTCCCACCCCTCCCGCCGCAGCCTTCCCCTCCCACCCCCTCCCGCCGCCAGCCTTCCTTCCCCTCGCCCCTCACCAGATCACCGCGCAGTTCGAGCCCTGCCCCTCCCCGCACCGCCTCAGAATATCGGGCCTCGCCGCCGCCGAGCAGGGCGCCGTCTCGCTGGTGCGTCGCGTCGCCCGGGCCCTCAACCGCCGGATCTCCGACCTCGTCACCCTCCTCTTCCACCACAAGGTAAGCGACCCCGCCGCCCGCAGGCCTCCCCTTCCCCTCCGCCCACCCAACCCTAACCCTAGCTGACTAACCTAGCAGAGCGCGGGGTCCTTGGGCGCCGTCACGTGCTTCGCCATCACCGTCGTCTTCGCGTGGAAGTTCTTGCGCTCCTCCTCGCCCGCGCGGCCCCGCCGCCCCGCCGCCGCCAAGCGGCCCTCGCCCGCCGTCTCCACGGCGCCTGCACCCGACGACCCGGCTCTTACTTCTTCCACCAATTTTAGGAAATTACGTTTGAGCCAAATGTGATGTGTGAATTAAGTACAGATATCGTTCTTGTTTCTCTGATATTGTCATACCTGAAAATTATTGTTACTCTCAACAACCTAAGCCTCAATCAATTAAGTACAGAGGCGTTGAACGTTTGCTAGATATGCTGATTCATTATAATCAGGTTTGCGTTGAACGTTTGCTAGATATGCTGATTCATTATAATCAGGTTTGCGTTGAACGTTTGTTACTCTCTTTGTTGCTTATATCATGCTACCTCATGTTCTATGCATCCTTTCTGTCATTGTCAATCAGGTTGACCTGTCCCATCCTGATGCTGAACTTATATTGCTTGAAGTATTCTACCACAAGATATACAAGGTGGTACAAATGCTAGTTTAACACCTCTTAGGTGCATTTAGTTCCTCAAAATAGAAAAGTGTTAGTTACCATGTATTTGCTGCAGTGCACCGAGTGAAAAGATAGAAAACATCAACGATCAGTACTGGACACTACGTGCATAGGAGGTATGTGATGATATGCCATGCTTTATTATATTAACCTTACCAGTATTTACTATAATATTATATAAACTACTGTCATGACAAATCTAATGATATTATTATATTAACCTTACCAGTATTTACGAACTGAACAATTACGAACAACTATCTGAATAATTTTTTTATGTTAGTATTCAAAGTTTGAGAAAAAATAGTGTTTATACGAGAATACTCGGTATAGCTATTTTCTATTTGAACTACGTATATAAGGGTCCATAGAGTGGTTTGTTTCTATCCTCAATTTGAGAGGTCTGCTAATTGTAGGTTCATAAATATTTTAACAAAGAGATCATGGTAAAAATTATAGAAATATACTTTCTTGATCAGATCGGTATACCTAGCAAACTACTGTTCGTGATAGTATTGTCCTATGCAATTGCTATTTGCTATCTTGCAGTTTTTTACTTTGGATCTGTATGTGGTGAAGTACCTGCTTAATTTCCTCAATTTTCATAAACGATGCTTATGGTCTGCAATGGATGCATGTGTAATGTTCCATGGTACATTCTTAGGGAGGAGCACACAGAGTACCACAACATTTGTTTTTGTCCGAGTACAAACCTGGTTAAACAAACTGCAGATGGATTCATTCTTGTGTGCAGATTCTTTAAGGGTCGGCCCAAGCCTGATTTTGCAGCTCACATCCACTGGTGCACAAAAGGAGACCTCCTCGACCAGTTTGAAGCCATGAAGTAGGGTTTCCCTAATCCTTTCCCAGCTTCTGGACCTGATCGCCACTGTCATAAGGTGTCGCGGACGGTGCTTGGGCCTGACCGCTGTCGTCCCACAAGTGCGGCAACATCTCATCCCAATGGCAAGCAAGGTGGAGCAGGTAACCTAGACTTCTACTAGCCTGTAGTGCGCGGCGTGCCCGCCGCGCCATACTTATTGTTATGCGATAATTTTTTGTATATGTGGTACAGTGGTACAGAGCTGCGCCATGCTTTATTTGCATGTTAAAGTGTAGTTCTGTATATGTTGAGAAAAGGTTCATTTGTTGGTTATCCCTCTGTTTGTCCTTGCCTTTGGGAATGCGAGTCTTGTCTACACGTAGCATTGCGTCTTAGTATACGTGTCAAGAGATTGATGAATATAAATAATGTTTATTGGTAATGCACACATAGTAAGCCAACAAACTTATAAGCCAGTTGCTACTACATGCATCTATAGCCACTCAATAAAAACAGAATTGTTTTTCAAACCATGCAAGTCACTGCTGCTATATATATCACCCAATAATATATGTTCTGCGATTTGCTCAATTATTAATCCAAGGCTATTTACTCTACTCTTTTGGGACAGTAGGTTTGTAAGTAGGAATAGCAATAAACAAATGAAGAAATCAGAGCTTTACACGAGTCTAGTAGCATTGTCACAAAGTACTGATTTATTCTTAGATAAAATGACACTATATTTTTTAATTTAGAAATTATCCGCTCCAACTAAATATACCAAGTATTCAACATGCAGCTGCTCACATACAATGAGAATACACAAATACTACATAGCACACAACCATGCATGTGTTGTCACAACACGGATCAGTAACAGCAATCAACAGTTCTCATTAAGCATAAATAAAATAAAATAAAAAATCCTGCATAGTACACCCATTGTTGCATGCACACTTGTCATAAATTTTTCTCAACCAAACCACCAATTAATGATGAGACTCTTCATGTCCTTATACAGCTTACCCCTCATAATATCAATTAGTTCATTTTGTGTTATCTCAAGCAGTTCCATTCCATATCCAATGTAACTCAATTAGGTATATCGTGTAGACTTTAAAAACTTTACATGCAATGCATTTTGTTTCACAGGTTCAGTTAGTTCTTGAACAGAGAAGTAGTTCTTTTAGTTTGTAAGTAATTTATTACATGACTATGCCTTTGCTCTGTAAAAAATCCACGTGATGTATCTAATATGTATATCTCGTTTGTGCATTAAGCTAATGCTCTTATGATCTCTAATATCGCACTGAAGCCTAAAGTTCTAATTTATTTATTACTTGTACATTATAATATTTGATTATTTTGTATGCTTTTTTATGTTTGACTATTTTAATTACCAGTATGATTTGAAGCACCTAGAAGAAGTAGATGACATGGGAGGACGGAACAAGAAGCTTCGTTTATCATTGATGTTATGTGTGATCAACAAATACTTGTGTTTCTCATTTAATCTTTGTCGAAATATGTTGATGTGTGATTATGCACTTGTTGGGCCTTTTGTTGTACACCTGCACTTGTAGAACTAGTTTGTTGTGCACTTGTTGGGCCTTGAACCTTTATGTGTAGTCGTGTAGAGGAGTCGATGAATGATGTATTGTAATTCATGTGATGTGTTACTGAAATAAAATATATACAACTAATTTGCAATCTTGTACTTGTTTTTTAATGGGCCTATCCTGAGATATACATGCTTTTGGCAAAATAATGCATCAGCCTAAACAATTTAGACATTTTTCATAATAAAATAGTATTGGTGGAGGCCCATGTAGACTAGATTATTGAATTGGGCTGTGAAATTTATGATGATTCCATTTGGTCACTAGCAATGCCATGTCAGCACAGCAACGTCAGATTCTACGTGACGCACACAATTGGGTAATGACCAAACCAAAATTTTGGTCAATAGAGATCTATGACCAAAATTTTAGAAAGGTCAAGTTTGTTCATTCTTGACGGCCAACTGTTGACCTTATAAATTTGGTCAAAAAGGTCAATAAACAACAACAATGACGAATCAATGACCAATATAGGGAGTCATAATTGACCTTATTTCTTGTAGTGTGTGTTCTAGAGTGGAGTGGAGCATGTTTCTCTCCCAAACAAAGAAGGCTAGGGTCCAACTTGTTATGAACAGCAAGAAAAACTCAAACAAACTAAAAAAGTAAAGAGCGGGACGCTCCAAGCATAGCACATAACATATGAAGCGATAAAAATATAACATGTACAAGGATGAACTGATGATTGTTGATGGAGAAGGGGATGCACGGGGGCATCCCCAAGCTTAGACGCTTGAGTCTCCTTGAATATTTCTTGGGGTGCATGGGGGCATCCCCAAGCTTGAGCGCTTGACACTTCTGGATCTTCTTTCATCATCTTCCATCGCATACTTGAAAACTCCCTTCATACGAAACTCATCATAAGCTGATTAGAGTGGTTAGTGCCCATAATAATTTTTTTTCTCTAATGGAAATAAATATTTTCATGAAAATCCACTTTTTATCAAGATCTCCAAAAAAAATTTGCAAAGAAAAAGCAAGCTTAAGATTTGCAAAACGATGACAACACAAAATGTGGCAGAATCTGTGAAAAACAGACCAGCAGGTAGTAAATAATTTTTTCAGGGCACTTCTGCAACTCAAATAAAAAAACTCAGAACATACGCCAGAAAGCCAATTTTATAGATCATACTGCCAAAAAATCAGATCAAAAAGATGATCTGGTGATTTGTGGTGAATTTTTTTGTCAAGCAGACAGAATCTGTTTCTGGACAGCATGTCACAACTTTTGAACTTTCTTGCAGTCGGAGGCTAAAACTTGGCACAAAGCTTAAAAATAAAGATACAATGATGTTGCTACTGTAGTAACACACATCAAGAACACTAAAAACTGAAATTAAAAACTCAATGTAAAGATAACAAGGGTTGTCTCCCTAGAGCTCTTTCTTTATAGCCATAAAGATAGGCTTAAGATTTTAATGATGCTCTCGTAGGAATAAGAGTTGTAGAACAAAAGAGAGCATCAAGAAGAAAATAGTAAACACATTTAAGTCTAACATACTTCCTATGCATAGGAATATTGCAATAGCAGAAAGCAATAAGCATAGGAAGGCAAAACAAGTGCAGCTCCAAAACCTTCAACATAAAGAGAGGGAACTTGATATTATTGAAATATCTATAAGCATATGTTCCCTTCTCATAATAATTTTCACTGGGATCATGAATAAACTCAACAATATAAGTATCACATAAAGCATTGTTACCATGATCCACATGCAAAAAGATACTCTTACTCTCCACATAAGCATAATCTTTCTTATTGGTAACACTGGGAGTAGGACTATCATAAACAACTTGAACACTATAGATTAATTGTGTATTGGGGAGATGGTGTTCGGCAAGGGAGTAATTACCTCCATGATTATGACTAGTTTCATATGGATAATTTCGCCTTATGTCATAGGTATCTTTACAATCACTATAGATAGGAGTTATAACATCATCATGGTAGAGAAGAGCATTATTATTGCTAGCAACTATATTTGTAAACATGTTGTATTTATTCTTACTAGCAAAAGAATTATCGATTATCACATCACTAATGGGTAAAGGACTTGCAATTCTATCATCCCCAAGCTTAGAGATTTCCATATCATCATTTTCAGAGTTGGTACGAAAAAGATTTTCAAGATCATAAGTAGCATTATCATCATCTTCCTAATCACAATAAGTAACATGCACATCATAATCAAAATCATGTTCAATAGTACATATGGACTTATCATGAAGATAATAATAAATGCAATTAAGCTCACCATCCTCCATAAATTTATGTCCGTTAGGATAAAAATTGATGTGAGGAATATGCTCAGGCCAGGTTGATACCCATTCTTCTTCCTTCTTGTTCCTCTTCCTCCTCTTCTTTTTCTTATTCTTCACTTTAGGAGGGAGTGGTTGGAGAGGAAGCTTCTCCACCTATTATGGTTTATCATTAGAAACAATAGGGGAAACATGGGAGAAACTCTCCTTTTTATTAGTGGATACATAAGAGACATTTTTATGCTTTGGTAAAGTTCTCTCCTTTCTAATATTACTTATGTAATCATTTTCATGGAAATTAACAACACAATAGATATGGCATTTTTGCAAAGTGTTGTTTATTCCTAAGGCATTATCATCTGGCCAAGAAGTTTTTTCTGATAACACTTCACACATCAAAAATATCATAAGTTCATCATGAAGATCATAAGTGGTCATGTTATCACACAACTGGCTAACGGTTATGTTTTGAAAGTACATGCATTGAAAATTAAAGTGACCCTCTATACCACAAAGTTCACAAGTAAAAGGATAAAGGTCACACAATTCTCTAGAAATTTCATTTAAATTGCTACCCCAAGTGATTGTTCTTTCATGCTTATGTTGCTTAGAATACTTCTCTTCTTCAATCATGGGCCTTTCACAAGGTCTATCCACTCCACAAAAATTAACATGCTTGTATAAAACTTCATTTTAAGGAATTGGATCATGCATGTTGCAATTATCATTAACAATTTCATTTTATTTGAAAATATCTTTAAAAGGTTCATGATGCTTGATCCAATTCTCCTTAGACATATTAAGATGTGAAGCAAAAGATTTGTGTAAATCAACAAGGAGTTGAGAATCAAGCCCAAACTTAGCACTTAACTTCTTACAACTTGCAGTTTCAACAAAGGCCTTAATGCAATCATACTCATAATTTATACCTGACTCTTTACCTTTGTCGATCTCCCAATCTTCAGTATTGCGTTGAATTCTTTCAAGAAGTTCCCATTTGGCATCAATCCTTTCGTTTGTGAAAGAACCCATAGAGGAAGCATCGAGCAAGTCTTTATCCTGTCGAGAGAGCCTCACATAGAAATTAGTAATAATCATATCTTTAGGGAGCCCATGGCTAGGACATTTTTAGCATTAAAGTTTTCAGTCTCCCCCAAGCTTGAGCTATGCTCTATACTTCACGAGGATAGAAATTATAAATATAATTCCTATTCTCATGGACTTCATGAAGATGATAAAACTTGGAGTAAAAGAGAGACTGGATCTCTTCCCAATCCCGTAGGTGAGAATCATCTAGTAGCCTATACCATTCCAATGCTTTTCCTTTCAGTGACAAGGCAAATAATTTCCTCATGACTCCATATCTTGTCAAACCTGAAATCTTAAACAACTCACAAAGTTCTATAAGTTTCAACAAATGAATACTAGGATTGAATGTTCCATCTCCTGCATAGCAATCATTCCTAATTATTTCAATTATCCCAAGTGGTATTTTGAATGGGATACTTTTAGTAGGTTGAGGAGACTTCTCTACCACTGGTGTGGTAAAGCGGACTTCCCCAAGAGGTGAACTAAGAGTGCAGTTTTCCATAAGCCTAACTAGTGAAAATAAAAACAAGAAATGAAAAGATTTAATTGCAATATCTAAAGATATACCTTCAAGCACTCACCTCCCCGACAACGGCGCCAGAAATAGCTTGAAGTCTACACACGCTTCTATTCTTGTAGACTATGTTGGGCCTCCAAGCGCGGAGGTTTGTAGGACAGCAGCAATTTCCCTCAAGTGGATGACCTAAGGCTTATCATACTCAGGGAAGTAGAGGTTGAAGATGGTCTCTCTCAAGCAACCCTCCAATTAAGAAACAAGAAGTCTCTTGTGTCCCCAACACACCTAATACAATGGTAAATTGTATAGGTGCACTAGTTCAGCTGAGAGATGGTAAAATATGGGTGATAGGTGTGGCAAAGCAAGGTAATAAAAATCTGTAATAAAAAATTACAGCAAGGTAGCAAGTGACAAAAGTGAGCACAAACGGTGTAGCAATGGTGAGAATCAAGGCCTAGGCTTCATACTTTCACTAGTGGAAACTCCCAACAACATTAACATAGTCTAATCACATGATATTTCCACTAAAACATGCTATGGAGACGTACTCGGATGTCATTCCTTTGTGATTAAGGGAGGACGAGAATTATGTAGGGCTACAAAAGCACACCTCAGAGTTCGTAGTTCTCATCTATGGATTTCCCAATGTCACCGCGGCCATCCAAAGAGAGTACCATAATCACCACAACGTATCTCAAGGATAGTCAAAGACAATCACCAAGAGACTCTCAATATTCAATCAATTCACAAAAGAGGAAATCACTCATGAAAATATTCTTCTAATCCATGTCCAATAGACCACTGTCACCATGGTATCGGAGATTATACTAGATAAGATCAAGTGAGTACATCAATCCAATACATAGAAGAAGGGGAAACATCATGGGATTACCCTACATTAACATACCCTATGATCACAATCAAGATCACATCATGGGAGAGAGAATGAACCACATAGCAACTGTAGAAGACCTCAGACCCAAGGAGGAACTACTCCCGCTTCCTGGAGGGAGGAAGCAACGTCGATGGAGATGAATCCGGGGGCACTTCCCCATCCTGTCAGGGTGCCGGCACAGGAATTGCTTCTGGAGAAAAGGGTTCTGGAATCAGGGTTTCTTCCACGGGGGTAAAAATAGGGCCAAAGGGGGACACTAGGGGAGGTCCGACTCGCCCAGGCGGCCTGGTGGCGCGGCCTCCCCTAGGCCGCGCCAGGTAGCCGCCTGGGTGCGGGTGGCCCCCCTGTGGCTCTCCTTTGGGCGTGTGGAGTATTCTGGAACGTTTATTTTTTATATATTTTCTGTGGAATTTTTTGGGCACTGTAAATATGGGTATAAACCTGCAAGTCACAGACATCAGCAGACAGAAACTGGCACTAGGTGAACTGAGTTAGTAGGTTAGTCCAAATATGTTGAAAAAGATATGAAAGTGTACAAAACACATAGCAATATCACCCAAAACTTGCATGGAGCAAGCATAAATTATAGATACGTTTGGGACGTATCATGAAGTAAGAACATAACGATATTCACTGCGTGCCTCAGCAATCATTGGACTACATACATCAACATGTATTACTTCCAATAAGTCACTATCTTGTTCCATCTCACTCGAAAATGAGGCCTTCAGTCATCTTGCCCATGTGGCATGATTTGCATGTCTCAAGTGATTCGAAATCAAGTGAGTCCAAACGATCCATCTGCATGGAGTTTCTTCATGCGTTTTACACCAATAGGCATGGTTTGCATGTCTCAACCGATTCAAAAATGAGTGAGTCCAAAGATCCATCAATATGGAGCTTCTTCATGCGTTTTACACCAATATGACTCAAGTGCCAGTGCCAGAAGTAAGCGGTACTATCATTAGTACTTTGGATCTTTTGCCATCAATATTATGAACATGTGCATGAACATTTAAGGTATTATTCATGTAAACAAAATAACTTTTATTTTTCTAACTTAAATGAATAATCATATTGCAATAAGCACGATCCAATCATGTTCATGCTAACTGCAAACACCAAATAAAATTTATTTAGGTTCAGCACTAATCCCGATGGTAGAGGGAGTGTGCGATGTTTGATCACATCAATCTTGGAAACACTTTCCAACACATATCGTCACCTCGCCTTTAGCCAGTCTCCATTTATTCTGTAGCTTATATTTCGACTTACTAACACTTAGCAATCGAACAGGTATCTAATACCACTCTGCTACTAGGAGTACTAGTAAAGTACACATCAAAATCATGTATATCCAATATACTTTTTTCGACTTTGCCAGCCTTCTCATCTACCAAGTAACTAGGGTAGTTCCGATTCAGTAACTATTCCCTTCATAATAGAAGCACTTAGTCTCGGGTTTGGGTTCAACCTTGGGTTTCTTTATTAGAGTGGCAACTGGTTTTCCATTTCATAAATTATCCCTTTCAACCCCCGACCTTCTCGAAACTAGTGATTTTACTAACCATCAACACTTGATGCTCCTACTTGATTTCTACCTTCGTTGTGTCAAACATCGCGAATAGCTCAAGGATCATCATCTCTATCCCTGATATGTTATAGTTCATCACGAAGTTCTGTAGCTTGGTGGCAATGACTTTGGAGAACTATGTCAATCACTATCTTATCTAGAAGATCAACTCCCACTTAATTCAAGCGATTGTAGTACCAGACAATCTGAGCACATGCTCAATGATTGAGCCTTTCTCCCTTACTTTGCAGACAAGGAATCTTGTCGGATGCCTTATACCTCTCGACACGGGGACGAGCCTAAAATCCCAATATCATGTCTTCGAACATCTCATCTGTCCCATGAAGTTCGAAACGTCTTTGGCACCCCAAATCTAAGCGGTTAAGCATTATGCACTGAACTATCATGTAGTCATAAAAACGTGTATGTCAGATGTTCGCAACATCTACAAATGACGCTCGGGGTTTAGCACACTGAGCAGTGCATTAAGGACATAAGCCTTTTGTGCAGCAATGAGGACAATCCTCAGTTTATGGACCCAATCCACATAATTTCTACTATCATCTTTCAACTAAATTTTCTCTCGGAACATATCAAAACAGTAGAGCTATAGTGCAAGCTACAACATAATTTGCAAAGATATTTTAACAATGTTCATGATAATGAGTTCAATTAATCATATTACTTAAGATCTCCCACTCAAATAGACATCCCTCTAGTCATTCGAGTGGTGCATGATCCAAATCCACTAACTCAAGTCCGATCAGCATGTGAGTCCAGATTAGTTTCAAAGGTGAACATCTCCATGTTGATCATATCAACTATATGATTCATGCTCGACCTTTCGGTCTCTTGTGTTCTGAGGCCATGTTTGTACGTGCTAGGCTCGTCAAGTTTAACACAAGTGATCCGCGTGTGCAACTGTTTTGCACCCGTTGTATGTGAACGTTGAGTTTATCACACCCGATCATCACGTGGTGTCTTGAAATGAAGAACTGTCACAACGGTGCATAATCAGGAAAACACAATTTCATCTTGAAATTTTAGTGATGGATCACCTTATAATTCTACCATCGTCCTAAGAAAAATAAGGTGCATAAAAGGATTAAAATCACATGCAAATCATAAGTGACATGATATGGCCATGAACTTGTGCTTCTTGATCTCCATCACCAAGGCAGCGGCATGATCTCCATCGTCACTGCCGCCACACCATGATCTCCATCATCGTGCTGTCATTGAGGTTGTCGCACTGTCTATCTTGTTACTACTAAAGCTACTGCCTAGCGATATAGCAAGAGCATCTGCAAGCAGAAAATAAATTTAAAGACAACCTATGGCTCCTGTCGGTTGCCGTAGCATCGACGTGGGTGCTATGGGTATTGATACGTCTCCAATGTATCTATAACTTTTTATGGTTCCATGCTATTATCTTGTCAAACTTTGGATGTTTTGTATGCATTTTATATCTTTTTTGGGACTAATTTATTAACTCAGTGCCTAGTGCCAGTTCCTGTTTTTTCCGTGTTTATGACCTTTTTCAGAGGAGAATATCAAACAGAGTCCAAACGGAATAAAACCTCCGAAAAGATTTTTTTTCGGAACAGAAGATACCCAGGGAGCCTGAGAACCAAGGCAAAGGGTCCCGGGGGAGGCCACAAGCCCCCTAGCCGCGGCTTGGGGGGGGGGGGCGTGCCTAGCAGGCTTATGGGCCCCGTGGCTCTGTGCCCTACTTCTTCCACCTATAAATCCCCTAAAAATCAGAAACCACGATGGAGAGCCACGAAAATAATTTTCCACCGCCGCAAGCTTCTGTCTCCGCAAGATCCCATCTGGGGCACGTTCTGGTGCTCTGCCGGAGGGGGGATTCGGACA
Organism: Hordeum vulgare subsp. vulgare; assembly: GCF_904849725.1. Taxonomy (NCBI): domain Eukaryota; kingdom Viridiplantae; phylum Streptophyta; class Magnoliopsida; order Poales; family Poaceae; genus Hordeum; species Hordeum vulgare. Next base: position 552,867,194 of record NC_058524.1, on the reverse strand, counting down.
CGGAGGGCTTCTTCATCAACACCATTGCCTCTCCGATGATGCGTGAGTAGTTCACCACAGACCTTCGGGTCCATAGCTAGTAGCTAGATGGCTTCTTCTCTCTCTTGGATCTTCAATACAAAGTTCTCCATGATCTTCATGGAGATCCACCCGATGTAATCCTCTTTTGCGGTGTGCTTGTCGAGATCCGATGAATTGTGGATTTATGATCGGATTATCTATGAATCTTATTTGAGTTTCTTCTGATCTCTTATATGCATGATTTCATATCCTTTTAATTCTCTTCGAGTTGTGGGTTTCGTTTGGCCAACTTGATCTATAATTCTTGTAATGGGAGAAGTGATTGGTTTTGGGTTCATACCGTGCGGTGTCCTCACCCAGTGACAGAAGGGGTATCGAGGCACGTATCGTGTTGTTGCCATCAAGGGCAAAAAGATGGGGTTTATATCTATTGCATGAATTTATCCATCTACATCATGTCATCTTGCTTAAGGTGTTATTCTGTTTGTTATGAACTCAATACACTAGATGCATATTGGATAGCGGTCGATGTGTGGAGTAATAGTAGTAGATGCAGAAAGTATCAGTCTACGTGTCTCGTACGTGATGCTATATGTATGATCATTGCCTTAGATATCATCATGACTTTCCGCGGTTCTATCAATTGCTCGACAGTAATTTGTTCACCCACCGTAATATTTGCTATCATGAGAGAAGCCTCTAGTGAACACTATGGCCCCTGGGTCTACTTCACATCATATTTTCAGCCCTACACTTTTACTTTGTTGCACTTTCCGCCTTCAGATCTCACCTTGCAATCAATCGTGAAGGGATTGATAACTCCTTTGTAGTGTTGGGTGCAAGTTTGCTGTTTTTGCGCAGGTACTTTGGAGACATACCTTTATACTCCTACCGAATTGATACCTTGGTTCTCAAACTTAGGGAAATACTTACTGCTACTGTGCGGCATCACCCTTTCCTCTTCAAGGGAAAATACAACGCAAGCTCAAGAGGTAGCAAGAAGAATTTCTGGCGCCATTGCCGGGGAGGATCAAGTCAAGAATACTCTTCCGTCAACGTGCCAATTTCTAACGCCGTTCCCGAGGAGGATCAAGTCAAGAATAGTCTCCGGTCAATATGCCAATTTCTGGCGCCGTTACCGGGGAGCATCAAGTCAAGAATAGTCTTCCTCCAACGTGTCAATTTCTGGCACCGGGGACTATTCTAAGTGAAGCTTATCCAAGTAACTTTCGCAAACTCATCTCTTGCATTTACCTTTTTTGTCTCTCGTTTACGTCTCCCCCACTTCTGAAAAACAAAAAATTACAAAAATATTTACCTTTTCCGTTTGCCCTTTTCTTTCGCTTGGTTTCTGTTCTCTTGTGTGCTTGTCTGCTTGCTGAAGTCACCATTACTGAAAACACCAAACTTTGTGACTTCTCGAATAATAATTATAATGCTTTTATTAGTACTTCGATTGCTCTCGCCACTAGTGCGGAACCATATGAAATCAATGCTGCTTTAATGAATCTTGTTATGGAAGAGCAATTTTCTGGCCTTCCTAGTGAAGATGCCGCATCCCATCTTAATACATTCATTGAGTTATGCAATATTCAAAAGAAGAAATATGTGGATAATGATGTGATTAAATTGAATCTATTTCCGTTCTCATTGTGAGATCGAGCAAAAACTTGGTTTTCATATTTGCCCAAAAATAGTATTGATTCTTGGAACAAGTGCAAAGATGCTTATATATCCAAGTATTTTCGACCGGCTAAGATTATCTCTCTCCGTAACGATATCATGAATTTTAAGCAACTAGATCATGAACATGTTGCACAATCTTGGGAGAGAATGAAATTGATGATTAGAAATTGTCCCGCTCATGGCTTGAGTCCTTGGATGATTATACAAATCTTCTATGCTTGTTTGAATTTTTCTTCTAGAAATATCCTTGACTCCGCCTCCGGTGGAACTTTCATGGAAATCACATTAGGAGAAGCCACAAAAACCCTAGACAATATCATGACAAACTATTCTCAGTGGCACGCTGAAAGGTCACCTACTAGTAAAAAAGTGCACGCTATAGAAGAAACTAACTCTTTGAGTGCTAAGATGGATGAGTTAATGAAATTGTTTGCTAGTAAAGGTGCTCCTTTAGATCCTAATGATATGCCCTTGGCTTCCTTGATTGAGAGTAGCAATGAGAGCTTAGATGTTAATTTTGTTGGTAGGAATAATTTTGGCCACAACAATGCTTTTAGAGGTAACTATATTCCTAGGCCTTTTCCTAGTAATCCATCTAATAACTTTGGCAATTCCTACAACAATGCTCATGCAAATTACAATAAATTACCCTCTGATCTAGAGAGTAATATTAAAGAATTTATCAAATCGCAAAAGATTTTCAATGCATCCATAGAAGAAAAACTGCTCAAAATTGATGATTTGGCTAGGAGCGTTGATAGAATGTCGCTTGATATTGATGCTTTGAAATTGAGAGGTGCTCCTCCCAAGATCAATATGGATGAAACTTTGAAAGCTATGCGTGTTTCCATGAATGAGAGTAAAGAAAGAACCATCCAAATTTGTGCTAGACATGAATGGCTTAAGAAGACGTGTTCTCGTGATGAGAATCATGAAGATCTTAAAGTGCTTGGTGTGACTCCCATTGAATCCTTGTTTTCTAGTGTCAAACCTAATGATTATGGGGCTGGATATGAATAAACTTTGGTTGAGAAACGCCCCAATGATTCGGAGTCTATCTATCTCGATGATAAAAGCATTAAAAGTGGAGTAGAGGATATCAAAACTTTGAGTAGTAATGAAACTAGTACTTTGGATTTCAAGGAATTCAATTATGATAGTTGCTCTTTGATTGAATGCATTTCCTTGATGCAATCCATGCTAAACTCTCCACATGCTTATAGCCAAAACAAAGCCTTTACCAATCATATCGTCGATGCTATGATGAAATCTCTTGAAGAGAAACTTGAATTGGAAGTTTCTATTCCTAGAAAACTTCATGATGAGTGGGAACCTACTATCAAAATCAAGATCAAAAACTATGAATGCAATGCTTTATGTGAGTTGGGTGCTAGTGTTTCCGCGATTCCAAAGTCTTTATGTGATGTTCTAGGCTTCAATGAGATTGATGAGTGCTCTCTTAATTTGCATCTTGCGGATTCTACTGTTAATAAACCCATGGAAGGATGTCCTTATTATTGAAAATAGGAACTATGTACCCGTGGATTTCATTATGCTTGATATTGATTGCAATCCAACATGTCCTATCATTCTTGGTAGACCTTTCCTAAGGACTATTGGTGTTGTCATTGATATGAAGGAAGGGAATATTAGATTTCAATTTCCATTAAAGAAGGGCATGGAACATTTTCCTAGAAAGAAAATAAGATTGCCTTATGAATCCATGATGAGGGATACTTATGGTTTGAGTACCAAAGACGACGATACGTGATTCTATCGCCTTATGCCTAGCTAAGGGCATTAAACAATAACGCTTGTTGGGAGGCAACCCAATGAATTTATCTTTGCTTTTTTGCTTTCTATTTTGTTGCGTCCACACCATCATAATTCTGTTATGATTGTGTTTTTTGTGTTTCTTTTTGTGTTTGTGCCAAGTAAAACCTTTATGACTAGTTTGGTGATGGTTGTTTGATCGTGCTCAAAAAGACACAAACTTTTCGTTCACAAAATTATTTTTCATTTTTATCCAGAAAGAGATTTTGAGTTGATTATTTTTTCTGATGGTTGATATGCCAATTTCCCAAATTGTCATAATGTTTCATAATTTTTTAGATACCAGAAGTAGACAAAGTATACAGATTGCTAGAGACTTTTCTGTTTTTGACACATTCTGTTTTTGTTGTGTTGATTGCTTATTTTGATGAAACTATAGATAGTATTGGTGGGTAATAGCCATGGAAAAGTGAGAATACAGTAATATAACACCAATATAAATAGAAATCAAGTTTGCTACAGTACCTAAAGAGGTGGTAGTTTGTTTTCTTGTGCTAATGATATCACGAGTTTATGTTTATGTTTTGTGTTGTGAAGTTTTCAAGTTTTGGATGATGTTCTCATGGATAATGCGATGAAGAGTGGAAAGAGCTCAAGCTAGGGGATGCCCAAGGCATCCCAAGACAAATTCAAGGACACCAAAAAGCCTAAGCTTGGGGATGCCCCGGGAAGGAGGGGATTTCGTCTTCAATCCACCGGTAACATTACTTGGAGCTATATTTTTATTCACCACATGATATGTGTTTTGCTTGGAGCGTCGTGTATTATAGGATTCTTTTATTTTTGTCGTGTCACAATCATCCATGCTGCACGCCTTTTGAGAGAGACATGCACTCATCGTGAATTTGCTAGAATACTCATTGAGCTTTGCTTATATGTTTTGAGTTAGGCAATTAATTTAGCTCGCATGTGCTTCCTTTATATCTTTTGAGGTAGATAACTTTGCTCTAAGTTCTTCACTTAGATCTTTTTAGAGCACGGCGGTGTCATATTTTGTAGAAATAAGAACTCTCGATCTTCACTTATATCTTTTTGAGAGTGCTCTCTTTGAGTAGCTGGGTAGTTGGCTTGTGCTATGAAAGTAGTCCTAAAGATGATAGGCATCCAAAGAGGATACAATAAAAACTTCCATATTCATGTGCATTGATTAGAAAGAGAAGTTTGATTCCTCTCAATTAGTTTTGAGACATGGATATGATACTATTAGAGTTATGTTAGTACGGTGTTGTGAATCTAGAAATACGTGTGTTGAAGTTAGTGATTCCCGTAGCATGCACGTATGGTGAACCGCTATGTTAGGAAGTCGGAGCATAATTGATTTATTGATTGTCATCCTTTGTGTTGCGGTCGGGATCGCCCGATGGTTAACACCTACCAACCCTTCGCCTAGGAGTATGCGTTTAGCACTTTGTTTTGATTACTAATAAAAACTTTCGCAATAAGTATGTGAGTTATTCATGACTAATGTGAGTCCATGGTATAGATGCACTTTCACCTCCCACCGTTGCTAGCCTCTCTAGAGCCGCGCAACTTTTGCCGATACACAAAACCACCATAGACCTTCCTCAAAACAGCCACCATACCTACCTATTATGGCCTTTTGATAGCCATTCCGAGATATATTGTCATGCAACTCGCACCGTTCCGTCTCATGACTTGTGTCGTCACTTTCATATTTCCATTGCATGATCGTAAGATAGCTAGCAAGATGTTTCAATGCCATACGCCAAGCTAGATCATTGCACATCCCGGTACACTTCATGAGGCATTTCCTATAGAGTCGTCATCGTTCTAAGCATTGAGCTGTGAGTAAATAAAAGTGTGATGATCATCATTATTAGAGCATTGTTTGATATGAGGAAAAATGAAAAGAAGCCAAAGATGCCCACCAAAAAAATGAAAATAGGCCAAAGAGACCAAACAAAAAAAAGAGTGAGAAAAAGAGAGAAGGGACAATGCTACTATCTTTTTCCACACTTGTGCATCATAATAGCACCATGTTCTTCATGATTGAGAGTCTCTTGTTTTGTCACCACCATATACTAGTGGGAATCTTCATTATGTAACTTGGCTTGTATATTCCAACGATGGGCTTCCTCAAAATTGCCCTAGGTCTTCGTGAGCAAGCAAGTTGGATGCACACCCACTAGTTCTCCTTTTGAGCTTTCACATATTTTTAGCTCTAAGTGCATCCGTTGCATGGCAACCCCTACTCGTTTACATTGATATCTATTGATGATCATCTACATAGCACTTTGATACGTCGAGTCGATGTGACCATCTCCTCCTTTTTTCCTCACAACCTCCACCACACTCTATTCCACCTATAGTGATATATCCATGGCTCACGCTCATGTATTGGTGAGAGTTGAAAAAGTTTGAGAAAGTAAGAGTGAGAAAATAATTACTTGGCCAATGTCGGGATTGTGCATGATTTAAATTCGTTGTGTGGGGATGATGGAGCATAGCCAGACTATATGATTTTGTAGGGATAACTTTCTTTGGCCTTGTTATTACTAAAGTTCATGATTACTTTGCTAGTTTGCTTGAAGTATTATTGTTTTCATGTCAATAGTAAACTATTGCTTTGAATCTTACGGATCGGAACATTCATGCCACAAGAAAGAAGTTACAAAGGACAAATATGTTAGGTAGCATTCCACATAAAAAATTCAGTCTTTATCACTTCCCTACTCGAGGACGAGCAGGAGTTAAGCTTGGGGATGCTTGATACGTCTCCAACGTATCTATAATTTTTGATGGTTCCATGCTATTATCTTGTCAACTTTGGATGTTTTGTATGCATGAATATGCTATTTTATAAATTTTTTGGGACTAACCTATTAACTCAGTGCCAAGTGCCAGTTTCTGTTTTTTCCGTGTTTTTGACCTTTTTGAGAGGAGAATTTCAAACGGAGTCCAAACGGAATAAAACCTTCGAAATGATTTTTTTCTATAACAGAAGATACGCAGGGAACTTGAGAACCAAGGCATAGGACCTCGGTGGGGGTCACAAGCCCCCTAGCCGCGGCCTGGGGCCCGCCTAGCATGTTTGTGGGCCCCCCGTCGCTCCTTTGCCCTACCTCTTCCACCTATAAATTCCCTAAAAATCCAAAACCACCAGTGAGAGGCACGAAAATACTTTTCCGCTGCCGCAAGCTTCTGTCCCCACTAGATCCCTTCTGGGGACCATTCTGGTGCCACGCCGGAGGGGGGATTCGGACATGGAGGGCTTCTTCATCAACACCATTGCCTCTCCGATGATGCGTGAGTAGTTCACCACAGACCTTCGGGTCCATAGCTAGTAGCTAGATGGCTTCTTCTCTCTCTTGGATCTTCAATACAAAGTTCACCATGATCTTCATGGAGATCTATCCGATGTAAATTTTTTTGCGGTGTGTTTGTCGAGATCCGATGAATTGTGGATTTATGATAAGATTATCTATGAATATTATTTGAGTCTCCTCTGATCTCTTATATGCATGATTTCGTATCCTTGTAATTATCTCCGAGTTGTGGGTTTTGTTTGGCCAACTTAATCTATAATTCTTGCAATGGGAGAAGCGCTTGGTTTTGGGTTCGTATCATGCGGTGTCCTCACCTAGTGACAGAAGGGGTAGCGAGCACGCGTCATGTTGTTGCCATCAAGGGTAAAAAGATGGGGTTTATATCATATTGCATGAATCTATTCCTCTACATCATGTCATCTTGCTTAAAGCGTTACTCTGTTTGTTATGAACTCAGTACACTAGATGCATGCGCGATAGCGGCCGATGTGTGGAGTAATAGTAGTAGATGCAGAAAGTATCGGTCTACTTGTCTCGGACCTGATGCCTATATGTATGATCATTGCCTTAGATATCATCATGACTTTGCGCGATTCAATCAATTGCTCGACAGTAATTCGTTCACCCACCGTAATACTTGGTATCATGCGAGAAGCCTCTAGTGAACACTACAGCCCCCGGGTCTACTTCACATCATATTTTCAGATCTACACTTTTACTTTGTTGAACTTTCCGCCTTCATATCTCACCTTGCAAATAATCGTGAAGGGATTGACAACACCTTTATAGCGTTGGGTGCAAGTTTGTTTGTTTTTGCGCAGGTACATTGGTGCCTCATCTTGATACTCCTACTGGATTGATACCTTGGTTCTCAAACTGAGGGAAATACTTATCGCCACTGTGCTGCATCACCCTTTCCTCTTTAAGGGAAAAACCAACGCAAGGTCAAGAGGTAGCAGCACCCGGGTTGGCCGGTCTAGCAGAGGCGCTAAAGTCGTGTGCCCTAGATAATTTCTTGCGCACGCGGAGCAAAACGCCACCCTATGCTGGGTATTTTGGGCGCCCGCTGATGTCTGCGCATGCTTCTATTCTTGTAGACTATGTTGGGCCTCCAAGCGTAGAGGTTTGTAGGACAGCAGCAATTTCCATCAACTGGATGACCTAAGGTTTATCGAACTCAGGGAAGTAGAGGTTGAAGATGGTCGCTGTCAAGCAACCCTGTAATTATGAAACAAGAAGTCTCTTGTGTCCCCAACACACCTAATACAATGGTAAATTGTATAAGTGCACTAGTTCAGCGGAGAGATGGTAAAATATGGGTGATAGGTGTGGCAAAGCAAGGTAATATAAATCTGTAATAAAAAATCACAACAAGGTAGCAAGTGACAAAAGTGAGCACAAACGGTGTAACAGTGGTGAGAAACGAGGCCTAGGCTTCATACTTTCACTAGTGGCAACTCCCAATAACATTGACATAGTCTAATCACATGATATTTCCACTAAATCATGCAATGGAGACGTACTCGGAGGTCATTCCTTTGTAATCAAGGGAGGACGAGAATTATTTAGGGCTACAAAAGAACACCTCAGAGTTCGTAGTTCTCATCTATGGATTTCCCAATGTCACCGCGGCCATCCAAAGAGAGTTCCACAATCACCACAACGTATCTCAAGGATAGTCAAATACAAGCACAAAGAGACTCTCAATCTTCAACCAATTCACAAAAGAGGAAATCACTCATGAAAATATTCTTCTAATCCATGTCCTACAGACCACACTCGCCATGGTATCGGAGATTATAATAGATAAGATCAAGTGAGTGCATCAATCCAATACATAGAATAAGGGGAAACATCATGGGATCACCCTAGATTAACATAGGCTATGATCACAATCGAGATCACATCATGGGAGAGATAATTAACCACATAGCTACTGTAGAAGACCTCAGCCACGAGGAGGAACTACTCCCGCTTCATGGAGGGAGGAAGCAACGTCGATGGGGATGAATCCGGGGGCACTTCCCCGTCCTGGCAGGGTGCCGGCACAGGAATTCTGGTTCCCGGAAACTTGTTGGCGATGGAGGCGGAGATCGGAATTGCTTCTGGAGAAAAGGGTTGTCGAATCAAGGTTTCTTCCACGGGGGTACAAATAAGGCCAAAGGGGGGCACTAGGGGAGGTCCCACTCGCCCAGGCGGCCTGGTGGCACGGCCTCCCCCTAGGCCACGCTAGGTGGCCGCCTGAGTGGCGAGTGGCCCCCCTCTGGATCTCCTTTGGGCATCTGGGGTCTTCTGGAATGCTGATTGTTTATATATTTTCTCTAGAATTTTTCGGTATAAACCTGCAATTCACAGACATCAGCAGACAGAAACTAGCATTGGGTGCACTGAGGTAGTAGGTTAGTCGAAATATGTTGAAAAAGATATGAAAGTGTACAAAACACATAGCAATATCACCCAAAACTTGCATGGAGCAAGCAGAAATTATAGATACGTTTGGGACGTATCAACATCCCCAAGCTTAATTCCTGCTCGTCCTCGAGTAGGTAAATGATAACAAGCATAATTTCTGTGGTTACATGCTAACACACATATAAAAACTTCAAAGTAAAGGAAGTAAGATATGCAATTCAAGTCAAGACAATAACAAGCAAGAGTCTATATCTAGTTTTGAAACTAGCAAAGTAAGAACATAAAGGTTAAAGAGCTCTCGCTATCCGTGACTCGAATGTCTCCAAATGGTGTTTGCGTGCAAGAAGTGGGAGATGGATTTAGAGCATGAAATACTGTATAGTTTAATTGAGAACTCAATCTACTAAAACTTCACACTTGGTCTCCTTCGGAATCTTATTTTGACTCATCCCGAGACCACTAGTCAGGCACAAGTCAAAATGATCGTCTCCCTTTCAACTTTGAGCACTCATGCAATGGATGAGCGCAAGCAAGATATGTTGCCTCTTAGGATGCAAAGAGAATAATGATGGGGAAGGAAGACAAAAAAGGTGTGAAAGGCTCACATCAATGAGGACAATCATAGGCGAGAGAAAGATAAATGATAGATATGATGTGAGGAGTAGAGATTGCCATGCAACGGGTGCACATACGAGCTAAGGTAAGCTCTCCAATGGAACTAGTGGGGGGTGCATCCAACTCTCTTGCTCATGAAGACCTAGAGCTCATTTGAGGAGGCTCGTCATTGGAATATACAAGCCAAGTTCTATAGTGTAAGGGTCCCCACATAGTTATGCATGAATGATAATCTCTATGGAGTACAAATATGATAATGGAGTACGAGTGTGGATCTTTCAAAAGGAATAGTAGTGTTGCCCCTTCTCTCTTTTTATTATTTTTTCTTTCTTTATTTTTAATTTTTTTGTGGCCTCTTTGGCTCTTTCTATTTATCTCTCATTTGTCCTCTTTGGGATCTTTTCATGTGTCCTCTTTTGCGATCTTTTAATTTGTCCTCTTTGGGATCTTTTCCTCAATTAAGGGCAACACTCTATATTTTACAAGAATAAAAAGAAGATCTTCACACTTTATAAGAAGTACTCAACATAAAGACAGTTGAAAACTATCATGATGTATGCAAATGTATGCCTCTCCCAGTGTAGCAGGATATGCAATGAAACTAGCTCATCATGTAGCAATAATAAGGGCAAGGACCAACTAGCATGTGGATCCGCGATCAAGAAAAAGCATGTATGACATCAATATCAAGTCATGAGATGGTGGATGTTGCATGGCAATGTATCTCGGAAAGGCTATGGAAATGCCTTAATAGGTAGGTATGGTGGCTGTTTTGAGGAAGGATATAATGAGGCTTATGATGACAGAGCGTATGATGCCAAGGGTTTGGATGCACCGGCGAAGTTTGCACCAACTCTCAAGATGTGAAAGGGCAATGCACGGTACCGAACAGGCTAGCAAAATATGGATGGTGGATGTGCCAACAATCGAATACTCGCATTAGTCTGAAGAACTCGTGCACTTATTATTGGTAACTCTCTATCTAGTCAGGAGATTCACAAAGCAACAAGTACCCCAAGGAGGATTGTTTGGGGATTTGGTTATCCTTGCGCATCCTCGACCCATGATAACGTGAGGGTACTCTATATATTCCAACCCCTCCAGAGGTTAGCGATCCATCTAGTAGCTAGAGTTCTCAACTAATTTTTTTAGTTTTGAAAATACACACGGATTGCCCAAAATACGACACCTATCACTAATAGGTTCAAGCTCTTGACACCAAAAGTCCAAACATTACTCAAATCAATACCTCAAAACTGTTGCAAGTTACTAGTATACTTAAATAGCAACCTCAATTACCTACTCATGCAAGACACACAACTCAGTGCAACAAGCTAACTCTCTAAACAAGATAAGCATGATAACTCAAGAGAAATCCAAAAGAAAACTAAATAAAATCTCTTAAAAAGATAAATCATGAAAACTAAGAGCTAAGCATGACAACAGCTATGAAAAGATAAAGAACACACAAAAAGATAAGCATGAAAACCTATGTTGTATTCTAAGGTGGAGTGGAGCGTGTTTCTCTACCAAACAAAGAAGGCTAGGGTCCAACTTGTTATGAACAACAAGAAGACTAAAACAAACTAAAAAAGGAAAGAGCGGTATTCTCCAAGCATATAACATAACATATGAAGTGATAAAAATATAGCATGGAGAAGGACGAACTAATGATTGTTGATGGAGAAGGGGATGCATGGGGGCATCCCAAAGCTTAGAAGCTTGAGTCTCCTTGAATATTTATTGGGGGTGCATGAGGGCATCCCCAAGCTTGAGCGCTTGACACTCCTGGATTTTCTTTCATCATCTTCCATCACATACTTGAAAACTCCCTTCATACGCAACTCATCATAAGCTGATTAGAGTGGTTAGTGCCCATAATAAAATACTTTTTCTGTGCTAGAAATAAAGATTTTCGTGAAGATCTATTGTTTATCAAGATTGCCAAAAAGTTTTTGCAAAGAAAAAGCAATCTTAAGATTTGCAAAACGATGAAAACACAAAACGTGGACGAATCTGTAAAAAACAGACCAGCAGGTACTAAATAATTTTTTCAGGGCACTTCTGAAACTCAAATCAAAAAACTCAGAACATACTACATAAAACCAATTGTATAGAGCATATTGTAAAAAACATCAGATCAAAATAATGATCTGGTGATTTTTGGTGAATTTTTCCTTCAAGCAGAAAAAATCTGTTTCTGGACAGCATGTCACAACTTTTGAACTTTCTTGCAATCAGAGGCTAAAACTTGAAACAAAGCTTAAAAATAAAGATACAATAAGTTGCTATAGTAGTAACACACATCAAGACCACTAAAAACTGAAAGTAAAAAACTCAAAGTAAAGATAACAAGGGTTGTCTCCCTAGATCCCTTTCTTTATAGCCATAAAGATAGGCTTAAGATTTTAATGATGCTCTTGTAGGAATAAGAGTTGTAGAACAAAAGAGAGCATGAAGAAGAAAATAACAAACACATTTAAGTATAACATGCTTCCTATGCATAGATATACTGCAATAAAATAATTCATTGAAACACAAAGCAATAAGTGTAGGAAATATGCCCTAGAGGCAATAATAAATAGTTATTATTATATTTCCTGTTTAAAGATAATCGTTTATTATCCATGCCATAATTGTGTTGAATAAAAACATAGATACATGTGTGGATACATAGACACAACAATGTCCCTAGCAAGCCTCTAGTTGGCTAGCCAGTTGATCAAGGATAGTCATGGTTTTCTGACTATGTGCAAAGTGTTGTTGCTTGATAACTGGATCACATCATTAGGAGAATCATGTGATGGACTAGACCGAAACAATGAACGTAGCATATTGATCGTGTCGTTTTATTGCTATAGTTTTCTGCGTGTCAAGTATTTGTTCCTATGACCATGCGATTATATAACTCACTGGCACCGGAGGAATACCTTGTGTGTATCAAACGTCACAATGTAACTGGGTGACTATAAACGTGCTCTACAAGTATCTCTCAAGGTGTCCGTTGAGTTAGTATGGATCAAGACTGGGATTTGTCACTCCGTGTGATGGAGAGGTATCTCGGGGCCCACTCGGTAATACAACATCACACACGAGCCTTGCAAGCAATGTGATTAAGTGTAAATCACGGGATCTTGTATTATGGAACGAGTAAAGAGACTTGTCGGTAACGAGAGTGAAATTGGTATGCGGATACCGACGATCGAATCTCGGGCAAGTAACATACCAAAGGATAAAGGGAATGACATATGGGATTATATGAATCCTTGACACTGAGAATATGTAGGATCCAATATGGGCATCCAGGTCCCGCTATTGGATATTGACCAAGGAGTACCTCGGGGAATGTCTACATAGTTCTCGAACCCGCAGGGTCTGTACACTTAAGGTTCGGCGATGTTTTAGTATAATTGAGTTATATGCGTGGTTACTGAATGTAGTTTGGAGTCCCGGATGATATCACGGATGTCACGAGGGTTTTCGAAATGGTCCGGAGACGAAGATTGATATATAGGATGACTTCATTTGGTTACCGGAAAGTTTTCGAGCATTACCGGGAATGTACCGGGAGTGGCGAATGGGTTCCGAAATTCACCTGGAGGGGGGCAACCCTCTCGGGGGAAGCCCAAAGGACTTATGGGTGGAGCACCAGCCCTTAGTTGGCTGGTGGGACAGCCCAATAAGGCCTATGCGCCATAATAGAAAAACCAAAGAAAGAAAAAAAAGGTAGGAAGGAAGGGAAGGACTCCACTTTCCAATCCTAGTTGGACTAGGATTGGAGTAGGACTCCTCCTCCTCCGCTTGGCCGGTGCACCTTGGGAGCTTGGCCCTCAAGGAAAGTCCCTCCCCCTCCCTCCTATATATACTGGTGATTTAGGGCTGATTTGAGACAACTTTGCCACGTGCAACTCAGATCTAGACACCATAGTTTTGCCTCTAGATCGTATTTCTGTGGAGCTCTGGCGGAGCCCTGCAGGAGTAGATCCTTCACCACCACCGGAGTGCCGTCATGCTACCGGAGAACTCATCTACTTCTCCGTCTTGCTTGCTGGATCAAGAAGGCTGAGATCATCGTCAAGCTGTACGTGTGCTGAACGCGGAGGTGTTGTCCGTTCGGCACTAGATCGGAGAGGATCGTGCGACGGATCGCGGGACGGTTTGTGGGATGGTTCGTGGGGCGGATCGAGGGATGTGAGGACGTTCCACTACATCAACCACATTTCTTAACGCTTCCTGATGTGCGATCTACAAGGGTACGTAGATCCAAATCTCCTCTCGTAGATGGACATCACCATGATAGGTCTTCATGTGCGTAGGAAAATTTTTATTTCCCATGCAACATTCCCCAACAGTGGCATCAGAAGCTAGGTTCATGGATAGATGTAATCTCGAGTAGACCACAAAGGGTTTTGTGGACGGTGATGTTCGATTTGCTGCCCTCCTTAGTCTTTTCTCGATTCGGCGGTATTCGTGGATTGAAGTGGACCAGACCGACATTATTCGTACGCTTACGAAAGACTGGTTTCATCGCTTGACATGCAACCTTGTTGCATAAAGATGACTGGCGGGTGTCGGTTTCTTCAACTTTAATTGAATTGGTTTTGACCGAGGCAGTCCTTGGAGAGGTTAAATAGGAATTTGCACATCTCTGTTGTGGTTTTTGCGTAAGTAAGATGCGATCTAATAGATACCCATAGCAGCCACGGAAAACATGCAACAACAATTAGAGGACGTCTAACTTGTTTTTGCAGGGTATGCTTGTGATGTGATATGGCCAATGACGTGATGTGATATATTGGATCTATGAGATGATCAAGTTGTAATAGTTAATATCGCCTTGCACGTCGATAGTACGGCAACCGACAGAAGCCATAGGGTTGTCTTTAAACTAAACTTTGTGTTTGGAGATGCGTTACTATATTGCTAGGATCTAGCTTTAGTAGTAATAGCATAAGTAGCATGACAACTCCATTGGCGACACGTTGATGGAGATCATGATGATGGAGATCATGGTGTGGCGCCGGTGACAAGAAGATCGTGCCGCTGCTTTGGTGATGGAGATCAAGAAGCACATGATGATGGCCATATCATGTCACTTATGAATTGCATGTGATGTTAATCCTTTTATGCACCTTATTTTGCTTAGAACGACGCTAGCATTATGAGGTGATCTCTCACTAAAATTTCAAGACGAAATTGTGTTCTCCCCGACTGTGCACCGTTGCTACAGTTCGTCGTTTCCAGACACCACGTGATGATCGGGTGTGATAGACTCAACGTTCACATACAACGGGTGCAAAATAGTTGCACACGCGGAACACTCGGTTAAGCTTGATGAGCCTAGCATGTGCAGACATGGCCTCGGAACACATGAGACCGAAAGGTCGAGCATGAATCATATAGTTGATATGATTAGCATAGAGATGCTTACCACTGAAACTATCCTCAACTCACATGATGATCGGACTTGAGCTAGTGAAATTGGATCATGTACCAATCAAATGACTAGAGATATGTACTTTTTGAGTGGGAGTTTAGAAAGTAATTTGAGTAGTTAAACTCTAATTTCTTGAACATAGTCTAAGTCCACTTTGAAAATATTTGTGTTGTAGATCAATGGCTCACGCGACAGTCACCCTGAATTTTAGTACGTTCCTAGAGAAAGCTAAGTTGAAAGATGATGGAAGCAAATTTGTAGACCGGGCTCGTAATCTTAAGTTGCTCCTGCAAGCTGGGAAGAAGGATTATGTCCTTAATGCTGTGCTAGAAGATGAACCACTCGCCGCGGCTGACCAAGATACTAAGAACGCTTGGTTAGCACGCAAGGAGGATTACTCACTAGTTCAATGTGCAGTCTTATATGGATTAGAGACGGGACTTCAACGTCGCTTTGAGCATCATGGAGCATATGAGATGTTCCAGGAGTTGAAGTTTATCTTTCAGAAGAACGCCCAGATCGAGGGGTATGAGACCTCCGATAAACTCTATGCTTGCAAGATGGAGGAGAATTCGTTTGTCGGTGAACATGTGCTCAAAATGTCTGGGTAGTCAAACCGTCTAGCTGAGCTGGGGATTGAACTCCCGCAAGAGGCTATCACTGACAGAATTTTTCAGTCACTGCCACCAAGCTATAAGATCTTTGTGTTGAACTATAACATGCAAGGGATGAACAAGTCACCCGGCGAGTTACTCGCGATGCTGAAAGTCGCAGAGTCAGAACTCCGTAAAGAGCATCAAGTGTTGATGGTGAATAAGACCACTAGTTTCAAGAGAAATGACAAAGGAAAGAAGGGTAATTCAAAGAAGAGCAGCAAGCCTATAGCTAATCCGACGAAGAAACCCAAAGCTGGACCTAAGCCTGAAATGGAGTGCTATTATTGCAAGGGTATGGGTCACTGGAAGCGCAACTGCCCCAAGTATCTGGCTGATAAGAAGGCGGCCAAAGAAAAATAAGGTATATTCGATATACATGTTATTGATGTGTACTTAACCAGCTCTCGTAGTAGTGCGTGGGTATTCGATACCGGTTGTGTTGCTCATATTTGCAACTTGAAACAGGAACTACGGAATAAGCGAAGGCTGGCGAAGGATGAAGTGACGATGCGCGTGGGAAATGGTTCCAAGGTTCATGCAATCGCCATCGGCACAGTTTCACTTCAGTTAAAATCAGGATTAGTTATGAACTTAAATAAATGTTATTTAGTGCCTGCGTTAAGCATGAACATTATATCTGGATCTTGTTTATTGCGAGACGGTTACTCGTTTAAGTCAGAGAATAATGGTTGTTCTATTTCTATGAGTAACATCTTTTATGCTCATGCACCCAATGTTAGAGGATTGTTCATATTGAATCTTGATAGCGATAATACACATATACATAACATTGAGACCAAAAGAGTTAGAGTTAACAATGATAGCGCCATGTTTTTATGGCAGTGCCGCTTAGATCATATAGGTATATAGCGCATGAAGAAACTCCATACCGATGGACTTTTGGAGTCACTTGCCTTTTATTCACTTGACACGTGCGAACCATGCCTGATGGGCAAGATGACTAAGACTCCGTTCTCCGGAACAATGGAGCGTGCAAGTGACTTGTTGGAAATCATACATACCGATGTATGCGGTCCGATGAGGGTGGAGGCGCGCGGCAGATATCGTTATTTTCTCACCTTCACTAACGATTTGAGTAGATATGGTTATGTATACTTGATGAAGCACAAGTCCGAGACGTTTGAAAAGTTCAAGCAATTTCAGAGTGAAATTGAAAATCATCGTAACAGGAAGATCAAGTTCCTACGGTCTGATCGTGGGGGTGCATATCTGAGTTTCCAGTTTGCGCTCACTTAAGACAATGTGGAATTGTTTCACAGTTGACACCGCCTGGAACACCATAGCGTAATGGTGGGTCCCAACATCGTAATCGTACTTTATTAGAGATGGTACGATATATGATGTCTCTTACCGATTTGTCGTTATCATTTTGGGGTTATGCATTAGAGACAGTTGCATTCAATTTAAATAGGGCACCATCGAAATCCGTTGAGACAACTCCATACGAACTGTGGTATGGCAAAAGACCAAAGTTGTCGTTTCTTAAAGTTTGGGGATGTGATGCTTATGTCAAAAACCTTCGGCCTAAAAAGCTGGAACCCAAAGCGGAAAAGTGCATCTTCATAGGTTAACCAAAAGAGACAGATGGGTATACCTTCTATCTGAAATCTGAGGGAAAAGTGTTTGTTGCTAAAAACGGAACTTTTCTGGAGTTTCTCTCGAAAGAGTTGAGTGGGAGGAAGATAGAACTTGATGAGGTTGTCGAACCTTTAATTCCTCTTGATGGTGGCGCAGGGCAAGGGGAAACCCCTGTTGCTGCGGCGCCGGTTGAGGAACAAGTTGATGATGATGATCTTGAAACTTCGGATCAAGTTACTGTCGGACCTCGCAGGTCGACAAGATCACGTACTGTTCCTGAGTGGTACGATAATCCTGTCTTAACGATTATGTTGTTGGACAACAATGAAACCTGCGAATTATGAAGAAGCAATGGTGGGCCCGGATTCCAACAAATGGCTGGAGGCCATGAAGTCCGAGATAGGACCCATGTACGAGGCAAAGTGTGGACTTTAGAAGTACTACCTGAAGGCCGCAAGTCTATTCAGAACAAATGGATCTATAAGAAGAAGACAGGCACAGACGGTAATGTGACCGTTTATAAAGCTCGACTTGTGGCAAAGGGTTTTTCACAAGTTCAAGGAATTGACTACAATGAGACTTCCTCGCCGGTAGCGATGCTTAAGTCTGTCCGAATCATGTTAGCAATAGCTGCCTTTTACGATTATGAAATCTGGCAGATGGATGTCAAAATGGCGTTCCTTAACGGTTTTCTTAAGGAAGAGTTGTATATGATGCAACCCGAAGGTTTTGTCGATCCAAAGAATGCTAACAAAGTATGCAAGCTCCAACGATCCATTTATGGACTGGTGCAAGCATCTTGGAGTTGGAATAAGCTCTTTGATGAGGTGATCAAATAATTTGGGTTTATACAAGTGGTTGGAGAATCTTGTATTTACAAGAAAGTGAGTGGGAGCTCTGTGGCGTTTCTAATATTATATGTGGATGACATATTTCTGATTGGAAACAAGGATTACTTGAATAAAAGTTTCTCTATGAAGGACCTAGGAGAAGCTGCTTACATTCTAGGCATTAAGATCTATAGGGATAGATCAAAACGCATGATAGGACTTTCACAAAGCACATACCTTGATAAAGTTTTGAAAAAGTTCAAAATGGATCAGTCCAAGAAGGGGTTCTTGCCAGTATTACAAGGTATAAAATCGAGTAAGACTCAATGCCCAACAACTGCGGAAGATAGAGAACAAATGAGTTCCATCCCCTACGCTTCAGCTGTAGGTTATATCATGTATGCAATGATGTGCACTAGACCAGACGTCAGCTTGGCCATAAGTATGGCAGGCAGGTTTCAGAGTAATCCAGGAGTGGATCACTAGATGGCGGTCAAGAATATTCTGAAGTATGTAAAAAGTACAAAGGAAATGTTTCTCGTGTATGGAGGTGACAAAGAGCTCGCCGTAAAAGGTTACGTCGACGCAAGTTTTGACACTGATCCGGATGACTCTAAGTCACAAACCGGATACGTATTTATTCATAATGGGGGTGCGGGAAGCCGGTGCAGTTCCAAGCAGAGCATCGTAGCAGATTCTACATGTCAAGCGGAGTACATGGCTGCCTCGGAGGCCGCAAAGGAAGGTGTTTGGATGAAGCAGTTCATGACAGATCTTGTAGTTGTGCCAAGCGCACTAGATCCATTGACTCTGTTATGTGACAAAACTGGTCCCATTGCCTTAGCAAAGGAACCAAGGTTTCACAAGAAGACCAGACACATCAAACGACGCTTCAACCTCAACCGCGGCTACGTCGAAGGAGAGGACGTGAATATTTGCAAAGTGCACACGGATCTGAATGTAGCAGATTCGCTGACTAAACCTCTTCCACGGGCAAAACTTGATAACACCAGAACTGTATGGGTGTTTGATTTATTACAATGTAAATCGCATGGCGATGTGAGGACTAGATTATTGACTCTAGTGCAAGTGGGAGATTGTTGGAAATATGCCTTAGAGGCAATGCTAAATAGTTATTATTATATTTCCTAGTTAAAGATAATCGTTTATTATCCATGATATAATTGTGTAGAATGAAAACATAGATACATGTGTGGATACATAGACACAACAATGTCCCTAGCAAGCCTCTAGTTGGCTAGCCAGTTGATCAAGGATAGTCAAGGTTTTCTGACTATGTGCAAAGTGTTGTTGCTTGATAACTGGATCACATCATTAGGAGAATCATGTGATGGACTAGACCCAAACTATGAACGTAGCATATTGATCGTGTTGTTTTATTGCTATAGTTTTCTGCGTGTCAAGTATTTGTTCCTGTGACCATGAGATCATATAACTTACTCGCACCGGAGGAATACCTTGTCTGTATCAAACGTCACAACGTAATTGGGTGACTATAAAGGTTCTCTACGGGTATCTCCGAAGGTGTCCGTTGAGTTAGTATGGATCAAGACCGGGACTTGTCACTCCGTGTGACGGAGAGGTATCTCTGGGCCCACTCGGTAATACAACATCACGCACAAGCCTTGTAATCAATGTGATTAAGTGTAAATCACGGGATCTTGTATTATGGAATGAGTAAAGAGACTTGCCTGTAACGAGATTGAAATAGGTATGCGGATACCGACGATCGAATCTCGGGCAAGTAACATACCGAAGGACAAAGGGAATGACATAGGGATTATATGAATCCTTGACACTGAGGTTCAACCGATAAGATCTTCGGAGAATATGTAGGATCCAATATGGGCATCCAGGTTCCGCTATTGGATATTGACCGAGGAGTACCTCGGGGCATGTCTACATAGTTCTCGAACCCGCATGGTCTGCACACTTAAGGTTCGGCGATGTTTTAGTATAGCTGAGTTATATGCGTGGTTACCGAATGTTGTTCGGAGTCCTGGATGAGATCACAGACATTAGAGGGTTTTCGGAATGGTCCGAAGACGAAGATTAATATATAGCATGACTTCATTTGGTTACCAGAAAGTTTTCGGGCATTACCCGGAATGTACAGGGAGTGACGAATGGGTTCCGGAAGTTCATCGGGAGGGGGGCAACCCTCCCGGGGGAAGCCCAAAGTACTTATGGGTGGCGCACTAGCCTTTATGTTGGGGAACGTCGCATGGGAAACAAAAAATTTCCTACGCGCACGAAGACCTATCATGGTGATGTCCATCTATGAGAGGGGATGTGTGATCTACGTACCCTTGTAGACCGTACAGCAGAAGCGTTAGTGAACGCGGTTGATGTAGTGGAACGTCCTCATGTCCCTCGATCCGCCCCGCGAACCGTCCCGCGATCAGTCCCACGATCTAGTGCCGAACGGACGGTACCTCCGCGTTCAGCACACGTACAGCTCGACGATGATCTCGGCCTTCTTGATCCAGCAAGAGAGACGGAGAGGTAGAAGAGTTCTCCGGCAGCGTGACGGCGCTCCGGAGGTTGGTGATGATCTTGTCTCAGCAGGGCTCCGCCCGAGCTCTGCAGAAACGCGATCTAGAGGTAAAACCGTGGAGATATGTGGTCGGGCTGCCGTGGCAAAGTTGTCCCAAATCAGCCCTAAACCCCACCATATATAGGAGGAGGAGGGGGAGCCTTGCCTTGGGGTCCAAGGCCTCCCAAGGGGTCGGCCGAGCCTAAGGGGGAAGGTCTCCCCCTCCCAAACCGAAATCTACTTGGTTTGGAAGGTGGAGTCCTTCTTCCCTTTCCCACCTCCCTCTTTTTTTTTATTTTCTCTTTGATTTTTCTTCCAATGCGCATAGGGATCTTTTGGGCTGTCCCACAAGCCCACTAAGGGCTAGTGCGCCACCCCAAAGTCCTATGGGCTTCCCCGGGGTGGGTTGCCCCCCCGGTGAACACCCGGAACCCATTCGTCATTCCCGGTACATTCCCGGTAACTCCGAAAAGCTTCCGGTAATCAAATGAGGTCATCATATATATCAATCTTCGTTTCCGGACCATTCCAGAAACCCTCGTGACGTCCGTGATCTCATCCGGGAGTCCGAACAACATTCGGTAACCAACCATATAACTCAAATACGCATAAAACAACGTCGAACCTTAAGTGTGCAGACACTGCGGGTTCGAGAACTATGTAGACATGACCCGAGAGACTCCTCGGTCAATATCCAATAGCGGGACCTGGATGCCCATATTGGATCCTACATATTCTACGAAGATCTTATCGTTTGAACCTCAGTGCCAAGGATTCATATAACCCCGTATGTCATTCCATTTGTCCTTCGATATGTTACTTGCCCGAGATTCGATCGTCAGTATCCGTATACCTATTTCAATATCGTTTACCGGCAAGTCTCTTTACTTGTTCCGTAATACAAGATCCCGTAACTTACACTAAGTCACATTGCTTGCAAGGCTTGTGTGTGATGTTGTATTACCGAGTGGGCCCCGAGATACCTCTGCGTCACACGGAGTGACAAATCCCAGTCTTGATCCATACTAACTCAACGAACACCTTCGGAGATACCTGTAGAGCATCTTTATAGTCACCCAGTTACGTTGCGACGTTTGATACACACAAAGCATTCCCCCGGTGTCCGTGAGTTATATGATCTCATGGTCATAGGAACAAATACTTGACACGCAGAAAACAGTAGCAACGAAATGACACGATCAACATGCTACGTCTATTAGTTTGGGTCTAGTCCATCACATGATTCTCCTAATGATGTGGTCCCGTTATCAAGTGACAACACTTGCCTATGGCCAGGAAACCTTGACCATCTTTGATCAACGAGCCAGTCAACTAGAGGCTTACTAGGGACAGTGTTTTGTTTATGTATCCACACAAGTATTGTGTTTCCAATCAATACAATTATAGCATGGATAATAAACGATTATCATGAACAAAGAAATATAATAATAACTAATTTATTATTGCCTCTAGGGCATATTTCCAACAGTCTCCCACTTGCACTAGAGTCAATAATCTAGTCCTCACATCGCCATGTGATTTACATTGTAATAAAACGAACACCCATACAGTTCTGGTGTTGATCATGTTTTGCCCGTGGAATAGGTTTAGTCAGCGGGTCTGCTACATTCAGATCCGTGTGCACTTTGCAAATATTCACGTCCTCTCGTTCGACGTAGTCGCGGATGAGGTTGAAGCGTCATTTGATGTGTATGGCCTTCTTGTGAAACCTTGGTTCCTTTGCTAAGGCAATGGCACCAGTGTTGTCACATAACAGAGTTAATGGATTTACTGCGCTCGGCACAACTCCAAGATCTATCATGAAGTACTTCATCGAGACACCCTCCTTTGCTCCCTCCGAGGCAGCCATGTACTCCGCTTCACATGTAGAATCTGCTACGACGCTCTGCTTGGAACTGCACCAGCTTACGACACCCCCATTAAGAATAAATACGTATCTGGTTTGCGACTTAGAGTCATCCGGATCGGTGTCAAAACTTGTGCCGACGTAACCTTTTACGACGAGCACTTTGTCACCTCGACAAACGAGAAACATTTCCTTAGTCCTTTTCAGGTACTTCAGAATATTCTTGACCAACGTCCAGTGATCCACTCCTGGATTACTCTGAAACCTGCCTGCCATACTTATGGCCAAGATGACGTCTGGTCTAGTGCACAACATTGCATACATGATAGAACTTACGGCTGAAGCGTAGGGGACGAAACTCATTTGTTCTCTATCTTCCCCAGTTGCTGCGCACTGAGTCTCACTCAATTTTATACCTTGTAATACTGGCAAGAACCCTTTCTTGGACTGATCCATTTTGAATTTCTTCAAAACTTTATCAAGGTATGTGTTTTGTGAAAGTCCTATCACGCGTCTCCATCTATCCCTATAGATCTTAATGCCTAGAATGTAAGCAACTTCTCCTAGGTCCTTCATAGAGAAACTTTTATTCAAGTAATCCTTTATGCTCTCCAAAAGCTCCACGTTGTTTCCAATCAGCAATATGTCATCCACATATAATATTAGAAACGCCACACACCTCCCACTCACTTTATTGTAAATACAAGATTCTCCAACCACTTGTATAAACCCAAATGCTTTGATCACCTCATCAAAGCGCCTATTCCAACTCCGAGATGCTTGTACAAGTCCATAAATGGATTAGTGGAGCTTGAACACTTTGTTAGCATTCTTTGGATCGACAAAACCTGCGGGTTGCATCATATACAACTCTTCCTTAATAAAACCGTTAAGGAACGCCGTTTTGACATCCATCTGCCAGATTTCATAATCGAAAAATGCAGCTATTGCTAACATGATTCAGATGACTTTAAGCATCGGTGCCGGTGAGAACATCTCATCGTAGTCAACTCCATGAACTTGTGAAAAACCCATTGACACAAGTCGAGCTTTATAAACGGTCACATTACTGTCTGCGTTCGTCTTCTTCTGAAGATCCATTTGTTCTGAATAGCCTTGCGGCCTTCAGGTAGTACTTCCAAAGTCCACACTTTGTTCTCGTACATGGAACTTAACTCGGACTTCATGGCCTCCAGCCATTTGTTGAAATCCGGGCCCACCATTGCTTCTTCATAATTCGCAGGTTGATTGTTGTCTAACAACATAATTGATAAGACAGGATTACCGTACAACTCAGGAGCAGTACGTGATCTTGTCGACCTGCGAGGTCCGATTGGAACTTGATCCGAAGTTTCATGATCATCATCAACAACTTCCTCCTCAACCGGCATTGCAACTACACGGGTTTCCCCTTGCCCTGCGCTACCATCTAGAGGGATTAGAGGTTCGACAACCTCATCAAGTTCTATCTTCCTCCCACTCAATTCTTTCGAGTGAAACTCCTTCTCAAGAAAAGCTCCGTTTTTAGCAACAAACACGTTGCCCTCGGATTTGAGATAGAAGATATACCCAACTGTCTCTTTTGGGTAACCTATGAAGTCTCACTTTTCCGCTTTGCGTTTCAGATTTTCAAGCTGAAGCTTTTTGACATAAGCATCACATCCCCAAACTTTAAGAAACGACAACTTTGGTCTTTTACCATACCACAGTTCGTATGGTGTCGTCTCAATGGATTTTGATGGTGCCCTATTTAAAATGAATGCAGTTGTCTCTAATGCATAACCCCAAAACGATAACGGCAAATCAGTAAGACACATCATAGATTGCACCATCTCTAATAAAGTATGATTATGACCTTCGAACACACCATTACACTGTGGTGTTCCACGCGGTGTCAATTGTGAAACAATTCCACATTGTCTCAAGTGAGCACCAAACTCGAAACTCAGATATTCACCCCCACGATCAGACCGTAGGAATTTGATCTTCTTGTTACGATGATTTTCAACTTCACTCTGAAATTCCTTGAACTTCTCAAATGTTTCAGACTTGTGTTTCATCAAGTAGACATAACCATATCTACTCAAATCATCAGTGAAGGTGAGAAAATAACGATATCCGTCACGCGCCTCCACACTCATTGGACCGCACACATCGGTATGTATGATTTCCAACAAGTGACTTGCACGCTCCATTGTTCCGGAGAACAGAGTCTTAGTCATCTTGCCCATGAGGCATGGTTCGCACGGGTCAAGTGAATCAAAGTCAAGTGACTCCAAAAGTCCATCGGAATGGAGTTTCTTCATGCGCTTTACACCAATATGACCTAAGCGGCAATGCCATAAAAACATGGCGCTATCATTGTTAACTCTAACTATTTTGGTCTCAATGTTATGTATATGTGTATCATCACTATCAAGATTCAATATGAACAATCCTCTCACATTGGGTGCATGACCATAAAAGATATTATTCATAGAAATAGAACAACCATTATTCTCTGACTTAAACGAGTAACCGTCTGCAATAAACAAGATCCAGATATGATGTTCATGCTTAACGCAAGCACTAGATATCAATTATTTAAGTTCATAACTAATCCTGATTGTAACTGAAGTGAAACTGTGTCGACGGCGATTGCATCAACCTTGGAACCATTTCCCACACGCATCGTCACTTCATCTTTCGCGAGCCTTCGTTTATTCCGCAGTTCCTATTTCGAGTTGCAAATATGAGCAACAGAACCGGTATCGAATACCCATGCACTACTACGAGAGTTGGTTAAGTACACATCAATAACATGTATATCGAATATACCTGATTTTTCCTTGGCCTCCTTCTTATCAGCAAGATTCTTGGGACAGTTGCGCTTCCAGTGACCCAGTCCCTTTTAATAATAACACTCCGTTTCAAGCTTAGGTCCAGCCTTGTGTTTCTTCGTCGGATTGGCAACAGGCTTGCCGCTCTTCTTGGAATTACCCTTCTTGCCTTTGCTGTTTCTCTTAAAACTAGTGGTCTTATTCACCGTCAACACTTGATGCTCTTTATGGAGTTCTGACTCTGCGACTTTCAGCATCGCGAATAACTGGCCAGGTGAATCATCCCTTGCATGTTATAGTTCAACACAAAGCTCTTGTAGCTTGGTGGTAGTGATTGAAGAATTATGTAAGTGATAGCCTCTTGCGGGAGTTCAATCCCCAGCTCAGTGAGACGGTTTGAGTACCCAGACATTTTGAGTACATTGTTCACTGACAGACAAATTCTCCTCCATCTTGCAAGCATAGAATTTATCGGAGGTCTCATACCTCTCGATTCGGGCGTTCTTCTGAAATATAAACTTCAATTCCTGGAACATCTCAAATGCTCCATGACGCTCAAAGCAACGTTGAAGTCCCGACTCTAAGCCATACAAGACTGCACATTGAACTACTGACTAGTCCTCCTTACGTGTTAACCAAGCGTTCTTAACATCTTGGTCAGCCGTAGCGGGTGGTTCATCTCGTAGCGCAACATTAAGGACATAATCCTTCTTCCGAGCTTGCAGGAGAAACTTAAGATTACGAGCCCAGTCTATAAAGGTGTTGTTGGAAATATGCCCTAGAGGCTATAATAAATTAGTTATTATTATATTTCCTTGTTCATAATAATTGTTTATTATCCATGCTAGAATTGTATTGATTGGAAACTCAAATTCATGTGTGGATACATAGACAACACACTGTCCCTAGTGAGCCTCTAGTTGACTAGTTCGTTGATCAAAGATAGTCAAGGTTTCCTCGCCATAGGCAAGTGTTGTCACTTGATAACGGGATCACATCATTAGGAGAATCATGTGATGGCCAAGACCCGAACTATGAACGTAGCATATTGATTGTGTCGTTTTATTGCAATTGTTTTCTGCGTGTCAAGTATTTGTTCCTATGACCATGATATCATATAACTCACTGGCACCGGAGGAATACCTTGTGTGCATCAAACGTCGCAATGTAATTGGGTGCCTATAAAGGTGCTCTATAGGTATCTCCGAAGGTGTCCGTTGAGTTAGTATGGATCAAGACTGGGATTTGTCACTCCGTCTGACGGAGAGGTATCTCGGGGCCCACTCGGTAATACAACATCACACACAAGCCTTGCAAGCAATGTGACTAAGTGTAAGTCACGGAATCTTGTATTACGGAATGAGTAAAGAGACTTGTCAGTAACGAGATTGAAATAGGTATGCGGATACCGACGATCAAATCTCGGGCAAGTAACATACCGAAGGACAAAGGGAATGACATACGGGATTATATGAATCCTTGACACTAAGGTTCAACCAATAAGATCTTCGGAGAATATGTAGGATCCAATATGGGCATCCAGGTCCCTCTATTGGATATTGACCGAGGAGTGTCTCGGGTCATGTCTACATAGTTCTCGAACCCGCAGGGTCTGCACACTTAAGGTTCGATCACGTTTCGATATAGTTGAGTTATAGGTGTTGGTACCCGAAAGTTGTTCGGTGTCCCAGATGGGATCTAGGACGTCACGAGGAGATCCGGAATGGTCAGGAGGTAAATATTGATATATAGGAAGTCCTGTTTTTGTCACCGGAAAAGTTTCGGGCTCATCGGTAGTGTACCGGGAGTGTCGGGAGGGGTGCCGGGGACCATCAGGAGGGGTGTCACGCCCCAAGGGGTCTCATGGGCTATGGTAAGAGATAAACCAGCCCCTAGTGGGCTGGAATAAGTTCCCACTATGGCCCATAAGGTTTGAGAAAGAAAAAACAGAAGGTGGAAAGAGTTTCCAAGTGGGAAGGTGGAATCCTACTCGAAGTAGGATTGGAGTAGGACTCCTCCACCTCCAATTTCGGCCAAACCTTGAGGGTTTGAGGATGACACCTCCCCTCCCTCCCTCCTATATATACTAGAGGTATTGAGGGCTTTTGAGACACAACTTTGCCACGTGATGCTCGACCCTATACCCCACAGTTTTTCCTCTAGATCGTATTTCTGCGGAGCTTAGGCGAAGCCTTGCCGGAGTAGATCATCACCACCATCGGCGCGCCGTCATGCTTCCTGAGAACTCTTCTACCTCTCCGCCCCCTCTTGCTGGATCAAGATGGTGGAGATCGTCATCGAGCTATACGTGTGCTGAACATGGAGGTGCCACCCGTTTGGCACTAGATCGGGAAGGATGGTGATGAAGTTCGCGGGACGCATCGTGATGAAGTTCGCGGGACGGATCGTGATGAAGTTCATGGGACGGATCGTGATGAGATAGTACGACCACGGCGATCTGAATTGCGGAAACGTCCCACTACATCAACCGCATTATATACGCTTCTGCTTAGCAATATACAAGGGTACGTAGATCCAATCTCCCTCTTGTAGATGATCATCACCATGATAGGTCTTCGTGCACGTAGGAAACTTTTTGTTTCTCATGCGATGTTCCCCAACAGATGTTATCTCGAGTAGAATACAAAGGGTTTAGTGGACGGTGATGTTCGATTTGCTGCCCTCCTTAGTCTTTTCTCGATTCGGCGGTATTGTTGGATTGAAGCGGCTCGGACCGACATTATTCATACACTTACGAAAGACTGGTTTCATCGATTGACATGCAACCTCGTTGCATAAAGATGACTAGCGGGTGTCGGTTTATTCAACTTTAGTTGAATTGGTTTTGACCGAGGCTGTCCTTGGAGTGGTTAAATAGCAATTTGCAGATCTCCGTTATGGTTTTTGCGTAAGTAAGATGCGATCACACTAGATACCCATAGAAGCCACGTAAAACATGCAACAACAAATTAGAGGACGTCTAACTTGTTTTTGCAGGGTATGCTTGTGATATGATATGGCCAATGACGTGATGTGATATATTAGATGTATGAGATGATCATCTTGTAGTAGTTAATATCGACTTGCACGTAGATGCTACGGCAACCGGCAGGAGCCATAGGGTTGTCTTTAAACTAACTTTTGTGTTTACATATGTGTTTACTATATTGCTAGGACGTAGCTTTAGTAGTAATATCATAAGTAGCACGGCAACCTCGATGGCGACACGTTGATGGAGATCATGATGATGGATATCATGGTGTGGCGCCGGTGACAAGAACATCATGTCGGTGCTTTCGTGATGGAGATCAAGAAGCACAAGATGATGGCCATATCATATCACTTATGCATTGCATGTGATGTTAATCCTTTTATGCACCTTATTTTGCTTAGAACGATGGTAGCATTATGAAGTGATCTCTCCCTAAAATTTCAAGATGAAATTGTGTTCTCCTCAACTTTGCACCGTTGCTACAGTTCGTCGTTTCGATACACCACGTGATGATCGGGTGTGATAGACTCAACGTTCACATACAACGGGTGCAAAACAGTTGCACACGCGGAACACTCTGGTTAAGCTTGATGAGCCTAGCATGTGCAGACATGGCCTCGCAACACATGAGACCGAAAGGTCGAGCATGAATCATATAGTTGATATGATTAGCATAGAGATGCTTACCACTGAAACTATTCTCAACTCACGTGATGATCGAACTTGAGTTAGTGGATTTGGATCATGTACCACTCAAATGACTAGAGAGATGTACTTTTTGAGTGGGAGTTCTTAAGTAATATGATTAAACGAACTAATTATCATGAACATAGTCTAATGGTCTTTGCGAATTATGATGTATCTTGCGCTATAGCTCTACCATTTTTATATGTTCCTAGAGAAAAATTTAGTTGAAAGTTGATAGTAGAAACTTTGCGGACTGAGTCCGTAAAACTAAGGATTGTCCTCATTGCTGCACAGAAGGCTTATGTCCTTAATGCACCACTCGGTGTGCTACACCTCGAGCGTCGTCTGTGGATGTTGAGAACATCTGACATATACATTTTTGATGACTACGTGATAGTTTAGTGCGTAATACTTAATGCCTTAGAAGCAAGGCTCCAAAGATGTTTTGAAACGTCGCTGAACATAAGAGATGTTCTAAAAGATGAAATTGAGATTTCATGCTCGTGCCCTGCTTGTTGAGAGATAAGAGACCTCCGACAAGATTCTTTGTCTACAAAGTAAAATAGAAAAGCTCAATCGTTGAGTGTGTGCTCAGATCGCCTAAGTGCAACAATCGCTTGAATCAAGTGGGATTTAATCTTCCAGATGTGATAGTGATGGTTCTCCAAAGTCACTGCCACCAAGCTGCTAGAGCTTCGTGATGAACTATAAACATATCAAGGATAGATATGATGATCCTTGAGCGATTCGCAATGTTTGACACTGCAGAAGTAGAAATCAAGAAGGAGCATCAATTGTTGATGGTTAGTAAAACCACTAGTTTCAAGAAGGGCAAGGCCTGGAAGGGATACTTCATGAAATGGCAAACAAGTTGTTGCTTGATGACCCACAAGTATAGGGCATCAATCGTAGTCCTTTCGATAAGTAAGAGTGTTGAACCCAACGAGGAGCAGAAGGATCTGAGAAGTGGTTTTCAGCACGGAAATATCTGCAAGCACTAAAATTGTCGGTAACAATTGATTGTGTGGTGAGATGATTCGTAGCAAGCAACAAGTAACAAAAGTAGCAACGGTGCAGAAAAGTGGCCCAATCCCATTTGTAGCAAGGGACAAACCTGAACAAAGTCTTATAGGAGGAAAAACGCTCCCGAGGACACACTGGAATTTCTGTCATGCTAGTTTTGATCATGTTCATATGATTCACGTTCGTTACTTTGATAGTTTGATATGTGGGAGGACCGACGCTTGGGTACTGCACTTACTTGGACAAGCATCCAACTTATGATTAACCCCTCTCGCAAGCATCCTCAACTATGAAAGAACAATTAAGACAAAGTCTAACCATAGCATTAAACTAGTGGATCCAAATCAGCCCCTTACGAAGCAACGCATAAACTAGGGTTTAAGCTTCTGTGACTCTAGCAACCCATCATCTACTTACTACTTCCCAATGCCTTCCTCTAGGCCCAAATAATGGTGAAGTGTTATGTAGTCGATGTTCACATAACACCATTAGAGGAGAAACAACATACAACATATCAAAATACCGAACGAATACCAAATTCACATGACTATTATTAGCATGACTTATCCCATGTCCTCAGGAACAAAAGTAATTACTCACAAAGCATAATCATATTCATGAACAGAGGTGTAATGAGTAGCATCAAGGATCTGAACATAAACTCTTCCACCAAATAATCCAACTAGCATCAACTATAAAGAGTAATCAACACTACTAGCAACCTTACAAGTACCAATCAGAGTCGTGAGACGGAGATTGGATACAAGTGATGAACTAGGGTTTGGAGATGAGATGATGCTGATGAACATGTTGATGGTGACGAGTCCCCTCCAATGAGAGGAGTGTTGGTGATGATGATGGCGACGATTTCCCCCTCCGGGAGGGAAGTTTCCCCGGCAGGATCGTCCTGCCGGAGCTCTAGATTGGTTATGCTCAAGTTCCGCCTCGTGGCGGCGGCGAAACCACGAAAAAGCTCCCCTCTGATTTTTTCCTGGACGAAACCCTCCATATAGCAAAAGAGGGGGCTAGTGGGCCAGTGGACTGCCCACAAGCCCCCATGGCGCTGCCTGGGGGGTGGCCGCGTCGTGCTGGCTTGTGGGCACCCCGTGGTGCCCCTCCGGCACTTCTTTGGCCCGGTATTTTTTATATATTGGGAAAAAAATCCCTGTTGATTTTCACGGTGTTTGGACTTGCGCAGAATAGGTATCTCAACTTTGCTCCACTTTCAGGACAGAATTCTAGTTGCCGGTATTCTCCCTCTTCATGTAAACCTAGCAAAATAAGAGATAAAAGGCATAAGAATAGTACCAAGAAGTGAAATAACAACCAAAGAAGCGATAAATATCAACATGAAAACATGATGCAAAATGGACGTATCACTTCTCCAACTGAGAAACCCAAGATTGAACCCAAACCCGAGACTAAGTGCTTCTGTTATAAGGGGAACGGTCACTGAGGCGGATCTACCCTAGATACTTGGTACATAAGAAGGTTGTCAAGTCGACAGAAGTATATTTGATATACATGATATTGACGTGTACTTTACTGGTACTCCTAGTAGCACGAGGGTATTGGATACCGGTGTTGGAAATATGCCCTAGAGGCAATAATAAAATGGTTATTATCATATTTCCTTGTTCATGATACTCGTCTATTGTTCATGCTATAATCGTATTTACAGGAAACTATAATACATGTGTAAATAAATAGATTACAATGTGTCCCTAGCAAGCCTCTAGTTGGCTAGCTCGTTGATCAATAGATGATCGTGGTTTCCTGACCAAGGACATTGGATGTCATTGATAACGGGATCACATCATTACGAGAATGATATGATGGACAATACCCAATCCTAAGCATAGCACTAGATCGTGTTGTCCGTATGCTAAAGCTTTTCTAATGTCAAGTATATTTTCCTTCGACCGTGAGATTGTGCAACTCACGGATACCGTAGGAGTTCTTTGGGTGTTTCAAACATCACAACGTAACTGGGTGACTATAATGGTCCACTACGGGTATCTCCGAAAGTGTCTGTTGGGTTGGTATGAATCGAGATCGGGATTTGTCACTCCGTGTGACGGAGAGGTATCTCTAGGCCCACTTGGTAGAACATCATCATAATGAGCTCAATGTGACTAAGGATTTAGTCACAGGATGATGTGCTACGGAACGAGTAAAGAGACTTACCGGTAACGAGATTGCACAAGGTATAGGGATACCGATGATCAAATCTCGGGCAAGTTCTATACCGACAAACAAAGGGAATTGTATACGGGATCGATTGAATCCTTGACATCGTGGTTCATCTGATGAGATCATCGTGGAACATGTGGGAGCCACCATGGTTATCCAGACCCCGGTGATGGTTATTGGTTGGAGAGGTCTCTCGGTCATGTCTGGATGCCTCCCGAACCCGTAGGGTCTACACACTTAAGGTTCAATGACGCTAGGGTTATAGGGAATTGCATTACGAGGTTACCGAAGGTTGTTCGGAGTCCCGGATTAGATCCCGGACTTCACGAGGAGCTCCGGAGGTAAAGATTCATATATAGGATGGATGGGTTTGCACGCCGGAAATGTTTCGGGCACCACCTGCAACGTGTCGGGACCACCTGAAGAGTTCCGGAGGCCCACCGGGAGGGGCCACCAGCCCCGGGAGGCTACATGGGCCAAGTGTGAGAGGGAACCAACCCCTGGGTGGGCTGGTGCGCCCCCCAAACCCAGCCCAAGGCGCCCCAGAGAGGGAAGGGGGGAAACACTAAGTCAGGTGGGCCTTAGGCCCACCAGGGGGTGCGCCACCCCCTCCCCCCCTGGCCGCCACCTCCTGGCGCCATCTAGGGCTGCCGCACCACTTAGGGGTGGTAACCTAAGGGGTGCGCCACCCTCCCCTTCCCCTGTAGATAGTGGGGGTTTTGGCCATTGGGGACACGACAATTTCTCTCTCTCTCGGCGCAGCCCTACCTCTCTTCTTCCTCCTCTCCCACGGTGCTTGGCAAAGCCCTTCCGGGAAACCTTGTCGCTCCATCGCCACCACGCCGTCATGTTGCGGAGCTCTTCCCCAACCTCTCCCTCCTCCTTGCTGGATCAAGGTGCGGGAGACGTCACCAGGCTGCACGTGTGTTGAACACGGAGGTGCCGTGGTTCTTCATTAGATCGGAATCACACCGCGATCTGAATCACAGCGAGTACGACTCCATCAACCGCGTTCTAGCACCGCTTCCGCTTAGCAATCTTCAAAGGTATGAAGATGCTCTCACCCCTCTCTCATTGCTGGTTGCTCCATAGGAAGATCTGAATATGGCATAGGAAATTTTTTGAATTTTGCTACGTTACCCAATAGTGGCATCCAAGCCAGGTTTTCTATGCGTAGATTCTTTGCACGAGTAGAACACAAAAGGTTGTGGGCGCTGATCTTGTCAATCGCTTGCCGCTACTAGTCTTATTCTTTTCCGGCAGTATTGTGGGATGAAGCGGTCCGGACCGACCTTACACGTACGCTTACGTGAGACAGGTTCCACCGGCTAACATGCACACGGTGCATAAGGTGGCTAGTGGGTGTCTGTCTCTCCCACTCTAGTCGGATTGGATTTGATGAAAATGGTCCTTATGAATGGTAAATAGCTTTGGCATATCAACGTTGTGGCTGTCATGTAGGTAAGAAGGCATTCTTGCTAGAAACCCAAATCAGCCACGTAAAACTTGCAACAACAATTACAGGACGTCTAACTTGCTTTTGGAGGGTTTGACATGTGACGTGATATGGACAAAGGATGTGATGTTACATGTGTGATGTATGAGATGATCATGTTCTTGTAATAGGATTCACGACTTGCATGTCGATGAGTATGACAACCGGCAGGAGCCATAGGAGTTGTCTTAATTTATTGTATGAGATGCAACGCCATGTGTTTACTACTTTTACTTCATTGCTAATGGTTAGCTGTAGTAGTAGTAGTAGTAGTTGGCGTGACAACTTCACGGAGACACGATGATGGAGATCATGATGATGGAGATCATGGTGTCACGCCGGTGACGATTATGATCATGCGATGCCCGAAGATGGAGATCGAAGGAGCAAAGATGATAATGGTCATATCATGGCATTATATGATTGCATGTGATGTTTATCATGTTTTTCTTCTTATTGCTTAGAACGACGGTAGCATAATAAGATGATCCCTCATAAAATTTCGAGAATGTATTCCCCTAAGTGTGCACCATTGCGAATGACCGTGATAACCCACAAGTATAGGGGATCGCAACAGTTTTCGAGGGTAGCGTATTCAACCCAAATTTGTTGATTCGACACAAGGGGAAGCCAAAGAATATTCTTGAGTATTAGCAGTTGAGTTGTCAATTCAACCACACCTGAAATACTTAGTATCTGCAGCAAAGTTTCAGTAGCAAAGTAGTGTGATAGTAACGGTAGCAGCGGTAACAATAACAGTAGTGACAGCAGTAGCGGTAACAGTAGCAGTAGCGACAACAGTAGTAAAAGACTCGTAGGCATTGGATCGGTGATGGGTAATTATGTCGGATGACATTCATCATGTAACTGTTATAACATGGGGAGATATGTAACTAGCTCCAGTTCGTCAATGTAATGTAGGCATGTATTCTGTATTCAGTCATACGTGCTTATGGAAAAGAACTTGCATGACATCTATTGGCCATCCCTCGTGTGGCAGCGGGGTCCTAATGGAAACTAAGAGATATTAAGGTCTCCTTTTAATAGAGAACTGAAACAAAGCATTAGCACATAGTGAATACATGAACTCCTCATACTATGTTCATCTCCGGGAGTGGTTCCGGCTATTGTCACTCCAGAGTTGCCGGGTCATAACACATAGTAGGTGACTACAACTTGCAAGATAGGATCAAGAACACACATATATTGATGAAAACATAATAGGTTCAGATCTGAAATCACGGCACTCGGGCCCTAGTGACAAGCATTAAGCAGAGCAAAGTAGTAGCAACATCAATCTCAGAACATAGTGAATACTAGGGATCAAACACCATCAAAATTAACTCGATTACATGATAGATCTCATCCAACTCATCACCATCCAGCAAGCCTACGATGAGATTACTCATGAACGGTGAAGAGCATCATGGAATTGGCGATGAAGGATGGTTGGTGATGATGACGACGACGAATTCCCCTCTCCGGAGCCCAGAACGGACTCTAGATCTGCCCTCCAGAGGAAGAACGGGTGGTGGCGACGGCTCCGTATCGTGAAATGCGATGAACTCTTCTCTTTGATTTTTTTCTGGGCAAGAGTGAATATATAGAGCTGAAATTGGAGGCTACGGAGCCACGAGGGGCTCACAAGACTGCTAGGCCCGGCCAGGGGGGTCGATCCTCCTCGGCTTGTGAGCTCCTGGCTCCGTGTCTCTAGGTGATTCTTGCGCTAGTATTTTTTATATATTCCACAAAAAACCTCGTAGATTTCCAGGTCATTCCGGGAACTTTTATTTCTGCGCAAAAACAACACCATGACAATTCTGCTGAAAACAGCGTTAGTCCGCGTTAGTTCCATTCAAATCATGCAAATTAGAGTCCAAAACAAGGGCAAAAGAGTTTGGAAAAGTAGATACGATGGAGACGTATCAACTCCCCCAAGCTTAAAGCCTTGCTTGTCCTCAAGCAATTAAGTTGATAAACTGAAAGAGACAAAAGAAAAACTTTTATGGACTCTGTTTGATCTTGTTGTTGTAATTATGTCTAACTCATATTTAGATTTTCAACAAGATCATAAGCTAACCACATAAGCAATGACATTTAGGTCTCATGGTGTACTCATATCGATGGCATAATCAACTAGCAAGAAATAAAAATAAGTTTCAAACCTCAATACTTCAATCAAAACAATCATGAAACAATATGAACAGATGGTATCTCGCTAGCCCTTTTTGAGACTGCAAAACATAAATGGAGAGCACCTTCAAAGACCAAGGGCTGACTGAACATTGTAATTCATGGCAAAGAAGATGCAGTCACAGTCATACTCAATATCAATTAAAAGCAAAGCATAAAAACGACGGAGGTGCTCTCTAACTCGTGCCTTTTGATAAGGAGAGGATGACTCAATAGAAACGTAAATAGATAGGCCCTTCGGAGAGGGAAGCATTCATTTGCAGAGGTGCCAGAGCTCAAGCTTTTAAAATAGAGATAAACAATTTTGAGTGGTATGCTCTCATTGTCAACGCGATGACCAAGAGTTTTCACCATCTTCCATGCTACACATACTATAGGCGCTTCCCAAACAGAAAAGTAAAGTTTTGACTCCCCCACCACCGATCAATCACACTCCCCGACTAGCCGAATCCTCGGGTTCCATCCATACCAACAACAATCCAGGGGAGTTTTGTTTGCAATTATATTTTCGATTTGAGCATGGCAGTGAGCATTCCGATTACCGACCCCTTTCTCGTGAGTGATAGTGAATAAACACATATCGAGGATAACACGCCTAGCATGGAAGGTACTGACCGCCCCTTGTCACCACATGAGCGGTTCGGGCATACAAAACAGATTATTACTTGAAGGTTTAGAGAGTGGCACATGCAAATTTACTTGGAACGACAGGTAGATACCGCATATAGGTAGGTATGGTGGACTCATATGGAACAACTTTGGGTTTATGGAAGTGGATGCATCAGTATGCATTGAAATTAACCACTTAGTACAGGTGAAGGCATCAGTATGCATTGAAATTAACCAACATTGAGTGCAAGCACGAGTAGGACATAAATCACCATAAACATGAATATAATAGAGGCTATGTTGATTTTGTTTCAACTACATGCGTGAACATGTGCCAAGTCAAGCCACTTGAATCATTCAAACGGGGATACCATCCTATCATACTACATCATAATCATCTTGAAATTCATGTTGGCATCCAAGACAAACCATTATAAGCTCCTAGCTAATTAAGCATGGCATCAGAAACTATGATCTCTAAGTTGTCATTACAAACATGTTTCTCTCATAACAAAGCTGAATTAGGAACGGTGAGCTAGTCCCATTTACAAAAACAAAATAGGTCGAGTTCATACCAGCTTTTCCAGGCTCAGTCACTTCATCATATATCGTCATTATTGCCTTTCACTTGCACGAGCGAATGATGTGAATAATAATGAGAGTGTTCGTGCATTGGACTAAGCTGGAATCTGCAAGAAAACAAAGAGGAGAAGACAAAGTAATATGGCTCTTTGACGGATAAACAAATAAGCATGTGAGAGCCACTAAACATTTTAACCATGGTCTTCTACCTTGACCCAAAGAAAAAGAAAACTATTTACGCGGGAAAGCTCCCAACAAACAAAAGAAGAATAGGAAATATTTTTGGGTTTTCTTTTTAAATGCCCCTAAGCAAGGAGGAAAGTAAACTTACAACTAATTTTTTTGTTTTTCTCAAATCAAACAAACACACGAGAAGAAAGCGAGAAAAAGAAATAAACTAGCATGGATGATACAATGGCAAGGTGTGAACACCGACTAACAAAGTGAAAGTGTGAGCAAGAATATAAAGTCGGTGAGAAACACGTACTCCCCCAAGCTTAGGCTTTTGGCCTAAGTTGGTCTACTCCCATGGCTGGTCCGGGTGATATCCAAAACCATGATGGGGGTTGTACGGGATCGCGGTAGCTACCGCCTGAATAGCTGCCTCACGGAGGCGAGCAACCTTCGCCTCCCTCTCATACTCCTCTGCCTCTCCTATGGTTATGTAATATCTCTGTTTTACCTGAAAGTTAAAGAAGGCAGGAGCAGGAAGGGTAATATGGAAAACACGTTGTCGGTTAAATATTAACCGGTATAGGAGGGATTCATTATCCCTCTCAAGGAACTTATAACGTGTCATAGCGGCGCGATCAAGGAAAGCTGTATGGAGCGGGGGATCTCCTGTGCGGATGGGTATTCCAAGAAAATTCGCTATACGAGTGGCATAGATCCCACAAAAGAAATCCCCTTCATTAGCATTATTATTTAGCCTCCTCGCGATTTTAGCTCCCATGTTGAAACTTCTATCACCCATTATTGCGCTCTTAAGAATACTAAGATCAGGTGCGCAGAGGTGACAATGATCAATCTTGTCGTTAATGCATCTACCTATGAAGAGGGCAAAATAATGTAAGGCAGGGAAATGAATGCTCCCCATGGTAGCCTCCGTAATATCTCTAGTTTCTCCAACAGTTATACTATAGAAAAAATCTCTAACCGAAGACTTAGGAGGATCATTGGGACTACCCCAGTCAGGTATCCTACAAATTCTATTAAAATCCTCTAAATCCATGGTATACGATTTGTCACAAAGATCAAACAGTATGGATGAGTCATGGCCAACTGAAAATCTGAATCTACGAACAAAAGAGGTAGTGCATGTAGTATACTGTTTGCATTTGTTGGAGATGAATTCTTCGAGCCCGGCGTTGTGAACAAATGTATCAAACTCGTCCTTCAAACCTGCATCAATCATGACTTCATCTGAAGGCCATTCACATGGTTGTACCTGTGCGTTCCTCGGCTGATAAGGATCGGGTTCCCGAATCGAGAGACGGGGACCCCTTTTGCTTGACGAACCACCATGATAGTTTCTCCTGAACATCTTCTTTTTTCTGAAATTTTTAGTGACTCAAAAGAGAAGTGAACAAGGCTCAACAAAACTCATAGCAACTACTCCTACAAGTGCCTAGAGGCCATATCATGCATCAAAACTACTTGGGACCAACTAAAATGAACATGCAAAGCTCAAGAACAGGGTCACCAAGACAGCAAAAATACGCAACGAATAAAGCACTAGAGCAAAAACTAATTGGACCAATGGAGGAGTCACATACCAAGGAACAACTCCCCAAAATAGTTTGGTGAATGGGGCTTTGCACAAGGAGATCGAAAAATGCAGCAAGAGGAGAAAGAACACGGGTTTGAGCTGTGGAATGATTTTTTTCTGGAGGTAGAAGAAGGAGATGGGAGCTAGAATAAGTGGAGGGGGGCCGTGTGGGGCCACAAGCCTGCCAGGCCCGGCCAGGGGGGGTGGTCGGGCCTCCTAGGCTTGTGGTCCACTGGTGCATCCCCCTGACTAACTTCCTATCTCAGAAATTTTCAAAAATTCCAGAAAAAATCATACTTGAATTTCAGGGCATTTGAAGAACTTTTATTTTTGGGACACTTTTCTAAGGGACGGAGAAAGCAGAAAATAGGAAAATAAAGCTAAATTTATCATTTTCTTTCTAAACAACAGAAAGTAAAAGTTGGGAACAGAGGGTTGTGACTCCTAGATTCATCCATCTCATGGTCATCAAAAGAAATCCGTTAATGAGGTTGATCAAGTCTCCTTGACAAACTTTTTTCGAATCACATAGAACCGAAGGATTTTCGAATAATCACTAGGTTACTTCAACGGGGATGTGCATATTGATACGTCCATTTTGCATCATGTTTTCACGTTGATATTTATCGCTTCTTTGGCTGTTATTTCACTTCACGGTACTATTCTTATGCCTTTTCTCTCTTATTTTGCAAGGTTTACATGAAGAGGGAGAATATCGACAATTGGAATTCTGGCCTGAAAGTGTAGCAAAGTTGAGATACCTATTCTGCACAACTCCAAACTCCGTGAAAACCAACGAAGATTTTTTCCCAATACATAAAAAATACTGGGCCGAAGAAGTACCAGAGGGGCGCCAGGGGGTGGCCACAAGCCTGCACGGCGCAGCCAACCCCCCCCCCCCCCCCCAGGCCGCGCCATGGGGGCTTCTGGGCACCCTGCTCGCCCACTTGCCCCCCCTCTTTTGATATATGGAGGTGTTCGTCTAGAAAAAATAAATCAGAGAGGAGCTTTTTCGTGGTTTCGCCGCTGCCACGAGGCGGAACTTGAGCACAACCAATCTAGAGATCCTCCTGCCGGGGAAACTTCCCTCCTGGAGGGGGAAATCGTCGCCATCGTCATCACCAACACTCCTCTCATCGGAGGGGACTCGTCACCATCCACATCTTCGCCAGCACCATCTCATCTCCAAACCCTAGTTCATCTCTTGTAACCAATCTCCGTCTCGCGACTCCGATTGGTACTTGTAAGGTTGCTAGTAGTGTTGATTACTCTTTGTAGTTGATGCTAGTTGGATTACTTGGTGGAAGAGTTTATGTTCAGATCCTTGATGCTACTCATTAAACCTATGATCATGATTATGATTATGCTTTGTGAGTAGTTACTTTTGTTTTGAGGACATGGGATAAGTCATGCTAATAATAGTGATGTGAATTTGGTATTCGTTCGGTATTTTGATATGTTGTATGTTGTTTTTCCTCTAGTGGTGTTATGTGAACATCGACTACATAACACTTCACCATTATTTGGGCCTAGAGGAAGGCATTGGGAAGTACTCCCTCCGTCCCAAAATAAGTGTCTTAAGCTTAGTACAACTTTGTACTAGCTCTAGTATAAAGTTGAGACAGTTATTTTGGGACACGTCCCAAAATAAGTGTCTTAAGCTTAGTACAACTTTTTACTAGCTCTAGTATAAAGTTGAGACAGTTATATTGGGACAGAGGGAGTATTAAGTAGATGATGGGTTGCTAGAGTGACAGAATCTTAAACCCTAGTTTATGCGTTACTTCGTAAGGGGCTGATTTGGATCCTCTAGTTTAATGCTATGGTTAGACTTTGTCTTAATTCTTCTTTCATAGTTGTGGATGCTTGCGAGAGGGGTTAATCATAAGTGGGATGCTTCACCAAGTAAGGTCAATACCCAAGCGCCGGTCCACCCACATATCAAACTATCAAAGTAACGAACACGAATCATATGAACATGATGAAACTAATAGCATGACAGAAATTCCCGTGTGTCCTCGGGAGCATTTTTCCTCCTATAAGACTTTGTTCAGGCTTGTCCCTTGCTACGAAAGGGATTGGGCCACTTTGCTGCACCGTTGCTACTTTTGTTACTTGCTACTTTCTACGAATCATCTCACCACGCAATCACTTGTTACCGACAATTTCAGTGCTTGCAGATTTTTCCATGCTGAAAACCACTTGTCAGATCCTTCTGCTCCTCATTGGGTTCGACACTCTTACTTATCGAAAGGACTACAATTGATCCCCTATTCTTGTGGGTCATCAAGACTCTTTTCTGGCACCGTTGCCGGGGAGTGAAGCGCCTTTGGTAAGTGGAACTTGGTAAGGAAACATTCATATAGTGTGCTGAAATTTATTGTCACTTGTCACTATGGATGCTAATCCTTTGAGGGGCTTGTTTGGGGTATCTTCACCTCGAACGGAAGCACAAAGAGTTGCTCCTCAAGTTGTTGCACCTACTGAAAATATTTGCTTTGAATTTCCTTCGGGTATGCTTGAGAAACTGTTGGCTAATCCTTTTACAGGAGATGGAACATCACATCTAGACTTGCATCTGATCTATGTAGATGAGGTTTGTGGTTTATTTAAGCTTGCAGGTGTGCCCGAGGATGAGGTCAAGAATAAGGTCTTTCCTTTATCTTTGAAGGATAAGGCGTTGACATGGTATAGGCTATGTGATGATACTGGATCATGGGACTACAATCGGTTGAAATTGGAATTTCATCAAAAGTTTTATCCTATGCATTTAGTACATCGTGATTGCACTTATATTTATAATTTTTGGCCTCGTGATAGAGAAAGCATCGCTCAAGCTTGGGGGAGACTTAAATCAATTCTATATTCATGCCCCAATCATGAGCTCTAGAGAGAAATTATCATTCAGAACTTCTATGCTCGGCTATCTCATGATGATCGCACCATGCTTGACACTTCTTGTACCGGTTCTTTTATGAAGAGAGATATTGACTTCAAATGGAATTTATTGGAGAGAAATTAACGCAACTCTGAAGATTGGGAGCTTGAAGACAGTAAGGAGTTAGGTATGAATTTCACTTTTGATTGCATTAAATCCTTTGTTGAGACAAATACTTTTTGTGACTTTAGTGCTAAGTATGGACTTGACTCTGAGATAGTAGCTTAGCTTCATTGTGTGAATCCTTTGCTGCTCATATTGATCTCCCCAAAGAGAAGTGGTTTGAATTTCATCCTCCTTTAGAAGTCAGTGTAGTCAAACCCACTCCAGTTGAAGAGAAAGTCATCGCCTATAATGATCCTGTGGTACCCAGTGCTTACATTGAGAACCCCCCTTTTCCCTGTTAGGATAAAGGATCATTCTAAAGCTTCAACTGTGATACGTAGAGCCTATATTAGAACACCTACACCCCCTGAGCAAATTAGAGTTGAACCTAGCATTGCTATTATCAAAGATCTTCGGTCTGAAGAAGTTGAGGGACATAATATTCACTTTTGTGAAGTTGCTGCTAGAATCGCTAAACCTCACGCT
Source organism: Hordeum vulgare subsp. vulgare (assembly GCF_904849725.1). Taxonomy (NCBI): domain Eukaryota; kingdom Viridiplantae; phylum Streptophyta; class Magnoliopsida; order Poales; family Poaceae; genus Hordeum; species Hordeum vulgare. The sequence continues at coordinate 552,824,504 of NC_058524.1, read as the reverse complement.
AGAGACAAACATAGGCCTGTTGTTGGCATGCATGTGGTTTCTATTAAGATAGGAGATCATTGTTATCATGGCTTATGTGACGTGGGTGCTAGTGTTAGTGCAATACCTCAATCCTTATATGATGAAATCAAAGACGAGATTGCACCTGTTGAGATAGAACCTATTGATGTCACTATTCAGCTTGCCAATAGAGATACTATCTGCCCTGTGGGAATTGTTAGGGATGTTGAAGTCTTCTGTGGTAAAACAAAGTATCCTGGTGATTTTCTCGTTCTTGCTGCTTCACAAGATAGCTTTTGTCCCATCATATTTGGCAGACCCTTTCTCAATACTGTCAATGCTCATATTGATTGTGAGAAGAAAACTGTCACTGTTGGCTTTGAAGGTGTGTCACATGAGTTCCATTTCTCTAAGTTTGGTAGACAACCTTGTAAAAAGGAGTTGCCTAGTAGGGATGAAACTATTCCCTTAGCTTCAATTGTCGTTCCTCCTACTGATCCCTTAGAGCAATACTTGCTTGAGCATGAAAATGATATGCATATGGATGAAAGGGATGAGATAGATAGAGTTGTCTTAGAACAATATCCTATCATTAAGAATAATCTGTCTGTTGAACTGCTTGGGGATCCACCCACACCAAAGGGTGATCCTGTGTTCGAGCTAAAACAGTTGCCTGATACTATTAAGTATGCCTATCTTGATGAAAAGGAGATATATCCTGTTATTATTAGTGCTAGCCTCTCAGAGGAGGAAGAAAAGAAGTTACTAAAACTCTTAGGAAGCACCGTGCTGCTATAGGATATACTCTTGATGATCTTAAGGGCATTAGTCCCACTCTATGCGAGCACAAGATCAAAACTAATCCTGAATTCAAACCAGTTGCTGATCATCAAAGGAGATTGAATCCTAAGATGAAAGAAGTAGTGAGAAAAAAATACTAAAGCTCGTGGAAGCGGGTATTATCTATCACGTTGCTCATCGCGACTGGGTGAGTCCGGTGCGTTGCGTTCCTAAGAAGGGAGGCATCATCGTTGTCCCTAATGATAAGGATGAGTTGATCCCACAAGGGATCATTACTGGCTATAGGATGGTGATTGATTTTAGGAAGTTGAATAAGGCCACTAGGAAAGATCATTACCCTCTACCTTTTATCGACCAAATGCTAGAAAGACTATCCAAACACACACACTTTTGCTTTCTAGACGGTTATTATGGTTTCTCCAATATACCAGTTGCACAATCTGATCAGGAGAAAACCACTTTCACCTGCCCTTTCGGCACCTTTGCCTATAGACGTATGCCTTTTGGCTTATGTAATGCACCTGCCACCTTTCAAAGATGTATGATGGCTATATTCTCTGACTTTTGTGAAAAGATTATTGAGGTTTTCATGGATGACTTCCCCGTTTACGGGTCTTCCTTTGATGATTTCCTCAGCAACCTTGATCGAGTCTTGCACAGATGTAAAGATACCAATCTTGTCTTGAATTGGGAGAAGTGCCACTTTATGGTTAATGAAGGCATCGTCTTAGGACATAAAATTTCTGAAAGAGGTATTGAATTCCATAAGGCTAAGGTTGAGGCAATCGAGAAAATGCCATACCCCATAGATATCAGAGGTATGAGAAGTTTCCTTGGTCATTTCGGTTTCTATAGAAGGTTCATTAAAGACTTCTCTAAGATTTCTAGGCCTCTTACCAATGTCTTGCAAAAGGATATTCCTTTTGTCTTTGACGATGATTGTGAGGAAGCCTTTGAAATACTTAAGAGGGCTTTGATAACTGCACCTATTGTTCAACCACCTGATTGGAACTTACCTTTTGAGATCATGTGTGATGCTAGTGATTATGTTGTTGGCGTTGTTCTAGGGCAAAGAGTCGATAAGAAGTTGAATGTTCTTCACTACGCTAGTAAAACTCTAGACAGTGCCCAGAGAAACTATGCCACTACGGAGAAGGAATTCTTAGCAGTCGTGTTTGCGTGTGAAAAGTTCAGGTCTTACATTGTTGATTCCAAAGTCACTATCCACACTGATCACGCTGCTATGAAGTACCTCATGGAGAAGAAGGACGCTAAACCTAGACTTATCAGATGGGTTCTCTTGCTACAAGAATTTGATCTGCACGTTGTTGACAGAAAGGGTGCTGATAACCTAGTAGCAGATAACTTGTCTAAGTTGGAGAACGTTCTTGATGACCCACAACCTATTGATGATAGCTTTCCCAATGAGCAATTGAATGTCACCAATGCTTCACGTAGTGCACCGTGGTATGCTGATTATGCAAACTATATCGTTTCCAAATACATACCACCTAGTTTCACGTACCAGCAAAAGAAGAAAATCTTCTTTGACTTGAGACACTACTTTTGGGATGATCCTCACCTTTATAAGGAAGGAGTAGATGGTGTTATTAGACGTTGTGTACCTGAACATGAACAGGGACAGATCCTACAGAAGTGTCACTCCGAGGCCTACGGATTACACCATGCGGGAGATAGATCTGCACACAAGGTATTGCAATCAGGTTTCTATTGGCCCACTCTCTTCAAGGATGCCCGTAAGTTTGTCTTGTCTTGCGACGAATGTCAAAGAATAGGTAATATTAGCAAACGTCAGGAAATGCCTATGAACTATTCACTTTTCATTGAACCATTTGATGTTTGGGGCTTTGATTATATGGGACCTTTTCCAAAATCCAATGTTTATACTCACATCTTAGTTGTTGTTGATTACGTCACTAAGTGGGTAGAAGCTATCCCCACTAGTAGTGTTGATCACAACACCTCTATCAAGATGCTGAAAGAAGTTATCTTCCCTAGATTTGGAGTCCCTAGATATCTAATGACCGACGATGGTTCACACTTCATTCATGGTGCTTTCCGTAAAACACTCGCTAAGTACGATGTCAGCCATAGAATTGCGTCTCCCTACCACCCTGAGTCCAGTGGTTAAGTAGAGCTAAGTAATAGAGAGATTAAACTGATTCTGCAAAAGACTGTCAACAGGTCTAGAAAGAATTAGGCTAAGAAGCTCGATGATGCACCGTGGGCTTATAGAACTGCCTATAAGAATCCCATGGGCATGTCTCCGTACAAAATGGTATACGGTAAAGCATGTCACTTACCTCTTCAGATAGAGCATAAGGCTTATTGGGCAATCAAAGAGCTCAACTTTGATTTCAAACTTGTCGGTGAGAAGAGGTTATTTGATATTAGCTCGCTTGATGAGTGGAGAACTCAGGCATATGAGAATGCCAAGCTCTTCAAAGAGAAGGTTAAGAGATGGCATGATAAGAGAATACAAAAGCGTGAGTTCAATGTAGGTGATTATGTCTTGCTATATAACTCTCGTTTAAGATTGTTTGCAGGCCAGCTTCTCTCTAAATGGGAAGGTCCCTATATTGTTGAGGAAGTATATCATTCCGGTGCTATCAAGATCAACAACATGGAAGGTAATTGTCCCAGAGTGGTAAATGGGCAGAGAATCAAGCATTATATCTTAGGTACTCCCATAAATGTTGAAAGCAATATCATCAATACCATAACTCCGGAAGAATACCTAAGGGACATTTATCAGCCTGTTTCAGACTCCGAAAACAAAGAGGTATGAGATTCGGTAAGAAAACAGAGTCCAAAGCTTTTACAATAGGAAATTTTCTCCATTTTGGAATATTTGAAAAAATACAAAAATTAGAAGTAGTCCGGAAAGTGCGCGAGGAGGCGACAAGACTGCATGGCGCGGGCCCACCCCCTGGCCACGCCGTGAGGGCTTGTGGCCACCTCGTGCACCTCCCGGACTCCATTTTTGTGCAAGGGACTCCTTCTCATCTGGAAAAAATCATTATATATACTTCCTTCTGGTCTGACCCCTGCATCACGCAGATTTCTTCTGTTTTTCGTTTCGAGCCTGTTTTCTGCCGCAGAACTAGGTCAAGATGTCTTCTCGGGATTCAGAGGGGGGGAGCTATGTGGCAGATTACCTTGCTAACCCCAAGGTCTATGGGTACTTGGAACCATATGGCTGGACCACTGATGAGGAAGAAGATTATGATCCCAAGAGGAAGGAACAAACGAGTTTCGATGAAGAGGAGGCTCCTCTACCCCAACCTGGACGCACTCATGTCGAGTTCAATAAGTCGAGCCTCCCTGACCAAAGTAAGAAGCCTAAGACCTTGTTTATCCTTTCTCGTTTCTAGTAGGAGAGTAAGCAGGAATTATGCCAAAGGGTGTTGAATCTTGAGGAGGAAAATGATGATCTGAGAGAGCAGAACTTTATGCTCAAGTGGAAGTTCGACAAGCTCAAGACCGCTTCAACAACTCCTCCACCACCACCACCAAAGGAAAACAAATGAGCATTGGTATGGGCAATCCCCTTGGCTTGTGCCCAGCTTGGGGGAGTTGCACCGGTATCGTATCACCATCACATATTTGCCTTGACCTTTGTTTTAGTTTTCCTTTTCAGTTTTCTCTTTCTCTTGTAGTTTAAAAGTGTTAGTGTTTTAGTCTTAAGTTTTGCTTTGTGTCACCCCCGATGTATTCTTGCTCGTGAGCCATATAATAAAGAGTGTCTTAGTTGAAGGGCTTTGCCTCTTGTCATGATCAATAGAGTGAGAATAGAACAAAAGGTTGAAAGATCATGTAATGATCTTATGAAAAGTGATGTCTTCACATATAAAAATGATGATGATTGAAACTTGCTGAGGGTAGGCAAACGTAGACCTTGGTCATTGTTGCAATTAATAGGAAGTGATAAAGAAGGAGAGGTTCACATATAAATATATCATCTCTGACACCATCTATGATTGTGAACACTCACTAATCTATTGCACGCCTAGAAGTAGATGTCGGACAAGGAAGACATCATAATGAATTGTGTTTGCTTGGCTCTGAACAATGTTATATGATTAGAGATCCCTTAGCATGTGACGATTGCTTCCACCTCATATTAGCCTAAACTCCCGCACCAAGTAGAGATACTACTTGTGCATCCGTAAACCTTCAAATCAGTTTTGCCATGAGTGTCCACCATACCTACCTACGGATTGAATAAGATCCCTCAAGTAAGTTGTCATCGGTGCAAGCAATAAAAATTGCTCTATAATATGTATGATCTGTTAGTGTGTGGAAAATAAGCTTGATACAAACCTGTAATGAGGAAGACATAAAAGCGACAGACTGCATAATAAAGTTCTTTCTCACAGGAGGCAATATAAAGTGATGTTCCTCCGCACTAAGAGGACACGCATCCAAACCACAAAAGCGCATGACAACCTCTGCTTCCCTCTGCGAAGGGCCTATCTCGTACCTTTACTTTTTGCCCTTGGAAGAGTCATGGTGATCTTCACCAATTCCTTATTTTTCCTTTGTCTTGGCTACCGTCACATGCTTGGGAAAGATCTATATTCATTTGTCAACTTGGAGGTAAGTATTCATGAATTATTATTGTTGACATTACCCTTGAGGTAAGCAGTTGGGAGGCAAAAACTATAAGCCCCTATCTTTCTCTATGTCCAGCTGAAACTTCGATCTCATGAATACCACGTGAGTTGTAGCAATTGTAGAGAACGAAAGAATGATTGAGTATGTGGATTTGCTTTACAAGCTCTTATTTGACTCTTTCTGATGTTGTGATAAATTGCAATTGCTTCAATGACTAAAGGCTATCGGTTGTTACTTCTCGGTAAGGTTCTTGATCCATGCTTTACTTTGGGAAGGAATTATCACTTTAGCATGAGAGATTATATGTTGGTATTGCTGTTCTCATCATGATCACGATGCATGCATGTTCATATCTTGTTTTGTCGACACCTCTCTCCCTAAACATGCGGAGATATTTAATTAGCTCGGCTTTCACTTGAGGACAAGCGAGGTCTAAGCTTGGGGGAGTTGATACGTCCATTTTGCATCATGTTTTCACGTTGATATTTATCGCTTATTTGGCTGTTATTTCACGTCACGGTACTATTCTTATGCGTTTTCTCTCTTATTTTACAAGGTTTACATAAAGAGGAAGAATACCAGCAACTGGAATTATGGCCTGAAAGTGGAGCAAAGTTAAGATACCTATTCTGCGCAACTCCAAACACCATGAAAATCAACGGAGATTTTTTCCCAATATATAAAAAATACTGGGCCGAAGAAGTGTCGGAGGGGCGCCAGGGGTGGCCACAAGCCTGCATGGCGCGGCCACCCCCAGGCCGCGCCATTGGGGCTTGTGGGCACCCTGCTGGCCCACTTGCCGCCCTCTTTTTCTATATGGAGGGTTTCGTCCAGAAAAAAAATCTAGAGCTCCGGCAGGAGGATCCTGCCGGGGAAACTTCCCTCCCGGAGGGGGAAATCATCGCCATTGTCATCACCAACACTCCTCTCATCGGAGGGGACTCGTCACCATCAACATCTTCACCAGCACCATCTCATCTCCAAACCCTAGTTCATCTCTTGTAACCAATCTCCGTCTCGTGACTCTGATTGGTACTTGTAAGGTTGCTAGTACTGTTGGTTACTCTTTGTAGCTGATGCTAGTTGGATTACTTGGTGGAAGAGCTTATGTTCAGATCCTTGATGCTACTCATTACACCTTTGATCATGATTATGATTATGCTTTATGAGTAGTTACTTTTGTTCCTGAGGACATGGGATAAGTCATGCTAATAATAGTCATGTGAATTTGGTATTCGTTCGGTATTTTGATATGTTTTATGTTGTTTTTCCTCTAGTGGTGTTATGCGAACATCGACTACATAACACTTCACCATTATTTGGGCCTAGAGGAATGCATTGGGAAGTAGTAAGTAGATGATGGGTTGCTAGAGTGACAGAAGCTTAAACCCTAGTTTATGCGTTACTTCGTAAGGGGCTGATTTGGATCCACTAGTTTTATGCTATGGTTAGACTTTGTCTTAATTCTTCTTTCGTAGTTGCGGATGCTTGCGAGAGGGGTTAATCATAAGTGGGATGCTTGTCCAAGTAAGGGCAGTACCCAAGCGCCGGTCCACCCACATATCAAACTATCAAAGTAACGAACGTGAATCATATGAACATGATGAAACTAGCATGACAGAAATTCCCGTGTGTCCTCGGGAGCGTTTTTGTCACTTGTTACTTTCTACAAACTAGCATGACTTTGTTCACGCTTGTCCCTTGCTACAAAAGGGATTGGGCCACTTTGCTACACCGTTGCTACTTTTGTTACTTGTTACTTGCTACGAATCATCTCACCACACAATCACTTGTTATGGACAATTTCAGTGCCAGCAGATTTTTCCTTGCTGAAAACCACTTGTCAGATCCTTCTGCTCCTCGTTGGGTTCGACACTCTTACTTATCGAAAGGACTACGATTGATCCCCTATACTTGTGGGTCATCACATATCCCCAACAGGTAAATCATACTTCATCTTGACAGTAGGTATAGGGCATTCAAAGCTTCCAATAAGAATTGATGATGATTTTTCAATAGCATTGATGCAATGTACTCGATATTGTTTCTCGGAAAGTGCACCGTGTGCTCATTACCATTAACCTGGAAAGTGACATTGCCTTTGTTGCAATCAATAACAGCCCCTGAAGTGTTTAAAAAGGGTCTTCTAAGGATGACAGCCATGGCATCATCCTCGGGAATATCCAGAATAACAAAGTCCCTTAAGATAGTAACGTTAGCCACCACAACAGGCACATCCTCGCAAATTCCAATAGGAAAAGCAGTTGATTTGTCGGCCATTTGCAAAGACATTTTGGTGGGTGTCAACTTATCCAATTCAAGTCTACGATAAACAGAGAGAGACATAACACTAACACCGACTCCAAGATCGCATAAAGCAGTTCTAACATAATTTCCTTTAATCGAGCAAGGTATAGTGGGAACTCTGGGATTACCTAGTTTCTTAGGAGTCCCACCCTTGAAAGTGTAGTTGGCAAGCATGGTGGAAATCTCAACCTCATGTATCTTCCTTCTATTAGTCACAATATCTTTCATGTACTTAGCATAAGGAGACATTTTGAGCATATCTGTCAAACACATTTGCAGAAAGACATGTCTAATCACTTCAACGAAGTGCTCAAAATCGTCATCATCCTCTTTCTTGGATGGTGTGGGAGGAAAGGGCATGGGTTTCTGAACCCATGGTTCTATTTCTTTACAATGCTTCCGAGCAATAAAGTCATTCTTATCGTATCACTTGTTCTTAGGTTGTGGGTTATCAAGATCAACAACAGGTTCAATCTCCACATCCTTATCATTACTAGGTTGAGCATCATCATGAACACCACTATCAATATTATCACTAGGCTCATGTTCATCACCAAATTGTGTTTCGGCATCAGAAACAGAGACATCATTTGGACTCTCAGGTGTAACAGCAACAAGTTTGCTAGCATGCAAGTTCTTATCATCTTTCTTTTTCTTCCTATTACCAGAATGACTAGGTGCATCAGTGCTAATGCCTTGAGAATCTTGTTCAATTCTCTTAGGATGGCCCTCGGGATACAAAGGTTCCTGAGTCATTCTACCACCTCTAGTGACAACTCTAACAGAATTGTCATTCAACTCATTGAGCAAGTCATTTTGAGACTTAAGTACTTGTTCTACTTGAGTAGTGACCAGAGAGGCATGTTTACTCAAAAGCTTAAGATCATTGACGTTTCTATCCACACAAGCACTTATATGACTAAGCATACGAGAATTCTCTTCCAATTGTATACTAACATAATCACTGAAACTTTGTTGTTTGGCAACGAAGTTATC